>NW_026640870.1:0-635576 GCF_028554395.1 Pezoporus wallicus
GGTGACGTAGCGCGCCGCGGGAAGGGCCGCGACAGACCCCGGTGGCCGCCGACCCCCGCACCGGGCCCGGCACCGGCTCCGGTGTCGTTCCCTCCCCCCCTTCCCCTTTCCGCTCCTTCCTCGTTCTCCTCTCCCCGCCATGCGCAGCGCCGCGGGAGCGGGCAGCGCCGGGGCCGCCGCCGCCGCTGGGCATGTGCCAGGCCCGGCCGCCGCGTGAGCGCCGCCGCCGGTACCGGCAGCATTGTCCGCGCCAGCCCCGGGCCGAGCCGTGAGTGTGGCGTCCGCTCGGGCCTCCCGTCCTTCCCTCCCCCCCCCGTCGCGGTGGGAGGGCGGGAGCCGGGTCCCGTATCGCGGTTGATGGGGGGGGGTGGAACAAGTCGCGATATGGCGGGAACGGGGGGGGGGGGGGGGGGGGGGGGTCGGTCCCGTTTCTCACCTCCCCCGGTCCTCACCTCCCCGTCCCTCCGGGGCTCTTCCCGCAGGGCGGCGGGTGCCATGAATAGCAGCTGCGCGTCCCCCGCCGCCGCCCGCCGCCGCCTGCAGCGCCGGGATCGATAGAGGCGGGGGCTGCGGACGCACTATGGCCGGCACCGGCTACACGGACCTGCGGGAGAAGCTCAAGTCCATGATGCCCTACCGGGACGGCCACAAAGGGAGCGGTGGAGGCGGCGGCGGTGGAGGTCTCGCACGGGAACCCCCCGACCCCCCCCTTTACGATCGCAAGCGGCGGCACCAGGAGGATTCCGGCTCCGAGCCCAGCGACTACGAGGAGCAGAAGGAGGAAGAAGAAGCTCGGAAAGTGAAGAGCGGCATCCGCCAGCTTCGCCTCTTCAGCGCCGAGGAGTGCGCCAAGATCGAAGCTCGCATCGAGGACGTGGTGTCCCGGGCGGAGAAGGGGCTCTATAAGGAGCACACGGTGGATCGGGCCCCGCTGCGGAACAAGTATTTCTTCGGGGAGGGTTATACCTATGGGTCTCAGCTGCAGAGACGAGGCCCCGGGCAGGAGCGCCTGTATCCGAGGGGAGAGGTGGATGCTATCCCCGAGTGGGTGCACGACCTGGTCATCAGGAAGCTGGTGGAGCACCGGGTGATTCCCGAGGACTTTGTGAACAGTGCCGTCATCAACGACTACCAGCCCGGGGGATGCATTGTCTCCCACGTGGACCCCATCCATATCTTTGAGAGGCCCATCGTCTCCGTCTCCTTCTTCAGCGACTCGGCGCTTTGCTTTGGGTGTAAATTCCAGTTCAAACCCATCAGGGTCTCGGAGCCCGTTCTCTTCCTGCCCGTCAAGAGGGGAAGCGTCACGGTGCTCAGGTAACCCGCCCTCAAGGCCTCCCGTTAACGTGCTGGGGGCTCGGTTGTGTAACGCTCGTCGTGAGGCACGCGGATGCACGGCTCGGGCTTGATCTCACCCGCCTGCGAGCATGCGGGGTCTTGGTGGAAGGGGTATCGGAAGGGTTTGGAGGGGATGGGGGTTTTAGGGATGGAGGGTGCCCTCTCCATAAGGTTTGAGGGGAGTCGTGCTGGGAGCGAGGCCACTTTTGGAGCTGAGCTTTGCCTGTCAGTGGTTAAAATAACACATCGAGACACAAAATGGATCCTCTGCCCATGAGCGGTCAGAGCGGAGCAGCTGGTTGGGATGGGGCTCCTGGGTCTATTCTTAGCTTGGCCATGCCTTCCCGACCTGACCTTAAGGGTGGAGAGGAGGAGGTGTGAATGGCCTCGTCCTCCCAGTCCCTAAACTGGGAATACTGAACCCTCTCCTGCCTGATGCCAATGGGGAGATGGGAGAGCCCTGTGGGAAGGGTTGCTTGGAAGCGCTGCGGGTCACGGGCACAAGGAAGGGTTTTACTGTGCATTCCTGCAAGCAAAGGAAGAGCTGTGGAGGTGAAATGACCTGCCCAAGGTCATGCAGCCAGTCGGTGGTAAAGCTGGGATTGACACTGGGAAACTGTGCTGGGCAGGCAGGTAAAAGGACAGGGACAGGCAGGATTGTGTGGAGCTGGTACATACGGACCCACTGGTGTCCTGGTCTTAGGGGTTGCGTCTCAAAGCCCAGCACTGGGGCTGCTTAACTCCGTGAGCACCAACCCCTCATGTCCCTGAAGGTCAGAGCGCTCCCTGCCAGGAGCAGGGATCGCCTGGCCTCTGCCAGCAGGGCAGAGCTACCAATGGTATCCCCATTTGAGGTTTTAGGTTTGGGGTTGGGGAAGGTCCAGGCTGGTTTTCAGGGCTCCCAAGCAGTAACACAATCCCTTCCATTGGCTTGTAAAGTGATCGCCGCAGGGTTCGGGAAGGAATTCTTCCCCCCACATCCACACAGCCTCACCCGCTGACTGGGGGCATCAATAATAAATGCTGAGCTCTCGCATCGCTTCCCTCTTGGAAAAGCTGCACAAACATGAGCTAACCCATGGGGTACCCCCGGCGTTAGGTAACTCGTGTGGATTAGGGAGGGAAGTGGCAGTGGCGCTGAGGATGTTTCCACCCTCGTTTTCCTGCTGGTGAGGTGAACCTTTGTGCTGCCATTCCCTGGCAGGCCTGGGGTAAATACTTGTCCTTCCTTTCAGAGCCAGAGGTCTTTTGCTAAGGACAGGGAGAGCGTTTCCTTGCTCAGAAGCACGCTGGCAGAGCTGTTAGTGCAGGCTCACTCTGGAGTTTTGCAGGCAAAGCCACTAGGAAAACTCATGGCTTTCCAGCCAAAGCAGGATCAGGACTTGCAGTGGAGCAGGAGAGGTGCTTTGCTCTGCTCCAGGACCAGGAACTGATGTTTTCTGGTGCCGTATCCTCACTTTTCCCTCTGTAACTTCCGGGAAGAGGCAGCTGAGTCAGGGCTCAGGGGTTGCCGAGGGTGTCTCCCAGGCCTGTGTGTTTGGGTCGTTGGCCAGGTCACCTGGGTGCTGTAATCAGTTTATTAACTGAAGCAATGGTACAAATCAAACCAAGAGAGCTTGTTTTCCTTCCAAACAGAAGGGTTGCTTTCTACCCCACCGCAGGCCATTTATTCCCTAGCTTAATCCCGGTTAGAAGTTCTGCTCTCCAGCAAATAATAGCCTTTAAAACAGGGATTATTTCAGTTTTGGTACTGCAGTTAGCAGATACTTAGCACTCACTTAAGAGAGATTCTGCCAAAGTGATTGTTCTGTGATGATATGATCCTGGCTGGATGGGAGTTCCTGGACTCCGCTCTGCCCTTCTAACCCTGGCAGTTTAGGGAGAGGTGCAGACCCTCGGCAGGCTCTCAGGGGTCTATATCCCAAATCCAGCCCTTGGTCGTGTTAAAGTCAACTCCCCAAACTTGGCTTGTTCTCCTCTCAGTAAACAGTTCCTGAAGGCAGTTGCCCTGGAGATAGGGAAACGGCGCAGATAGAAATGGCATGCTTGTAATGTCTGTGATTCCAGTGCTGCTGGGGCAGTGGCTGCTGCCAGCAGTGCAGGCACATGGCTTTGGTTACCGTGTGGAAGCCGTGAGGATCTAAAGAAAGCTGTTGGAGCTCTTCTCTGTGCCCTCACATTGGCCTCAGGCTGTCCCCGGGTCATGTCTGTCCTGTTCCTGCCTGTTCTAAGCTGCCCTCCACCTACCCAGCAGGGAGTATGCAGAGGGGCATTCCCCATATCCCTCCTTTGACTCCGTTTGCCCACCCTGTGGTGTTTGCAAGCAGTGAGCCTGCCCCAGACTCACTGAAGAGCATTCATATCTCAAGAACTTTGCCTTTAAAAGGTGGAAACGAGATTCTCCTGCCTGAGCTGAGCACCTTTGCCAGCAGGGCAAAAGGCTGAGCCACTCCACCACCTGCTAATGAACCCTTTGCTCTTCCAGCAAAGCACTTCTCCCTCTCTTTTCACAAGATTGGCCCTTGTAGGCTTGACTTAAAGGAGAAGATGACCTCTTCCTTGTCGGTTTTGGCTTATAGAAGACAACCTCCTCCAGCCCCTGTTGTCTAACAGCACCAGGAGGCGGATGCTCCTTCAGGTTTGTCCCGCTGCCAGCCAGGCTAAAAGGAGGTGGCAGGAGCTGCTCGCTCTCTCAGGCAGAGTTAAGTGGGGTTTCAATCCTGTCTGGACCTTGTTTGTGGGTTTTCTTTTTCTACCTATAATTTGATAAGCATCGATCGATGGAAGCAGTGGGGAGGAGATGGAGGAATTTGCCTGTTCATCTGGGGAACATGTGCTTTGACAAATGCTTAGGCTGGATAAAAGGAATTGAGCTGGGGGGTGTGTGTGTGTGTGTGTGTGTGTGTGTTGCAGAGCTTGTGTGATGTACAGGCTTCTCTTCTGCAGCTGGGGAGTGCTCCGTGTTGTAAGAGCAGTGGCAATGGCAATGTGATGTTTGTGTCTCCTGTTGTCTCAGGGTAGCGTAACCAGAGCTGGTTGCAGTCTGAGGATGAGCCTGCTTTCTTCCCAGCCACAGGAATCTCTCCACAGCTGCCTGGATTAGATGCTTTTCCCAGAAAAGTCTGATCCCTCAGGACAGGCTGTTGGTGCAGGGGAAGTTCTGTGTGTGTGCCAGTGGTGAGGAGATAAATAGATGTGTTCAAGCTCTGCTTGAGCTGGTTGGTGCCACAGCCATGGTTTGTGGCAGCAGCATCCCTGAACCACAAGTAAAGCCCTGAGCTGCTCAGCCCTGTGATGGGCCAGTGTGTGAGGTCCCCCTGCCTGTCCTCAGCGCCTGGAAACACATCCCATTAGATGCAGAGCTCCAGGGCCTCCTTTCAGGTGGTGTTTGTACAGAACCCCTTGCTTTCATCTCCATGTGAATCAGTTGTGTTGTGGCTCAGCAGCAGCTCTTCTGGACTGGAAAAGGCTCGGGCAGGAGCTGGGGGTGTGAGATGTGACAGGTTGGTGAGGAGCTGGGGTGGGAGCTGCGGGAGTGTGTGGATGGCACCTGCACCTCCCCATGTTCTTCTGGGAAAACGCTTTAGGCTGGAGACTTGATGCTTGGGTGTTCTCATAAAGAGAGGTTTAGGGTTTTCCTTCCCAAGTTGTCTCTTCCTTCATGCTTTGGGTTTCTTCTCTGGGTGAGAAATGTCTGGGTAGACCCTCAATGTCATTACAGGTGTTTTGTCCCATGTCTCTCCCTTGGCACATCATCAGGATGCAGCAAGGCCAGGCAGAGGGTGAGAACACGTAAGTGTGACAGAACCAAATAAGCTTTTTCTTCCATTTCTCTGCCTGGTTTTGCCTGTGCAAACCTTGCTGACATTTCCTCATGGAAAGCACAGGGCTGGAATAGACCTTTTCCCTGATGTTTGTCGTGTCACTGAGGATGCACTGGGTTGAATGTTAACATGGGTGATATTAATGAATTCACTGGAGCTTGACGCAGAGGTTCCTGGAACATAATAGAGCATCATTATAAACCCCTTCTCATAATGCTGCTGTCCTCTGCGGTGCCTCAGAGGCTGGGGTGGGGTGGGGGAATGGACATCAACCCCTGTATTAACAGATCAGCTCTTAGCCTTTTAACTCCCTTCTCAAAGCAGTAAATCTGTCCTTAAGGTGTGTTTCGCACTGAGTGGGTGGGTTATCTAACCAGATAAAGCAAACCTGGTCCTGTCCTGGCTTGTGTGTGATCTGCTCTGGGATAACCTGGAAGCTGCTGAGCCAGTGCAGCAGCCCCTTCATGGTAAAGCCTCATGGGGACGGTGGGCTCTGTGGCTTCTGCTTCAGGTTAAACCAGCATGGGGTTGTGCTACCTTTGTGTGGCTTCAGCAGCCTTCACCCAAGTCCCTCCAAAGGTATTCCTGTGCTTTTCAGAGGTATTCCTGTGCTTCTCAGCTCTTTCAGGAGGCTCTGAAGATACCAAACTTCTCTTTAACCCATCCTGGGCTCTAGAAGGCTCTGCAGTGAGCAGACACTCCAAGCAGCAGGTAGAGGGCAGGCCCACCTCTTGTTAGCATCCATGGGAGTGATGAGATGTGCTCCCGCAGGAGCAAAACACTCCTACTGAGTACAGCTGCTGTGTAGCCATGTAGCTGCTTGATCCCTCAGTCGAGGTCTGTCTTGCCCCTTGGCAGGGAGATTTTGAGGGGTTTCCAGCTCTATTTGCAGGTCTGGATGTAAAGGTTACCCCATGTGCCTTGTGTTGGGGCTGGGCTGTGCTCGGGGGGTGATGTTCGTGTTGTGGCTGAGGTTGTGCTGCATCAGGGAGGATGAGGGTGCTGAGATGGCAGCATCTGTGTCTAGGTGATGGGGGTGAGAGCCTTGACCCCCTCTTTGACTAACAAATCAGGATGCATTCGTGTCTGGGTGTGCTGCACATCTCAGCCACGAAAGGTGGGTTTCCCTGGGGGCACGCATTTGGAGCAGTGTGCTGAGTTTTGATCCTTGAAGCAGCTGAATTTGTGCTCCCATAAACTCGTTTCCTACGTGTCTTATTGCACAGTGTTGTGGCAGGTGGCTGTTTCCTCTGATATACACTAAGAAATTGAGTAAAAAAACCCCAAACAACCTTCTTTTTTTGAAGTTTCTTCCTTCTTTTAAGTCTTGCTCCTGTGTACCAGGGAGAGCGGTGTTTGGAGGAGGAATTCCTGCTGGAAGTTAGGGAATGGTTGGCCAGACTGAGGTGTTGGGGCTGCTTTCTGCCTGTCCTTTTCTCACAGTGGCTTTCTGTTTTTGTTGCCAGTGGCTATGCAGCTGATGAAATCACACACTGTATTCGACCACAGGACATCAAGGAGAGGAGAGCCGTCATCATCCTTCGAAAGTAAGTGTTGAAGCCCTCTGGACGCGATGTGATGTGCTTTAAAGATACACTTTAAAACTGCCTTACTTGTTAATTTGCTGGCTTGATCTTCCATCTTGATTAGCTGTCACTCTCATGCTCACTGATGCCATACCTATGGTGGAAGTAGGTGGAACTTGTTACTGCAGAGTTAATCACTTCTTGGCTCTGTGCAGCCCTGCTTCATTGTAATGCCTGGGTTTGCAAGCCCTGTTTGTGTCCCAACACCTGGGTTTTGTTACCTGCCTAGCTGCAAACAGCTAGGGTTTCAAACTCTTGTTTGGGGCCATGTATTCAGGTGTCTGATCATACGATACCCACACCTGTGAGTTAGCAGCATGGTCCTTTGGAGCTGATGCTTACGATGAGGAATCAGCTTTAAAGCAGATAAAGTTTTCTTGGTAGCATGGCTTTTGTTTCCTGG
Organism: Pezoporus wallicus; assembly: GCF_028554395.1. Classification (NCBI taxonomy): domain Eukaryota; kingdom Metazoa; phylum Chordata; class Aves; order Psittaciformes; family Psittacidae; genus Pezoporus; species Pezoporus wallicus. Next base: position 7,152 of record NW_026640870.1, read on the forward strand.
AGAGGACAACACTGGCTGCGAAGGGAAATGGATGCAGTGAATTCAGTGATCGCTTTACAGAGCCTGTCCTTCAAGTTGCTGGTGGGAAGCCAGGCCCTGGAAGCTGTTTAGAAGATACACTGCCTTGATGGCATTTCATCAACCATCAACCAGTGCTTGTTCCTAAAGCCTCTAAGAAAATGGAGGAAAAAATAAGCCAACCCTATCCCAAACTCCCTCAGTTTAACCTTCTTTTGTGCCCAGAAATGTCCTCTCTCGTCAGTTCCTTCTCCTAGGAGATGGAAAAATGTGACTGCCACACACACTGACCCATGCTGATTGTGCCATAGAAGGTGTTAGCAGTAATTCTGCTGTCAGGAAATCTCTGCAAGTGAAAACACACGATTTGAATGCTGTGAGTCCAACTGAAAGCATGGGCTTTGGTGGCAGGGCTGCAGTTGCCCATGCTAGCAGGCAAGCAGTCTAGGTTCAGACTTGCTGAGCTTTTGGATGGCGTAGTTGGTTTCAGAACAAGTTTGGCACCGTTGTGAAGATAGGGCCCAACGCCAGTGGAGTGGAGTTGGACATCTGGTTAGAGAGACCCCTGAAAGGAAGGCAAGGAAAACAGCAGCCTTGAGGCATTAACCAGGCAAAATGAGCCCAGACCCAGGAAGGCAGGATGAGATGTGGCAGGTGATAGAGTGGGATGAAAGATTACAGCCAAACCATTCCATAGCTGGTTATTGCCACATGGGGTTTAAGGGTTGTGATAAGAACTAAAAGGCTGTTGCATTCGTGTTGTTGGTTGCTGCAGCCCGTGACAAGCAGTGTGAGTGCTGATAGACACCAGTGGAAGGCATCTCAACTCTACTAGTTGGGCTTTGGGATAGAGAAGAGAAGCTTCTGTATTAGGCTGTGGAGCAGTTCCCTCAGAAAGACTTGGCTAAATCAGCTAAAGCTGCCCAAATGATGGGCACACTTGTTTAAACTGGCATCTTCCTCTTGGTTTTCTGCCATCCTCTGTAAGCTGAGGGTGTCAAGTTGTTTCAGTCTTGCCTGAATGCCCTCGATGTGCATCTGGGTGGACACGTAGAGCTGCAGAGAAGCACCCAGCCGACCTGGTGCGTGGCTGCTGAAGAGACAAAGCTGTTAGCTCCTAGCAGAGCGGATCGGCTGGTTTTGCTTAGCCATCCTGTAGCCCTGGGTCCTTCTGTCTTCCCCTCATTTCAGGGCCCTGATTCACTTAGTCTTAGAGCAGAAGTGTGTGCCCGCTCACACGTGGACAGCAATGGGAGGCTGAATGAAACCGCACCAGGCTTTTCTCTCTTGAGGAGCAAAACGGGACCCCCCTGGTAGTTCTTGATGTGTAATCTCCATAGAGTTCAGCAGCCCCTTGGTGCTTACACGGCAGTTGCCTGGTTGCCAAAGGGTGCACTCTGATGGCTGCTAAATAGAGCTTATTAATTGCCGCTTCTCCCTTGTGACGGCGCGTCTCGTGCATGTGTGCGCGCGCAGCGGGGCTGCGGTGACCTTCCTCTGCCCTCGCATCCCCGTGGCATGTATTCCTGCAGCAAACACCATTCCCCGCTCCTGGATCCTGCCACGTTGGGCAGGCTCAAGTAGTGTGTTACGCAAGCAGGAAAACAGCTGCTTCCATTGGTAGCCTGCTAGCATGAAAGGCTTGGGAGCAGCGGACATAAAACTCCTCTTCCTCATCTTCGTGGTAAGGATCAACCCTGAGTTATCCAATGGGATCAGGTCAGTTGGGGTATAGAGCAGCATAAGCTTCACTGAAGCTGGGATACTTGGCTCTGATTAGGCTATCAGAGCCTGCTGGGTCCCAGGCATCTGGATCTGCTCTTGCCTGTACTTGGAGTGTGTGGATCCAGAGATGGTTTGCGCTGGCAGTGGCAGAAGGAAGCTGTGGAAGCTGGAGCAGTGGCTGGGTTTTGAAGGCTGCTGGGGAGCGGTGTGGTTCCCAAGTAGGTCATAAACACTTGAGTGCTGTAGAGTGATGATATTTACAGTGTTTCCTGTGTGCTGGAGTGCAGGATGGTGGGGAACCAGCAAGGTTTGGAAGCTTTTGGAGCAAGAGGCTGGAGTGGGGAGGAACGGTGCTCTCCTTCCTGAGATGCTGAAGGAGGTAACATGGGAGGTAGGATGGAAATGAAACCTATTGAGATGGGTCTTGAAAGTCATCTGGGAGGGCTTATGCTGCCATGTGTAAGCAGTTAACATCAGAATGATTCTATGTAACTTGGACTTTGGTAGGTGATTTGCTCTCCATTTTAGTGTCTTGCTCCTGCAGCTCGTAGCTGCATTGCTCTGTGGACAGGGCGAGCGTGGCTGCTGTTCCTGTGCCCTTGCAGTACACTTGGTGGTTTGGTTTAATTGCAGGCCTGTAGTTGTTGTATTTGAGAGGTATTTAAACCGCAGAACTTGTTCAGGGCAGGATCCACAGTGCCTTTGGTGTTCTGCCGGGGCTGGGTCCAGTCCTGGAGCTGGGAACAGCTCAGGATGATGGTGGTGTGGACTAGAGCAGGCAGCTGCCTGTGGAGGTGTTCCTTGTTTCTGGCATGCTGGATGGAGCAGGGTTGCTCTGCTCAGTTTCACAACTGCCAGCATGGCATCACCCTGCTTAACTGAAGAGGCTCTCACAGTAGCAGAGAGGAAGTTTGGCAACCTCCTGTACTTCCTAATGGGATTTTAGCTTGGGTTTCTTCTGTGGAAACCTCCCTCAGGTGCTGAACTTTAGCGCTAGAGAGCAAGTAGGAATTCTCCTCTTTGTATCACCCAAACCCCTTACATATTCAGCTCTCAGCCAAAGGAGGGAGACAGGCTGCAACAAAAGGATCAGGGTGCTTTTCCTTCTGGGATTTGCTTGCATCCTCCTGGAGGTGGCATTCTGGAGCACCAGCACCACCTCCGGGTGTGTTTTGCCCATTCTTAGCCTTCAGTCTGTGTTTTAGCAGAGCTTCAAAGTTGAGCTGGTAACTGTGCTGTGCTTGGAGATGGTGATAGAGCTGTGATAAACTACACCAAGTGCTCATTCCTGCTGCCTCCCTCCCCCTGTGCATGGCTACAGCAGTGCGTGATCCAGCAGCAGCTCTGCTTTGGGACGAGCTGTGCTTGCTCTCTGGTGCAGCTTGAGCGTGTTCTGTGCTGCTGGAAGGGATGTGGGTGCAGCTTCTCTTGGCCAGGCCTTCTCCTGACTCGTGCTTCAACTCTTTACACCTCTTAGTCAAGCTGAGAAACGCCTGACCCCATGAGAACTCCAGGTAGGAGGGAGTTTCCACCTGGAAGCAGTTATTACTGATGGAGGTGATGATGAATTTCACAGGTGGCTTAACAGGAGCTGTGAGTTATCGACCAGTCACTGTGATTTCATAGGATTTCACAAGTGCACCAGTGCCTCTATCCCATAACCGGTATGCTGGTGAGCCTGGCACCATCGGTGTTCCCCTCATATATCCCTCTAACCAAGGCAGCAAAGGTTAAAGCTGAAGGTTCAAGTGTCAGGAAGCTGCAGCTTGTTCTGCTGTTGGGTGTAAATAGTCCTGACCCTCTTCCCGAGCTGCGTGGCTGGGACTGAAGGTGGTTTCAGCACACCTAGGGTCAATACCTGCTGCAGCACACTCGTGGTTCTGTAGAAGCTCCTTGCACATTCTCTTCCCTTTAACTATTTGCAGAACAAGACTAGATGCACCTCGACTGGAAACAAAATCCCTGAGTAGCTCTGTGTTGCCACCGGGTTATAACTCAGGAAGCAACCGGGACCAGATCCTGAAACCAAAGCGGTCCCATCGCAAAGCAGACCCTGATGCTGCTCACAGGTAGGATCATCTCTCCTAAAAGCAACGTTTCGGATGCTATCTCTAGGGCTGTGCGTGTCTGTCCCGGTGTCAGATAAGAGAGGCTGCCGAATGCACTTAAAAGCACCCCGCTTTGCACCTCCCAGGTGCTTTCAGTAGTGTACAGATGTGCTTTATCAGAACACACGTTCCTCCTAGGCTTGTGGAGGCTAAGCTCTGGCTGTAAGCAGCTTACATTGTTTATCCTGTGAGTGGCATAATGAAGAAGCAATAGATTTGGCTGGCTCCTGATAATGCAGTCATTCCAAACAATAGTTTCCCTGCAGCTAATTATTTTTGACCTCTATTGCCAAGCAACCTGTGCAGCTGCGTTAGGCTATATTATGAAAGCAATCTTGGGAGGGAGAAAGGGAGGGTTTGCTATCTGGGAAAGGTGAAGGTCGTCTTGGGAAGCTTCTCAGACCTGTTTTGGTTCCTGAGCTGCATGCGTGTATAACCAGACTGTGTGAATGTGTGAGCCTGACCTTCAGGAGAGCTCCTTGCTGAGGAGCCTGAGCTCTGCAGCAAAGCTTCCCTCAAACACCACCTTGCTCTGTGTGAACGTCCCGGTAGCCGTGAGGGATAATCCTGCTCTTCCCCAATTCCAAATGCTCCTGAGGACCGTGCCGTGTTCTCTGCCTGTCATGTGGAAGGCATGGTTTGGGCCTGGGGCTTGGCTCTGCGCTCCCAGCCCGTGTTTCAACCTGTCCCGGAGGGAGGCGGGCGGGGATGGTGTGTTTATGAGCAGTGTTCATTCACCTGCACTCTGCCTGACCGGGGAGGAGCAGCAAGAAGAGGAGGCTGCGGATGAAAGCTGGGAGCACGCAGTGGGCTGGTGTGTGATTAGAGAAGCGATCATGCAGAACAAATCTGTGCATCTCCCAGAGCTGCTCGGCAGCCTGCTGGGAGCAGGGAAGCTGTGGCTGCCCCATCCCTGGCAGTGTTCAAGGCCAGGTTGGACACAGGGGCTTGGAGCAAGCTGCTCCAGTGGAAGGGGTCCCTGCCCGTGGCAGGAGGTTGGGTCTGGGTGAACTTTAAGGTCCCTTCCAACCCAAACCATTCTATAACCTGATCAGGGTGTGGTGCATAGATGCCTGCAGCAGATTGATGAGTATCAAAAGCCTGGTTTTGTCTTCCTTTGGCCTCAAAACCCCAAGTGTAACATAGGTAACCAGCATGGATATCATGTGGTGGTATCTCTTTATGGAACTCAGCAGTTGCCACTTAGGATATGATAAGTGGTGTGTGCAGCCCTCCAGCCCTGTCCTGCTCCAAAGCAATCGCAGACAAGAGCAGAGGCAGCAAAGCTGTAGTAGGAAGTAGAAATAACAGTTGCCCTGTGCTGATGTTTGAGAGGACAAAGAAGCTCAGAGCTGGGGTTTGATCCTGCACCACAAGGACCCCAGCAGCTTAAAAAGGAGCCCAGCTCTCTGCTGCGAGTTCTCCTATAGGAGAGACAGAGCCTTCTTCCCAAGGGATGTTTCTTGAAGCCACAAGCTGCACTTAGCAAGAGGTGACTGGGCTGTTTGGAAGTGTTCCTGATGGAGGTAAGGACCAAAACTTCCCTTGGGAAGGGGAAAACCGTGCACCATCAAAAGCACAATTCCCAGCTTCCCTGTGGGAGGTGCAAGGGGGTGATCTGTTCCTGCTGTGCTCGGTGCCCAGGACTGGGAAAGCGATGTGGAAACAGTCAGTCACGGCGCTCAAAGTGTGCAGAGCTACACAGGGAATGCTGAAATCCCGCCGTGGATGTGCTCACGCTCCCTTCTTCCTCTTTTCCCATAGGCCACGGATTCTAGAAATGGATAAAGAGGAGAACAGGCGCTCGGTCCTCTTACCAAAACATAGGAGAAGGAGCAACTTCAGCTCCGAGAACTATTGGCGAAGGTCTTACGAGTACACGGAGGACTGTGATGAGGAAGAGGAGGATGGAAGCCCAGCCAGGAAAGTTAAGATGAGGCGACACTGAGGATTGCACTTTCCAGGCTCGTAGTGGAGCCGCTTGGCCTCCAGTCTGTGAAAACTCTCTCTTCCCTCTGGCTATCTTCCATCTAGCTTCAGTTTTGGTTTTTCCTTTCAGGCTGAAGAGTAAACAGGAAGGATCCTAGCGATTTGCTTTGATGAATGGAGGAATGCTGAGACATACAGCAGGATGGGAACATGTCCAGTGCACAGGGTGCCCTGAGTCATGGGGTCAAACGGGCATCTCTTCCCTTAGGAAACAGATAAAGTGATGGCAGGCTGTCTGGTGGGATTGCTTTTGAAAACACCAAAAAAGTTTCCCCGTTTCGTTGTGCAGGATTCAGGAATTGTATTTTTTTTTGGGGGGGGGGGGGGTGGTGTTTCTTTTCTTTGCTTTAACTTTCCTCCTTTCCACATGGTCTAAATGTAACGTTTGACCCCAGGAGCTGAAACTCGCTGCGGTGGCCTCGGATGTGCTTCACCAAAGGGCTCCTTGGTCTGCTCCGACCTGGTTGTTGTTGGGTTTGGTTTAAGGATGCCCTGCAGTAACTGGAAGTTTGAAGCTTTGCAGACCCCTCTTAACTGCGGTTGATTTCAAAGGGTTTAGGACGTTTTTTTTGTTGCACTTTAGTACCAGTTTTAACATAGGTTTCCTTTCCAGTCCCTTTTCCCAAGCCAGCGTGGGCTCGCACAGTTCCCTGTGCTGCCCTCTCCGAGAGGAATGTACTTGAGCTCTGGTTTCTCAGTGCTGGTCTGATGAGGAGTGTGTTTTGCTTGAGGAAGAAGGAAACGTGTCTGGCTTCAGTGAGGCTGGCCCCAGGTCCATATTGGAGCCCTGGGACTGCTGAGGGAGTGATCACATTGAGTACATGCTGCTTCCCAGAGCTGGGGATAGCAAAGAGGAATAGGAGAGTTGCTGTGCTTGTGAAGGACGTTTGCCTTGGGACCCCCTGGGAAGCGCTGTTCTCCATGCCTGGGGGACTGGCTTTCACCCCCCTGCCCCTTTAGGTGGAGAGAGTTGAGGTGATGCAGCAGCCCATCCCAAGGGATGCGCTCTAATGGAGCAGGAACAGGCACTGCCATGGCCTCGGGCAGCTCTGCTGCAGAGTGTCCCCTCCAAGGCTGGCTCTGGGAGCGGGGACACTGCAAGGGTCTAAGCTTGGCCTCACTTCAGTGCATTCAGCAGTGGTTGCCCACCTCCTCCTGGCTTTATCCCTGCCTGTATTCCTGGGGCAGGGGGTTTTCTGCTTGCTACAGGGAAGACCCAGGCGTTGGGCCCCATGGCGTTAGCGTTAGATTGCTGCCTTCCTCCTCTCCCTCCCGGCTTGCGGTAGCCCAGACCAAAGCCTCAGTGTGTTCCCAAAGCTTTGGGGCCCAAGAGCATCTTTAGAACCCTACTTTTAAGAGGCTTCCTCCGGTTGATTCCTTGAACCCAAGCGTTGGCAGTTGTAAGGAGTAGTCTTCTTTTTAAACCCCCGCTGCTTTGCCCTCCTCCCAGGTGTAGTTTCTCTTCGTGTCGTGTCCCTCTCACACTTCGTGGCCCGCACGCTCGGCAATAAAAAGATGTAATCTCTTTTGAAACCCGGTTTGCTGCTGTCTTGAGGGGCTCCCAGTCAAACCCCACCACGCCAAGCGCTGCTCCTCGCAGTGCCCTTTGCTGACATCTGGGTCTTGGGTGTCCTTTGCCTTCCCCGTTGACTCCCGTAGCTCCTGCCCCTCTCCTGTTGTTGGGGTCGCTGCTCAGGCTGGATCTAGTGGTCATGTTAGTACAAAGGAGCTGGCTGTCACCTGCAGCACAGAGCTGATGTGTGGAGCGTTACAGGTGGGGCTCTCACTGCCTGTCTCTTGTTAGCAGGTTGGTTTCCTGGTGACAGCCACTGTTGGCTCCATACGGAGGTAGAGGCGCAGAACCTGGTGTTGTCTGCCCGGAGATCTGAAAGTCAGTGCTTCTGCTGCTTCTGAACCCTTTAAAACCCCATTTCCAGACCACATTTAGCATCCAAAGGGGTGTTCCTCGCCCTCCCACCTTTCTGCAGAGAATCCAGGCCAGCTCTTGGCTACACATCCACTGTTTTGGAAAGCCTGGCATTCCCCTGATAGCGAACCACATGCAGGGAGCAGCGATCCCTTCTCCTCCTCATGGCTGGTGCAGATGTCTCCGGCGAGCTGGGGACCTGCTAGCAGGATGCCTGCAATGCCTGTTTCCAGTTGTCTTCCTGGCTTCATCCTGGATGTGTCCCGGTGTCAGGTCTGATGTGGGTGATACCATGGTTGCAGTGCTCACTGCCAGGCTCTGCACAACCAGCTCTTCCCCACCAGCTTCCAGTTCTACACCTACCTCTGCAATAGGGATGCTGTACCTTGGTGTCAGCTCGAAGCTGGAGGCAGCCTGGCTTTCCAGGGCTGCTTTCCAGAGCAGGAATCCCATGGGATGAGGTGTTGGCTTTGTCTCCACTGAAGGCTGAACAAGACATCCTGAGGTCTCACTCCTCAGCCTTACTTGCATCCTCTAGCCTGGTACCATCACCTCATCCAGTCTGTGTGTGTGCAGGTATCCTTCCTCTCCCACCTTGTTTTCCTGTGGAGCAAAAGCTCTTCCCCTCTTTTCTTCCTCCCTGCCCCACATCCCCGCAGTGGGTCTGAGCTGGTGGGTGTGGTTGGAGGGACAAGAGGAGCTCCTCACCACTCTTCTCACGTGTTTTCAACCTGGTTGGTTGGGGCTTGACACCTTGGAGTGAGAATGGGGCACAACCAGCCTGACCTGTAGCATCTCCTGGGTGTCCCCAGCGTGTGGGCAGGCCACCTTCCCCTCTTGTACAGACATTTTCTATAGACACAGATGTATATGTGTAGATAACATCGTTTTTTAACTCTTTTGCACTGAACAACAGCAGAGTGAATCCCTGATTCCAAACACATTTCCATAGGGATCCAGGCGTTTGGATCCCCAGCTGCAACCTACCTGCAAAGCTGTAGCTCTGATACTGGTGATACCCATACCTCTTCTCTGTCATTGGCTGTGTTGGGCTTCAGGTCAGGCTGGTGCCGTGGGTCTGGAGTGTGGCGAGCTCTGGTGTAGAGCCAAAAGTCCTCCCCAGCCTCATGCATGGACCTGACCCCGTTGGCTTTGTTGTATCTGTTCAGTCCCATCGTGCAGTCCCACCTCCTCTCCATCCACCCACAGCGTGTCATTGGTGTAACCTGCTCATCCCGAAACTGGGAATAAGGCTATGTTCAGTGTGACGATCCCATACACCCACAGCCCAGACCGGGAGAACTGTCTGTCTTAAGGAAGGGGGGAGAAAGTGGGGTCTGTCCCTGCTTTGGTGGGGTTCATCCTGCTTCGGTGGGTTCCATCCCCTCAGTTCTGCTAAGAGCAGGAAGAGCTGGGGTCTCTCACTGTTAGCTGTATCTCTTGGAGGCTCAGGGATGGAACTAAAGCTCTTACATCCATGGAGTGGGCTCCCTGTGTCCATAGGAAGGGCTGTTTGCTGGCTCTAAGAGGGGAGCTGCAGGCAAAGCCTGCTTGGCACGTCTGGTTCCACTTGCTGAACCCTCATCCAGATGGTAGGAGAGAGCTGGTATTCCCACAGGCTTGGCTCATCCCAAGGGATCACTCATGGAGACGGGCATCCATTGGGATGAGCGCTCTGACCTCTGCCTTTTGAAGCTGTTGGTACCAGCGCTCACCCCATGGATCAAAACGCATTGAGGAGGGCATTGGGGGGGGGACCCCACCAGCAGCAGAAAGTCTTTTACCGGCCCAAAGTGATCCCTTTCCCAGCGGGAAGGAGAAATCCTCAGTTGGGAAGCATCTCAGCTTCCTTTTCCCACCATACTTCACGTTCTGACTTTGAATTTTAGGGTTTTCTCTTTTTTTTTTTTCCCTAAAGAATTGAATCCCCCCCCCACCCCCCTTTTTTTTGTTTGTTTTGTTACAAATAACGAGAAATAAAAGTGGCAATATTTTTTTTCCGGAAGCTTTTCCTAGGAAAAAGCCGGGGTTTGTATCAAAGTTGTACAGTTGAGACGTTTGGGATACGAGAAGTACTGTGTGAAACGCTGTAAATGGGGCAGAGATTATTTTCTGTACAGGCTGACAAAGGGGAGGGGGGGGGGAATCGTTGGGATTCCCGTTGGTTTCTTGGGAAGGATTCGGTTTTTCGCTGGTGGGGGTTGGAATTCCACCTTTTCATGGTTATTACTTTGGGGTTTTGGTTGGTTTTTTTTTTTTCCCTTGTATAGATTGCTGCATTAATTGAATAAAAGCAGAAAGCATCGCTCGGGCTCTGTGGTGGTGCTGGTGGATGGGAGCTGTGTCCTGCTTCCCGACAGCAGGAACGGGGCTGTGGGAGCTGCTGCTAAATTAAGGGAGTCTCCGTCTCCCCCCAGGGATGGGGCGGCCAAATGGAGTGCGTCCCTCCTGTGCTGCCCTAGAAAGTGGGGATGGGGCTTGCTGCCTTCCTTCCCTGTTCCTTCCTTTCCCTCTTTCCTTCCATTCCTCCTTCCTTCTTCCCTCCTTCTCTCTTCCCTCCTTCCTTCTTGTCTTCTTTCTTCCTCCCTCCTTCCCTTCCCCTTCTTTCCTCCTTTCCTTGCTTCTCCCTTCCCTCCTTCCCCTTCCATTCCCCTTCCCTCCATTCCTCCTTCCTTCTTCCCTCCTTTCCTTCCTTCTCCCTTCCCTTGTTTTCTTCCTTCTCCTTTCCCTCCTTCCCTTCCATTCCCCTTCCTTCCTTCTTCCCTTCTTTCTTCTTCCTTCCCTCCTTTTCTTCCTTCCTTTCTTCCTCCCCCCTTCCCTTCCTTTCCCTTTCACTTCTTCCCTCCTTTCCTTCCTTCTCACTTCCCCTCCTCCCATTCCCCTTCCCTTCATTCCTCCTTTCCTTCTTTTCCCTTTCCCTCCTTCCTTTTTTCTTTCTTCCCTCCTTCCTTCCTCTTTATGTCCTCTCCTTTCTTCCTCCTTCTCTCCTTTCCTTCCTTCCCCATTCCCTCCCTTCTTCCTCCTCCACTTCTCCCACCTCAGGGGCTGGGAAGCAGATACGGACACTGTCCCCCTGCAGCTTCCATAGTACTTGGTCCCCAAATATCCCCAGCTTGGGGGCTGCATCTCCCTGTACTTCATCCTTGCATGGAGCCCCTCGTCCTCCCTACCCTGTGCCTTCCTCCTGCAAGAGGAAGATGGAGATGGATGTAAGGGGATGACATGGTTGGATGGGGTCTGCCCATCCTCTTCCTGAGCTCCTCCCTGATCTATGTCCTTTCCACCGCTTGGTTTCAAGCCTTGGGGCCGTGAGCGGAGGGAGACCCACCCATCCATGAGCCCATCACCAGGGCATCAGGTCAACACCCCCCCTCAGGCCATTTTCCACCCCAAAAGCTGTGTCACTCCGATGTGGCATCACCCCAGGAACGATGTTAGTCAGCAGGGAGGGGGAAGCCCTGCCCTACCTCGGGTTGACTCACCCCAAAGCGGGGTGCAGGGCATGGTTCTCCCCTCACTGTGGGGACAGTCATGGTGATGGGGCATGGACAGCAGTAGCAGGGGGCAGCAGGGTGCTGAGCATGGTCCCGCGCGGCGCATCCGCGCCGAGCGGGACCATGCTCAGCATCCTGCTGCCCAAAGACCCCATAGCTATAGAGGCACCGAATCCAGGGCTCCCTATGGATCAGGGAGCCCTGTGACCATGAGAAACCCTTTGGGAACACCCATGCACCCCCATGGTGGGTACCGGCACCTCCCGGTGCGTGGCTGCGGGGTGCCCGTCTCCCTTGGGGTGCAGCGGGCATCCCCGCCTCACGGTGTCCCCCTCCCGCACCCGGAGAAGGATGCGACCCCCGTATCCGACCCCTGCCCCTTCCCTATGGATTCCTCGCTCATTGGCAGCGGTGTTTTGGGGTGCATCCCCGGCTGCAATGGGGGGGGAGAGGGTCAGGTCCTCACCCCGCCCGAGGGTGGGGTATGGGGGGCTGGAGCCCTGTGTCAGCGGGAGGGGATGTGGTGGTGGTCCCGGGGGCTCCCTTTGCACCCCAAGGATGTGTCTCTGGGGGGATACCCGGGGCCCAGAGCTTGGTCCCCCACTTGGTTTCCTGCTGGAGGGTGGGGGGTGCATCAAACACCCGGGGGGGGACCCTGAAAGCCCTCGGGTGCCGGTCCCTTCCCTTGGTGGATGGGTTGTGCCGGGGGGTGCACCCCATCCCGGGACTCCCATGGTGTTGGGACCGCATCGGTAGCAGCAGCCCCCGGCTGAGCCCAGCCCGTGTCCATCCATCCTTTGGCAGCATCCTGGCATCGGACGCTTCCCTGAAGTCCTGGTGGGGACGATGGAGGCACCCCCGGATCACCCTGGGCGCTGGGATGTGTTGGGATGCCCCACGATGGGGGATGTGGGGGTCAGAGCAGCACCCACCACCCCAACACATCCCTATTCCCCCCCAACCCCACTGCTATGGGTGAAGGTCCGGCCGGGACACAAACCTCACTCTGTCCAGAGCCCCCCCCCCCACTTTTAGTGGGGATGCTCCCACATCCGCATCCCGCCCAAGCAGCCTCCCCATAGGGTCTGCATCCACCGGGACATGGCGGGGGGGGCCGGGATCAGCCCCTCTCCATGCAGCCCAGCGCGGGGGCCGCCGGCTGCCCACCTGCCTCCCATTAGCGGTTGTTTTTCCTCCCGAGCTCCAGCAATCCTGGGATTTGCTGTGATTTGGCCGGGAGCGCGCCTTGGCCGGGGCCGGCACAGGCTGCCGGATGCAGCCCCGCTGCCGCCTGGGAGGAAGGGCTGTGGATGGGGGGCTGCCAGCGGGTCCCCCATGGGGATGGAGCTGCAGGGAGGGCAGCGCTGTGGGGCTTCGCTGTCGTTGTCGTGGTGGTGTCCAGCCTAAAGCATCCCTGCTCCTGCTGTCATCCTCCGGTGCAGCGCGCATCCCGATGGGATTTGGGGTGACGCTGCCACATAGACCCACAAGCACCCACTAACTCCCCCCCCCGAGCCACACTGGGACCCTCTGGATGGAACAGGGATGTTGCCACGCTCCTAAAGGTGTCCCTATGGAGGGGAATGGGAGCCAGGAGGTGACGGTGGCTGTGCCAGCGGGTGCAAAAAGCTGCCCCAGACAAAGGGATCAGGTCAGGATCCGGCCAGGCTGGCTCCGGCGCCCTCCCTATCATCCCATCGCGCCGTCGCTGCTCAGCCAAGCTGCCCCCGGGGCTGCTTCTCCCCCCCGCCACCGATGCCCTCACCTTAGGGTGTCCCCTGTGTCCCCCCATCGCCAGGCGCCTCCCGGCCGGCGTGCCCAGGCATGCCATGGATGGCCAGGACTTCCTTGGGAAGGTGCCTGTGGGCACACGGCTCCGGCAGGGACATCCCTGGCACCGGTGGGTCTTGCTTGCCTGGTTCTGCCACCCGGCACCGTGGACCCCCAGGGATGTTGTGGTGAGGATGAGCTGGATCCCTCTTCCTCCTAGGGCTTCTGCGCCTTGGGTATGGGGTTAGAGTGGGGGTCCCTTGCCCACTGGGTGCAGGCTCGGATCGACCCCAGCCCTTGGTTTGGCTGGGTTTGGGGGTGTCAGGTGGGAACTGGGTGAGCAGTGATGTCCCCCTCCCCAAGGACCGTGTTTGTGGTACCTTGACGAGGCAGCATCCTCATGGCCCTCCATCCCGGGGTGAAGCTCTGGCCGTGGGGTGAGAGGGGGGGACTTTGGGGTGGATGTTCCGGCTCTGACCTGCCCGTTCCCCCCGGCAGACAGTGGAGCACGGCTTCCCCAGCCAGCCCAGCGCCTTGGCCTACGACTCTGTCCTGCGTGTGATGGCCATCGGCACCAAGGCTGGAGCTGTGAAGCTGTATCCTTTCCCCCCCCCGGAGGGCAGGAGGTAAGGACCCCCCCCAGCCCTTCCCATCCCACCGGAGACACGGCCGTGCTGCTTGCCCATCCATCCGGCAGCGAGGGGGTGACTGTAGGACCCCCCCCACACACACACACACTTCCCAATGCCCAAACCACCGTGGGAACCACGGCGCTCAGCATCCCGGCTGGCATCCCATGCTCTGGGGGGGTGCATCCCGCTGTTATCCCATCGGGCTCCCATCCATCCATCCATGGGGGCAGCGGGGCCTCTGGCCGGCCTGGCGCCGGGGTGAGGGGCAGCGATGGGCACTGATCCCAGTCCCGGGGTGGTGTTGGGGGGGGAACACACACACACACACAGAGGAGGACGCGGGGCCCGGCTGGGCTTTGTTGCCGGCGGCGTGCAGGAGCCTCAGAGCGGTGCTGGCCGGCGGCCAGGCCCAGGCTGGATGCGGCCGCGCTCGGGGGCCCCGCGCCGCTGGAATGCGGGGTGGGAGTGCGGGAGCACGGGGAGGGGGGTACGGCTGCGCCTGCAGCAGGGTCAGCGTTGAGGGGGGGGCATCGTCTTCACTGCCCCCCCCCATCCCCAGCACAAAGATGGCGTGGGGAAGGGGGGGTTTGTGCTGCCGGTGCCAGCCCGGCCGCGATGTCGCCGGGTGCTCCGCTCGGATGCTCGGCTCTGGAGCGCCGGATCCAGCCCTGCCTGTGGTGTTGAGCCCCTCCGTGGACCGCGAACGCGCTGCGGTGCACGGAGCATCCTCCGTGGGGTGGTTTTGGGGTTCTCCTGCCGGTGAGCACCCGGCCCCGCTCTGGTTGCCACCAGGATCGTGGACTGGGTTGGGTTGGAAAGGACCTTCAATGGTCATCGACTGATCCAGCCCCCCTGCAATGAGCAGGGAAGATGCTTCTGGAGGCTCCCGGGGCCAGGCGAGGCAGCGCCGGAGCTGGCCTGACTGGTGCTACTGGTTAGTGGGGGCACCCATGGGTGCTTCCCCGAGCTGGGATGGGTGGATCCGGCTGCAGACAAGGGGTTTCCACTGCCTGGGGCATCTCCTGGGGCTTGGGCACTCCTTGCAGTAAGCCGGTGTCACCGGTGCTCCTGTGGCACCATTTAGGATGGCATCCCCCATCCGTGCAGCATCCAGAGCCCTGTGTGTGTGCACCGTGGTCTCCTCACATCCTTTGATGCTGCCAGACAGCTCCTGCCTGTTGGTCCAGGCAGGACCGCTGTGGCTGGTTCCTTGTGCCGGGGTGGGGGGGCAATGGGGGGCAGCAAGAAGCGATGCCCCTCTGTCTGCGGCATGCCGAGACGCAGCAGTGCAACGCACCGGTGGCACCGGGATGGGACCAAGCACTGCTATGGGATGCCGGTGAGGCCGGGGAGCACCGTGTGGGTCCTGCCCCGGTTCCTGCTGAGCGGCGTCGCCGGCAGAGGAGCCGGGACCAGTCTGGTGAGTGAGGCCGTGCCAGCGCATGCCGATCCCCACCCTGCGCCGGGGCTGCCGGGGCTGCCGGCGCCTCTGCTCCGGAACAAGGGAGTGGTGGAGGGCAGGAGCCGGCCTGGCCCTCGCACACCCACGGCGGCCGCGTGCCGGCCGCATCCTGACCCGCGGCGTTCCGGTCGGAGGCGTTCCGGGGCATCCCAAACAGGGATGGTTTGGATGCCGGAGAAGGAGAATGCAGCAGGGGCTGGAGCCGTAGGGGAAGGGGTGATGGGTTTAAGGTTAAACGGGGGGAATTCAGATTAGATCTAAAGAAGTTTTTCCTTGTGAGGGTGCCCAGAGAAGCTGTGGCTGCCCCATCCCTGGCAGTGTTCAAGGGCAGGTTGGACACAGGGGCTTGGAGCACCCTGCTCTAGTGGAAGGGGTCCCTGCTTGTGGCAGGGGTTGGAACTGGATGAGCTTTAAGGTCCCTTCCAACCCATTCTGGGATTCTATGGTGGTGCCAAAGCTGGCTCCAGCATCTGGGATGACTGCAGATAGAGCAGTGGCCTTTGTGTGTGTGTGTAATTTAGGGGTCTGTGGGTTCATTTAAGGGGGGAGGCCTCTACCCTCGTTGTTCCTTTAACGGCCCCCCCAGATATGGCGCGCCAGGCGTGGAGCTGACGGGCTTGCACAAGGAGACAGCCACTGTCACCCAGCTGCACTTCCTCCCTGGCCAGGTAGGGATGTGTGTGTGTTTGGGGGTCCCGGAGGGGGGGCAGCTCCCCTTGTCCCTCATCCCACCCCATTGTCATTGTGTGTGTGTGTATGTGTCCCCGCCAGGGCTGGCTCCTGTCCCTGCTGGATGACAACACGCTGCACCTCTGGGAGGTGTGCCAGAAGGACGGATGCTCCCACCTGGAAGAGACCCACAGCTTCGGCCTCCCGGGACGCCCAGGGTCTGATAGCACCAAGTGCTTGCTTGTGTGTGTGTGGGGGGGTGTTTCCAGTCGCTCCCCCATGGAGCTGCTGGCTGGGAGCAATCCTGCTGCTGGCTGGGAATGGCGCGTGGGAGCTCCCAAGGTCCCCTCAGTGGCGCTGGTTTATCTGCTGGATGCTCCTCTGATCCCTGCCGGGATGGGATAACGCAGCCTTGAGCTTTCTATAGGCGCTGGCAGGGCACAGGGCTGATAACGGCTCTGGTTGCTTTGGTGCCGAGGTTCTCCCTGTCCTTCCGGGGCTGATGGGGATGCAGTGCTGAGGAAGAGGAGGTTTGGGGTCTCTCTGCCGCTCCCCTATAATAGGGCTGACACAACTCCCCCCCCATTCCTCTCTATAGGTGCTCTCCTGGCATCACCCGGGTGACAGTGGTCCTGCCCACATCCTCCTGTGCAGTGGCCTGCCTGGGTACCGAGGGTGGTGCCGTGTATTTCCTCGCCCTGCCCACGCTGGTGCTGCTGGAGGACAAAACCCTCTTCCCGGATGAGGTCCTGCAGAGGTGAGCCCTGCACCCCCTGCACCCCCTCCCCATGGCTCCCAGCACCCCCTGACCCCCGTTGTGTCCCCTCCGTGCAGTGTGCCCGATGAGTATCGCTGCGGGAAGGCGCTGGGACCGGTGGAGTCCATCCAGGAGCATCCGCGCGACGGCGGCCGGCTCCTCATCGGGTACAGCCGGGGGCTGGTGGTGCTTTGGGAGCAGAGCACACGTGTGGTCCAGCACCTCTTCCTTGGGAACCAGGTACTGGAGGTGGCAAGGGGTTAAGGGGGGGGGGGGCATGGCCTTGTGTGTGTGCCCCCATCCTGGGTGCTGAGCATCCTCTGTGTGCCCCTGCAGCAGTTGGAGAGCCTGGCTTGGGAGCAGAGCGGGAAGAGCATGGTCAGCTCCCACAGCGATGGGGGGTACATGGTGTGGGCCGTGAGCGGTGCCGGACAGAAGAGCCAGCAGCCCGTCATGTCCACCATCCCCTATGGTATGGGGTTAATAGGGGAGATTAAGGGGGCCTTGGGGGCTGATGGTCCTGTCCTGGTGTTGCTGCTGCAGCTCAGGGCTGGGATCTTTATCTGTTGGAGGGCAGAGGCTCTGCAGAGGGATCTGGACAGGCTGGATCCATGGGTTGTGGCCGATGGGATGAGGTTCCACAAGGCAAAGTGCCGGGTCCTGCACTTGGTCACAACAACCCCAGGCAATGCTGCAGGCTTGGGGCAGAGTGGTTGGAAGCTGCTCGTGGAAAAGGAGCTGGGTGTGTTGGTGAATGACAGCTGACCACGGGCACCTTGTGCCCAGGAAGCCCCCAGCATCCTGGCCTGGATCAGCACCAGTGCGGCAGCAGGGCCAGGGCAGGGATTGTGCCCCTGTGCTGGGCACTGGTGAGGCCGCACCTCGAATCCTGTGCTCAGTTCTGGTCCCTTCACTGCAGGAGAGACATTGAGGTGCTGGAGCGGGGCCAGAGAAGGGCAGCAGAGCTGGTGCAGGGCCTGGAGCACAGGGGTGATGGGGAAGGGCTGAGGGACCTGGGGGGTTCAGTGTGGAGAAGAGAAGGCTCAGGGGGGACCTGATGGCTCCCTACAAGTGCCTGACAGGAGGATGGAGCCAGGAGGGGCTGGGCTCTGCTCCCGAGGAACAAGGGATGGGACAAGAGGAAACGGCCTCAAGCTGCACCAGGGCAGGTTTAGATGGAGCTGAGGAACAATTCCTGTCCCAGAGGGTGCTCAGGCATTGGAACAGGCTGCCCAGGGCAGGGCTGCAGTCACCGTCCCTGCAAGTGCTCACACAGCGTGGAGACGAGGCCTCAGTGCCATGGGTTAGCGCAAGTTTTTCTCCAAGCTCACGGATTCAATGATTCATTTCAGGTCCATTCCCTTGCAAAGCCATCAGCAAAATCCTCTGGCGGACCTGCGAGTCGGGGTACGTCCCTAGGGCGCAGCCTGCCCCTGGTGATGGGCACGGGGGATGCGGGTAGGACGTCCTGCAGGGTCTGATGGGTGCTGCTTCATCCCCCCCCCCCCCCAGGAACCCCTTCATCATCTTCAGCGGGGGGATGCCACGGGCCAGCTATGGGGACCGGCACTGTGTGAGCGTGCTGCAGGGCCAGACCCTGGCCACGCTCGACTTCACCTCCCGTGTCATCGACTTCTTCACCGTGCACAGCCCCGAGGTGCCCGAGGGAGGTAGGTCCTGATGGGGTGGCCTTGAATGGGTGATAAAGGGGTGTGTGTGTGTGTGGGGGGTCTTCATTAGCAGGGACCGTCTGTGCCCTCCCCAGGCTTTGAGAACCCCCGTGCCCTCGTGGTGCTGGTGGAGGAAGAGCTGGTGGCCATCGACCTGCAGACCCCGGGCTGGCCGACCATTCCTGCCCCGTACCTGGCGCCGCTCCACTCCTCCGCCATCACCTGCTCCTGCCACGTCTCCAACGTGCCCCTCAAGCTTTGGGAGAGGATCATCAGTGCCGGCGAGCAGCAGAGCCCCCGGCTCTCCTCTGCGGTGAGTGGTGGGGACGCTGGGATGCCCGAGCCCCACGGGATGGGCTGATGGGCTCCATCCCTCCCATCTCTCCCTCCAGGCTTGGCCCATTGATGGGGGGAAGAACCTGGCGCAGGAGCCTACGCAAAGGGGGCTTCTCCTCACGGGGTGAGTGGTCTGGCAGTGGGGAGGGCGGGCTTGGGAAACCCCAAATGTACCCTTAGAGGAGAGAAGGGGGGCGGCCGGGGGGGCGGACATCCTCACCCCACTCCTGCAGTGTGGGATTGGGATGGGTTGAGCTGCCCCGTCTCACTCGGCTGCCCCATCGCTCATTGATGGCTGGGCAGGAGTGTGTCACCCTCTGCCCCCCCTTACCCCCCCATCTGCCGGCACACAGGCAGCCCTTGTTAGCAGGCAGATGTCAGGGCCCTGCGCTAACAGGGGCCTCCCCGTGCCCCCCCCACCCCGTTTCCAGGCACGAGGACGGCACGGTGCGGTTCTGGGATGCTTCTGGGGTCTCCCTGAAGCCCCTCTACAAGCTGGGCACCGCCAGCATCTTCCAGACCGACTGCGAGCACAACGACAGCCTCAACCAGGCGGGCGAGGAGGAGTGGCCGCCCTTCCGCAAGGTGAGCACCCCAGCACCCTCCTCTGCCCCCCCCTAGCACCGCAGTGCAGGGGCACACAAGCCCATAGAGAGGATGGAGCCATCCCGGCATCGCACCGGGGACGTGTCCCTTCATCTCGGGGCGCAGCTGCTGTGTGACTGCCCGTGGGGACAACAAGGGATGCTTGTTCCACGTGCCCTGCCTTGTGGGTCTGCCCCAGTGCGGGGCTGGGGGGGGGGGGATGACACGTTGGGACAGACGTGTTGCAGGCATCGTGCCCAGAGCAGCCCGTGCACTGCAGCCGGTACCCAGCAGCTGTTGGGGGGGGGGACATTGGGGTGCACTGCGGGGGGGGGGGCTGCCCCATAGCGGTATCAAGGTGCCCAGCCCCACAGTCCCTCCTTTCCTGCCATAGGTGGGCTGCTTTGATCCCTACAGTGACGACCCACGCCTGGGGGTGCAGAAGATTGCTCTGTGCAAGTACACGGCCAAGATGGTGGTGGCTGGGACAGCGGGGCAGGTAGGGCAGAGCGGGCTCTGACCCCCCCACAAGCCCTGCAGCCCCTCCATGAAGGGCTCCTACCCGTGGGGTTTAGCCCCTGCCTTGCAGCAGGGAGGCCGTCACAGGGCAGGGGGTTCATCGTGCGTCCCCTGCAGGTGCTGGTGATGGAGCTGAGCGACGAGAAGTCGGAGCACGCCGTGAGCGTGGCCACCGTGGACCTGCTGCAGGACCGCGAGGGCTTCACTTGGAAGGGCCACGACCGGCTGGCCCCAAGGAACGGCCCCTTGCCCTTCGCCCCCGGCTTCCAGCCCAGCGTCCTGGTGCAGTGCGTGCCCCCCGCCGCCGTCACCGCCGTCACCCTCCACTCCGAGTGGAACCTCGTGGCCTTCGGCACCAGCCACGGCTTCGGGCTCTTCGACTATTACCGGCGCAACCCCGTCCTGGCCAGGTATGGGGCGGGCATCACGGTGCTGGGGACCCCCTTGAGGGTGATGACTTGGGTGCTGAGCAGCGTGGGTGCCCGCAGGTGTACGCTGCACCCCAACGACTCCTTGGCCATGGAGGGGCCCCTGTCCCGCGTGAAGTCCCTCAAGAAGTCCCTGCGGCAGTCGTTCCGCCGCATCCGCAAGAGCCGGGTGTCGGGCAAGAAGAGGCTCAGCACCGGCAGCCCCTCCAGCAAGGTGGGTCTGGAGGGGAGCGGGGACCATCACGGCTGCTCCGCGTCGCCGTGGGGCAGGGGCTGACGCCTGCATCGCCTCGGCAGGTCCAAGAGGCCAATGCTCAGCTGGCGGAGCAGGCAGGGCCCCCCGAGGTGGAGATGACGCCGGTGCAGCGCCGCATCGAGCCGCGCTCCGCCGATGACTCCCTCTCCGGGGTCGTGCGGTGCCTTTACTTCGCTGACACCTTCCTCCGAGACGGTGAGGGCCCCCGGGCCTTGGAAACCCCCCCCCCACTTCCTCCCTGGAGCTGTGGGTCTGGCTATGGGGAAGGGGGGCTCTGATGCTGCTCCCATCCCGCAGCTGCCCACCATGGCCCCACGATGTGGGCAGGGACCAACTCGGGCTCGGTGTTCGCCTACGCCCTGGAGGTGCCGTCGCAGGAGAAGTTCTCGGAGCGGGCGGTGGAGGCGGTGCTGGGGAAGGAGATCCAGCTCATGCACCGTGCGCCCGTGGTGGCCATCGCGGTGCTGGACGGGAGGGGGAACCCCCTGCCTGAGCCCTATGAGGTCTCGAGGGACCTGGCCAAGGCCCCTGACATGCAGGGGAGCCACTCCATGCTCATCTCCTCTGAGGAGCAGTTCAAGGTGAGCGCGGGCACCAGCACCCATAACGTGTCCCGCGGCCTGTCTGGGTGTCCCCAGGGATGGGGATGGAGGTGACCGACCGGGTCCTGGGGCACCCCTGTTCTTGTCTTTATGGGGGTGACGCTGCCCTTGGCTGAGGGCTTCCGCAATGGGAGGCTGCTCAGGTCCCCGTCTCCTCTCACCCTGCAGGTGTTCACCCTGCCCAAAGTGAGCGCCAAGACCAAGTTCAAGCTGACGGCCCACGAAGGGTGCCGGGTGCGGAAGGTGGCCCTGGTGAGCCTGGCGAGCGCCAGCTCCGAGGAGCGGCTGGAGAACTGCCTGGCCTGCCTCACCAACCTGGGCGACATCCACATCTTCACCGTGCCCAGCCTCCGGCCGCAGGTCCACTACGGCTGCATCCGCAAGGAGGACATCAGCGGCATCGCCTCCTGCGTCTTCACCAAGCACGGGCAGGGTGAGGGCGCCAGCGCTGATGTCTGTGTTGCAGGTGGGACGTGGTCTCCTGCTGCGTCCCGCGGGGGTGTTCCTGAGGCTCTTTGGTGTTCCCTGCTCCAGGTTTCTACCTGATCTCGCCATCCGAGTTCGAGCGCTTCTCGCTGAGCGCCAGGAACGTGACGGAGCCGCTGTGCCGGCTGGAGGTCGCCCGGCTCCAGGACACCTCGTGCCTCAGGTAGGACGTATCCCAGCATCCCTGTACCCCTCATCCCATGGCACCGGCTCCCGCAGTAACTTCTCCCTGCCTTTCCTTCCAGCAACAGCTCGATGGCAACGCCGAAGCTGCCGCAAGCCAACGGTACCCACGTCCCGCGCAGCCCCGAGGGACCGCGCTCCCCCACCAACAGTGACCGTGAGTGATGAGGCTGTCCCCACCGTGCACACCACGTCCTCCCCATCTCCCTGCCGTGCACACCGTGTCCCTATGGCCCTGACCCCGTGTCCTGGCTGCCAACCCTCCCATCCCCGTGTCCCCAAAGGGTCCCCTGAGGAGCACCCGGCCGCCTTCTCGCCCAGCTCCATCGATTCCCCCAACAGCAGCATGGAGAACCCGCTGGACACCACCGGGGACATCACCGTGGAGGAAGTGAAGGATTTCCTGGCGTGAGTAGGATGGGAGCGGTGTAACCGGTGCCCGTGGCGCTGCCACCAGTGCTGATGGGGGGGCTCCACAGGCTGCCTCTCACCCTGCTTTACCCCCAGATCCTCAGAGGAAGTGGAGAGGAACCTGAGGAACGCCAGCGAGGACGAGGCCCGGTCCACGGGGATCCTCATCAAGTGAGGTGTGTGTGGGGCTGGGACCCCCATCCCTCATAACGGGGCTGTGATCCCTAAAGGGGGAGCAGGGGCGGGCAGCATCCCCCGGGGGATGCACCTCCATCCCCTTCTCAAGGGCTGTGTCCCCCGCAGGCAGCGCCAGCCTCCCTGACCCATCTCAGTGCTCGGATTCCCGGGATGTGTGACTCGACTGGACCCCCCCGAGCCCCCTCCCCATGTAACGTAGACTCGTCTCTTCTCTAACACCCACCCGCTCCCCCCTGCCCGGCCCCGGTCCCGGTCCCCTCCGGGCTCCGTGGTGCACAGGACTCTTCCCCAGGGCAGGGGGGGGGAAGATCCCGTTCCTTTTTGTACACGCTCCATGGCTCCAGAGCCCCCTTCCCGGGGGGATGCTGCTGCTTCCCCGGCTTCACGGGGAGGGCTGGGGCTTGTGGACACCCCCCCTCATCCCCTGGTTTTGGTCCATTGGGAAAGTGGGGGGCCGGGAGCCCCCGGGCAGGGCCCTCCCATCCCCTGGTCTGTGTTTACATGCCCGGCTCCCTGCAGTTTACAGCCCCATCCTCAGCCTGCAGCAGGCTCCATGGGACACCCCGTTCCCAGGGGCTCCCAGTGTGGACCCCATTGCTCCAAGGTGGGCACTGGAAGGCTTAAGCAGCCTGGGGTGCTGGGGGGGGGGGGGGGGGGGGGGGGTCACAGGTGGCCTTTTTCTCTTAGTGGCTTCTCCAAGGGCTATTCTCCAGGTTGGGCTCGGTGCCTGCTGCTCCTTTGACACTAATTCCTGCCACGGGTGGGGTTGGGATGGGACGGCGCTGCGGGAACACACCGGCTCCTGGTCCATGCTGGTGCTGGGAGGGGGGGGATACGGATGGAATACGGGGGTACCCCAACCCCTTCCTGCCCCAACCCAGGGGTCTCACTGTGCCAAATCCCCCCCTGGGCTGCCCAGCCCGGCCTCATCCTCACAGGGGGCTGCGGTGATGCTGGCTCTGGTCCATAGCGCCCGTCCCTATGTGGCTCCAGGGCTCAGCCTGGTACTTCTCCTCTCCTTTAGGGGATGTGGGGGCATTTTGGACCCCCCCCCAAAGGCTCTCTTGCGGTACATGTGTGGCTGGGGGGGGGGGGGGGGGCCGGGAAGGCTCTGTCGGGGCTGTAGCGTCCTTGGTAGAACCCCCCCCACACCTCATCCTTCTGTTTGTTTTTTTTGGTAAGATGAATTTAGCATTGTTTAGTTATTAAAAATACTGGTTTTTAATATTGAAAATAAAGCATTTAATATCAACTGCCCAGGCTGCAGGGAGCTGGGGGGGGGGGGGGGGGGGGGGGTGATAGGACCCCCTGAACCACAGGGATCAGTGGGGTGAGGACCCCCCTTGGGAGTGAGATGGGCACAGTCATGGGGTGAGAAGTGCAGCATTTATTGATGTGACACCAAAGGGCTGTGCCAGTGCTAAAGCAAAGCATCCTCCCACCCAAACCTGGGTACCACCCTCGGCGCTGATCCGAAACGTAGACCCACACTGCCCCATCCAGCCCTCAGGAAGGGGCTGAGCTGGGCCCGGTGCTGGGAGAAGGGAGGGGGGAACGGGACAGAAGGGGTCCTTAGGCTGGGGGCTTGCGGAAGACGCTCCAGGCATGGAAGCAGCGGGTGAAGGGCCAGGGCTCGTTGCCCTTCCGCACCAGCCGGAGCTTGCGGGGATGCGCGGGGTCCTTGGAGCGCATGTGCTGGATGTAGACCTGGGGCACAGCACAGCCATGGGGGTCTCTCACTCACCTCTGGGGCTGGACCAGAGCCCCATGGGATGGAGATGCCCAAATGCTCCCCCCCCCCCCCCCCCGCCCCCAGCATAAGCAAGCCTTACCTGGCACGCCTTGAGGCTCAGCTTGATCTCCACCTGGCTGGTCTGGGTGCCCACCCACATGTAGACCTGTGGGAAAGGAAGCATGGAATGGTTTGGGTTGGAAGGGACCTTAAAGCTCATCCAGCTCCAAGCAGGGACACCTTCCACTGGAGCAGCTTGCTCCAAGCCCCATCCACAGGGAAGAGCTTCTGCCTAAGAGCTCATCTCAGTCTCCCCTCTGGCAGGTTCAAGCCATTCCCCTTGGCCTGTCCCTATAGGCCCTTGTCCCAAGCCCCTCTCCAGGTTTCCTGCAGCCCCTTGAGGTACTGGAAGACTGTGACAAGGACATGGAGCCGGGATCAGCCGATGGAGCCATGGACCCAGCCCCGAAGCGCCCCACATCACCTCGCGCCCGTTGTCCAGCAGCATGATGTCGTCGTCAGCCAGGTCATCCTGGCAGAAATCCGAGCACTTCTCTGACACGGAGAAATATCCCTTCTCGTTGGAGCACCTGCGGGGAGAGCCAGATGGGAGAGCATCAAAGGCAGGAGTTCGTAAGGACTCGGCTCAGGCAGAAGGGAGGGATGTGATGGAGCAGCTCTGATTCAGCTGGAGGATGGACAAAGCTGGGAGAGGGGTTTCCTTGTCACAGGAGCCATGCCCTGGCTACTTTGGGAGCACTGAGCCCTTGGCAGCCCCTCCTGCACCGGGACCCACCTGAAGAGCCGGGAGTGCTTCATATATTCAGCATCTTCATCATAAGGCTTCTGGCTCCCGATGCCCACCCAGAAGAAGTTTTCAGGCTCTTCTCCCTCATTGATCACCTGCAAGGACAGACACAGGGCTGAGCATCGCCGTCCCCTGCCCCAGTGGCTGCTGCCACCCAGGTAAAAGCTGGCACCAAGCCCCCTTTACTCCCACCGCTCACCTGCTTGCTGTAGGAGTCATCAAACATGTGGTTCATGATGTCCTCGGCCAATTTGGCCTCGTCAGGGTCAGCTGCCCTTCCCACCCAGGTATAGACGATGCCCTGGTTGTCTGTGCTCTCAAAGGGCACCTGGGGGAACACAGAGTCAGGGATACCCAAACAGGGAGGAGGGCAAGCAGCCGAGCATCCCTGAGGATGCTCCTCCGTGGGCAATACCTTGAGGATGAAGCAGAACTCCGAATTGAGCAGCCCGGCGTCTGTGTTGATCTGGATGCACCTAGGAAAGGAACCCATGGGGTGCAGTGAGCGAGAGTTGAGGCCGTTGTGCCCATCGGCACCCATGGGTGCTCCATCCCGGAGCAGCGCCGCCCCCTCCCCAGCAAGGCTGACCTGGTGCAGAGGGCCCCGCCGTTGGTGCGGATGTGGTAGAGGCTGGGCTGGGGCGGGCTGGCCCTGTCCTTCCTCTTGCCCCGGTGGATGAGGAACCTCCTCTTGAAGTGCGACAGGAACTTGGGGTTCTCCTGCTGCTGGGTCATGCGCACGACCTGCACAAGGGGCGGGTGTCAGCAGGGACGTGGGCACCCCCAAAACACAGCCCCGAGCCCCAGCTGCACCCCTCTGCCCGTAGCAGCATCACCTCCAGCTTGCCGGGGAAGAGGCTCTCGAACTTCTTCTGCAGGCTGAAGGTGAAGGTGAGCCAGCCCATGTTGGAGGCCTCCCGGCCCTGCCAGAAGTAGACGATGCACTGGAAGTCTTCCTCCGGCTGCCTGTCCTCCTCTTCCTCCTCCCCATCCTCCTCCCCTTTGCCTTCTCCCTTCT
The DNA here is from genome assembly GCF_028554395.1 of Pezoporus wallicus. NCBI lineage: Eukaryota > Metazoa > Chordata > Aves > Psittaciformes > Psittacidae > Pezoporus > Pezoporus wallicus. The sequence goes on from NW_026640870.1 coordinate 32,935, forward strand.
TCTTCTTCTTCTCCTCCTCCTCGTACTCCACCGGTACCCAGTACCTGAAGGCAGGAATAGGTGGTGATGTGAGGGATGGGGCAGGTCGGGGGTCTGGGCAGGGAGATGTGGGTCCAGCAGCCCCATAATGGGGACAAGCCGGGTGTCACCTGCAGAGGAAGACGTAGCAGTCGTGGGTATGGAAGTGGCCAAACTCCTCCTCGGGCAGACGAGCGAATTTCTTGCCCTCCAGCACGAAGCCCTCCATTCCATCCAGGTCCTCGTTCCATTCCTCCATCAGCTGCTCTGCCTGCGGCCCCATGGGCTCCATCAGTCCCTCCATCAGCCCAGCACAACGGGGAGGGGGAACGGGACACGCAGGGGATGGTCCCCAGCCCTACCTCGCTCAGGGGCATGGGTGGCTGTCGGGGCAGGAAGAGCGCCGTGAGGTCTGCCTTCATCTGATCCTTCTTCTCAGCATCCTTACGGACCTTCCCAGCGAGACCGCCCTCCTGCAGCACCGACTCAGCGTTGCGGGTGTAATCCACGCGCAGGACATCATCCCAGTTCTTGAACTTGGACTTGAACACCTAAACAGAGGAGGTTAACGCACCCACAGCGCCCTTTTGGCACCCAGCACCCTATCCCAGGAGCATCCCCCCCCCACCCCATCACTGTCGCCCTACCTGGCACTCGGTGCCCTCCAGGTTCCTGGTGACCATGGCGTGCTTGGGCCGGTGCAGCATCCCGCACAGCTCTTGGCTCAGCTTCAGCGCCGCCGCCCGCACCAACCGTGGGGACTTCCTCCCGATCCAGATGAAGACGTCGGACCAGCAGTCCAGGATGTACACGCTCTTGGTGTCCAGCAGGCTCTGGAGCTGAGGGCACCGCAGGGAATAAGGGGGGGGGTGAGGCCTCCATGGGATTCCCTGCCTGGAGAACACCCTGCTTGATCCCACAGACCCAGCCAGGAAGAGCAGAGCATCCCCACGCGGGCGCTGCTGGCTGAACCTGCCCCTCCCGGGGCACTGCTGGAGGCAGAGGGGGCATGAAACCAGTCCCACTGGTCAGACTGGGAGAACCCATCCTACCAGGCGCATCTCCGGCATCAGATCAGCCTTCAGCCTCTTCTTGTGCTCCACTGAGAGCTTGTAGTTGATCTGGGGCAGCTCCAGGTAGCCCAGACCCAGGCCAACCTATGGAGAGGGACAGGGACATGGGTGAGGAGTGCTGCAGGGTCCTGGGGACACCAACAGCCCCACGGACAGCAGCTCCTCACCTTGTACAGCTTGGGCTTGTGGGGCTGGAAGTCATCGGGGACACAGGGCCGGATCTCCTCAGGCTGCCCCCCAAGTGCTTCCCAGAAGTCGGGGGTCTCCTGGCCCTGTGTGAGCAGCGTGATCTCCGCCTTGCCCTTCCGCTCGTTCTTGTTGATCTTCTCAGCAAAGAGCCTGTGTGGGGAACGGGTGAGATGGGGAGTGGGGGGGCTCCTGCACTCCCAGCCCCATAACCAGCCCTACCTGGCCTTGGTGGTGCTGCTCAGCGTGGCCTGGGCCCCACGCCACACGAAGAGGTTGAGGCCGTGGTCCAGGAGGAAGACGAACCTGGAGGATGCAGAGATGAGGATAACTGGGAGAGAGTGGGGTCCATCAGCATCCTCCCACCATGGGGGTCCCTGTGGAGCAGGGTTTGGACCCACATCCTTGGAGGAAAGTGCTGAAATGGCCAATTTCCACCCCAGAGCTGCAGCTATGATGCTCTGGGTGTTATCCCAGCACCAAGTCCCTCCACAGGGACCCGCTCACCGAGGGTCCAGCGATGTCCCTTTCAGTGCCACCGGCTCCAGCTTGACGTTCTTCTTCCCATAGACACGGTACAGCCTGGAGGAGAAACAGCCATGGCGGGATGTGGGGCACTGCCTGCCCCACACATCCCCCCCAGCCACTGGCCCCAGTGGTACCTGGTGATGTACTGAGTGTCCTCAACAGTGAAGAACCCGCTGGCCGTGCCCCCCTCAATGTAGGAGATGTCGTTGTCAAAGACCTGGGGACCGGGAAGGGGTGAGGATGGGAGACGCAGCAGCGGGGGCTATGGGGAGCTGGGGGTCAGCCTCACCTGCAGGAACTCATCACTCTCATCCCCCATCTCCTCCCGGATGCTGCGGCACTCGGCCCCCAGGTAGTTGCGGAGGTTGACAGCATGGATGGCAGAACAAGCCTTCTTATCCAGCGTGGCCTCCTGCCCGATCCAGTAGTAGATCTCCCAGTTGAGGGAGCCGTTCTCATCCAGGAAGGTCTGGGGAAGGACAAGGTGTGAGATGGGATGGGGCACCAGACGCGACAGCCAGGCTGCGGACGCGAGGGACCTTTGGTCCTCCCCAGGTACCTTGAGCACGATGTAGCAGTCAGCCTCATAGAACTTCCCATGGAAAGCCTCATCCACCAGCGTGGGCACGAAGTTCTCGATCTGCCACACGCAGAGGCCGGGCAGCTGCCCCACATCCTCACTGAAGAACTCCGAGTAATCCAACTGCGGCTTCTCCAAGCCCTGATCCCAGCGGCGCGTCTTCAGGTCGGGCGCCTTCGCCTCCCCAGCCTCCTGTAGGGGATGGGGACAGGTCACTAAACGGGAGGCAACCGGGTCCCTGATGCTCGGGGTCCCTTTTCCTACCCCAAACCCTACCTCGATCTTCTTGTTCTTCTCCTGGGCCACATCCGACATCCCCTTCAGCACCTGCTTGGCTTGGTCATCCTGGGCAGAGTCCTTGCGCCGCCGGAGCCGCATCTTGCGCGCCAGCGGGTCCTTGCTGCCGCTCCCTGGGGACGTGGGGACGGGGTGAGAGGCAGACGGGGCACCCATTACACCCATTGCCTTGTGTGTGGGGCACGGCCCCATGGCCCCGCGCACGGACCTGCTGCAGCGGCTGCGACGGTGGCCGGGGAGGCTCCGGCCAAGCGGAGCTGGTTCTGGAGGGAGAAGTCGATGTTGTACCACTCCGAGGTCTGATCCAGCGGCTTCGGGGGCATCACCAGGTTGGGGTTCTCGCGCACGTCCAGGATCTGACAAAGAGGGATGGGATTGCTCACTGCTCTGAAGCATCAGAGCCCGTTCCTTGGGTGACGTGGTCCGGGGTGAGGTGTCCCTGCCCACGGGTTGGAACGGGATGATCTTAGGGTCCTTTCCAGCCCAAACCACTCTATGGGCTCATGGGGACGCTGAGGATGTGGGGACACCCTGGGCTTCAGTGAGGTGAGGGGAGCCCCAAATCCATCACCTGCCTGGGTTGAACCGTGTGTCACACTGCACGGATTGGTCCCAAACACCCCTGTCCTCACCTCATCCCATCCCACCCTACAGATCCCAGGGACACGCTGGGGCTGTGATGGACCCAGCTTGAGGTGGAGGAATGCTGGGCTCTCACCTCCACATCCGTCAGGAAGTGGATGGCCTCCGGCAGCGTCACCAGGCGGTTCTTGTTCAGCACCAGCTTCCTCAGCTTGGAGCACCTATGGGACACAGAGACGATGGGGAGGGACGAAGGTAAAGTGACCCCGTGGCACCACACAGCCCCGGTGTCCCCTACCTGCACAGGCTCTCGGGGATGAGCTCCAGGTTGTTGTTGGCTGCCATGAACTCCTCAAGGTTGACCAGCTTCCCGATGCCCGAGGGGATCCCGTCGAAGTCCAGCTTGTTGGAGTTGAGGTACATCTTCTTCAGCTTGGTCAGCTTACAGATGGCCGACTGGGGAAGGAGGAGATGGTGGGATGAGGGAGAACACAACGGCTCCGGGTGGGCAGGGATGCCACGTGCAGGCAGGGACGTACAGGCAGGGAGGTGAGCTGGTTGCGGGACAGGTTGAGGGTCTCCAGTTGGGTCCATTGGTCGATGCACAGGGATAACTCCATGATCTGGTTGCTGCTGAGGTTGAGGCGCCGGAGGCTCCCCAATGTGTAGAGGCACTCGGGGACACGGCTGAGGTCATTGCAGGACAGGTCCACGTCTGATGGAAGACAACGGGGGTGACTCCATGGACCCACGGAGAAGGAAGGCCCCATGGGGTTGAGTGCCCCATTCCTACCTGCCAGGTTGACCAAGCCCTCGAGGCTGGTGGGCAGGTTGCTCTGTGTGCGCTGCGTGTTCCTAAGGTGGAGGGTCTGCAGGGCTGTCATCGCCGGGAGCTGCCTGCGGACCACGGAACCAAGAGACTTGGAGCAGGGCTTGGAGCAGGCATCCGGCACGGCGGGATCCGGCCTGGAAACACCGGGACGTACCGGAGCTGCGCGTGCAGGAGGGGGTTGTTGTTGAGGATGAGGGTCTGGAGGTGCACCAGGCGTCGCATCTGCGGAGGGAGGCTCTCCAGCTTGTTGTCGCTCAGGTCCAGGTAGAGCAGGTCCGTCAGGTTGATGAAGAGCTGGTTGGGGATGGTCTCGATGCTGGGGGGGGGAGATGAGGGTCTTTAGGGCGGCTTGGGACCTGCATTAGGGTTCCCTTAAAGAGGGGCAGAGAGCAGGACTTGGAGCGATGGATGGAGGTGGCCATGGCCTGGACCTACCTGTTGTGGCCGAGGTTGAGGACCAGCATGTTCTTGGCGTTCTCCAGCTCCCGGGGACACTCTGTGAGCTGGTTGTAGCTCAGGTCCTGGAGCAATGGGAGAGCAAAGGAAGCATCACCCCCTGACCACATCCAGCCACCACCACCTGAGGGGCAAGGGCATCTGCAGGGGCATCTCCTGTCTACACCACACTGGGCCTTGCCCTCTGAGTTGGTGCAGGAGCTGGATGAGCACACGGGGAACCCAGACAGCATCAGGCGTTGCTATGGGGTTATCTATGCCATAGGGTTATGTACACCATAGGGTTATCTACGCCATAGGGTTATGTACACCATAGGGTTATCTACACCATAGGGTTATCTACGCCATAGGGTTACCTATGCCATAGGGTTATCTACGCCATAGGGTTACCTATGCCATAGAGTTACCTACGCCATAGGGTTACCTACACCATAGGGTTACCTACGCCATAGGGTTACCTACGCCATAGGGTTACCTACGCCACAGTTATCTACGCCATAGGGTTACCTACGCCATTGGGTTACCTATGTCATAGGGTTACCTACGCCATAGGGTTATCCACGCCACAGGTTTACCTATGTCATAGGGTTATCTATGCCTTATGGTTATCTATGCCACAGTGTTATCTATATTGCAGGGTTATCAACACTGGTGGTGAAAGGATACAGGAGCTCTTGTGGGGGATCTAGTTTTGGTGTGGGCACCCAAACTTCAAAGGGAGCCTGATTTACCCCCTGCACTTTTACCCCTCGAGGAGCATGAGGGGCCACTGAGGTGTCAGAATGGGACCCAGGAGTCTGAGGTGGCTCCTGCTTTGGCCAAGGGGACTCTAAACCTACCAGCACCGAGAGATCATCCAGCTGGAAGATGTCATCAGGGACCCCTGAGTTCTTCAGGCTGTTTGCACGAGCCACGATGGCCTTGAAAGGGGAACAACAGGCACCCACTGCAGCCACCAGCCTGCTCCATGGGTGCTGAACCCTCCTGGCATGGCTGGGCACGATCCTTGTGTGCCCCCAGAGCCAGGGGCTGGCCAGGAGGTGCCTGGGGACACGTTGATGCCGGTGGGATGAATGAGGGGGGCACTCACCCGGAGGCAGGGAAGGCCAGAGAGCTCCCCATGGAGCGTGGTGAGGCTGTTGTGGCTCACGGAGAGGTGTTCCTGAAGGAAAGCATCAATGAGCACGGAGAGGAACCAGGTCCCCAACACCAATGCAGGATGCTCCTTGATCCCAGGAACGTTGAGGGGGAACTTGGGATGAGCTTGGCTCTGTCCCACACAAGGCTGCTGGGATGCTCCCAGTCTCAAACTGCTTGGTACCAATGCATGCACAGCTCGTAGGGGCAGACCTGAGACACCCCAGTGCTGCTGCAGGGCTATGGGTGCTGTCACAAACCAGCTCAGCAGCACCCGAAAGGGTGACAAGGACCTCTGGCAGCATTTAAAGGGTTGTGTTTGCCTGACACTGATTTAATGATGCCCATAATGATGCAGGGCACCACCAAAGCAAACCTCAGCCACTGACTCCATCAAGGGCCACCCAAAAAGCAGAGCCAGGCGGCTGCCCGCTATTGCTCTTTATGTCTTCTAGCAAAAGGAGAGCGAAAACAAGCCTCAAAACCTTAATTTCCCCCTTACTAAACCTTCACTCTCCCATTCTATTAAAGGGCAGAGAATCCAAGCATGGGTTTTCTTCTGGTTTCCTAGGAAAACAAGGTGAAACCGAGCCCAAGCCTGTCTCAACCCTACTCCTACCAGCTCCTGCGTCCGATTTCAACCACACACCATTGCTCAGCCCTATTATTAGACACCAGAGCATCCGCGGATGAGCCACGAGGCTGGCAGGCACCAGGCTCCTGGCTCTGCCTCGCAGGGCCCCATCTGGCCCCATGGAGCCCCATTCCCAGCTGGAAAGGTGCCGCTCACCAGCTTCTGGAGGGCAGCGAGCTCCTCGGGCAGGTAGCAGAGCCCCGTGCGGTTCAGCTTCAGCCAGCGCAGGCTCGTCATCGCCTTCACATGCTCCGGGAAGTATCCGCCCTGCGAGGAAGAGGAGGATGAGGATGGGAATAGCAGCTGTTCCATGGGGGGAGGATCTGGGAAGCTCAGTGGCCCTATGTGGTTGGAGGGTTTGGGGTTGCCCATGTCTATGTGATTGGGAGCTGGAGGGTGGGATTGCACTGTCCTATAGGATTGGGAATGGGGATTGACTAGTCCTATGGGGTTGGGAGCTGGAGGGTGGGATTGCCCAGTCCTGTAGGACTGGGAATGGGGATTGACTGGTCCTATGGGATTGGGAGCTGGGAGGGTGGGATTGTTCAATCCTATGGTATTGGGAATGGGGATTGACTGGTTCTATGGGATTGGGAGCTGGAGGGTGGGATTGCCCAGTTGTATAGGAGTGGGAATGGGGATTGACTGGTCCTATGGGACTGGGAGCTGGAGGGTGGGATTGCGTGGTCCTATAGGATTGGGAATGGGGATTGACTGGTCCTATGGGACTGGGAGCTGGAGGGTGGGATCACTCAGTCCTATGGTATTGGGAAGTATGGGGTGGGATTACACAGTCCTATGGGATTGGCATCTGGGGAGCTGTGATCACTCAGTCCTATGGGACTGGGAGCTGGGAAACTGGGATCACCTAGTCCTATGGGATTGGGAGCTGAGAGCTCCCAGTCCTATGGGGGGGGGAGCTGCGGGGTGGGATCACTCAATCCTATGGGATTAAGCACTGGAGAGCTGGGATGGGTTAACCCTATGGGATTGGGAACCGGGGCTCCCCAGGGAGCCAGGGCTGGGGGGGGCTGATCTGAGCCGGCGGGGCCGGGCCTGACAGAGCCCTGCGGTCCCCGTGCTCGCTCGGGGCCTGGGCCGGGGCTGTCCCCGCGATCCCCCCCGGTCCCCCCGCACCTTGAAGTCGTTGCCGCTGAGGTCGACGCCGCGCACGAAGGGCAGGACACCGGTGGCCGCCATGGCTGCGCCCTTGGGCCCGTCGGGGCTCCGGGCGGACCCGTCCCTGCCTGCCCGCCCGCCCTCGGGGGCCTCCGTCCGGGGGGGCTCCCCTCGCGGTACCGGCTCCCCTCGGCCCCTTCCCAGCGGTGCTGGTTCCCCCCACCCCGAGGCCGCTGCGCTGGAGCCCGGTGAGGAGCGGGCGGCCCTTCCGCGGTGACCCTTGCTCCTCCGCCGCACCCGGCAGCGGGAGCCTTTGACCGGCGGGGGAAGGTGAGCAGCGGGATGGGCTCCGTGGGGCCGATGGAATCCTCTCTCCGTTCCCTGGGTTCCTCTACCGGGAGGCAATTCCCTGTTGAGGGTGATCCCTCGCTGCTTCCTTTTCCCCCTCCGTAGGGTCGCCATGGGTGACTTCATGCGCCAGCGGAGTAAGCGGCAGGAGGACAACGGGCTGGGCAGTGTCCTCGATGTGCTGTTGGCCAACGCCAGGCTGGTGCTGGGTGTCACTGGGGCGGCTGTGCTCGCCATCGCCACGCTGGCCGTCAAGAGGGTGAGGGTGATGTGGGCATCGTTGGGGTTCAGGGATGGGGAGGAGAGGTGCCTTGCTCCCCAGTTACAAAACGCCTTGGATAATCCCTTGAGAATGGTGGAATGCCATGGGAATGGAGCAGCCCATCTTGCAGGGACATGGACATCCCGTTTTCCTGGAGCAGCACCCATTTGGGATATAGTATTCCATTCAGAGAGGCACCTTGGGTTCAATTCATCTTTGGAAACCTAGGAAGCAAACCTGCCCCTTTGTTGTTCCCTAAATTATGTTAATTCCCTAAATATTCCCTAAGTAAATTCCCTAAATTTTTGCCTATGAGGCTGTGTCTCCCTGTGCATGTACTAAGGGGGCTGGTGTCCCCCTTAGCTCAGGGTGTGACAGTGGAGAAGTGGTACAAAGCCACTAACTCATCCCTGTGTGCTTTCCTTCCCTGCAGCTCATAGACCGAGCCACCAGCCCTCGTGATGAGGGCGATCCCAAAGCCGAGCAGAAGACCCTGGAGGAGAGCTGGCAGGACCTGGCCTTGATCAAAGCAGCACCAAAACCTACCCAGAAGCAGAGAAGGGAAGACCTCAGCGAGCCCCTGCTCTCCCCAGCCCGGCCGCCAGCACCAGGTGAGGCTCATGGGGTACCGTGGTCAGGAGGGATCACCTTGGTGTGCTCCGGGCTGGCTGTGCCTGTGGTATGGAAGCTCTGTGTTATTTTTAGCTGGGTGCCCGGAAAGCTGAGCCTGCCCTGCTGGGAGGATCCCGAGCCGCAGCCCCATTTTAGGCAATGCATCTCCGATACCATCCCGGGTGTCTCGGCGTGGTGGGGGCTTTGTTTCTGCTGGAGCTGTGCTGGTTTCTGGGTCAGCTCTGCCTACAGGAAGGTGCCATCGGGAGCTGCTGCAGACAAAGGCTGCCTTGTCCTGCTCTGCCTCAAAGCGTTGTTCCAAGTGGGAAAGCAGATACCAGACCCGGAGCAGGGTTGTTTGGAGGATAAGGGCCGGCTGGAGCAGGCTCAGTGGGACTGAGGCTGTAGGGACAGTGGCAGTGAGCTCCTTGCCTGCTCTGTCCATCTCTACCTGGGTGTGAGGCTAGAAACTGCTGGGTTTTGGGGTTAATTTGGGCTCTGCCTTAGCTGAGAAGGGCTTTTAACACCAGAGGACTTGGTGATGGCATCTTAGCCACCCGCATACCCAGAGGGGTGGGATGGAAGCTGGGCACCCAATTTGTGCCTCCCCCTTGGCTATGGCAGAAGCTGTTGGTTGCAGGTATCTGCTCAGGGTCGTGACTTCTCCTTGCCCTGTCCCCTGCTCACAGAGCCCAGGGTCTGCTCTGCCCCTCTGGAGCCTCCTGGGGTCGAATCCATCCCTCGGCGCTGCCTCACGCTGCAGGAGAAGCTCCTCTCTCACTACAGCAGCCGTCTGGCTGTACTGGAGGTGGAAGCATCCCTCGCCCCACAGCTGGCCAGGAACATCTGCATCCAGCTCCAGAGGTTCCTGCGGAGCAAGTGCCCGGAGCTGCCCTTCGGAAACCTCTTCCTCAGCGGTGCCCTGCTCGATGGCCTCGGGGCTCTGGCAGCCGATCACATCCACATCATGCTGCCCGTGGTGCTTGACACCGCGCTCTGGAGCCTCATCCCAGGGGAGGACACCGTGGTGAGGAACCCCCAGTATTGGATGATCAAGAGGACTGATCTGGAGTATTTCCCTCGTGGGTGCAGCCCCTGGGACAGGTTCATTGTCGGTCGGTACTTCTCCTCCAACGTGCTCAATGAGAGCCTCCACAAGCTGCTGGTGGCCTCCATCAACTGGCCTGCTATAGGCAGCCTGCTGGGGAGCATCATCCACCCAGTTGTGGCATCCCAGGAGCTGAAGCTGGAAGTCAAACATGAGCAGGTCGAGCTGAGCATCGCCCTCTTCCCAGTGGTGGAAACGGAGGGCAAGGTTCTTCTGGCTGCTCCTCCTGAAGGATTAGTGGAGAACCTCTGGCTTGAGAGCTTTTACAAGGCAGAGGTGTCGAAGGTGAAGGAGCTGGATGCTGCTGATGCTGGGGCTCGGCAGCACTGCCTCCGCATCCTCAACGGCATCTGCAAGAGCCATCCCAGCCTGCACAAACTGAGTGGCAGCCCCTTGACCCACACCATCCTTCACCTCAGTGCCACCAGTTCAGACTGGGCAGAAGAAAGCCTTGCTGAGAGGTTCCAGGAGGTGCTGGAGGAGCTGGTAGGTTACCTGGAGCAAGGGGTCCTGCCTTCCTATTTCAACCACAAAATCAACCTCTTCTGCGAGCTGCTGGAAGAGGAAATCGATGAGATGGGCTTCATGCTCTACAGAGCCATAGCCAAGCCGGAGCTGCTGCTGAAGGAGCAATGACTTGGTGCGTTGGGAGCTCCCATATGGAGGGTGTTCCTCACCCATGTGCTGCTCCCATGAGAGGGTGGCGATGCTTCTAGTTGACTAGTGAGTAAGAGGCAAAGTTCTTGCACTTTATGAGGAAACAAAGCATTTTCTACCTGAATAAAAGGTGCCTGAGCAGAGGTGGGGGTTGATGTAAGAAGCCTCTTATGGAGGCTCTGCCGAACCTGGGTGAATGCAGCCCACACCTCCAGTACCTGCAGGTGAGTCCTGTCCTCTGGGCATTGGGAGCCAATGTGCAGCATGTTTGGCCTCTGGTTCCCTGTGCCCTTTGCCTGTTATAGTGGTCAGGCTCCCCTTGTGCTCCAAGACAAGCTGGAGGGGAGCAGTTCCTTGCTGCTGCTGTGTCCTGCATACCCAAAGGTGCAGCATCGTGGGTGCTGGATGCACCAGCCCCCAGCTTAGTTTTACTGTGCCATGCTTTTTGGGGCTGTAGGGTACCACCAATCCAAACTAAGCCCACAGCCCTCACCTGGGTGGTTGTGTGGGCACTTGAAGGTACAGCTATAGCAAAGGGGGCTGCTTTGGAAGCCCTTTGAGCTGCCAAAAGGGCAAGCTCAGCCCTACCTCTACCAGTGTTGGCTCTGCCCTGAGGAAGAGATGTGCTTCCAGCAGTATTGGGCTTCATGGCTCTTGTCCCAGTGGGTGTTTTGCTGGAAGAGGTGGTGGCAGGAAGAAAGCTGCTGATTCCCTCAGTGAGGCTGCAGCAGGGCTGCTGCCCCCTCCCCAATGGGCGGGCTGCTGCTCATGTCCATCTGCAGGTACCTGCTGCTCTGCACCCAACCACAGCAATGAATGTTCCCTTCCTGTCTGTCCAGTGACCTTTTCACTCGTGTATTGCTGCTGTCTTGAGGTCCTGTTCCCCTGCAGCCCCATGCTGTGGGGCAGGAATGATGTTCTGAGCAGAGCACTTGCGAGAACTGATTGATGCTTTTTATGAAGGAGGTGTAGTTTTGTTTGGGTGTTGTGTTCTGTTTCCTTCCTTCGCGTGGCTGCTGTAGTAGGCTTTGGTTCTGGCTCTAGGCCCAGAGTGAAGGAATATCCTCTTCTATTTAATGGGAAGAGCTGTTTTTGCACGCTGGTGGAGATGGAGAAATCGTGTGGGCTTTGGGAGGAGCAGCTCTTGTGGTTTAGTTTTCTTTACGGCTGTATTTATGGCAGGAAAATAAACCAGCTTTTCCTCTTAGTCTGGAGATGATTTCAGTTTGTTCCTCCAAACCCCTTCCCAGGTATTAGTGATGAGAATAAACCTTCCCTGTGTATGCTGGTTCTTGTGTCAGCTCTGTTCTGTCTCCTTTCCCGTTCCAAGGGCTGAGGTGAGCCCTGGCTATGGTGAGAGGAGGGTATCCCTCACTGCATGGAGAGCTTGGTGATGCTCAGACCCCATCCTGCAAAGCCTTTCTCTTCTTCCAACCTCCTGTTTACCCCTGGCTGCAGCATGAGCCCTCTGGACATGGAGCTTGTGCCATTTACCTGAGCGCTGACCAGGGCTAGACCAGTAAAGCCAGTAACAGCCGATGCCATCAGCAACACCCCACTGCCTGGGTGCTGCACCACTTTCTGCTACTACCAGAGGCTCCTCCTGTGCTCTCACCAGCAGTGATTGCATTACAAAGCCTCCTGATCCTGGTATTTTAGCTGGCAAGAATGTATTTTTAGGCTGCAGCTGTTAATTGTGGGAGTGAGTAGGACAGGGGAATGCAACCCAAGTTCTCCTCCTCACACTCCATAGTGTTTTAAGCACAATAGTGATGGACTGCTGCACAGAAAAAGGCTCTCTTCTCTTTCATGCAGACCTTAATGTGAATGTGTGTTGCTGTGCTCTGCTTTGAGCAACCCTCTGTAAGTGCTTCAGCCTCCTGCCCTCCATGTGCTGCTGCCTGTCACCCTCAGTGCTGACCCCAGGGAGCTCATCCGTGTCCAGGAGCAGCATCAGGGGCCTTGGGGATATGCTCTGTGCTATCCTCTGCCAGAAGAGGATGCAGGAATCTTGTGATCTGCTCTCTTTGATGTACAGAGGAAGCTCCCACAGAGAGGAAGGAGGAGGCCTGGCTTCCCAAGGGAGTTCAGTATGGAAACCAGGACCTCCCTTCAGCTCTTATCTGTCCTTCCCTGTACAGCAATGCTGCAGAGCTGGTGAGCTAAACCCACATTCCCTACCCCTCTGCAGCTCACTCCTGAATAACTGTAGGGAGTTTCTCCTAAGAAAGCTTCTGTATTGTTCTTATGAGTGGAAAGAACAAGGTTTGGGTGGGTGCTTTCACAGTAATAGCTTAACTGCTTTAAGTAGGAAGGAATAATAAGGTAGAGTTAGGGTATCTCTGCATCCCATTTAAGAATTAAATAAATTTTAATAAGAAACTTATTAGCTAGACAAAAATAACTCCCATTAGCTAGCAGCACCCCAGAGGCATGGCTGAGGCTTGGGGAAGAACTTGGTTTCATATTCAGGAGCTGTTTGAAATGAAGGCTCTTGCTGAGCACTGCAGCTGAGCTTCCCTTCCAGGGCAAGCTCCTCCGAACCTGGCCCTTCTTGCCTGTGGGGACAACCAAGGTAAGGGGTGCAGTGCTGTGACAAAGAGAAGGGGGAATGTTCTTCAGGGAACATCAGCTTAGAAGGGGACTTAAGATAGATTTCCACACTGTGGAAAGCCAGGGACTGAGAGCTAAGTGGCCCTGGTGCCTCTCCTAATGATAATCCAGCTTTACCTTGTATAGGGAGGCTGGGTACAGCTGCCAGCGTAGCAGGAGCTGTGGGTGGACTCAATCCAGTGTTGGTTTGTCTGCAGATGCAGTTTCCAAATGCCTCCTTGAAATGTTCAGACTCTCCCGAGCAGCTCAGCAGAAAAGCAGCTCAAAACAAAGGCTGACTCCAGTAAGGGAGCCACCTTTCTTAGCTCAGGCACATAATGCATGGGTGAGCATGGAACCCCTTGGCAGGAGCAGCCTGCAGCCAGAAAACACTCAACAGGCTTGGTTCCAGGCTCCAGTTCCTTCCACAGCAGCTGCTCCTGTGGCAGCTCCTCACAACCTTGGACCTTGCAGGCTCTCAAGGGATGTTCACCCAGGCTCAGTGGTTTTGAGGGCAGGTTTTCCTAGTGTGGCCAGGCTGGTGGCAAATGCTGCAGGTCCGTGGTTTCTTGGCAGTGGCTCCCGAGAAGAAGCTGCCTGGTCTCTTGGCTTTGCTTCCCAACCCTCTTGACAACCCACTGCTGTCAAAATGGTTCACAGAGACATCTCCAGAAGGCCCTAGAGAGAAACAACGTGCATGTAAGTACCTTTGAAAGCAGGTGAGAAACAGGAGCTAAGTTCAAAATGGCAGATCAAGGATTTCACTACCTCAGCCACTTGGATTATACCTGAAATTATGCTTATTTAAGCTCTGAACAGTTAAATGTTACCCATTTGTCTTGCAGCATTAGAGGAATGTGGGAACAAAGCAGGGAAACTGATCTGCCTGGTTACATGCTTTGGCCTACAGCTAAAGCAGAAACAGAGCATCCCAGAGGAAAACTTAGGGTTTAAACAGTTTCGAAAGCTTTATTCTATCCCTTTAGGCTCAAATGTCTGAGAAGGAGGAGGAAGGCTTCTCTCAGACGACATCTCCACCCATCTCTCTGCTTACTGTCCCTCTGTGTGAGTGTTCTTTCTTTTGCAGCCTTATTTTGTGATTATTTTTAATGGGTATTTGCTTTCAGCATCTCTCCACAGCAGCCACACTCAGTTTGTCAGCTCTGATCAAAGCTTCAGAAAGACTTGGCCTTTCTCTGTATTCCTAAAGTAGGGCAGAGGGAGTAGCACCGTTTCCCTGCCACGACAGAATGGGGTTTCCCCCCTCCAAAAGTGGTGCTGCTGCTCCAACTCTGCAGCAAGTTGGTACCAGCTCTCACAAAGCTGAGCTCCAGAATTTGGGAGGACAGATTCCCAAACAGTGTTGGAAAGATGGGCTTTATCCAACAGGTCATGGACAGAGAGATGCTAAAGATAACTGATTGGAGCTCAGCAGATATATGGCTGGAAAAGGTAAGCCAGACTTGGTTGTTACAAGCAACATCTGCAGTGCTAGAATGCTGCTGCCAGATGGTTTAAAGACAAGCCTGAAGTCTGTTAAATGTATGAGTTGCTACAAGAGCTGTGGTAGCATGAGAAGTGTGTTCAGTTCAGCATCAAGAACAGCCTCTACCCCTTGTGTTCCACCTCGAGCCTGGCCTTACCTGGAACTGTGTTTTCATCTGCCCACTGGAAGAAGCCACACTGCTGCTCCCGGGGTTTTGAGCACGTGTGGAACTGCCTCCCTTTGTTGGGCCCATCCTTTTGGACAGTGCGTGTGACAGCTGGCTGGCCACAATTGCACACTGTGCCGCCTCCTGAATCAGAGCTGCTGCTTCCAAAGAGCTCTGGGCCTCTCCCTCCTCCTCCTGGGCGCTGAAATCCTGCTGGGCCCCTTCCTGCAAAGGGCTGGGGAAACGCAGAGCCCCGTGGAACCGCATTGTTTCTGTCCTCTGGCTGCTGATCAGCCCAGAGAAAGAAGTTGCAGGTGCTGGCGCTGCATTTATAGAACTGCCTGCCTTGGTTGGGCCCCTCTTTGCGCACAGTGAGCAGCAGGGCTTCATTCCCACAGTTGCACACCACTGCGTTGTTCCCATCGTCTGGAGCAGCTGAAGGAGCAGGTCTGGGCGTTCTCATGGAGCTCACAGAGAGCAGATGTCTTGGTGCCAGGTTTGTGGTCCCCCTCATGTGCCTGTTTTCACCACTAGCCCTGTTAAAGGAGTTGTTGACCTGCAAGTGGTTGGTTTCCTGGCTGGCTGATGATGGAGGCTGGGATGATCTGTGTAAGTACTTGAGGTCCAAGAGCTCTTTGAGCATGTCATCACAGCCTCCAATGCAGCCGACAAACTCCAGGGGCATCACGGGTGGAACGCTGCCTCTCTTGAATTTAAACTTCAGTCTGAAAGGAAAGGAAGACCAGAAGTGTCTCAGTTCACACTTCTCATCATAGGATCACAGAATAATTAGGGTTGGAAAGGAACTTAAGATCAAGTTCTAACCCCCTGCCATGGGTAGGGACACCTCACACTAAACCACGTCATCAACAGGCCTCAATTTGGACTTCAGTTTTTACATTGTGGGGTTTCTTCTGAATTCTGCTATACTATATAGCAGAATATGTAGTGTGTATATGTATATATACATACATATATTTACAGAATATATACTATAGAGGGTTTTCCCAACCCCTCTTCTTTCTATCCCCAAGCCAAAGCTGCTCCAGCTTTCCAAGACTGCAATGGAAGATGGTTGCTCAGCCCACGAAGCCTCTGGTCCTGATGGCTAACATGGAGTGTCCAAGGGGCTGCATTTCCCCAAGGTGGGGTAACTGGTCTGACCTACCTGTGAACTGGATGAGGTTTACACACAGCACAGATGCTCTCATCCCTGGCCACATCCAGCACAAAATCAGGAAACCAGACTGCAGTTTTACAAGCTGGATAGCCCATGCAGCTGAGGTAGAACCTGCCGTGGGACAAAAGCAGTGCATGAGGAAGAGGCAATGTGAGGACAAACAGAGATCTGTTCTCCTGTCTTCTCACCATCAGAAACTGCCAAACCAACTATTCTTAAGGGAAAATAGGTATTTGAGAGGTTCAGCTGAATCCACACAGCTTATGCAGCTGGTGGAGTGAACTAAATGCAGCCCAAGTTGTCATGCTTGCTGCAGAGGGGAGGCAAATGAACACCATCTAGAACCAGCACAGAAAACACCAACCAACACATGAACACCACCACAGACCAGCCCAGAAAGCCACTTCCTACAGCAGGGAAGATCACCAACCCGCCGTTCTTCTTGGTCTTCAGCACCATGTCATTGTTGCACTGTGGACACTTCCGAACGGAAAGAGGCGTTGCTGGATAGACCTCCTCCTGCTCTGCACTTCCTGTGGCTTCTCCAAAGTACTGAGCCAGGGCCTGGTCCAACCTATAGAGAAATCAGCAGAGCATCCTGTGGGTCTCTCCTGCAAAGAGCAATCGGGCACTGAAGTGAATTAGTGCCTGCTGCCCTCCTCACAGCCCCTCTTGGCTTCTCCACCAGGATGCTGGTTCAGCATCATGCTTCTGGAACAGGCTAGGGGTAGGTACAACCTGACAAGAGGTCAGTGCATGTTGCTATCTTCTTCACCCAGCTCTGAATTTAAACTTAAGGGTTTAAACCAAGGTGAGCATACAGTTGGCACCAGCTCATGATAGCATGCCAAGCTGTGTGAGTCATGCATGCAAATGCCTACACACATGAGGCAGAGCTCCAGGGAAGCTGTGACAGGATCCCACTCCAAGCTGAGCCCTGGATGAGAAGCCAGCAGCTCCCAAAACAGCAACCAGAAGAGGACAAAGACCCACTTGTTGGCTCTGGCCACAGCTTCGATGAAGACTTGCTTGTACTTTTGGACCTGCTGCTGCAACACCGCAGACTTGTCTTTTTTCCCCTCACAGATGAGTTTCAGATCAGCCTCCAGCTCAGCTCGAAGGTCAGGCTTGGACATCTCGTAGCCCATGGAATCGTAGCCTGAGGAACATACCGTGTGGTAAGCGAAAAGAAGGAGCCTGTAAGGAACCTGCCATGTTCCTAAGGGAGACTGCCCTTACCTTCCACCAGCCCCATGCCCAGGTGGCCTGGGAGGAACCGCTGATCGTCTGTGAGGCCCACGTACATCCGCGTCTTTATCGTCTCGATGTGCTCGGCGTGAGTGGCGTCAGTCCCTGAAAGCAGCAGACAGGTTGTCAGGCAAAGCAGGTGCCAGGAGGTGTTTTCCCCTGTGCCTAGTGCAGAGGGCAAGGTGCTAAAGGGACAAGGAGACAAGTTATGGTCAGGAGCAGCACTGCCCTTGTGTCCCACTGGCACTGAGGCCAGCAAGGTGATGGCAGGCACAGCCTGGAGCCTAAATCACACATCTCTCCAGGCAATGGAGGCCCTCTGCAGCCTCCTTACGATCTCTGGACTTTGCCCACAGGTTTCAACTATCCATTTGTTCTGTACATTTAAGTGATTTTTATCTGAAGGGACTTTTAGAGAGTCTCTTACTCTGAGGGTGGGACAGAACTGCTGTTAAAGAGATGCTGAGAAGCAGCTTATGAATAAAGCTTCCAAGAGCAAGAGAGGCCACGCTACCGATACTGACCAATGCCATGCTTCTCCATGAGAGCAATGAGATCCGCTTCTGTGAGGAGCAATGGAGGGCTGGTTTCCCCATCCACCATCTCCACCGTAGTGGGCTGAAAGCGAGACCCTTTCTGATACAGCGGGATAACCTGAAAGGAAGGAGAATCTCTTTGAAACTGCCCTCTGCTCCAGTCACTGAAGACAAAACGTCACACTAACACTGCTGTAATAGAGCAGCACCGTG
Organism: Pezoporus wallicus; assembly: GCF_028554395.1. Lineage (NCBI taxonomy): Eukaryota > Metazoa > Chordata > Aves > Psittaciformes > Psittacidae > Pezoporus > Pezoporus wallicus. The sequence goes on from NW_026640870.1 coordinate 50,785, forward strand.
CTCGGGAGGAGATCCACCCTCAGGCCCAGGACGAACTGCCAGAGACACCAATGGAACACCAATTGCAGCTCCTCTTGGTGAGTAAAGTCCATCCCACAGCCCTGTATGGTCTTTGCTGTGGTGTCAGAAGGAAAATAATCTCTCCAAAGCTGGCACAATAAAGCAGCAGAGATGTCTCTGAGTGAAACAGCCAGTGGGCCAGGTAATTGTCAAAGAGTGTTCTGTAGAGGGGTCTGAAGTTGGCAGTGAAAAGCTATTTTAAGCTTCAGGTACTTTAGCTTCTCCCATCTATGTTATTCGAGGGCATTACCTTATCACTCCACTTGTCATAAGGATAGACTTCCAGGTAATTTCGGGCCAGGATCATGAGTCCTTGAGCAACGAATCGCTCGCAGGCAATGTCAATCTCCACGGTGGTTTCCTGGCCCTTGGCATCTTGAGAGCAGCAAGCCAAGAAATGGCGCACAATGAACTCATACAGCCTCTGCTCGTTGCCCTAATATCAAACAGTAAGAAAGGGTCGGTGTCCTCCTATGTTGATAAGGTGTCAAGTGAGATCTCAGGTGAGGTTACTGTGCTAATAACCATCTTATCAAGACTTCATTTATCAACCTCTGCCTTTGTTAAACTCACCTGCAGGTTAGCAGTGTATTTGGTGGGGTGAATGGGAGGGTGAGCCTGATCTGATTTGTTTCCACTCCGAGGGGTTGGCCCACCCTGATCCAAAATCCTCTGTGCAAATGCTCCCCAGTTTGGGTCCTGCGTTTGCTGTTGAACTAAGGCAGAAAGGTTCAGTTCCTTGGGGAAAATGTTGGTCTCGGTTCGGGGGTAGCTAATGAACCTTAAGAGGAAAAAAAGCAGCACTTTCGGAGGTGCTCTGAGATGGTTTTGGCCTAAAGGCCTTTTACTTTTGAAACACTTGAGTTTACCAAGCCAAATCTGGCTTCCTTACCCTTGAGTATAGAGTTTTTCTGATATCCTCATGGTTTCCTTTGCATTTATCTTTAGTTTGCGGGAAGCCAACTTCTCAAGTTCCTGCATTGGGAGGAGCCAGAACAAAACAGAGGCATTGGTGCGTAATTCAGAGTGGTGAGTAAAATACCTGTTCAGAGCTTCCTTCAGGTTAAGTCCTTTCAGCACAGTTCAAATGTACCACAGTGTCCAGGGGCAGGGGCCTCCATTTGCTCTTGGGCTTGCTCCCAACCTCGACAACAGTTGCTACTGGATCCTAAACACAAAGAAATCCACAAAATCTCCTTTAAGAGTGTACTCAAACTGTTCTTTCAATGCCTTCAGCAAGACCCATGCAGGAAGTGTTTGGCTGATACTGGATTATACAACTATTGACAGGCTTTCCTACCTCCATACACATCTGGTAAAGGACCAGGCATGCTGTGTGATTAAAGAGCCGGTTCCTCTTCCAGTTGAAGACCACGTTGCCATCTTCATGATCATGTGTCACTGTGTTGAACAACAGATCTGAATGTTATAGTAGTAATACAATGGAAATACAGCAAGGGAAATAGAGGCGCTATTGGGAAACCTTTCAGTTCTGCTTAGCAGGCATAGGAAAGGAAGAGGAAACCACCTCTGCATCACTGTTTGGTTGTTTCCCTGATGTTCTTCCTTTCTATACACATCAAACCCTCTAAGACAGAGCCCAGGCCAACTCTGCCCCAAGTATACCTTTTATTTTATAGAAAGCTTCAGGAACGAAGGCCTGGATGGCTTTAAAGCGTTCAACTACAAAGCCCAGCGTTGGGAACTGGCAGCTACCATAGCTGATGAGCTGGTCTGCTAAGATATCGGGGAAGATCTTCCTCAGCCTCAGTGTCTGGAATCTGGTGAAGGCAGCACCTGTGAAAAGAAAGTGGACCCCGCAAGTGAATACAACAACACTGACCGATTACCACAACACTTCAGATGGTTCTTCTTAATACTCTGAGTATTAATTTTACTCTAATGTTCAGTTGCAGAAGCCTGTCAGTGTTGCATGAGCTATACACTTAGCGTATCCTTCAAAGAGCATGGTTCCAGTAAAACATGAGATGTGGTGCGGTTGTATCTGATCTAATAATCAGATTTACAACACTGCAGAGGGCATTTGTCTTGTGTTGAGGATACAGTAACAGATGATTTCTAAACACCCTTTGCCAGGCTTTAACAATGTGCATTCAATGTGGTTAGATGAGAAGTGAGGAAGAGCCTTGTTTGTAAAGCAGTCTAAGGGAGCGCATTTAGAGACTACACACTGCTAACAAAGCTGTCCCCTGCCCACCTACCACAGTTGGTCACCTCCTGTTAGTAGAGGTGTATGAGAGGGCCTGGCAGCCTGCTCTCATCTCCAGGGCATGTTTACATACCTATCCTGAGGTCCAGCTCCTGCCTGACATCGACAGCATCACTTGTTTTTTGATCAGGTTGGGTGAGGTTCTCGCAGGCTGTTCTGACAGCATGGAGTGTGATCTCTGAGAAACGGGCTCGGAACACACAGAGGTTTGGCTTTACTGTCACAGGAGCACAGAGAAAAAAAACAAATCAAACAGTGGCTCCAACACCAATGGAAAGGAGCAATTAATAAACAGCCATCTTCAAATGAGCGTGCTGTCAACCTGTTCTATAGTGTTCCAATAGCTGACCATGGTTCTGGACTATCAGAGCTACATATTTAACAGCCAACATTTAACCTGGGCACAGGAAGATCGAGAACCTGCCTCTGCTACAAGTTCTCTGAGCAGCAATACCTGTCACATCAGCACTTTAATGGAACTCGGATGAAGAAGCTGCTCTACGCACCAGCTTTGCAAACGTGAATGATCTCAAAGCCAATGTTCTCTCCTTCTCGGTCACAGTCAGTCCAGATCACCAGAGCCTGGCACTGCTGGATTTCTCGTTCCAGGGTTCTCTGAGATGAGGAAATACCACACACTGAGATATACCAGGCCACTTGCTTTGTCATTTAGCTTTAGAATGAAACTGAACATGAAATACAACGTGCATCCATAGAGACTGTTGAAATAAGGTTTTGTAATTGTGTGTCTCATGAGATCAGGCAGCTGTCAAAAGAGCTGAGTCATTTATTTACATCTGACTCTGTTATAAAGCATGGCTTGGCTCGGATCGTGCCACCATTGTGCTGAAAATGGCATTTTTTTGGTCAAATCGAGATGCTGTTGCCAATTCCACCTTGTTGGAAAAAATATTTCTACTTTTAGCAAAGCAGCTGTTCCTTTACTGCTCTAATGTTTCTATTCATTAGGGACTGTAGTGACAGGACAAGGGGTAACGGGTTCAAACTTAAACAGGGGAAGTTTAGACTGGATATAAGGAGGAAATTCTTTCCTGTTAGGGTGGTGAGGCACTGGAATGGGTTGCCCAGGGAGGTTGTGAATGCTCCATCCCTGGCAGTGTTCAAAGCCAGGTTAGACAGAGCCTTGGGTGGCATGGTTTAGTGTGAGGTGTCCCTCCCCATGGTAGAGGGGCTGGAACTGGATGATTTTAAAAGCCTTTCCAACCCAAACTATTCTATGATTCTATAATGTACATGAGCAGGAGACTTTTGATGTCACAAACAGCATGTGTGTATATATATATATATATATATAGTGCTATGATACACAGGAGGAATTTGTTAAACCACAGGAAGTTGGATGTTAAGGACAAAGGTACAATTGCCCTCCTGTCTGAGGCAATGTTTGCAGAACCTCTGACCTCAAAAGAGTTTCAGGGGAACCTCTTAAAAACAACATACCTTGATATCCACGTAGTTTTCAGGGCAATACTTCTCAATTTCAGCATCAAAAAGAGCTAGAGGGTTGCAGCTATGCCTAGGAAAGAGGATAAAGAGCGTGCATAACAAAAACTAAAGCATCTGTTGTGAGACATCTAACTGCTGCTGTCTTGTGAGGAAGTGCTGTTCAAGTACTGGAATTAATATGTTTTGTTGCGGGCCTCGTCTTAGCATTTCATGGGAACTCTATGTTGTCTGAGTTACACTTAAAAAGCAATGGAAACAAAAAAGCAACAAGGGAAAACAGCCAATCTGGAAGGCTGCCCTAAACAAGCAGCTTCTCTTATTTCAAGTGCAGAGAACAAAGGGGGAGGAAACCAGAGAAAGTGCCTCACATCCTGGGGACAAAGGACACAAAAGCATCTCTCAGGTTTCAGAATCAGTTTAATTCCTTAGGTCTGCCTTAATGTATTTTAACAGTATGAAGACTTCAGGGGGATTTAGCAGTCTGAAGACTGTAATTTGAAGTAACATTATATTCTATGTCGAATTTGGTACTCATCATCCTGCTCTGCGGCCGTGTCAGAGTCCCTCCTGCTCTGCTTAGCTTCGGGTTGAAAGCAGATGACAGCTCCCTCCTGTGAGGGGTACCATGTACTCACCATTTGCGAAAGGGCATCTTGAAGTCATGAGCCAGTAAATGTCCTGACACAGATGTCATCACCATAGTAACGTTCTGCAAGAGACAGAGCAAGGTAGTCAGTGCCCATCCTTTGCTAAAAGCTACCCCCAGGCCCAAGATCTTCCCTCAGTTCTCGATTTACACAGTCAGTGACACCTCCCTCCTGCTAATACAAAGCTCTTCTTTCTACTGACAGCCAAATCTATGGCCTTTTCCTCAATTCCTTTAGGAAGCTCTCAGTTTTCAACAGCAACATCTTTCTGACTGATATTAAACCAAACTGAAAGATGTAAAGCGATGACCCAGGTCAGTGCTTGAGCCAAAAAAAGAACATCTGACTTTTCCTCACCTTTAGACAAAATGACTCCATCACTGGATATGGTTTTGTAACTTCTAACAAATGGCTTTTAATAATTGGTATTTTGCATTTGTAGGAGCAGAATGAAGGGAAACTCTACCTGGCCAAACATCTGGTAGTCGTATTCGTAGATCTTGTTGAACTTGGATAACCCTTCTCGCTGGAAGGAAAAGGAAAAGGTCCTGAGTTTCTGGCTGCTGCAGGAAACCAAACTCATTCTGCTTCACTTTATACATGTGTTTATACATGCCAGAGCAGAGAGAAGTATGGGGAACGTGAAAACCAGGTACTGTACTTAATAGAAATTGCCTATACCATTTATAGAGAGACATAAATCATGCTTTTAAACATTAAGAGCACTTTAAACCATATGTAAGAGTATAGTAAACCATGCCTGAGGGGGTACCAGGGTTATCTCCCCATTGAGAGTGTCAACAGTAAAGAAGAAACTTATTTAATGGGGCTGGTCAGTTATACTCCTGACAAACAACTGTCCTGCTCTGGGTCCCCAAAATTATGTTCTGCCTGAGGCTCATGGAAGTTTCTAGATTGCATATTGCTGCTTTTTCTATGCAAGCAGAATGCCATCTTCCTTGATTTGCAGTGTCAGCACTCAGGCTCTCAGTAACACCTTTGATTCGAACTAATTCTAGTCTAGAAGCACCTTCTAGCTCTCAGCTTGGAAATACCAAGTGAGTACACACACTGCTAGTCACAAAACAAAGCAGCAGCACAGACCATCTTTGCTTTATTGTGTGCACTCCAGTGAACCCCTGACACTTGCTGAGGCTGCAGAAGTGGTGCTCTTTGACTGGGAAACGCAAGCCAGATGGTTTCAGTTCCTGAAGCCTTTCACACCCACTGCAACTGGAGGAGGAGCACTGTGGAGCTCTGAGCCTGGAGAAGGCTGTCCAGACAGAGGAAGCACAGCTGGGGAGCCGAACCCCAACAGGAAAAAGGATCCAAGGCTCCCAAATACATTTGGGCAAAGTTATTCTTGTACTCGTGTATGGTCAGAAGCAGCCAGAACACAAAAGCAGTGTGAGATGTTGCCTGTGCTGATGGGAGCTGCCCATGCTCTGTTGGGGCTACCACACAAGATGCAGGCTGCGACGCTGATGCCAGCTAAGCCGGCCCCAGGTGCGAGGCCTGAGCTGTGGCACATCCCTACCCGCCGCATCCTGCTGTTGGAGAGCAGCTCCGCGATCCCCCGAGCAGCATCGTTCTTCTCGGCCACGCACAGCACCTTCCGGATCCTCTGCAGCGCCGCGTCCTCCGCAGCGCGGGAGAAGAGGCGCCAGGGCTGGGGCAGCATCCTGAGCCCGCCGCCGGCCAACAGCCTCGCCCGGGCCGTCATCACCGGGGACGGCGGGAGCTCGGCCGGGGCGCGGGCATCCTGCAGGCCCTGCCGGGGGTGCACAGCGAGCGCTGAGTCGCCATTCACGGGCCCGCCCCGCCTTTGACAGCCGGGAGGGGGCAAAGGCACCCTCATTGCTGGGGGAGGCTTCTCCCCGCTGTCAGAAGCAGCTCCCGGCGGGTCCTGCCCGCTCGCGGACCCCCGTACCCCGCCTCCTGCCCGCCCTATGCGGGTCAGGGCAGCCCCACACATCCCTAACCCTGTCCGGGCTCTCCTCAGGCCCCTCACTGCTGGAGGCGGCTTCTCCCCGCTACCGGGTCCCCGTACCCGCCCTCCGGGCCTCCCTCAGGCCGCGGCTGCCCCATACCCACCGCAACCGGGCCAGCGCACCCCCAGTACACCCCTAACCCCTCCGGTCTCCCCTCACCGGAGCAGCCCCCTCTGTTCCTCGCCCCCCCAGCTCTCTCCTCACGCACCTCCGCGCTCTGTCGCAAAAAGTGGCGGGACGCGGCGCGGTCGCCCTCGCTCTGCCGTAAAGCGCTAAAGGACTACAACTCCCATGATGCTCCTCGCCGCTCCGCTCCCGGTTGCCGTCCCGCTCCGGTTTACCGTTCCGCTCGCCGTTCCGCCCCTGTTTACCGTCCGCTCCCGGTTGAATTAACGCGAAAGGATGGCGGCGGCTTAAAAACAACGGTAAAGAGGGAAGGGGGAGGCGGCGGTGTCTCCTTCGCTTCCTGCTGTCGGGGTGAGAGGTGACGGCGTCATGTGATCCCAAGATGGCTGCGGGGCTGCGGCGTCCGTGAGGGCCGGCGGCGGAGCGGGGCCGGCGGGGCCCGGCCATGGCCGAGGCGTGAGGAGGCGGCGGGACACCAACGGGACACGTGGTGGGGCCCAGCGGTGGGACACGGGCTGCGGTGGGGCCTCCCGTAGGGCCCGGTGGCGGCGGGGGGGGACCGGACGGGGCCTCGCTGCTCCATGTCGGTCCCGTCCTAAGGGAAATATGATCAGCGCCCCCGATGTGGTGGCGTTCACCCGGGAGGAGGAGCTGGAGGATGAGCTGTACAGCGAGCCGCCGCTGCCCGAGGAGTACTCGGTGCCGCTGTTCCCCTTCGCCGGCCAGGGCGCCAACCCCTGGGCCAAGGTGGCCAACTCCAAGTTCAGCCGGGATTTCATCCTCATCTCCGAGTTCTCGGAGCAAGTGGGGCCTCAGCCCCTCCTGACCATCCCCGAGGATGCCAAAGTGTCGGGGACTTTCGATCTCAATTACTTCTCCCTGCGGATCATGTCTGTGGATTATCAGGCCTCCTTCGTGGGGCATCCTCCCGGCTCTGCGTACCCGAAGCTGAACTTCGTGGAGGATTCCAAAGTGGTGCTTGGGGACTCGAAGGAGGGAGCCTTTGCCTACGTGCACCACTTGACTCTCTATGACCTGGAAGCCAGGGGGTTCGTGAGGCCCTTCTGCATGGCGTATATTTCTGCTGATGAGCACAAAATCATGCAGCAGTTCCAGGAACTCTCTGCTGAGTTTTCCAAGGCCTCCGAATGCTTAAAGACAGGGAACCGGAAAGCTTTCGCTGATGAACTGGAAAAGAAGCTGAGAGATCTCGACTACACCAGGACCGTCCTGCACAACGAAACCGAGGTGCAGAAGAAAGCCAACGACAAAGGGTATTACACCACCCAAGCCATTGAGAAAGCCAACGAGCTGGCCAGTGTGGAGAAGTCCATCATCGAGCACCAGGACCTGCTGAAACAAATCAGGTCGTATCCCTACAGGAAGCTGAAGGAATCCGACTTCCACCCTTACGAGCCGGAGTGTGCGCTGCTGGATCAGGCCAACGCGGGCTGCGATCGGGACCCCACTACCTCCGACCCTGCTGAAACTCCCCTTTACACACATGTGCCGTCCTATACCCCCAAGCTTATCAAAGCCAAGTCTGCCAAATGCTTTGACAAGAAGCTGAAGACGCTGGAGGAGCTCTGTGATGTGTATTTTTTCACCCAAACCCTGGAGCAGTTGCACCAGATCGAGAGGACTTTCAGAGGGGATGTGTGCTACCTCCTGACAGAGCAGATCAGCAGGGCCCTGCTAAAGCAACAGACCATAACTAACTTCCTCTTTGAGGATACGTCTTGTCTGGATGAAAAACCACCTGGAAAACAATACAGAGGCTGCCAGGGGCACAGTCACGATGCTAGAGATGGAAAGTGTGCGGAAGAGTTCCCTGCTCCTACAGTGGTCATCAGCTTGGGAGCCTACAAGTCCAGCGTGGAGTGCGTGCCCATTAAGATGGAGCAGGAAACTGAGGACTCCCAGGAGCCCCAGATGAGCGAGTCTGTGACGTTTGAGCACCAGGAGAACCTGGATTACCTGGATGCAGACCTCAAAGGCAGCATCAGCAGCGGTGAGAGCATCGAGGTGCTGGGAACGGAGAAGTCTGCCTCTGGCTTGCCCAAGTCGGAGAGCCAGGCCAGCCTGCCCGTCAGCCCCAGCCCTCAGGTGGCCAGGAGCAAGGTGGGCAGCAGGAGGACCGTCAGCGAGGACAGCATCGAGGTCCTCAGCATGTGTCCTTCCGAGTCGCTCATCCCGGAGGATTTCAAAGCGAGTTACCCAAGTGCCATTAACGAGGAGCCCTATGTGGGGGATGAAGAGGGAGGCCTCCGCTTCACCCCCAGGCTGAACCTGGATGACGCTGACGAGCAGGAAGATGTTTCACAGCAGGAGAACTTGGTGCAGGTGGATTCTGCTTGTTGTATCGGGAAGGAGAGCCCCAACTTCCTGGAGCCTCTGCCTGACCTGGGCCACAAGCCCTGCGATGAGGATGGGGTGGTCCGGATCCCGCCGCAGCCGTACCGGGCATCCGAGCCGGGGCTGCATGGGAGCTTCCCCTCCCACGATTGCATCTCAGGGGGGCTCCTGCCCTACGAGCTTGACTCTCGCTACATGGCAGGCAGCAGGGAGGTCAGTAAGAGCAGCCTGGATGAGTGCTCGGACTCCACGAGCTATATGAGCAGCGCTGCCTCCACGTGCTCCGACAGGACCCCCTCTCCAGCTCACCCTGCCTGCCAGGGGGCTGACAGGCACAAGAAGAAGGCTGGGCAGAACGCACTGAGGTTCATCAGGCAATACCCCTTTGCCCACCCTGCCATCTACTCCCTGCTCAGCGGCAGGACCCTCATCGTGCTGGGGGAGGAGGAAGCCATAGTCAAGAAGCTCGTGACGGCGCTCTCCATCTTCGTGCCCACCTGCGGCCTTTATGCCAAGCCTGTGAAGCACTGGGTCACCTCCCCTCTGCACGTCGTGGATTTCCAGAAGTGGAAGCTGATCGGGCTCCAGAGGTAAATCCGGGCTCTGTTTGCTGTGTCACGTTGGGTGGGTTTAATGCAAACATCATCTCCTAAGTGGGAATTTCAGGGGGGGAAATTCGTGTGCCCCCAAAGGTCGCTGCCAGCGCCATGAATTTCTGCTTGCGGGATGTATTTTGAAGGGGGATTTGTCTCTTTCCATCCAGCCTCACTTAAGCATTGATATTTAGAACATCTGTGTGCATTTTGGCTCATGCTAGTGTCTTGGCCAGGAGGTTTCCCTCTAGTTTAGGTCTTAGCCTGGCAAAGCAGAGAACAAACATGAGTCCTGCTGGTTTCCAGGAGGATCTAAGAGTGCTCCTGGAGTTCCTTGTGTGCTCTGTTCCTGCTGAAACTCCTGACATTTCTAGCTGGAATTTAGGGGTTTAAGTGGATGCTTTGATACAAGGAGGGTTTTTCCTTGTGCACCCTAATGAAGGGATGAGGTGCAGTAGGTCAGAAATCGGACCTTGGGCAGTGTTGGTGAGGGTGTGCAGCTGGGTGTCATGGTGTGGAGCCCTTTGGGGAGTGCAGATGGACAAAGGCTTATTTATAACAAGCTTTAGTGCAGGAAAATAGCTCCGGGGAGCTGTGGTGTTGGGATTGCAGGTCAGATGCAAAGTGAACCTCTGCTCAGGGTGAAGACCATCACCCCTTCCCCACCATCCAGACCTCAAATGTGGCTTCGTGGTTTATATCAACAAACAGCAGTTGCTCAGCTCTCAAGATTTCATCCCTGCCTTCGTTAGGAAAAGGGTTTTCTTTGTGTGTGTGTTACCAGGATGTGTTTGGTGCTGCGGGTGCGTGACAGGGAATGGCCACTGCCGTCACAGCATGAGTCAAAGCGGCAGCCCCATTGCCCAGAGCCTCCTGAAAGCCTGTTTCTGAGCAGTGTGAAAACCAAACCATAGAGAAGGCTCTGGGCTGCTGAGAATTGAGCTGCTGGGGGTTGTGGGGGATGAAATGAACTCAAGCTGGGAGTTTCCCCTCATGTCTGTGCTGGGGAGGCAGGATGACAGCTCCGGAACCAGCACTCCCCAACTTCCCTGTCTGTCGGTGAGGTTTTTTAAAGCCCCAAGTGTTCCCTCCTTGCTCAGTGTTTGTGGTTAATTGCAATTTCTATAAACTAAAGGCATTCTTATTTTGGAGCACTGCTTGTTACGTGTGTCAGTCATTTCAAGGCTCCTCATGGAATGCTAATGACCTGTTGAATTTAATGATGTTTTGCTCTCAGCCAACCATTTGGACCAGGGCTTTGGGGAGGCTGGATTCATTCCTCTGGTTCAGGACACTGTGTCTCGAAGGCCAGACAGTGCCTGGGCACAGGAGCAGCCCTGACACCACGAGCTGGGGCTCCTCTTTGGAGGCTGGGAGCTGTCTCTCAAGCGCGAGCGACTTTACCCACGCAGAACTGAGGAACAGAAGGCAGAGCTGGTGTAGGCTTGTCATTTGCATTTAAATAACATACATTTGGGCTCGTTGGGTAATTGCACGTTGTGAACAGTGCTGGGGGTTGGCACCTGAATGAGAAATGGCCAGGCTCAGCCAGGGAATGTTCTGGTTTAAGGATGGTTCCCTTTGGAAAGGAGGAAGGTTTTGCTGCACTCAGGGCTTTGACGACCTCAGAGCAGCTCCCTCCCATAACAGTGATATGGGGCGGCGGGGGGAGTAAAGCTCCTGTCAAGGATGGGGGGCAGGTTTGGGGTTTGGATGCTGCTTGTCACATCCAGAAGGAAGATTTGCTTCCGCTCACCAGAGGTGTCCTATTGCTCCCACTCCTGCCACCGAGGGAGGAAGCTGCCCCATGATGCGGTGGTTCATGAAGCAGCACATGGACAATGTGGATGAGGGCACGTAGGGATCTATGGATTGAGGTTCCTTTGGGATCTGGCAAGTTGGAGAGATGGTTTGGCTGGTCTTTTCCCTGCTAGCCTCTGTTTCCTCGCGGAGGCTCGTGCACCATGTCGTGAGCTAAGGGAAAGTCAGTGCAGTAGAGGGGCACGGACACAACCTGCCGCTTACCTGCGGGGTCCCCTCCAGCCGTGACCTCTCTCTTTGCTGTTCCAGGACGGTGTCTCCTGCCGGGGTGAACGTGCTGCACGCCCTGAGCCGCTACAGCCGCTACATCAGCATCCTGGATGCTGACAGCAAGACTCTGCGCTGCCCTCTGTACAAAGGCTCCGTGGTGTCCCGGCTGGCGGATCACCGCACGCAGATCAAGCGAGGAAGCACCTACTACATGCACGTCCAAAGCATCCTCACCCAGCTGTGCTCAAAAGCCTTCCTCTTCACCTTCTGCCACCATTTGCACCTTCCCATCAGCGAAAGGGAACCCGAAGAATCCATCGTGAGTCGCAGGATGAACTTTCTGAAGCTTCAACTGGGCCTGGTCAATGAAGACATCAAGATCGTGCAGTACCTGGCAGAGCTGCTGAAGCTGCAGTACCTTCAGGAGCCCGGGCAGGGGCTGAGCCCTCTGCTCCGCTTTGACTACGTGCCCAGCTTTTTGTACAAGATCTAGCCTCCTGGGGGCTGTCTGCACTGGGGTCTGACAGAGCTCATCCCTGCTTCACATCGCTGTCTGCGGTAGCTCTCATCCATCAGGAAGGGGTGAAGAAGCTGACGTGTTTGTGAGCGTCTCTGCTCCACAGAAATCCATGTCTCAGGGACTGGATTTCTGTTCCCTATAGCCAAGAACGTAGATGTTCCATCACCTAAACCACCGGGCACTCTGTAAATGTTAGAAGGGGCACTGTTAACTTTTCATGGCAGCATCCCAGGGGGAATAGGGCATGGAGAGAGGTGGGCTGTGTCGGGGATCAATACTAGTGCACAGCCCTCAAAACACCAGTGCTCTGTATGCTTCTGCCAGATCCCTAAATGCTCTTGGTCCCTTCCATGGAGCCAGGATGGAGACGTGAAGGTTTTAATCCACCAGTGTCTCATGTGAGCATAGCTCAGAAGCTCCCTGGCAAGGTGGCAGCTTGCAGTTACCCATCCTTGCTGTGTTTATCCAAGTTCCCTGGTGCTTCCTGGGACAGGTTGTCCCTGGGTGGGTGGGAGCACAGTGGATGCACATGTGCTTCCCTTCAGAAAGTGTTTTGCAGTTTCTCTCAGCCTTGTTAAGATCCAGAACGTGGAAGGCTTCACCTGCTGCCATGAATGTAGAGCACTGTGCCTTGTAACTTGTCATGTCCTGTTTGCACCTCTGAGAAGGGTGGGAAAGAGCTGGGAATCATCAGAGCACATGAGGTTGAGGGAGGCCTTTTAAGTAGAGAGAAAGGGGCTGAAATGAGTTGGGGAGAGCCTCGTTTTCAGGTGCTTTCTGTGATGGGGGGGATGGAACAGTGCAATGAAGTGATGCTGTGAGGCAGCAGGCTGGTAGAGCAACTGCCTGGCTGGTGAGGTATAAGTGCTCAGGAGAGATCAGGGACGGATGTACCAGGTATCTGTAATAGCTTATTTTGCTTGGGTTTATTTCTGGCATGGAGTTGACTTCTGTGCGGTGTGGCGCAGCAGGGTCAGTGTCACTGCATGCTGCTTCTGGCCTTTGTCCTGTCTCCTAGGGCGCTCCTGGGTAGCTCTGGATGGGGCAGGACTGTTCTCTGAGCCTGGATGCTGAGGGCTTTTCCTTTCAAAGCTTCTGTGCTGCTGCCTGTGCCATTAAGGTTGTGCCACTGGCATGGTGAGAGCCCCACATTGTTCCTGTCAGTGCTGGGGGCACAGCGCTTCCATATGGAGTCTCGGAGGAGATGCTGCTCCTTGGCCACTCATACCAGGCTGTGGTCTGCTCTACCCAGTGCTGTGTGGCCAGAGCAGCCCCTGTGGTACTCCTCAGCAAGAAAATCCTTGCTAGGAAGGTAGCCTTGGTTTTATTTGTGTTTTAGCACTGATTATGGGGGGAGAAGAGCTGCGATGGTACAAAATGAGCTGATGTTATTTGCTTTGGGTTTATCTCTTGCTTTAAACCTCTGTTTCTGGTGATGCTGTGAAGCAGTGCTGGAGGTAAAGGTGATGTCCCTTCTGAGCCCAGGGAAGGTTCTGCGTACAGACGTGTCTCAGACCCACTGATACTGCTGGGAGAACCACATCGCCCCAAAACCAGTGTCCTAAAGGCAGGGAGGTTCTTTGGGCACCAGCGTCTGCAGCTCAGCACCGCTGCTGCCTCTCTCTTCTTTACATTCAAGGCTGTTTTAAACGTCAGTGTTGTTTCTGGTGGTGCACAGCGAGGTTGTGGTATACTCTCCAGAGGGATTTCCAAGGTCAGGGATTGCGGGTTGAGGTCACAGAGGGGAAGCAGCGTGGCTGAAGGTGAGCAGAGTGCTTGTGGCAGGGCTGACTGCCTTTAAAGCACTTTTAAAGGCCTCTTCCTTTCTGGATTGTGCCCTTGTGTCGTGTGTGAGCTGGGCCTGCTGTGAAAGACTTCCGTGTCCATCAAAAAGGTGATTTGAGGTGTCCCCTGCTCCGTTTGTGTGCACCCAAACGGCTTCCACACCGAAGCTGAGGCGAGATTCCCCAGGGAAAGAGGCATCTTGGTGAATGAGTAATGCAGGTGACACGAGGGAGTCAAAAGCTCCTGCATCCCTCCTGGAATGTGGCTCTGGAGGAGGGCTCAGTGTGGGAGCTGCTTTCCTGCTGACTCACTGCTGTCTCCCTCCAGGCTGATGGGTGAGCTCTTGCTCACAGTGGTCTCGACCTCTGGTGTTCAGCTGCACTCATAATGGATAAAGAACTCATTGCTCTCTCTATCAAAGCTGATGTTCAAGACCCGTGTTGAGCAATACTTGCACCACCGCCTGCCTGACCTGCTTCATCTCCGTGCCATATCTCTGGTTGGGGAGGATGCCCTGGGTACCTGTGTCATAACAGGAGCTCTGCACTATCTGCAGCTCTGCTCTCAAGCAGGAGCTGTGGGGAAACACCTCTTGGGGTGTTTGGTCTCCTCAGTCTGGTTTACAGCAGCAACATGGGCTCTGGGAAAGGGGGAATTGCGTGGGGCTGTGGCAGCTTGGTGCAGCCAGAGCCTTGCTGCTCATGGTGCCTCAATGGCAGCAGGAATTGGGGGAAGTCCGAGTGCTTTGGGTGGTTTGAGAGCTCAGTTCCTCTTCACTCAGTAATTTCTCTGTCTGACCCTTGCTCCCGTACAGAGCAGATCCCTGTACTGGCACTTTAAGACATTTCCCTCATCTTCACTGTGGTACCTCACTAGTTTCCGATAGAAACAGACTTCCACTCCTCGCACTGACAGCTCCCGCAGGGAATCTTGGCCTGTGTGTGTGCAGCTTCCTCCCGGTGCAATACTGCCCATCCCTCCCTCAGCTCTGCATGGCCCTCGCTGCTTCCCTGCGTGCTGCCAGCATGTTCCCATCTCCCGCATGGCAGCTCCGGCTTCCTCCTCTCGCTGCTGGCTGTCAGGGAGGGGAGGTGTTGAGCCTGATGGAGCTCCCCTGTTCTATCCCCTCTGCCTGGGAGGCTCCTGTTCTTCCCCTGCTCTGCTCTAGCCCAGAGCTGCCTGCAGATCCCATCCCGAGGAGGGTCAGCCATAGGAGTAGGCGATCTCAACCCTACACAGCACTCACTCCTCAGAGAACAGTGCTGGGATTTACTTCCATCCGGTAGCAATTACTTCTGAGCAGCTCCTAAAAGCTGCCTTGCCTTGACAAGGGGAAGTACTGCCTATACTCTAGCAATATTCACCACATTGTACAGGGTGGGAGTGGTGTTTGAGGGTGGCAGTTGGTGGTTCCATGTGCCCAGGCCAGTTGTTTGGGTTCTATTGAGCATGGGGGGCCCGGAGCCCCCATTCTGATGGTGGGTGACAGCCCACGTGGTAGACTTGATGTCTGGCATTACAAAGGCTCCTGGATTAAGATGTGATGGGGAAGTCAAAGCTGCTGAGGGGGAGAGTGCCCCAGGAACACAATGGTTGAGGAGCACAATGTACCCCATAACAGAGGGGTCCCTGGGATGTGTTTTAACTGGAAGGCAGAAACAGGGTACCCGGTCCCACCGGCGCCTCGGTGCCAGCACAGGGATGGGGCCGGGCTCAGAGCCGCCTCTGAGGGCTTGCGAGGAGGCTGTGCTGAATCCTCTCATCTCATTTGAAAGCACTGTATCCTATTCCTGCATGTGGAGTTCAGTGTGCGCGCGTGTGCCTGTGCGTGCTGAGTGCTTGTGGCCATAGTTGGAGCGAGTGCGAGCGGGAGGAATCCAAGCAGCACGTGTCAGTGTCGTGGCTGTAAGGGTGTTAAACCCCGGGGTTTAACAAGATGTCGACACCAAATGAAGGCGTCTGAAAAATGTACTTTTAAGGTTAAAAAAAAAAAAAAAAAAGAAAAATTATTTATTTGGGTTCAGATATTTTTGAAATACAAAAGAAAAAAGCAAACGCAACAAAGGAATCGCCTGTGGTTTTTAAAGCTTCTACTCCTGGTCCTAGGTTGTGGGTCCATTCCTCGTTTGAGCGTGCTCATTAAAACGTGGTTCTAACCTCAACTTTGTGCTCGGAGAACTCAGAAGATCCCAGAGACGCGGGATAGGATGGGATGGTGATCCCAGGAAGGCTCCTTGGGGACAAGACCTTGGCCTTGTCCAAGCCTGTGGAGGCTGGAAGGTGCAAATGGAGAGCAGGGAATCCTTGAGGCTGAAAGCAGGGGGGCTTTTAGCAGCACTGTCAAGGCTCTTGTGCAGCTGAGCACTGCACATGTGGCTGCAGGGGGGTGGCTTCCATACAGGTGGCCCCCGTGTCCCTCCTGCGTGTCCTCATCTACTGCTCCATGGCCATGAGAGCTGGATCAGACCTGACCATGGGGCAGAACGTGCTTGGTCCTTATTGTAACACTGAGTGGTGAAGGGGCTGGTGCCCCCCGCGGGGGTCCTGTGCCCCAAACGAGGAGCTGCTGCTGCTGCACCACAGTTGGTGCCAGCGGGGAGGTAGATGCTGGGAGGAGGCACCGGGGTGTGTTGGTCTCTGTGCTGCATTCCCGGGTACTTCCGCGGCTCCAGGAGCGGGGAGGGTGCATTCCCTTTACAGGACCGGCAGCCCCGGGAGTGGGAAGGTCCCTGCAAAGGCCTCCACCTCCTCCTTCAGCGCCTTCAGCTCCTTCCGGTATTTCTCTTCCTCCAATTTCTCCTTGAATTCCTTCAGCGTGGCCTTAGGGCTCATGTCCTTCTGCACCCGCAGCGTCAGCTCGATCCCTGCCGGGGGGAAAGATGTGATGCTCGGTGCTGTGCACCCCACTGCAGGGCTGGGGCTGCTCCCCAGAACACAGGGGAGGGAAGGGGTCGGGATGGGAGGGAAGGAGGAGGATTGGGAGGGACTCTGCCCTGGGAAACCAGCATGGGACCCCTGAGGACAAACGGAACCAAAAGGTGCATGCTTTCAGCCCAGTGCTGTGCAATAAGGGAGGGTTTGGCCGGTCCCAGCTGTGGCCAGATGTGCTCTCCCACATCCAGATGTGCAAGTGGGACAATTACTCTTCACTTCTGTGTGTGCTCTTTTGCTGGAGAAGCCTGAGCTTGGCTCAGGTGGTGCCTCCTCACCCAGAGGGGTTGCCCTGCGTTGATGCTTGGAGCTGCGAGCCTGCCCCAGCCTCACCTCTGTGGATGTACTGAGCCACCATGCGCAAATCATCCTGCCGGAAGCCACGGGAGGTGAGAGCTGGTGTCCCAAACCTCAGACCGCTGGGGCGCAGGGCACTGACATCACCTGCACCAGAACAAGCCAAGTGTGACCAAACCCGGTACCAAACCCATCACACGCAAGGGGTTCAGCCTGGTTCCCAGCAGCCAGGGTGGACCTGGAGCTGGGATCCCTGCACAGCCCACAGGAGATCCCCAGCAGGTGAGGCAGGGGAAGGCAGAGCTTGTGGGATCCCTCACCAGGGCACGTGTTCTTGTTGCAGGCGATGGAGCAGAGCTCCAGCACCCTCTCAGCCCGGCTGCCATCCGTGCCTTTGCTGCGCAGGTCCACAAGGATCAGGTGGTTGTCGGTGCCCCCTGCAAAGAGAGGGGATGGTGGGGATGTGGGATCGGGGTAGGCTCTGCTCCCATGGGAAACTTCAGCAAAGAAAGACTTGGGATTCCATCGGGCCCCTGGTTCTGGGGGCAGAAGGAAGCTCAGCCCTATCCCACCACTGAGACCCATCCTCACCAGTGACGATGTTGTAGCCCAGCTCTGTCAGCGCTGTGGAGAGCACCTTGCAGTTCACCACCACTTGCTGCTGGTAGGCTTTGAACTCGGGTGTCATGGCCTGCTGCAGCGCCACAGCCACCCCTGGAGGAAGGCAGAGCAGGGTGAGTTTTGGTGCATCCCACTGGGAGAGCTGATAGGAATGTGTGGCACTGCCAGCAGAAGTCATCATGGAAGCTGAGCAAACAGGGACAGTCCCTTTCCCTAGGCAGGCTGGTGTCATTGCCATGAACACCACACCAGGGGTCAGAGCCCAGCCAAGGGCATCCTTGCCAACTCCCTTTGCCACCCAAGAGCTGGTGGCCAGCCTGGATGCATACCTGCAATGGCGTGGTTGTGGGGGCCTCCCTGCAGCCCAGGGAACACTGCCTGGTTGATGAGGCTCTCCAGGTTGTAGAGCACTTCCTTGCCTGTCTTGGGGTCCACGCTGCGGGTGCCTGCAGGAGGGGAGGGCAAGGTCACTCAGGAGGCAAGCATGGTGGTGGTTCCTCCTCAAATCTGGGCCACTCTTGGCCCTGGGAAGCTCTGCAGATGCTCCCAGACCTTCCTGCCTCCCTTCCTTCCCAGCTAGAGCAGGAATAGCTTTAACTTGCAGCCCCCCCCCAGCCTGCGGGGAGCATTTCTCCCTGCTCCTCAGCCAGGTCAGGCACCTTTGCGGTAGAAGATCATGCCGGACCTGCAGCCCCGCAGGGTCTTGTGCGTGGTGGTGGAGACGATGTCGCAGTAGTCGAAGGGAGAGGGCACCACACCTGCAGCCACGAGCCCGCTGATGTGGGCCATGTCGGCCATGAGGTAGGCGCTGTTGGCGTCAGCGATCTTCCGCATGCGGGCATAGTCCAGGTTGCGCGAGTAGCAGCTCATACCTGCAGGGAGATGGGATGGGATGTGGATGGGAGGACAGCCATGGGTCCAGGCCTACAATGGGGACAGTCAAGCGGGGGACACACATAAGCTCCTGCCAGCATGCTGCCAGGGTTTGATCCTTACCTGCTATGATCAGCTTGGGGTGGAAGAGCTGGGCGTTTGCTTCCAGCTGGTCATAGTCGATGTAACCGGTCTTGGGGTTGACCTGGGAGAGGAAGAGGAGGGTTCAGTCGCCTTGGTATGGGTGAAGATCAAGTGTAGCACCATAATAAAGAAGGGGGTGCTGGGAGAATGACACTTTCAACGCTAAGAGGCACCAACGCTTATGACAGGAGCACCCTGGAGCATCTCTCTGTACCTTATAGGGCATGGACTCGAAAAAGATCGAGGTGGCAGAGATCTTCTTCTTTTCTGTCATGAACCCATGGGTGAGATGGCCTCCATCAGGCAGGTCCAGCCCCATGATCCTGCCGTGGGGCTCCACCAGGGCTGTATACACCGCAAAGTTTGCGGGTGACCCTGCAGCAAGAGTACACCAGGACAGACAGGTATGAGTGCTGGGGCATGCAGAGGTCAGTGCAACTGGGCTGGCTCTCCTAAGCACCCCATTACCTGAGTAGGGCTGGACATTGACCCCCCACTTCTGGGGGTCGAGCCGGTATGCCTGCAGGGCTCGCTTCTGGCACAGCCTTTCCAGCTCATCTATGAACTCTGTCCCACCATAGTACCTGACAGGGAAGCATTGAACAGGGGTTAAAACCAAACCCATGACTCAGACCCATCCCAGTGATCAAGCTGGGAAGAAACTGGGATGTTGCTGCACTTGTGGCAGCCACTGGGAGAGCAGCTGCAGCAGATGTGATCCTGCTGAGACTGTCCTACATGTGGCCAAGGACAGAAGCCAAGAGGGTCAGAATGTCCCAGAGGTGAGGCCTGGTGGTTCCTCTCCCTCCCTGCAAGGGTTGGGTTTGAGTTGGGTTGGGGTCAGTTACCTCTGTCCTGGGTACCCCTCAGAGTATTTGTTGTTCAGGCAGGATCCCAGGGCCTCCAGGACCGCTCGGCTCGCAAAGTTCTCTGATGCGATTAATTCCAGCCCAAGCCTCTGCCGCTGCTTCTCCTTCTTGATGATGTTGTGCACCTTTGGGAGAGGAGAGAAACAGCTTTACCCATGCTGGCTCTGCCACAGGGAATGGAGAAAGGCTTGGAAAGGTGCTGCAGAAGGGAGATGAGATCCCTTCTTCGTACAGCTGATCATCCTGGTTTGGGTTTCTACCTGCCAGATAATTCAGCTGTCATTTGGGCTTGAGATTCATGGGCAACAGCCACATGGCCTGGCTACTCTGGTGTGGACATCAGAGCTTCAAGGAGAGGGGCATGCGCCATAGATGTGAAGTTATGACCATACAGATGGATGGAGGATGTCCTCCCTCTCGCCTCCATGCAAAGAGGGCTTGGAAGATGAATGGGACCCCCCAGCTCAGCCTTGGGCTGTCTCCTTGCCTCATCCCTGGCTCAAGGAGGTCAGCATGAACAAAGCAGCTGCTGGGCAGAGGCCAGGAAGGGGCTCTCACCTCTGGGTCATTGGTTTCAAGTGGCTCCATCACCATGTTCCTATGGGAGGCCCAGAGCGCAGCGCTGGGGAGGCCCCCGTCACCCTGTGTTGAGTTTGCCATTCTCCTGCTGGGTCCAAGGTCACCTGCCAGTGGAGAGGAGAGTTTGTGGGGGCTTCCACACCACAATCCTACATGCAGCCTGCTCCCACCCCATATCTTCCCTGGAAAAAGCGGCTTCCTTGCTAATCTAAGACCAATCCATTAATCACAGTGCTTAATATCTGATTCCCTCCTATCACTGCCTCACCTGGGCTCCCCCCTCCCAGCTCTACAGTGCGTGATTAAACAATGCAGGCTGTGTAATTTGAAAGGCAGCAAGGTGCTCATACCCACAGACCTCAGTTTTCATGCATAGTGCATCCCCCCCAGCATGGTTAAACCTCTCTGCTGCTTTCCCTTGTGCACAGCCATGAGGGCAAATCTCCAACAGGTCTGAGTCCTGCCCCAAACCCTAACTGAAGCGAGCATGGCTGGAACTGCACCCTGGGAGGCAGCAGCTCTGGCTTCATAGCTCATGTAATGCCCAGGCCTGGCAGCAGCTCTCTGGCCCCATCAGTGCGACCACTGCTCCTGGGCAGACATGACAGCCCCCTTACTGCCTTGGCTGAGAACAATGCCTCCTTTTACCCATTAACCATGGGAGGCCAGCAAAGGGCCGTGAGCAGGTTGTTAAGCAACCACACTTAGTTTGCTCATGCCAAGCTGCTAAAGTCTATTCAGCGCAGGGCTGCTGTGCACTGGCTTCGCTGGGCTGCGGTGCTCGGCTGCTCTCCTACCTGAGTCTGGGGCCTCACTGGCAGGGTGGGAATTCCCACATTCAGAAACGCTTGGGCTGGGCACAGTGCTCTGGGTGGGAGCAGCACGGCTGCGTCCAGCACGTCCCCCCCAGCACGGGTCACTGCAGGGTTTGCACCCAGCGCCTTCGGCGAACCTGCAGAAAGCTCAGGGTAAACAAAGCTCCCCATTCCCTAGCCAGGAAAAGCCCCCATTTCCACCCTCTTATTGGGACACCGGTTTAACCCTGGCAGTGATGAACCCCAGCCCTGAGGCTCCATCTCCGCCTGGCTCTGTGCCCCCCCGATCCCGGCTCCATCACCTCCCGCACCCCCCGTATTGACAGCGGTGGTTGGAGACAGCGCTGCCCGCCCGGCTCTCCCTCTCCCTGCCCGCCCCGCACGCCTCCTACCCGCCCGCAGCGCTGCGCCGAAGCCCGGTCCCGCTCGGCGGCGCCTAGCATACCCCGCTCGGACACGCCCCTGCGCGCATCGGCCAATCAGCGTCTCGCTCCGCCCCGCTAGCCCGGTGGCGGGACACACCCTCCAGGTATCTAGACCAATCAGCGCCGCGCTCTTCCCCTTTCCCCCGTCCTATTGGCCCGCGCCGAGGCGGGGCTGGCGGCGTTACCAGCACGCGGTCGGTGGGGTGCGGGTGACCTTGGCCGTGGCAGGGGCTCTGCTGGCACCCCATTGCTGGCACCCCACTGCTGCCATTGTCCACTGCTGCCGTCACCCCACTGCTGCCGTCACCCCCCCGTTGGCACCCCACTGCTGCCATTGTCCCACTGCTGCCGTCACCCCACCGCTGGCACCGCACCGCTGGCACCCCACTGCTGCCGTCACCCCACCGCTGGCACCGCACCGCTGGCACCCCACTGCTGCCGTCACCCCATGCTGCTGTCATCCTGTAGGTCCAGCCCTGCTGTGCACCCCAGAGGGCCCCCCACCAGCCCTAGGGTGTTTCCAGTGATCTGGGGGTGCCTCTTGCCTCCCCCATGAACTGGAGGATGGGGCTCCACCACCCTGCCCTCGAGGGCCTGGCCATGCTGCTGGCCAAAGCCCTGTGTGTGCTATGCCAGGCCATAGCATGGGTCAGCCACTGCTGTGAGGAGCAGAGCTTGTTCCTGGTGGGCATCCTGGTGCTCCGGAGGAAGGAAGCAGCCCTGGGGGGATGTGTGGTGCAGGCAGGAGAGGGGCCGTGTGTTCTCTGAGCATCAAATCCGAGGGAGTGGATGGGCTCAGGCAAGCTGTGGCTGCAGGGATTCAGGGGTTAAATCAATGCAACCAAAATTGAGGAACAAGATTAGGGAATAAGTGATCCTACTAAATTCCTCGTGATCCCAAGCCATGGCAAAATGGGATGAGGCAGCATGAGTCACTCTGCAGAGGAGCACTGTCTCAGTGGGGAGGCAGCCAGGAGGTGAGAGCAGTGGGCAGAGTGGTGACGGAGCGGTGAGAGCTGCCCCTGGGAGCTGCAGAGGTGGGTATGGGAGTGAGGGGAATGGTGGGTGCACTGGGAGCGTGGTGTGAGGGGCTGATGGTGACACCAGAACTCACCTTTAGGGTCATCCTGCTGTTGGAGTGCACCTCCCTGGAAGGTACTTGCTGAAGGAACAATCTTTTGACTCAATCTTTCTCAGTCTTGACGGGTTTTGCTATCTGAATTTGTTAGTGGGCATCTAAAGAAGATGCATTAGAGCAGCAGGGTTTGGGGTTCCCACACTGGCCCGTGTCAGATTGCTGCTGCAGGCTGATTTACTGGCACACGGTGCCCAGAGAAGCTGTGGCTGCCCCATCCCTGACAGTCTTCAAGGCCAGGTTGGACACAGGGGCTTGGAGCAACCTGCTCTGGTGGAAGGTGTCCCTGCCCAATCCAACCCACTCTGATTCTATGACTATGGAGGTGTTGTTCTCACAGTGCCAATGCCAGTAACAAAACCTGGGTTGTTTTCTCTGGTCACAGTGATTTCTGTGATGTGCAGAAGTTACAGAGAAGGATTTATATTAATTATGCACAACTGGTTTTGCACACACATTTTGTGTGCAGTTACTAGTGACGATTTTCACCTCTCTGGAACCGTAGGAGCTGCAGATAAGGGCCATGTGTGCTGTTGTGATTTCAGGACTGCTTGCTCATGATGGACAGCGTCTCTTCTTCCCCTCCACTCTTCTCTGCCAGTTTCCCCACTGACCAGCCTGAGAACACCACTGCCTATGATGAGTACTCCAGCCTCCAGAAGAGCATGCATGTCCTCTCCATGGTGGTGTACAGCATCGCCTGTTTGCTGGGGGTGACAGGCAACGGCCTTGTCATCTGGATCACAGGCTTCAAGATGAAGAAGACGGTGAACTCAGTCTGGTTCCTCAACCTGGCCATTGCAGACTTCATCTTCACCTTTTTCCTCCCCCTCAGCATCGCCTACACCGCCCTGGGCTTCCATTGGCCGTTTGGGAAGCTCCTGTGCAAGCTGAACAGCACCATCGCCTTCCTCAACATGTTTGCCAGCGTCTTCCTCCTGACAGTCATCAGCATGGACCGCTGCGTTTCTGTAGCCTTTCCTGTCTGGTCTCACAACCGCCGGAGCCCGGAGCTGGCAGCCAGGATCGCGGTGGGGACGTGGGTCCTGGCGCTGCTCCTCAGCTCCCCGTACCTCGTCTTTCGGGACACTGCACTCAGTTCCAGGAACAGCACCAGCTGCTACAATAATTTTGCCCTGTCCGATGACTACTCATCCGAGGCAACACGGAGGCTGTGGAGGATAAGGCATAAAGCCATGATCATAACACGATTCTTATGCGGGTTCCTCATCCCTTTCATGGTGATCCTCATCTGCTACAGCATCGTTGCCATCAAGCTGAAGAGGCGGCAGTTAGCCAGCTCTGCGAAGCCATACAGAATCATCATCGCTGTCACAGTCTCATTCTTCCTCTGTTATTTCCCCTATCATGTCTTCTCCTTGCTGGAAATATCCAAAAACTCTTCCAGTCCTGAGATGAAAATGGCCCTTTACATCGGGATCCCCTTGGTTTCCAGTCTCGCTTTCTTCAACAGCTGTATCAACCCCGTCCTGTACGTATTTGTGGGGCCGGATTTCAAGGAGAAGTTCCGCCAGTCCATCCTGTCGACCTTTGAAGGGGCCTTCAGTGAGGAGTCGGTCCTGGGCAGCCTCACCAGCCGGAGGAAGTCCAGGTCTGCTTCTGAAGTGGAGGTCCCGAGGGTCTGAGCGGGTGCTGGTGTGGAGGCGGCAGTTCTTTCTCTGCACTGTCACCTCGTTTCAGAGCTACAACCACAGGACTGGAGGCTGCAAAAGACTGTGCTGGCTAACGAAGTGTGATCCGGTGTTTTGGGGGTACATCAAGCATACTATGACTTAGTACACTATGGAAAGGAAACAACTCTGTGGAGCTGCAGCAGTGTGTGTCGAAGTAGTAGCATTTTACTCCCTTTGCCGCTTCCTTGGGGACAAATCCTGTTAGCATCTCTGCTGGGTTCACCTGCAGCCTGCGGCACATTTGCATATGGCAAACCACAGGGAGATTTTCTTCCTTGCCTTTACCAGACTTTCCTGGCAGCTCATCTTCACTGGGGTTCCACCAGATGGGAAATCAGCTGCAGCTGCATGTGGCTGCACTGGAGATGTATGGCTGCACCAGCATTTCATCTGTCCAGAGGAGAAAAGGAGGGAGGGGAGAGCTATTTCATAAGTCCCTGGTAATTAAACTCATCTTTTCTCTCCTCAGATATGAGGTTGAAGTATTTGTTGTGCTCCAGTTACTCAGGTTCGAAGTACAGTGGAACTGTTTCTGAGCAATGCTTGGCTGTGTTCACGTTTGATGTGTTTCTGGCCCTTAAATAGCAGAGATCTGACATTTTGTACTGGTGGTGAATGAATATTAAATCCCAATAAACTTAGGTAAAACATACTCAGCCTCTTGTGTTGTGATAAAGGACTTGATCCAACCTGACTGAACACACTCGTCTTCAGTAACAGAACAACTAGATAAAAAGATTAACTACCCAGAATTTGGAAACAAACCACTGGCAATAGCAGCAAAACCCATGACTGAAGCAGACAGGACTCGACCTGGGTGTGAAGACTTGGGGCACCCTGTCCTTGTGGACCTGATTGCCAGACCATGGTTATGGCTTATCACTGAGTTTCAAGGCTTTTGGTACATTTGAAAAGCAGTGGTTTGAAGGAGGAAGAAGAGCTGAGCTGGGTCTGGTCAAGGTCCACATTTGCAGACTGCTCAGGGTAAGATGGTGGGTGAGTGGGTGGGTGTGGGGGGGTGGTTCTTCCCAGGCTTGATCAAGCTCTGAAACTCTGTTTTTTTTTTAAGTAGAAAATGATGGTCATGTAAAAGGGAGTGATGGCTGGAAAACCCTCTGGCTCCCAGCCTAAAGAGATGAGTGTACACGTACCTCACTACTCTGCATGGATGACGTTACCAAGTGAGAGCTGTCACTTGAAGATGCTGGGATTAATTCTGGGTCTGCTGGGCCATGCAATATTAAATGAAGGTCGTGATCTTACAGGCATGCATGTACTTAACCTTAAATTCATGCATAAACCCTCTGAGAACAGGGAGTGTAACAACACCATCCATATGTCAAGCCTGAGTGAACAGAGGGATTTACCCTTTGCCACAAATTGCTGCCTGTCATCCTGATAAGACTGCAATGTTTGCTATGCAACGTGCAACTCCGGGGCTATTTACTTGCTCCTGGTGGTAAGCTACAGCATCGATTGCCACGTCAAGGTTGTGCAAAGCAGTGTTTGCTCTTTGTGGTGCTTCTTATCTCTTTGCAGAGCTCACGTAATTCCTTGTGACAGGAGTCTCTCAGTGTTGGACCAGGCCTCAGACTCCTGTCATGCTCCTCTCCTCACCCCAGCACCCTTGAAGGGTCAGGACTTGAAGGTAAGAAAGAGAATTTTATGGGTCATTTGGACATCCAAGGTGGGTACAGGATTCCAATGGGACAACATCATTTAAGTGAAGCAGAGTGTCTAGGTGATGTAAGGAATTACCATTGGAATACCAGCAGGTATCTAACCAGGGCTCCATCTCCTCCTGGTACCCAGCAAAACCCAGCACACCTCTTGAGCAGCAGCTCTGATGTCTTCGACTCCAGACCTGAGACAAAGTTGCTCCTTCTCTCTCTTGCAATATCCCCACCAAGGAAGTTGCTTCCACTCCAAGCAGCACGTTATTACACCTAAGGAAAACAGCGTGTCCTTAAGAAGATTAATGTCTCCCTGCATGGTGGGGATGGGATGCAGAAAGTTTTCAGACTGCCATTCCTGAGAACCTGCCAAATTCTGCTGGGAGCAAAAAGGGGGAAGTGAACGTTTTATCAGTGGTAATGGCCATTGCTGTATTGCTGAGAGATGGGTCTGTCATCTTGGGTCTGATCCCTTTGTGCAATGAGAAACCATGCTGACATCAGTACCGGGTCAGGCTGCCAAAGGACTGGTTCCAAAGTAAATCTCCTGTTGTATTGAGCTCCCTGCTGTTCAGACTATTTCATTATCACAGTGATAATTGTGATAGTCCCTCATTCCCAACCAGGAAGCAGGCTGTTCATTCCCTCTGATCCCTCTGTTTATCATGTGCTTATCTAGAAAAGCTTGGACAAAAATGAAAAGGGGGGAAATCTTTTCCAAAGGCATGGAAGTAATCCAGAGAGGTTGAACAACTCTCCTGGCAGCTGCGTCCTGCTGTGACGCAGCTCTGCTCTCAAGGCTCTTGTGGATGGGATGGGATGGGATGGGTGGAACAGCCTGAACCCCCCAGTATTTGCAGTCATTGAGAAAGGAGCTGAACCCGCTGGCCAGCCCTGCTGGCACGAGGCCCTCATTGGTCCCATGGAGGGGCTGACCCAGCAGCCCCGCTCATACAAATCTGGGGTGTGCAGAGCCATCGGGCCTGAGGGTTTTAGGCAGAGCTATTGGGGCCTGTGGAGTTTGGCTGTGCACAGGGGAGACAAGGAGCTCATGGCAAATGGTAGTTCAAGAGGAGAAGGTATTTTCTCCTTGGGACCTGGATGAAAGCATGGAAATAGAAACTGGGCTCAGAATGGTTAAGAGGAAAGAGGGTAGGAGTGGGAACAAAAACCATCAGGTGATGGTAGGTGTAAATGAGTGGGAGGGAGACTGCAGCAGGTCAGGAAGATCTTGTTAAGGGGAACTTAATGAGACTATAAAAGCTGCTGTGAAAGTCAGCAGCTCCCAGGCCTTTCCTCTGGTGAACCTCTCCTGGTGAGTAATGTTTTTAAGTGTCCTACTCTTGAGTTTGGGGAATTAACTTGTTAGATAAGGTAAAGCAAAAGACAGCGCATGGAGGTCCGATAGCAGAGCCTCTTCCAGAGGTTGCTGAAATCAGGCAGGAAGCAATGTGGAAAATTAGAGGACCGGTACTGGTAAAAAGCTTCTCTGTGAAGCAGAGCTATTGGCAGTGCTGTTAGCTTGTGGTGCAGGCCAAACCTTACCCAGGTCTCCCAGCCTTTCTGTGTAGCAGATGGGTGTGGGTTCCAGCCAGTGAGGGAATTATCTGCTCATCCAGAGTAGGTCCGGGTTGGCACAAACTGTTGCACATCTGGGGTGCTCTTTGCTGGTTGAAATTTGCTTATTCCCTGCACCTCTGCCAGCTTCCAATTAGCTGTGTGGGGCAGGACTGGCAGCAAACCTTTCCTCCACATCCCCTAGTCTCTCTGTGCATCTGCACATGCGAAGTGCAGGATCCTTCTGCCCAGAATTCAGCTTTAATTTGTAAGCTTGCTCTGCAGTGACCAGTGACAAACTCAAGCCCTTCCTGTATGTTCACTCAATGTCTATACAGGGTACAATGCTTGTGCTCTGAAGAGGAGCTGTCACAGTGCAGTAAATGTCAAGTCACGCTAGAACCCAGTAGGTAGGACAGAGAGGAACGGGCAGTAGTTCGTGTTTGGCACTAACTAACTATTCCAGCTCCTAAAATGCCATGGATTCACTGTCCAGTTCAACCACCTTTTTGTCTAAAGGCAAAAAGCCTATCTGCAAACAGGAGGTGCTGGATGCTATCGGGCAGTTACGCAGACTTTGCAGGACAATTGCCCACCAACACAGCAAAGAGCATCTGTGACCAAAGGAAGAGGGACTGTTGCTGGTCTTTGTTTTAGGGCAGTGTTTGTTCAAACCCTTGCCCTCTCATCCAGGTTGAGCTGTTTGTCTGTGCAGTGACTTGTTAAACAGCAGGTATTCAAACAAGCCTCTCATCCCTCTGTTTGAAGGCTGGTTGGAGATAACCCTGTGTTCATGCTGAAGTGGCAGCTCCGTTACTCATTGCAGACTGAGCCAGAATGAAGAGTGTGGTTAGAAACAGAGGAACAAACAGCTCAGTGAGCCTTTCAGCCAAAGCTTCATGACTCAGGAGGAGCAGGATGGCAACAACATGAGCTGGTGCCTATTTCCTGCAGACAGCCAAGCCACGGCTAGCTAGTAAGATCTAATATAAAGCAATATGAGAGTGCTCTGTACTTAGACAACATTTGTTCTCTGCTCTGGGGCTTTTTTCTAAGACACTCTGGTTCCCAGATGCAGGGAATGCTATTTTTCATGTCACACCCAAGAAATGATACTCCTCCTTTCCCTTGATTTACAGCTGCTTTGAGTTCTGCCTCCCTCATGGTAATATCCAAGCCAAGAAATTAGACATGGTTGTTCCCAAGGCAGTAAAGCTGAAGGCACAGGATGGAGGTGGTGGCCTTTAGGCTGTGTGTGGAGGTGCCTGTGCTGCAGATCCCCCCAGTAGGCTCTGAGGGGCTGTGTGGGATAGAGGATGTTTTCGGGATGCCTCATAGGACGGAGCATTGGGTGAGACCAAACCTCTTCACAGGGCTCCGTTAGGATCAGATCAAAGCATGCCTTTGCTGTAGCGTGTCTGATGGTGTTGCTGTCAGGTGGTTTGGTAGGTGAGCTTTAACATCCACCTTTTGCTATGAAAAACCAACCCAAATCAAACAAAAAAGAAGCCCATCTGACTGAGCAGTTGATGGATGGAGCTCAGGAAAGTGGATGGCAGCAGCGTTTGTCTTCTCTCAGGTGATGGACACAGGTTGTTACCACCCAACCTTGGCTGGACTAGGTGCACACCTCTGCTTGCCAGGGCAGCATCTGGCTTAAGAGCAACAAATCTCTGTGAGCCTGTATTTCACAGGCAGCAAATGTTTGGAATTCCTTAGATGAGTGCTAATTGAATCCTTGTAAAGGAAATCGACCCCGGGTGCTCATCCTGGAGCAGCCCTTTGTTAAACTCTTAGCATGTGGGTAGCATATTGTGAAATTAACACATCCCTCCCTCCTGGGAGCTGTGATTTAAACTCGCATTGCTCTGGCCAGGCAAACAGAGGTGGGGAAGAAATGGATTTGCTCTAAGCAAACAAAGGCAGTAGCCTTCTAAAAAGGACCAGAAAGAGTCTTTAAGTTCCTGGTCCTGTGGTTTGCTTAAGCAATGGCAGGAATTTGGGACAGCACAAATCAAGCAGTCAGCAAATTCTGGGTGCCCTAGGGTATTGCAAAATGCTTTTGGGGAAGGCGGCTGATTGCATTATGGGTCTGTGCTTTGCCGTGTGTTGTCTCTAGCTGTTCTGCCTTAAACTGCTCTGCCACGCTACCCTGTAGTGAAACCCTGCGTAAAGACTGATGCCGAGAGGGAAACCTCTGCTGTTCTGTGAAGAGGTTAACAAAAAGCTTAAAGCTCCTTCCCAGTCGTCCAAAAAAGCCCCAAACCAACAACAAAAAAAATCCCTATTACAGTCAATTACCCTGAACCAACAAAAAAATAGACTGAATAAAATGGTTTGGTTTGGAAGGGACCATAAAGATCATCCATCTAGTTGTGAGGTATTAGGACAGGTCTATTCTCTGACCCTTAGGTGCAATTCAGAAGAGCCTCTAGAAAAGGCAGAGGATCACTGCTGCCTCCCTGAGGGTACAGACTCATGGCCTCCCTGCTGATGTGGTTCCCTGCTCTCTCCACCTCGCAGCAGCTCCAGGTTAAATTGTTCTCCTTGGCCTGATCCGAGCCTGTTGAAAACACACAAAGGAAGGAGATAAGGAATCAAGCAATAAGCAAAAGCTGTGAAATACAGGGAAACACTGCCCCGTGAATATTTAATATGGAAAATACAGCTTGTAATGAAATGGCAGGAATGTAAACGCTGCCCTTTTGCAGGCACATTGGGTGAGCAGTCCTGGCAACCATGGTTTCTTTCTCCATGGTAAAGGCAGCACAGACAGAAGCATCTGCTGGGTGCTCAAATCATAGAGAATCATAGAATGTTTTGTGTGGGAAAGGACCTTAAGATCATCCAGTTCCACCCCCCTGCCATGGGCAGGGACACCTCACACTAAACCATGGCACCCAAGGCTCTGTCCAACCTGGCCTTGAACACCACCAGGGATGGAGCATTCACAACCTCCCGGGGCAACCCATCCCAGTGCCTCACCACCCTAACAGGAAAGAATTTCCTCCTTATATCCAATCTAAACTTCCCCTCTTTCAGTTTGAACCCATTACCCCTTGTCCTGTCACTACAGTCCCTAACGAAATGTCCCTCCCCAGCATCCCTATAGGCCCCCTTCAGATACTGGAAGGCTGCTCTGAGGTCTCCAGGCAGCCTTCTCTTCTCCAGGCTGAACAGCCCCAACTTCCTCAGCCTGTCTCCATACGGGAGGTGCTCCAGCCCCTGATCATCCTCGTGGCCTCCTCTGGACTTGTTCCAACAGTTCCATGTCCTTTTTATGTTGAGGACACCAGAACTGCACACAATGCTCCAGGTGAGGTCTCACAAGAGCAGAGCAGAGGGGCAGGATCACCTCCTTCGACCTGCTGGTCACGCTCCTTTTGATGCAGCACAGGATACGGTTGCTTTCTGGGCTGTGAGCGCACACTGAAGCTGGCTCATGTTCATTTTCTCATCACCCAACACCCCCAAGTCCTCCTCCTTGGGCTGCTCTGAATCTCTTCTCTGCCCAACTGCAGCTGTGCCTGGGATTGCTCCAACCCAGGTGCAGGACCTTGCACTTGGCATGGTTAAACTCCGTAAGGCTGGCATCAGCCCACCTCACAAGCGTGTCGAGGTCCCTCTGCTATAGGGGAATTAGGGCTGGAAAGGACCTTAAGGTTATCTTGTTCCAGCCCCGCTCAAAGCCTTGCTCCAATGCGCCCTCCAGCCTAGCAATGATGATGTTGAATTCTTACTTGTGATAAAAGAGTACCCGATTATGGAATGATTTGTACCTTCATGCTAAAATTCCGATCCATAAAATGCTCTTCTATGGCCATACGAAAAAGTGGGATTTCGAACAGCTTCCAGCTACCCAGCTAGAAAACGTGGTGCCTTGGGGGTTTATTTCAGCACTGGGATTTGGGTGGAAAAGCTTTATCCTCCTGTGTGTGATGACTTGGACTTCATCATGGGTGCTGCCTTGTGATAAAGCTGTGCTTTTAAAAGGGGTGGCTAAACTCAGTGCCTTGCTGCTTGATGATGTCGACTGCATCTTCACCCAGTGTAACCCGAGTGTGTGGCAAGGATGGCCGCGTTTCCAATGGTACAAAACACCGATGTTCTTTACAGTACCGATCGTTTCTTGCCTTAATTTACTTTGCAGAACACCTTCCCCCCCCCTGCAAACACTGCTGGACCTGATGGCAAAGCCCGGTGCCTGCAGGGATGCCGAGGACCCGCCGCTGTGGTGCTGGTGCCGAGCAGCCGATGACCGACCATCCCTGACACGAGATACAGGCATGGGACCTCCAAAACCTCATGGACATCGCTGGTTTATGCTGTATGGACTCAGCACGTTACCCACCCATGGCGCTCGCCCTTTATTCGGAAGAAACGCTGAAATACGCCATTAGTAACGAGGTCCCCCCCCGTTATCTCCATCGCTGGGGCAAAGGGGGAAGATGGCGGCGGCGGCCGCTCCCCTCAGCGGCGGCGGGAAGCAGGGCGGGGGGGGGGGCAGCGAGGAGGGCGTCGGCTGGTACCCGCCCCTCGCGCGCCCTCCGCCCTCCCTCACGCGGCGCCGCCATTTTGCAAGCGGACGACTGGAGGCGCTGGGTTCCGCCGTTGCCTCTGCCTGTGTCCCCCCCCCTTTCCCCTCCCCTCCGGCCGGGGCTGCCTTCTCCCGGGGCCGGGGGGCCGGAGCCGGCAGGTAAGGCCTTCAGCAAGGGGGCACACCCGCCCGCCCGCTCAGCCCACTTCAGCCGGCTGTGTGAGCGGGAGGACGTCCTCCTTCCTTAGCGCTCTGTCCCCCATCCCTCAACGGCAGGGTTGAGCCGTCTGAGGAACGGCGGCTTCGTCGCCCTCCCCTCCGGGGCCGTATGGGTAGGGAGGAACCTGCCCCGGGCTGCGGGGTGCTGCCTGCAGGTGAAAGGAGCGGTGTGCCCAGGCCTCTCCCATGAGGAGGGGAGGGATCTTCAGGTACCCCGGGGTCTGTGTAACTGTTCTGGAGCTGAAGGACTTGTAGGGAGGTGTGGGGTGGAGGGGTCAACCCTCTGTGTTTAGCCCAGGGAGGCAGGTTAGTGTGGAAGGTCCTTCTGGGATCTCTCTGTGGGGAGATGGGCGAGAGGGTTCTGTTCTTCCAGGCCGTGGGCATCAATTCCTTAGTACCATGGTTATTCCTGCCTCTGTTGCTTTCTGTGTGGGCATCCTCAGTGTAAACCCGGTGATGTGTACCCAGTAATTGTTATCATCATGGTCTGTCTGTGTTAACTGTGTGCAGCCCAAAGGGAAGGGCAGGAGTCTGTGGGCTTCAGCCTACTCTGTGATGTATGTGTGCTCCTGCACCTGATGGAGGCTTGAAAGCTTTGTCCACCTCAAGCTGAGAGCCCTGGTCCCATGTACCCTTGTGGAGTCATGTTCTTACACACCTAATAAAGTTCTGTGAGCTTCCTTTTGTCCCAACACCTGTTTCAGGGTTGATCCATCAATATTAACTCTATAAATGCAGCTTCCCTCCCTCCATGTGCGCTATTGCCCACTTGTTGCTGCTGAAATACATCTACAAGGCAGCCCTTGGCCTATGGTTATGTGAAGAGCTCTGTTCAGTGTTGCTTGTGAGTATGTCAGTATCTTGCTGTGATGTAAAATGCATCCTGAACGATAACCAAGAACCAGCAGCTCTTGTCTTTCAGCTCTTTCACTCCTAACTCTTCTTAAGAGAGAGTAAAGAAGGTAACACAATTGGAAGGAAGCTGTGCCTTCAAAACACTGTGATTATTGTTAGTAACGTTGGCAGTTGTCTCTACATTGTTCCCATCTAATCGCACAAGCAGGATGCGTTCAGGTGTCCTTCTGGGACCTAGTACATGCTCACTTTGGGTCTTTAACACCCTTATGACTGTTTGATGGATAATGGCCATTAGTTACCAGCTGGGAGTTACAGGGAGTAAGTGAGCAACAGAACAAAGCAAGAAACACTA
Source organism: Pezoporus wallicus (assembly GCF_028554395.1). Classification (NCBI taxonomy): domain Eukaryota; kingdom Metazoa; phylum Chordata; class Aves; order Psittaciformes; family Psittacidae; genus Pezoporus; species Pezoporus wallicus. The sequence goes on from NW_026640870.1 coordinate 84,169, forward strand.
GCTAAGCAATAGGTTTCTGCTTACACTGATGTTTACCTAGTTTGGGAGGGGTATAGTTAGGTTTAGACTTTATGTCTCTGACCATACTGCCTTCTAGGATTATTATTTTCCAGTATTCTTGTCTAAAAGCAAAGGCTGAAAGGGGCAGGGTCTTTCTTTAGGGCCCATCAGGTTCTAGTAGAGTTGAAACATCCAGGTATTCAAATTCTGTTGCCAGAGTTGTTCCTGTTTATGCTCATGCTCTGCACATGTTGGAGGTTTTGATGACAGGCAGGTTTCATTCACAGCAGTTGAGCATAGCACAGCCTCTGCATAAAGGGAGTCAGGAAGTCCCTGACTTGGGCTCTTAGTACAGTTTCTGTGATGAGGTCAAATTGAGTAAGGGTGAAAAGCTGGGCTAAATGAGGTTACGGAGCAAGCCAGCTGTTCCTGTGAGTCTGGAAGCTTACTTTGCTTTTAGATGCTGTTTTTGAGTACTTAATAGTACTGGTTACGGTTGATACACCATCAGGTTGTTGTAACATAGCGTTTCTCAGCAGGGAGGTGTTTTGTCAGCAAAAAAGTTCCTGATTTATCCTAAGTTCTGTTTATTTTGCTTTGAATTGTGATACTTGTATTTGATATTTTCAGTCCCCTTCATAATGCTGAAATGGCTGCTGAAGGGTTGGACTATTTATACAGCAGACATGCAGTGTGGTAGCCTTTTGTGTGTAGCAGTTTTGAGTTGAATGCTACTTTGCTCTATCAGCAACTGCTGGTAATGTGATTGCTTCTTTTTTCTTTATATGAATAGAATGTTACAGTAGAATTAGTAATGGAAATGTGATGTTATAAAGAAGAGTAAAACGTGTGAAGATGGAATCCCATCAAAGCCTTGGCAGGAGTAGTGCTTTGTACCCTTGTTTGCAAAAGACCCATAAAGATTGTATAGATTTCCTCTTGATATTTTTCTCCTGTTTCCACAGGAGAGATATTAGTACCAAAGAATGACAAGAACTGCTTCACCAAGTGGCTGCATTGTGCAAGAGGTCATTATTTACAGCTACCAGCTATATTGAACTCTTCCTTACATTTCATCCTTCTTTGTAAGTTTATAATTTGTTGCAAAGTGATGGAAAGATACACAGCTGTGGAAATAGACTCTTCTGGCCAGAGCCAGGATCCATGGGCTGTTTAGCTCAATTCTACCTCTTTGTGATCTTGCAAAAGTCAGTAAATGTTGCTCAGTTCAGGAAAATGAACTGGACAAGCTGGTGGAAAAGAGAATCTGTGTTACTGATGATAGCCTGAGGAAAACATTTAAGTTAGAAAGTTGTCTTGGGGGATGTTTGGAGACCCTAGGGGAAGCATTCTGCTGGAGGGTGTAGAGCTTGGGGGCAGGAGAAGGAAAGCAGGATGGCCTGAAGGCCTCTTTGTGCCCTGTGTTGGGTGTGCTGAGCTAGGTCAGGAATGTTCTGACGGATACATTTGTGGTACTACTATTGATAACAAATATTGAGGATGCTGGAAAATAACAGGCTTGTGGGAAACTCTTCACTTTCTAAACAGGGAAAATCTGGTTTTTGTTTTTAATATTGTGGCTTTAACAGACCTTTGATCTCTTGCAGTCTTCTAGAAGCGGAAAAACAACTTAGGTTTGATGTTTTGTGTGCCATCAACTGAAATTGGGGCCATCATGAATGTAACCAAGGGTGGACTGGTGCTGTTTTCAGCTAATTCTAATTCGTCATGCATGGAACTGTCCAAGAGGATTGCTGAGTAAGTAGAACCTCCTGCAGGGCCACTCAGGATCTTGGTGTTACTGGGTTGTGGCTTATTTTACTTCAGACAGATTTCTTATTTTAAGGGAAGCTATATGGGAAACCCACCATCGTTTGCAAGGACATGGAGTGTGCTGTATTGCACAGTGTATTTCAACAGATCAATAACAAAGAAAATAACTTGTGTTTAAATTGTTAGGTGGCAGGTTGTGGTTTGCTGCAGTATGTTATCGAGAACACGTGGAAAAATGAATGCTTGATGACACTAAATCACGGTACACGCTTTTATCCTGTCCTTCTTGTAGCAGGATATTTCTTAGCAAAGCTCCATTTATCCTGCTCACTGTATTTTAGATGGAAATGTTAATTTAGCTTTAAATGCAGAAATACTTTCAGGAGGACTTTCATGACTTAAGAACGTTTTTACCATGCTACTGTGGAGGTATTGGGTTTCACAACATAACCAGGTGTACTGCAGGGGATCGGCTTCTTCCTGAGCCTTATGGACCTGAGGTTAGGTACAGACAGGAGGAGAATGGAGAGTGCAAGGGATCTTGAGTTACATGTGGCAAGGACTTGGGTATAAGTGCACAGCACACTCTGGTCTCTCATTTCTTTAGTGATGAGGGTCTGTGCTAATACTGAAGTGGAATAAATACAGCAGACATTAGTCTCCTGTTCATCACAGAATGATGCTCGCCAGTATTTCCTACTCACTCTCCACTGACATTCTTTCTATAGAGAGGAACGCTTTAGAAGAGGTCTTTTAAGCATTGCACATGTAATGCTGCTGTGTATATATATGTACATATTTGTCAACATCTGTGGAATGTATATAGAGATACATGTTAGAAATTGTTGCATGATTCAGTAATCAAGTGTTATTCTGCTTGTTTCTTCCCAGCCTGACTTGAAATGAGTTTAGCTGAGCCTGGGGTGCAGATTCTGGAAACTAGATGCTTTGTTAAGAGGTTTCCACTATAATTACTGGGTTTATGCTTTGGGATTTTCTGGCTTTGCTTTTCTCCTGTGAAATACAGCCTTTTCAGTGACTGTCACATCGTATAGGCTTTGTTTTGCCCTTCATTTTCCTTTGACATCTCCTTTTCTTTCTTCTGCTCCTGCAGGCGCTTAGGAGTTGAGATGGGAAAGGTTCAGGTTTATCAAGAGCCAAACAGAGGTGAGCATTTAATTGGCAAAACTAGAAACCTGCCTACCTATGATGTGCATGTATTGGTTACCTGTTCCTTACACTCTTGTTGGGTTTTGCTGTTGAAAATATGACATGTTTCTGTTCTTGGCAGAAACAAGAGTGCAGATCCAGGAGTCTGTGAGAGGAAAGGATGTATTCATCATCCAGACAGTTTCAAAGTGAGTAACTGTTTAAGGACATTGTGCTGACATTTTGACTGTCCATAGGAATGCTTCTATTTTAATTTTTCTTCTCATGTATGAAATACAGTATAATAAGCTTAGGTTAACTACATAGAGGCTTCTCTTTTTAGTTTTGTTGCTGTTGTTTTGATTTTTGATATGTGCACAAAGGAGACTTCAGGGACTCTTCATCAGGGATAGGGGTAGGACAAGGGTAACGTGTTCAAACTGAAACAGGGGAAGTTCAGGTTAGATACAAGGAAGAAGTTCTTCACTGTGAGTGTGGTGAGGCACTGGCACAGGTTGCCCAGAGAAGTGGTGAGTGCTCCGTCCCTGGCAGTGTTCAAGGCCAGGTTGAACAGAGCCTTGGGTGACATGGTCTAGTGTGAGGCCTCCCTGCCCATGGCAGGGGGTTGGAACTGGATGATCTTAAGGTCCTTTCCAACCCAAACTGTTCTATGATTCTATGAAAAGATGCTGTTTTAATTTTCAGTTAAATATGAGTTCACTGAATATGAGACTATTCATTGAATATGTCAATAAAACTTTCCCCTGGGACTCTGCATTCTTTTGCCAAGCACATTCTTTTGCTTATGTTATTCTTTTAAAATTATTCCCTTCCCAGTTACCTGTCTCTAGCACCATTATAAAGGTCTGAATTTGGAGGAGCGTTTCCTAGGCAGTGTCCTGTGATTCAGAAAAGAACTTTACAAATGGTGAGATTTGTTTTAATGGCAACAGAAACAGGAGGTCTCTTAGTTGATGACCAGTTCTCATCTAAAAAGATAAACCTATCATCTAGGGCAAAAAATAGATGGGAATTGTTAAATATTTTGCCTGCTAAATATTGAACAATAGAGGAACCTGTTGTAAAGTCTGAAACTTAAAAAAAAAGCTTATCTGTATTAAAAAATACATTTATATTATTTTGTGCATGAAAGAAGGAGATGTTGGAGATGAATTATGGGCTGCTTTGTTACAGCAGCATGGTATAACAAAAACTGCTGAATTACTCCCACCTAATTCAGCTCAAAATAGCTAAGTGGAAAAAAAAAATGGTGAGGTCTAATTCTAGTGAAGGATTCAAATGCTGTGTCCAGGGCACTGTCCATCCTGGGGAGCACGGCTGGATTCTTAGTGCAGATCACTCAGTCACAGTACTCTTTACTGCCCTGGAGCAGGTATAAATACTGTGTTAAATAGAGGATTCTTATGCGCAAAATACAGAACTGGATGCTTCTTGTTCCAGGGATGTGAATACTACGATCATGGAACTCCTAATCATGGTGTATGCTTGCAAAACCTCCTGTGCCAAAAGCATTATTGGAGTGATTCCTTACTTCCCGTACAGCAAACAGTGCAAGATGAGGAAAAGGGGCTCCATTGTCTCTAAGTTACTGGCCTCCATGATGTGCAAAGCTGGTAAGAGTGCAGCTCTTCTGAAATAATCAGGGCAATGGGGGCTCTTGCTGTCAGTTTTCAGGTTTAGAGGTGTCTGTGTACAAGTTGGGCTGCTAAGGTTTTTTTTTAATGTGTTAAAACCCACGTAGGAAGGAGAATGTCATTAGAAATGTTTCTGAATGAGTTCATGGAGAAAACCCAAACTTGTAACAGCCCTTTTACGTTGTGTCCTCCTGAGCTGACAGGGTGAGGCAACTGGACTCCGCTGCTCTGGGCAGTGGTGTCTCTCTCAGAATACTGCTCTTTGCCTTTCTGACACTCTGGAGCAGTTGTGCCTTGTCATTGCTCGCCTGTTTTTTACCTGTTGGATGAATGCGCTTTGTCCTTTACATTTGACATGCGGTGGGAGTTTTGAGTTTTCATTTTCACAGCCTTCAGCACACCTGCTCCTTTCCTTTTGCTCCTATCCCTGGGAAAAATCAGCAGTTCCAGTGAACACAGTGTGGCCTGGTTTCTTATTTTTAGAGAAGTGTTTTGATCATTAGGATTTGGGCTCATTTTTCAGGAGTTCAGAACTTGAGTATTAGTTGTGGGTCTTGTTGTGTGGCACAGGACAATTATCTCCTTAGTGCTCTCATTTTGTCACATGTAGAATGGAGAAGGATCTTCCCTGCCGCAGTGTGGCACTGCTGAGTCAATTATGAAGCGTTCTGAGGTCCTTTTGGAGAGGACACTAGCAGTCTGGGAAGTTACTGAAGAGGAATGGAATTAATGTGCTCTGTGCTTTCACAGAGGTAGTATTCTTGTGCTAATACATCTTAGCAGTTTTGGTTTGGCCACACTTCAGTGAAACTTAGTAGTGAAATAGAGCGTGGTCCTTCTCTCTTACTTTTCTTGATGTGTTTCTCCATATGTCGTTTTACTTATGTATCTTTTTTAAAGGACTAACTCACCTTATTACCATGGATCTACACCAGAAGGAAATACAGGGCTTCTTCAATATTCCAGTTGATAATCTGAGAGCATCTCCATTTTTACTGCAGTACATCCAGGAAGAGGTGAGGAAGCCCTGCTGTTTTGAATGATGTTTTGTTATGTCTCAAGGCTTCTGAAACAAATTCCTCTGAAGGAACTTAACTCTTCAAATAGCGTTTTAAAGGGGGAAGGGAGTGGTGTTGAGCAGTTAGTACTTTCCTTCCCGACAGGCTTTACTTTTGCTTTCATGAATAGCTGGTGTTTTATCCATGCAGTGATGCTGTTCTGTCTTCTTAGATATGTTCCTCTAACTAGTATTGAAAAGAAATGAGGATTTTCTTGCTCTTGATATCCTCTTCTTTTCCTGTTTGCAGTTTTGACATCTATAGGATGGACTGCTTGTGTAGGTGTAATTTATATTGTGTTATGAAAACACTTTGGAAGTGAAGTTGTAAACTGAGAGAGCCTATCGATCCTCCTCTCAAAGCAGGAACAGATGACTTCTTGTGTGGAAATCCTCACCTGCTGTTTGTTCAGCATGTCTTGACTTGAGCTTAACTTCAAATGTTCTGTGCATCCATTTTCCCATCTTATTTTTATAAGTGCTTTGAGAAGTGCTACTGGTAGATTCATATCTATAAAAATTGTGCAAATGATAATTGTAGGTGTGCAAATGATAATTGTAGGTGTGAGATGGGGATAATGCCTCTGACTAATGATAATGGGGAATGAAGAACATGGTTTTTTCCTAGTGAGAGAAAAGGTTTTGCTCACTCTTACTTCTGAGTCAAGTTTATTTTCATAGAGCTATAAATGCCTCAATTTAAAGGAAACAAACAAAACAACAAAGCAACATGATTTTGTTATGACATATATAACATGAGTTATGTTACGTTTGGGGAATTAGTTGCCATTTGGTAATCTGTCATTATCATTTCGTTTAGTAATAGAGTCCAAGAGGATTATAGAGCTAGAACTAGATGACAAAGCTCCAAGCTCTGCCTTTGCCACATTCATTCACCGTATATACCAGGAGGGAAGTACTGAATGTTGGAAGCACTTTGTAAGTTAAAAAAAAGGAAAAAGCATGGAAAACCAAGTGTGCAGAAACAAGACAAGTTCTGCCTTTATATTGAATGTATGGGAGTTACGGTCCCTGACAAGAGCATTGTCCTGGTTTAGCCTTGAAGCACATTTTGGTACATGAACTCTTAATGCTTTCCAAAGAATTGTTACAGCTTTGAGTCTGGCACTGCTATGCAGTCTGAAGAAATGAACACCTGTAGAGATCTGCTGGAGTATGTGTAGAGTGGTCTTGAAAGACACTTGAAGTTTCTAATTTCTTCATTCCCCTGCACGTCCATGAGAGCACTTGCTCAATCTCGAGCTGACTGAATGTAGCTGATCAGGTGGGATTTGTATGGTTAAGAGTCTTCACAAGCTACGTCACACATAATGTCTTTCCTTAGATGTTTCATCCAGTGCTGCTCAGGAGGAGTTCAGGATTCAGCTCAGATTCACAGTGGCAGCAGCTTGCTGCATAATCTGACATTGTGAGTGCCAAAGCATGAAGAATGTTTCAAATGGGAGTTGGCATGGGATATATTGAGCAGTACGAAACAGTCCAGCTTGATAAGAATACAGGTCACTTAAAAAGCATTTAACTGAGAGTTAAGAGGATGAGGGCTTGTAATTGTTCCCTGTGGGGAATTTATGGCTAGGTGTGAAGAGAATTACTTAGTGTTCTGGTGTGAAGACCATCCAATGGTACAAAAATGATACAGTTATTTTCCTTTGTGTGCTTACCAAGTGCTTGACGCTTGGCGTCTTCTCTCTTTGCTATGGGTACGTGTTAATCTCAGAGTGACGTAGCTCTTTGTTACAAGGAGTTGTTGATGTCTTTACTATCTTTTGAATGACATTTCTGGTTTTCTGACTTCATCTTTAAAGAGCTGAGAACAAATTTGATAATTTGGCAGGGGAAAAATGAGGCAATGATGTCTGAACAAGATCAAAGCCTTTATTATGTCAAGTGACAGGCCCTGCCTTGTCCGTAACCTTCCATCACGTTAATCTTTGTAGCCTCTTGTATAACTAAGTGTCTGTAAAGGAGAGAACATGCTGAATTCCCAGTATTATAGGTGGAGTTAGTAGCACTGTGGATTATTAATGTTTCCTGACACGTCCTTAGAAAAGCTCTTGTTTTCAGTTGCTTAGATCCATGCTCAGATTCAGAACTTCATTTTTTCTTTCCCGTGCCTGTTTCAGGTAGAGAGCTTTTGGAAGCACACAGTCAATGTGGTTTGTTGAGGATTAGATTGTGGAAGGATTTACTTTGCTTGTGTTTGAAAAATAACCCCAAATCAACAGGTATTTCTGTGCTCTGGAACTGGTACTTGAGATCTAACTGTAAGGCAACGAAGTGCATGTCAGGGTATCATTCCCCAGATTTGTGCAATTACAGCTGTAACAGATCAGTTTGTAGGTATTTAGTAAACAGTCTTCTGTCCCTCAACGCTGGGATCGTGAGGAGGGGATCTGCTCTGTAGGACTTTGCTGTTGCAGCTGAGAGTGGCTGTGGACTGCTGCTGATAGAAGGTTAGACAGGTTCTCTGTGGGAGATGGATTGTCCCAGAGAACAGTGAAGGAAAATGCTGAGTTTGCAAGGAAGAGAGGGTAAGATGAGCTGTAAAAGGGAGCATATATTGCTGTTGGAAAGGAGGGCTGGAAGCACAAGTATTGGAATGCTCGGAAGTTATGGATGAGGAAAGACAAGTCTCGCATGGAGTCATTGCTTGCAGGGAAAACAGAGGGGGGATAAGAAACTTTTGAGACATGGGGACTAAAATACTGCCGAAATATAGAGGGGGAATCAGGAGTGAGAAGCCAGTATGGGAATGCTGGGGCAGGGGAGGGGCAGCAAACTTTGGAGTAGATCTTGCTAGCAAAGGCTGACTGAATAACCAACCCATGAGGCCTCAAAGTGAAACCCAGACTTGATCTTACCCCTTTGCTGCTGTCAGCATTCACAGCAGCATCCTCTAGTGCTGATCTGCATAGAAGATGGTTTACAGCAATATTAGGCTGTGACACCAGAATGAGTGCAGTGAATGCAGAACTTTTACCCCTTTTGATGCTCTGTATAAAAGAGTTTGATGTGATGGAGAGGTGTTGCTTTTTGGTGTGCTCTGAAAACCAGTAGGAAACAGATGAAACACTGTATTCTCAAGTGGTTAAACTGCCATGTGCACTCACAAGACAAGTTGAACAGGAAACTTTAATTTTGATGGTTTCCTGTTTCTTTTAACATTTGTCCATGTAGCCCTGATGTTCTAAAGCAGATAATTTTATGTCATCCATAACATGTTTATGAAAGCTACAGTTTTTAATACCTGAATTTTCTAAATACCTGTTTTTGCTGAGCTCTGAACTCTCATCATGTACCATGGATTCTTGAGGTTGCTTTCGATGCTTAAAATTCTTCTGGCAAAATAAAGTTCTCTTGATTCTTACTGAGTTTAAATTTGTCTAAAGATATGAAGTAGACATTGCTATCTGTTATTTACTACAGATACCAGACTACAGGAATGCTGTAATTGTGGCCAAATCACCTGCGTCTGCAAAGAGGTGGGTAAGATCTGCTCTCTTGTGTTAGAGCAGGAAATCTCGATCGTGATTTTGTGCTTAGGATCTAGTGAAGGACAGAGATCCCATAATTAGAAGATGCTGCCTTCAAATCCCTCCTAATTCTCCTTTGTAAGATGAGCAGTTTTTACATCATCACTGTAATTATAATAAATCTAAGGAGAGTAAAAAAGCCAAACAAAAGGATGAGGTGAATGAATGCAGTGCTTAGGCTAATGAAAGTTTTTAATCAGATTTGTGTGCATTTGCATCATAAATTTCCTGCTCTGAATGAAAAATGGCTGGAAGTGTAACACCATTAATCCAAAGTAATTGCTAAGCATGGTCATAACCTAGAACATGGTTGATCAGATCCTAAATACATATGGCTTTTACCCAGCGTGGTGGAACAGAATTTGATGGTTGAGATGATTTTGATTGTGAAGTCCTTGTTGGCTGTTCTTAATCCATGAAGCTCTTTAGTTGACTGAGCTCTGTGGAATGACACCACTCTCAGCAGGTGGTGGAAGAGTTGGATGGTGGTTTCTGAGATAATTTATTTGCTGTGGTAAGAACCCCGGAGTTTCTTGAAAAGTTATTTAGATGGGTCATGATACTCTGTAAGAAAGGTTTCTTTTATTTTATATAGCAAATTGGGCATACTCTTATTTGTGGCAGTATAGTGAAGGGAACAACTTTGGTCACATTTCTTTTCCAGCAGTACTACTTATATGATTTCTTTTGTTTTGGCCAGTTACTTTACATTTACTTGTCTTTGTTTCTTTTACTTGGTACCAGTATTGCCTCTTGTTGGAGCATTTCATGCTTGTCAAGTAACTGTGCATGCCAGCAAATAGTCTGTATGTTCCTTTAGCTGATCAGACAGATAAGTTGCACACATAACCTGTTTGGGTAGGAGGGGATCTCAGAGCTGTAGTGTTTAGCTTCTTCATGTCCACATGTGAGCATTTAAGAGCAGTGTTTGAGGAGGTACATAATGTTTGGAAAAGGCTGATGGAATGTTTCAGCCTAATCAAGGAAAACACTTGTCAGATGAATGCCAACTGTGTAAGAGAACCTCTCCTCGATGAAGTCAGAATGTTTCTGTGGTTTCTGAGCTCACTGGAAAATGAATAAATCATTTTACTGTTACTTTGAACTTCATTCAATTAAATACTGCATTTTAAAGTAGTTATTATGGTTTTGTTGATAGGATTAAGCCTTCGAAGACTTAACCCAAAATGTTTGGGGTTATCTGGAATTAACTGCTTGCAAAACCAATCCTGTGTGCTGACCACAGGGCAGAAGATTCTTTAGTTTGAAGTCACTGAGTAGTCACGATGGGCACATTATTCTCTGGACTTTGAGTTGTTTGGGTAGTGAAACAGGGCTTCAGTGTGAAGAAGCTGATTCAGGCTATTAGATGCTAATGAGAGAACAAAGTGGCTCACCCTGAACGTATCAGGCCCACTTTGCCCAGAAGTCTGGATGACTGGCTTAGGCTAGATATGGACTTCTGGGATGTGTAAGGTAGGATGAATCTGTTACTTTTGACTTGCTGCTTTCAGGTTCTGGGATACAGTGTCTGTGAAATTCCTGTTTTCCTGTCTCTGCTGTCCCCACTCCCCCAGCTGACCTCACAGTCTTTTACATAAATTCCTAATTTTAGTTAAACTGCACAGTGAAGGAGCTTTATGTAAATCAGTAAAAATCCAGGCTGTGACTTTGAAGTGTGGTTTGTCAGGCAAAATGATTGTCTGGATTCCCTTTTCTGTAGGATGTCTGAGGTTGTGTCAGGGATATTGCCTTTATTTAGCGCACATCTTGCTAAAAATTGGTGAACACTTGTTTTCTGTTTTCTTGTAAATATATATAGATTTTCCTATTAAATATAGCCAGTCCGGTATCCAGGTTGGTTTTGGTTACTGTTAGCTGCAAGCTGCTAAAGCATGGGATCTCAGGAATGCTAAAGGCTAGCAAATAGTTTTCTGACTGTTGGGCAAAACAGAAGGGAAGAATCAGAATGATGTGACTTGTAGCATTGATCCTGTTGCTTAAAATCCACTGTGTGGCTACTTCAAGGTTGTTCTGACTTTCACAGCATGATGAAACCAAGATTCTAAAGGACCAGTGGTTTCTTCTATCCATTTTCCTAAACTTTTAGGATCATTCAGTTTTTCCTCTGAAACATTAGGAATAAAATGGGAATAGATTAGGATTGTACAAACATGAATTACTGTAGATGTAATGAATTTCTGTTGTTTTTAACCCTTTCCCTACAGGGCCCAGTCCTTTGCTGAGCGCTTACGGTTGGGAATTGCAGTGATTCATGGGGAGGCTCAGGATGCAGAGTCTGACATGGTGGATGGTCGCCACTCGCCACCTACAGCCAAAAACGTAGCTGCTATTCATCCCAGTCTGGAGATACCCAGTAAGTAAGTTTGTATGTGAAGGTGTTGTTTTCTGTGGGTTTGGGAATGGGGCTGGCAGTGATGGGACGTTTTTAGGGGCAAAAAAGAGAGGTTTTTTCCATACTAATAGGAGAAAAAGATTCCTTTTTGATGCTTTTTACATGGTTTTAGTGCTAGGCTGTGTGAGAGGTCTGTGTAGACTGCATTACAGGCAGTCAGAACCCATCGCAGAGAGGCCTCACTTTTTTTGCCATTTACTTTCCCATAGGAATTTTTCTGGGATACAGAACTAATAAGCTGAGTTGGCTCTGGTTTTGTGTGTAGCTGTATAATGTCACAGCCCTTCACAATGACCTTGCTGAATGTGGATGTGACCTATAGCTGCACAAGGCCAGCTTCATTGCATAAACACAGCTTGGACTTCAGTAGGGTGGTTGAACTGGTTGTTTGCAAACCACTCTATTCTCTGTACTAAAATGAAGAATTAATTGACTTTGTTAAGAATTTGGGCGTAAATGAATGTAGTTATTTTCTTAAGCTTAGCCAAAGTATTATTTTGTATTAAAATCCTGCTGGTTTTCCCCAGTAATTCTGTGATGGTTGAAATAGTTGTTGCTTCATTTCTCTCTATAACAGTGGTGACCTATGCAAAGCAGGCACTTGAAGTAAACTGTATAAACTTTGTCTCTCTTTCTCCTTTCTACCCCTCTAAAAAAACTTGCTGTTGATCAGTGCTGATTCCTAAGGAAAAACCCCCCATCACAGTTGTTGGAGATGTAGGAGGAAGAATAGCTATCATCGTGGTAAGTAAGATGCCATCACTTCTGCTAAATTACATTAAACATGTGCAAGTTGCAGAAATCAAGTAGATACTCTGCTGTGTCAGCAACTAAAGTTAGGTGGATGGTGGACTGTTGGTACTGTACTGTTTATCAAGTGAGGTTCTGCACTGTGGCTGAACTTGGCCATGTGAGCTATGAAGAGATCTATGTTGAAAACCAGCATTTGGACCTTGTTTCTGTGAAGAGGCAGCTAAAATTCTGTTCAAGTGCTTGCCTGAAGGTGGGGAGCTCAACACAGCTGGTTAGGGGAGAATCACTGCTTCTATCCTGTGAGTTTAGAAATGCTGGTGATGATGCAGCCTGCCTTACGGTTTCTCTAAAGCAGAGCGTGATCTCTGCACTACTTCTGTTAGTTTGGTTTTTGACTGAATGTCAGTTGTTTTGGTTTTTCCCTCTTTCCCTCATGGAGCAATCTGTCTGTCCCTTGATGCTACAGTACCTTTGGATGCTCTCCTTTTTTGCTCTTTCACTCTTACTATCCAGCTCAGGTGTCTGAATAACTGCATCAATAAAAATGTCCATTTTGCATTGGCTTGTTCAAGGTGTAATGTTGTTTTGGGTGTGTTGCTGGTGGATCTTCATTGACTTGATCTCCTCTTGCCAGGATGACATCATAGATGACGTTGACAGCTTCCTGGCTGCAGCTGAGACCCTCAAGGAGCGGGGTGCTTACAAGATCTTTGTAATGGCTACGCATGGCCTCTTATCTTCAGATGCTCCCAGGCTCATAGAGGAATCTGCAATTGATGAGGTAAGCGTGGATCATGGATTCTGAACTTCTCATCAGATGGATTGGGCTTTTATAAGCAAAGAGCTTTCTCCTGACTTGACTGTTAAAATACACTGGTGTGAAGATTTTAGCTGGAAGGTTCCTGGATTTGGGCTTTGTGACTGTGGAATTGTATGCTAGAATATTAGCGTCTACACATCCTGAAAGTATAGTGACAGGAAGGTAGGGAAGTTGTGAGATGAGGGACTACCTGTGCTGGTAGTCTTTGTTCCCTTCAGTCTGGGGGAGATTTTCCTTCCTTCCTTTGGACCTGCATGGCAGAGTGAATGAAGAGAAGGAAGGACAGTGCCATTAGTATCCATGGATATGTGCAACCCTGTGGCAATGCATGGCTCTTCCTAAGGTTTTAACCCTGACAGTAATGTAAAGGGTGGCTTCACAGGATCTGGTGGGTGGATGTTTCCTTCCACAGCTTTAATACAGGAGGTGGAAAAGAGCTACATCCTTCTGATTGTTTTCTTTCTGTAGGTGGTTGTTACAAACACAATCCCACATGAAATACAGAAACTCCAGTGCCCTAAAATCAAGACTGTGGATATCAGCATGATCCTCTCGGAAGCCATTCGCAGGATCCATAATGGGGAATCCATGTCTTACCTCTTCAGAAATATAGGACTGGATGATTAATGCATCTTCCTCTAAAGAAGTAGAATAAACCCCAAACTGGGCCAAACTGGAAGCAGATACCGAGCTGTGAAGTGTCATACTTACCTTAATATTTCTATTGAGCCACTTCTTGTTTTCTCTTGGTTTTAAGTATCAAGGTAGAACAGTTTTTAAGAACATTTTTCTTTGGAGGGTTTTATTTTTTGGGGAGGGTAGGGAGGTGGGAGGGGAAGAAACATTTTCAGAGAACCTGTTAGTTGCTTTTAGGTTAGTTGCACTACATACATGATGGAAAACAACCCCCAAAAACACTTGAGGTAAGAATTTGGCTTCTAAATTAAGCATTCCTCTCCCAAAGCTGCTTGCTGCAAGTGCTTTAAAAGGTAATAAAATGAAGTGACTGTATAATACTTGCGTTTTAAAAGCCAAAAAGGTTGTACTGTTGTTGGCAGTTGAGTGATTTTTGTAGGAGTGCTTTTATAGAAAAGCAGATGAAATATGCACCTGTATTTATTTTCTGCCACAAAGAATAAAGACTTGTTTTTGTGTGAGCTTTCTAAAAATGTTCATGTACCAGTCACTTGTCTTCTAAAGTGTGTCCCCTTAAAGTGCTCTGCAGGGCAGGAGGTGAAGTGATTGTTTTATCCTCATGGGTTCCTTTGGAATGTGAATGGGACTCACGCTGCTTGGCAGTATAGAGAGTGATGTATGTGTGGTGGTTGTTATAGTGAAACACCTGCAGAAGAGGAGGAAAGGTGGCTTTTCCCTAATACTGATCCTCGCGGTCGTTTATCAACCCATCTTCTGCTGAGCAGCCTTGTAAAACCGAAAATACAACCTCTCACCTTCCTGGTGCTACCAAAGGGGTTTAGATGAGTTATAATTTGGCCATTCTGGCCCACTTCCAGTGGACTGCTTTGCTTTGGGGGATGTAGGGAGCAAAATCTATGGCTGGTTGTCCCAGAACAGGGAATTGAGGGGCAAAGGTTCCAACTGAGATGCATGGGTGAGCGCACAGATAACGGCTGTAATGCAGAGCTTATCTTGTTGAGGTTTGTTTTCCCAGCCATCCTTACGGAGGTGTGTGTGGGATGCCTGGCTAGCTGCCCAGCTGAACTTCCAGTCTTGGAGACCTGACCTTCCTGACCTGCCACAGAGACAGCTCTTGGAACTGAAGGGCATGTAGGGGTTGCTTGGTCTAATCTCTCCATCAGCATCCAGCAAGGGAGTATAGAATTTTTGGCATGTTCAAAACCAGAAGTGAAAATTCACCTTTGTTATCACCATTTTACTTGAGACAAACTTCCAAGGGTCTTCAGAGGTTCATTTGCTGTCAAGGATAAAACCAGGTTTTTCCTTCCCTTTTCAGTGGTGGTGCAGCACTGGGCACGGTGGAGGCCTGTGATGGGAAGACCTCCGTGCTGCTCAAAGAGCTCCAGGACTTGATCTTGGTGCACTGAGCCTGAGAGCTGGTGGTTTTATTTCACAGTCGCTGTTCAGATAACCCTGTTCTTCCTTCTCTGAGCTTAAGTTTTGTCAGATTATTCCATTTGATTTTTGCACTCCCGTCCAGAGAGGTACAAAGTGACCAAACACAAGGCTGCACCTGCTTGTACTTTAATGACAGTGGGTTATTAAACACTTCAGTGATGTTAATAGATACACCAAGCTGACTTACTAACACTTGTACCTACTTTGAATGTGTTAATGCAGTTTAATTCTAGCTGAGCAGTGAGGGAGAACTTCAGTTCCTCTCTTGGAGCACAGACCTGCTCCTGGGTGCGTCAGCGGCTGCTTCAGAGAGAGGAGAAACCTGCTGACCTCTTGGTTATGGGCACTATTACTTGCAGTGTGTTTACTTTATTAGCAAGACCTTGTGATGTGTGGTTGGAACTTGTGCTGCCACTGGAAAAGGAGCCAGAATCTAGTGCAGCAAGTGGTGCGATTCTGAAATATCCCAAAACATTAAACCTAAAGGCTGTTTCCTGCTGCTTGTTTCCTGCTGGCCTTTGGCATAGCTTAATCTCTTCTGTGAGTGTTTGTGCTGGTTGGCTCTTGCTGGTGTGCTGAAGCTCCGCCTTGGACATAAGCATAACTCCTGTGTTTGATGGTCACTCTAGGTAGAAACTCCCCAGATTTGCCTAGTTTCATGCAGTGCAGTTACTGTATTAATGAGGAGTCAAGGATTTGGTGTCCTAAGGCTGATTTGCTGGTCCTTTGACATTCCATAGTATTAAGCAGTTGAAAGAGTGCCTTCATTCAGTTTTCATCCCCCTTTCATTACAGTGTGTAACTGCAGAGCTCCTTCATCTCTACTTGCTTTTCCCAGAAGCAAAAATCTCACATTGCCAGAAACACCAGCTATTCCTCAAGGTGTTCCCTTGGGGATCCTTCAATGTACTGAACGCTTTAAAAACCTGCTTTATTCAGCAATTCCTACAGTGATTTTTCCATGGAAATTCTTTCCAGACTTCTCCAAGAGCAATGTCAGCTTTGGTTTCTCTTTCCCTGAAGACAGAAGCAGTTTCTTGTCCAACAATACCCAGATTTAAGCTTGGAAGCTGCTGTGCTGAGACCCTGCATCAATTGAGGGGCAGCTTTGCACCGGAGCCTGCAGCTTCTTCAAGCTCAGTGCAGCAGCAGCAGGAATACCCAAGGAAATGGGGTTGGAGTGGATGCTCCTTTGTGAGACTGAAACCCAGAGGTGCTGCCCCTTCGTTGCCAGCAGGAAGGGCAGTGGGAAAATGGGAAGGGGAGGGGGGCAGCAGACAGCCAGGCTGCCCACCCTGTGCCTTTGGAAGCGCAGCTCCTGCTGCAGTTCATGTCGTGATAAACCCTCAAGCTCTAAGGAGTTACTGGTTCAGTGCCTGTGGTAAGGCTGGGGATGGAGGAGGAGGAATGATGAAGGGCTGCTTCAGCCCCTCGCAGCAGTTCAGTATTGCTGACCTTGTTGCCATAACAGCTTATTTCTCCTTAAACGTTACAGTGGGAATATGGGCAGGAATGTTTTCTCCGCTTCCTTTCTGCTTGCTTTACTTGAACAGGTTCTCTTTCAGGTCTGGCTTTTCTGCATGGGGTTGGAAAGCCTCTTACTATTGTCAGGTTGGAGGGGGCTTTGAGCAACCTGCTCTGGTGGAAGATGTCCTTGCCTGCGGCAGGGGTTGGAACTGGATGAGCTTTAAGGTCCCTTCCAACCCAAACCATTCCATGATTTTCTTGTACTTTGCACTTGCTTCATATTTTGTGTGTTGTACAAACCTCCACCTCTCTTATTCCCTATAGAAAGACTCCTACAACCTGAGACCAAGGTGGAATTAACCTCACCACAAACCTCTCCCCTGGCCTCCGGCCTGCTGGCTGTAAGCAGATCTGCTGCTTGTCTATTAGAGGGTGTTGAGACAAATACCCTGCTTCACAGAAAAAGCCCTTGGCTACCTGAGCTTTCAGATGAGGGATCTCCAGAGCCATTTATTCTGCCTTGCAGAAAATCCATAGCCAAAACTGGTCCCCATTAGCCAACCTGTCTGCTCGGGATGACGGAAGGATGGGCACATCCCCTGTGCTTCCCCCTCTCAGGGTGCCTCCTTTGCTGTTCATGGCTCCAGGTACTTGGGATGCAGCCACTGTTTCGTGTAATTAAGCTGGAGTTGCAGAGTTCCCATTAATTATCCCCAGTCTCCTGTCTCTTGGCTTCTTGTCTGGGAGTCTCGGTCCTCGATTCCTTGGTGTTTTGTCTGGGTTTGTAGGGAAAGGCTGCTCCGTGCTCATGTTTTCTCCTCCCAGTCTTCACGCAGGGTGAACAGGAACACCATCAGTGGCTGTTTCCTTGCTGGCAGAGACATGGCCCGGTGGCCAGTAAGTAAAGACTGTTCCTTGTGGGACACCCTGGGACACCCAGCACCACCAAATTCCCTCTTTGGTGCCCCTGCTTTCTCCACCATGCTTTCCCCTACCTTGTACCACCACCTCCTGCCAGGATTCGTGTCCTCGGAGCTGCATTTCCCTTCTTATTCCACAAAGGATGTTGGTTCTTCTCATCAGCTGCTCTGAACTTGGGGAAGAGTCAATGGAGCCAAACTGGATGCTTCTGGTGCCTCCAACAAGCCGTGGGTGTCCTTCATTTCCCCCTCTTTTGGTATGATCTTGACAGACTGGTTGGAGGTAACCAGTGATAGACGCTTGGTGTGTCTGGCACTGGCTTCTTGCACAAGGCCACCTTCAGGCAGGGTGTGCAACGCAAACAGTGGCAAATGCAGCAACACATGGCTCCTCATCTTCCTAAAGCCAAGAAAGTCCATCCAAAACCCACCTGGAATGCCCAGATGAGTTGAATTGGGAAAGCACTGGTTCTTGGGGCTCAGGGCTACCTGGAGCAGTCCTTGGGGGTTATCTTGCAAATATGTGTATGTCCCTCACAACACACGGAATCCCAGGCTGGTTTGGGTTGGAAGGGATCTTAAAGCTCATCCAGCTCCAACCCCTGCCACAGGCAGGGACACCTTGCACTAGAGTACCTTGCTCCAAGCCACTGTGTCCAACCTGGCCTTGAACACTGCCAGGGATGGGGCAGCCACAGCTTCTCTGGGCACCCTGTGCCAGCGCCTCAGCACCCTCACAGGGAAGAGCTTCTGCCTAAGAGCTCATCTCAGTCTCCCCTCGGTCAGGTTAAAGCCATTCCCTTTGTCCTGTCCCTACAGGCCCTTGTCAGCCCCTTTAGGCACTGGGAGCTGCTCCAAGGTCTGGCTTTCTGGGATGTGAGTGCACGCTGCTGGGTCACGATGGGGTTGCTGTATTTTTGTCCACACTTTGCTTCTGGAAGTGATGAGAAATCTGAGCTCTGCTGCTCCTTTTCAGACACCTTTTTTTGCCACCTCCTATCCCTTGGGCATTGCACTCCTAGGTCCAGATGGAATGATGCTCATGCCAAGCTGCAGGGAGCCCAAGCACCCAGAGCACCTCCTTTGCTCCTCCATAGATCAGTGCCTCCCTCTTTGCCAGCAGCAAGGGCTCGGGGCTCTTCTTTGGGCTGGCTGGGACCGGTGCTGCCGGGGAAATCACCGTCACCAGCTTCGGGTGGAAGGTAAGAGCCGTGTTGTGTCAGCCAGGAAACGAGTTCCTCGAGCCCTGTCGCTGTAGGTGGCTTCACACAAGGTCTTGCAAGGTTGGGAGGAGCAGTGCAAGGGGTAATTAACACAACCCTGCTAACTCAGCTTCTCCAGCCTGGGTCTGATACATGTACAGGGAGGCTGGAGCCAGCTCAGGTCCACGTGCTCAGAGAAAAGGGCTAGTCCAGCCTCTGCAGACCCCACTTCCTGACCCAGATCCCTGCTTCCCTGCACCTTGTATCCAAAGTCCTTGGGTTCTGCAGTAAAAAACACAGCATTTGGCTTGCTTGGTGCTCAGGGAGTTAGTGGGAAATGGCTGGGGATGTCAGGGGGGTTTCCACCATCATCTCATGCACTCCTGCCTGCTGTCTGAAGTCATTTGGGGATGTAAATGTGCACTGGAGGTGAGCCAGGAGCATGCTAGGAGTGGTGGACTGGGGTCTAGCACTGCAGTCAATGCTGAGCTGCACCAGGATGTGTCACCTTCTGCCTGTGCCCTGTTCTCCCTTCCCAACAGGCAACTTAAGCTCTGCTGGCACTTGCCTGGGTGTTTGTCCCTGTCTACGTCTCCTCTGGTTATGTCCCACTGCCCTCAGCCTGCATGGCCTTGGCCATGGCCCCTGCTCCCTGCAGGGCTGTGAGGCTCTGCTCTGGGAACACAGCCTTCCCTGGGACCATCCCCAGAGGAGGGGGGCCTGGACAGGGCAGTGATTCCTCTCTTTTTCCCATGGCAGATGATCACTATGCCCAAGCACCTCCAGTGAAGGTTTGGAGGGGAGAGGATCTGGATGTACCTCTCTGGTCTGACGCTCCTGCTCTCCATCTTCACTGAGACCTCTGTGAATAGCTCCCCCTCAGCTGTGTGACAAAGCCATGACATTGCTACTGATCCAAAGGTTATTTTGGGGCTCAAACCTCAAATAAGGGGCAGAGAAGCTGCTGCAGGGTTCTCCAGGAGAGAGCAGGACAAGAGGTGGGGATTCATGGGCAGATGCTGTCTGCAGCACCCTGTGTGCTCACAGGCAGATCCACCAGTGACGCCTGTGTCCGGGTGGCCCTGATGGATGTATGGCTGTGTGTCAGGATTCCCAGACACACAGTGCACCCACCTTGCAGCAGAGGCTGTGGGTGAAATGTGCTCACAGGCTGAGTTGCATCATTTGGGTTTTCCTTATGCTCTGGCAGTGATGCTTTACAGCATCCCTTCTGGACCTGGCAGAGCCAGGGAAGCTGGGGATGCATTTGTTGCTGTAGGACACACGGGGTTTCTAAGGAAAGGAATACCTGCAGCTGTAAGATGACCAAACCCGTGCAGAAAGTGTCTGATTTTCAGGGGCTTTTGCTGCTGTGAGAAGAGTTTATCCGTGGTAAAACCGCTCAAGAGGCTGTGACAAGAGACCTGGGGCAAGCAGGAGGGAGCCGGGCACAGGCAGCCCTGGGGGGCTGAGACAAGAGCAAACAGCACAGGAAGCATCCGGACGAGCAAACCTGCCGGAGGGAGCCGTCCTGCAGGGTCTGACCCGGGGTCTGCTGCGCTCTGCATTGCGCTGCCTGACAGGAACAGGCTTTTGTGGATGCTTGGCTGCAAGACCCGTGCTTTCGCATTGGGTTTCTGCGAGCAGTGGCTGAGGGCAGGAGGTCCCACGCGTGCTTCCCCGCGGCGCGGCGCTCAGCGCCTGGCTCCGTGCTCGCAGCTCCCCGCTCGGCTGGGTGCAGCATCGCTCCCTGATCGCGGCGTTGCTGCATCCTCCTCCGTCCTCCAGGGCTGAGCTCGGGGGGATGCTCTGGGTCTGCCTCAGAGGGATGCAGAGGATGGAGCAGCTCACAGACGGCTCCTCCATCAGTGCTTAATGCGAAGGGAGAGGCTGTCCCTGCCTCATCTCAGTGCTGTGTGATGAGATGTCCCCCCCATCTCCTTCCCATGAGCTGCTCCTGGGCAAGGCACAGTGCTTTGGGTTTAAAAAGCAGGTTGCAGGGGAGATGGGAGCCCCATGTCCCTGCTGACACAGGGATGTCGGCGTGGCAGAGGTGATGCTGGTGCGGTTGCCACCTGTATTTCCCTCTGCAAAATCATGTTCTGCTGTGCTGGAGGGAATTCTTCCCATAAAACTGGTGTTCTTTATACCCTTATGGCTTGAAAATCCCATGGGATTTCTCCTGAAATCAGCCTGGTGGCTTCTGCAGCACCAGTTCCATTTGCAAGCTTAGGCAGTGACTTCGGTTACTCCCTAATTGTCCCTAATTCCCTAATGTCCAGTCAACTGCTGTCCCTTCCCTCTTTTGTGCTGCTCTCCCCTGCCCCTGATGAAGACCCAGGAGGAGCTTGAAGGAAATGCTGGAGCATCCTTGTCTGTGGAGTTGGTGTGAATCCCTCCTGTTTCAAGGGAAAGGCTGGAAGCTGGGATAGGATTTCTGGTGGGATAGTTTGCTCTTGCTGCTCTAAGTTTAGAGAAAGAAATCAGTGGTAGTTTGAGGGTGGTTGTCTCTGAGGCTCTGTCACAGACATCCCCTCTTCCCTGACAAAACAGTGCTCTCCCACGCCATGATGTGATGTACGACATCCCTTTGCATTCCAGCCTCTCCATGGCTTTGCCCAGGAGGGATGGATGTCCTCTGAGTTCATCCCTAGCTTGGGAGACCGCTGTGGAGTCACCCCTTGCCTAACACGGAGGAACCTGTCGATGACCTCTGCCCAGTGCCTGCACCCATGGGAACCTCTGCGGTTCTCCTGGCCCTTGTCAGCACAACGCTGCGTGTGGAGCCTGGTGGACACTCCCTGGTGCCTCTTCCTGTGCCTTTTCTCAGCCAGTGCTCTGCTTTGTTTGGTCTGATGAGTTTGCTCTGCTCTGAGTCACTCGGGATGCCACAGGAGAGCAATCGACCCAGTGAGGGGATTATCTCGGCTCCATTCACGGTACATCACTCAAACAATGCCTGTTTCTAGCACTGGGTGGGATGAACGCCTGCAGACACGCGGGGTGTTGCCAGCCTGTCCCAATGTCCCATCCCTGGTGGAGACTGCAGCATGGGATGAGAGTGAAACACACAGCAGTGCTGCTGCCTTGGCTCTTCCTTTGGGGCAGGAAGACGATAGAATCATAGGATGGTTTGGGTTGGAAAGCACCTTAAGATCATCCAGTTCCAACCCCCGTGCCATGGGCACGATGGTCCCTCCTCTCCTGGAGTTTACCCTTTGGAGGACCTCAACCTCCTGTGTTCTAGGGTCCTGCTCGGAGATGGTGTCCCCACTGGCTTGGGACACGTAAGGAGAGGCACAGGCATCCCAGCCTTGGCAAAGAGGCTCCTCTGTACCCCGGGTCCCTTGTCCTGCCGAGGCTTTGGCTTCACCAGTTGTTAAATCCGAGCTGTCTCTACAGCCAGCTTTCATTGGGAAGGCATTACCCGCTGTTGGGTAAGAACGAGTTTCCAAGTGAGGTCACCGGTGCAGGCAGGGATCTTGCTGGATTACGAGCCCTGACTTCAAAGGCTTCTCCTCTCCTTTTACAGTTGAAAGGACTTATTTTATGACTAGGTCATGCCTGCTTTTAATGAGCTTGTTGTTGCATTCGGGATGTCTTATTAAGCACCCGCTCACATGCGCTTTTCTTCTTTCCCACCCTAAGCAGAATGAGCAGGAAGGGAGGTGGGGATACCTCAGCTTCCTCATAGCAAAGGCTTAGACTCATTTGCAGACGACTGCAAAAATGATTAAGCATTGAGAAAGGCAGGAGCAGCAGTTATGAAATAGCTTCTCCAGGGCTGAGTCTTTGTACCTGGGCTCTGGGGAAGGGTTGCTGGAGAAGCTCATAGTCTTCTATGGCGGGCTATGGCTTTCTGGCTGGTGCTGAGAGGACAAGTGATGGATCCCTCCAAGAGGGATGCTGGGAGCTCCAGAAGACACCAAGGATGCTGACACCATGCTAGGGAGGCTTAAGATGTTTTGAGTCCCCGCTTTAGGTTGCACTGAGAGGCTGAAGGCTCTTGGTTGGGGCTTTTCTGCCTTGTGGGTGAAGCTTGCACTGCCTGAATGGCTTTGCTGTCCTCCTGCAGAACACCATTGCTTGGTGGTCTCTGTGGTGTCAAGCTTTGGTTGGATTGCATTTGTGGTGAGAAGGCAGCAGAGGAGCCACTGGTAGAGGTTGTGGCATGGTTGCACATGAGTTGGCTCCTCTTCAGCAGGACATTCCAGGCCTGAATTGCCTCTGTATTGGAAAGGGCTCTCCCAAAGACATGGCCAAGCCCAAGTGCAGCTGAGGACATGTAGTACCTCCCTTGGGAATGGCAGGAATGACTGTGGTGTAAAGCCTGGTCCAGACAGTGTGGAACAGCCCCTGAATGAAGATCCTCAAGATCACGGTGTTAAGTGCTCTTCTGGTCAGTTCAATTGGTGATTTAATCAACGTTATGCCTAACGGTGTGGCCTTACCCACTAGGGAACAGGCTTTCACACTGTGCTGGAGCTGGATATGTGCTGGCTTTCATGGCTGATGGATGGGACACAACCCGGTTCTTCCATTGCATGATCCTGCCTGGCCCTTCTCCATCGCCTGATGCTGGTCCTCGGCTCTTGGAGCGGCGCTGGGAGGAGGAAGGGCAGAGGTGTGAGATGGGAAACGACATCAATCCTCCACATTACTAATCCCAAGCGACTGCTCCCGCATGACCAGGCAAGAAAGCTCTGCTGGTTGGGGGGTGGCTTCTGGAAGGTGTGTGAAGAAAGACGTCAAACCAGAGCTGATGTCTTGGCTGTGGGAAGTCGTCACGGCTCCGGGCGAGGGTGTGGGAGCTGCCTTGCCTCTTCCTGCCCCTTCTGGCCTCCTTTCCTTCTCCAAACAAGGTTCTTGTGCAGATACCCCAGCAGAGCACTGGGGATGACTGGGGCTGAGCTGCGAGTGGAGACATGGTGGTGGCACGGGCACTGCCTGCTGCGCCAGGTCCTTCCCTGCCATGGCATTGCTGCTGTTGTTGTGCCCCAGCTCAGAGTCTCCGCTTCCCATCTCATTCCCGTCCAAGCATGACCAGACCTCCCTGTGTGGGTGCAGCCCTCCCATGGGTGGGAAATGCTGGTCACTTTGGGGTGTCAATCATCTCCAACAGTGTGGTACCTGAGTGAGCTGCAGGCCTGCGCGTGCTCCTGGCATCCCTATGGGGTGGGATGCATTAACAGGAGATGATGGGGCCGGTCCAGGTCATGGAGTTGATCTGTTCTTCTATGGCTAAGCAGAAACCCCAAACCTCCTCCAGGGGCTCTGCAAGGGGAGCTGCAAAGGCCAGGGGATCTGCTGGAGGATGCATTTGTGCTCTTTCATGTCGGGGTGTAGGACCTTTGGGCTTCTCCTTCAGGGCCAAAAGCATCTCCTGCCGCTTGCCCGTGCCTTGACTTCCCCATCGGTGCAAACCCAGGAGGTGCTTTCCCAGAGATGCTCAGCAAAGAGGTGGCTTCTTGTTGAGGAGCAGGTTTTGGGCTCCATGCTGGGGCTGCCCATGTCTGCTCCTCACCATGGAGCGGCTGCAGAGGTTGAAATGTTGCTGCAGCCATCAGGGGAGCACCTTCCTCTGCCTCACCAGCACCCACCTGAGCACCTCTAAATGGCTCAGGTGAGGTGGTGCAAAGCTTCCCTATCCATCAGGTACCAGCAGCACCCCAAAGTCCCTGCCCCTCCTGCCCCAGCAGCATCTTTAGGCTCCTGCCATCCTTCTGAGTGGTTTGATGGCTCAGACCATTGAGCTAGAGCAAGGAATGGGGGAGCTGGTCCTTGGCAGCCTCATGCCAGCAGCATGGGTGCCAGGAGGGTGACTCCTGCCTAGCTACAGCCACCCCTGGGGTGCAGAACCAGCACAGGGGTGCTGGTACCAGCCCCATCTCCAGGGCTCTGTACTCTCCTGGTGAGATGCAACTTGAGAACAGGGCATTGGAACTGGAGGTACTCGGGACAGCAAGGAGGTAGCTCAGGTCAGGGTCTGATCCTGCAGAGGGCTATCACGGTGCAGGCTGTGGCAGCACTGATGCTCCAAAACATCCCCTTTCTGACCCTTCCATCCCACTGTCTGCATCCAACTGAGCCCAGTTACGGATGACTGGAACTGCTTGTGCTGCTCTTTGGAGGTAGGTGGCCTGTGACACCCATCTGCAGCAGCACCATACGGGTCCCATACGGGACCCCAGCCTCAGACCTGCCTTTGGAGGTATCCTGTTGGCACACGCAACACAACATCCTTGCTGTGCCCATGGTTTTGATCGCTTCCCTGCTGTTCTGCTCCTGGAGCAGCCCTTGGGTGCTCTCTAGGAAGTGGATGTCACCTTCCCCAGCCCCTGTGTTTCCTCTTCCACGCACAGACTGACCTGTACTAGGGGGCCTTCTTTGTGCAAGTCTGCCTGGGCTGGGACCTTTACCTCTCCACCGTCCTGATGCTGGTGGTCAGGGGCCTCTGCACCATTGCAGGTAGGGGACTCAGTGTCTGCTGGCCTCAAATTGTTCTTCTTTGGTTGAACCACACTGCTCACACTCCTGCTTTTGCTTTATTGCTGTTACTTTTTGCTCCTGGAAGGTCTCTGGGGATTTACACTCCATGGGGATCACATTCCCTGCCCTATCCAGGCAGTATCTGAGCATCCTTCTTCAAGCGTCAGCTCAAGCAATGACTCAATACTTGACCTCTGCTCTGTCATTGTAGCTTTCCATTTGTAATAACTCCTCCTCCATCTCCTAGTTAAGTGCTTTCTTGTGCGTGTACCTATTTGTACCAGCAATAATCAGGGCTTCTCCTATTACAGGACTATTACTATGGAATCTACAGGCTGAGAGCCCTTTACCCAGTTCATTTCCCTCCCACGTGCCCTGCCTGCAGTGCAACTTGCTGCCTTCCCTCTGCAAAGCTCTTGGGAATATTTCTCGCCTATTCCTCTTGCAGGGGCGATCCATGTGGTTCCATAGGGATCTGGAGGCAATGATGGAGCTGGAGTTGGAAATTGTGGGTTCCTGGCTTTCAGCCCCACTCTTACGCCATGGGACCCTGCATCCCTGCCAGCCCTTTTGATTATTACTGTAGGTGGGACATTCCATCCCTTGCAGTAGATTCTCCCTCTCTCTCTCATCCCAGGCATCAAAACAGGACTCAGTTTAAGCATATCCGAAACAGGGTGGATTTTGCAAGACTTTGGTTTTAAGCAAATCCCATCTCGGGTTTTTTCCTGCCCACAAGGCTTGTTGTGATGCAAGTGCACTTCAGCGTGTGTGTGTGTGATCACTGCATCACCCTCATCCCAAGAACATCCCTCCAAATCCTGGGGAGGAGAAGGTGCAGCCCTGAATTCCTGGGATGTGAGTCGGGGACTGGGGTTGAAGGTGCTTCAGTTTTGAGCCCATTTCCTCCAGTTCCACTGCTTGTTAATGCTTTTGCTCATGTGCTGAGTAATTGCTTTCTGGCTACATGAGCAGCTCCTGGCTTTGCAACAGGTCCAGAGAGACCTTGGGATGGAAAGGGAGGAATACTGCTGGTCTAATGGCCAAGAGGGACCCCAGGAAGCTTCACCTGGGAAAATAACTGTGGGGTTGGGAGAGCTGAGGGGTGTAGGAAGGGGAAACCTCTACACTGGTTGGACTTGATGATCTTAAAGGTCTTTTCCAACCTAACTGGTTCTATGTTGCTGGGGAGAGGTGGGATGAGACCAGCATCCTGAATGCGGTTTGCTTGCCGGAGCATCCAAAGAGGCTCATGGGCATCCTCCTGACTGCATGGGGACCTGGGGCTGCATCCTCCCCTCCTGCCATCCCTTGGCTCCCCTTCCCTTCCCGTGGCTATTGTCTATCCCCCTCCCCATCTATGGGGTGCCGCTCTCCCTCCACACTCCCACTGCATCCCCAAATGTCACAGCACAATGACAGGCAGATCCCTGCCAGCACGGGCAGCTTTATTGGGGCTGGAGGACCGGGCACCAGTGACTGTGCCTTGCCACGCTGTGCCTTGCTCTCCTGCAGGAGGGCTGGTGGCTGTCACCTACACCGACACGTTGCAGATGCTCATCGTGGTCCTCTGAGCCATCGTGCTGGTGATGAAAGGTAAGAGCTGGGGCATCGTGGACCCCCCTGACAGGAGAACCCCCCTTCTGCCCGCTTTGTGGTCTCAGAAATAAATAAGACGACTCAGTCTAAGCAGTTCGGTGGCCAAGATGCACAGCAGGGCCTTGGCCTGGAGCAGTTGCCTAAAGGAAGTCTGTGATTCCCCTGTGTCCCCAGTCCCCTGTGCCACTGCCTTTGGGTGAAGATGCTGCGAAGCATCCCCCCTGGTCTCCTATGTGGTCATTGCTGCTCCACATATTGGCCTCTGGTCCATGCATCCGAGAGATGGATGGTATCAAGTGTTTGATGGTGAAGCAGCGTTTCCAGTCCTGCTCTGGGAAACTTGCAGTGCTGCTGTGATGGGGGCTTCAGAACGGATCCCACCGTGGCAGGAGGTGATGCTGGTACAAGGCACTGCTGCAGGGGATTGATTCCATGGGGATGCAGAGCATGGAGCCGTGCCTTCATCCCGGTTGGAGTGAGCGTGGTTCATCCCCAGCCCTCTCTGAACACACTCAGCACTGTTGTGTCTCTGTACCTGCAGCAAGCTCCCAGCCTCACGCAGGTGCTCATCAGCCTTGTTCTGCCATCGGGGCTCTGGGCCCTGAGGAGTAGGAGGCAAAAAGTCGGGTCCCAGCTTCAAAGGAAGGCATTTAACTACAGAGGGCGATTCCAGAGGCACTCCTGAGGTGATTCCCACCATTCCCTGCAGCAGTCGGCTTCAGCGGGCAGGCATTGACCACACGGGAGCTCTCCTATGGAGGTGGGAGCAGCTCCGGACCTGCAGCCAGCCCGGTCCCAAGGCTGCTCCCCTGTGCAAAAGCAGAGCTCGGTCCTGGGCGAGCCCTGGATGAGCGAGATCTATGTACACGATACACATGGGAGGGCAGATACTTCCTGCAGAAGGGACAATAACGCCAGCAAGAAGGCAGAGGAGCGCGATGCCTGCCCAAGCGGATCCAAGCGGTGGCTGCAGCCTTTGCATTAACTGAGGTGCCTGAGCACAGCTGGTTGTTGTCTGAAGCTGTAGTTGGCCATGGGGCTCTCTCTGAAGCTTGTGTCTGGTGAGTTTGGCTGGGAAAATCCCCCTCTGGCTGCTGCAGAGCCTGGCTCTTTTTGGCTTTGCCAACCTTCATGGCGTGTGCAGGGAGCTGAGGGTGCCTGGGCCAGGGACTGGTGCAGAGGAGCCAAAACCAAGGTGCTGGTCACAGTTCTTGTCCTCAGGTCTCAGGAGACCTTGGCACCTGGAGGCTTTGTGTGCTGGGCTTTGTCACCTGTTCTCAAGCTCCTCTAATAAAGGATGCTCTTCATGGTCTATGTTGTTCGCGTCTTCAGACCGTGACCTCTGCATCAGTGATGCTAATACCCATCTGCTAAGCTGTGAGTGCTCTGCCTGGCCCATTGCCTCCCTTATTGCTGTTGAAGGGATAAGAAAATGCATTCCTTGGCTCTGAGGCTGCATCTGACAGGGGAGAGCAGGACAGTTGTACAAATCCCCTTGGGTGGATGCTGGGGAGAGCTGGACAACAAGCGGGTGAGGACCAAGGGGGTGTAGGCATCACTTTGCTTTGCGGAGAGCTCAGTGGCTGCTTCATGGTGGCTCCAGCATCACGCATAAGAGAGACCATCCCATCCTGCACCCACTTGGCATTCACATGGGGCTGTTAATCCCGGTGGAGCCCATGGGCTGCAGCCCGGCATCCGCAGGCTGAGCTCCCGCTGCCCTGGTGCAGGCGTAGGTGTCGGGACTTGCCGGTGAACACCTTTGGGAAGGGAGCGGGCCCGCACCCCCGGGCGCGAATCTCTGCCTCTGGAGAGCCTTTGTTGGTGCCCAACACCCATGCAAAGCTTGGGAGTAGCCGGCGCCTGGGTAAGCCAAGAGCTGGAGGGGGGCCAGGGCTGCTTGCACAAGAGCAGGAGGAGTTTAGCAGGGCTGGCTCCCTGGTTTGCAAAGGGGTGGGGGGGGGCACGGTGGATGGTGCCCCTCTGTAAAGTCCCCAACAGCCTCAGGTCAGGGGGATGCGCTGGGATGGGGATGCAGGGAAAGGGCTGTCCTCGGGCAGGAGGGGATGATGGAGCAGGATGGGTGAGCTGGCACTTGAGGGTGACCCCAGCATCCAGCACCTGATGCCTGAGGGGTTTCTCTCGGCCTAAAGACAGCAGCACTTGTGGGGATGGTCCTGCAGGAAGGTGACTTCCCAGGACCATGTTCCCATGCTGGAGGGGGCTGAGCTGAGGGTCCCATGGGCAGGGGGTGGAAGGGATGCAGGATGCGACAGCTGGACCAGATGGGGACAAATCCACCAAGGGATGCTCACAGGTCTTGTTTTGAGTCCCCAGAGTCTCCTGTTTCTTACCCTGAGCACCAGCTGCTGTGGGTGTGGGGGTGCCAACACCTCCCTGCTTATCCCCACACTGCTGCATGGGTGGCCACAGCATTGGGGGCCGGTGCCTCCCATCCCTCCCTCATCCAAAAAGCGATGCCTCTGGGTCTGGAATTCTTCTGTTGGAGGTATTGGAAGAGCTGCAAGGAGCATTCAGCCCCCCAGGAACAGGGAGATGGTGGGGGGCCAGGGCAGAGCCTGGGGCTGCTGGCTATGGAGCAGCAAGGAGGAGCACCAAGGCAGCTGCCAAAGGGCTTGGAGGCTGCTTGCTAAGGCTTGTCCATGGCACGTACTCTTCAGCGGGGCTCAGGCCAAGACCCAGACCTTGGGTTCCATTTGATAGGAAAGAAAGCAGTGAAGATGGCTTTTTTTTTTTGTTCTTTTTTTGTTCTTTTTTTCACTGGTTGCTGAGGTTTGGGGCTGGAGCTGCATGGGGGGTGCTGGGGAAACACTCAGAGGGGTAGAAGCCATTTGAGCACCTTGAGCTGTAGCACATCAAGTCAAAGGCTGCCTAATCTTGCATTTAACAGTCCTAGGTGAGCTTCCCCTGCTCTGGGACCGGGGAGCTTTAATGGACAAGTTCCTTTTACAGTACGAGGTCAAAAGAGGTGGGTCCCTTTGTCCCAGGACACAGGTCACCCCCTGAAGCTGGGCTGTCACGGGACCTGCTGTGCAAAACGGTGATAGAAGAGTCTCTTAAACAACTACAAGCAAACACGACCATGAAGGAGCCCTCTTTGGGCAGCACCTCTGAGTCAAAGGATTGGGGTGAGCTTTGCCAGCCGATCCCAGGCCGCTGGGCTTTGCTGGCCTCCAACCCAACGATGCTTTCCAGCTCTCAAGTGAGATCGGAGGTTACCCCAGCCTGGAAGAGGCCTATCTAAAAGCTGTGCCATCCAAGATCATTCCCAACACGACCTGCCACCTGCCCAGAGCCGATGCCATGCATCTCTTCCGAGATCCAGTCTCTGGAGACCTGCCCTGGACCGGGATGGCTTTTGGGCTATCACAGCCGCGTGGTACTGGTGCACCGACCAGGTAAATGTAAACGAGATTCCCCTGCCCCATGTAACACAGCATTGCCTGGGGTCCAGGCACGCTCTCCTACCGCTCTCACCATGGAAGTCCACCTTTACCTAGTGCTCCTTCTGGCTGCTGGGCTCAGGAGGCTTCTTTTTGGAGTCAATAGAAGCACCCGGGGCTCCTGCAACCCTGCTCTTGAGGTGCTTGGATTGGGACAGTTTGGAAAGCGGGATGCCCAGGGGTGTCCTCATCTCCTCCGTTGTCTTCTGGCTTTCCGGCAGGGAGCTTAAGCACTTGCTTGATGTCCTGGGATTGCTGGCTGAGACGTGGCCGGGCTGCTTGCTGGGGCTGAAGGCTTTGCTCTGCCAATAGGGCTGGCTGCCTGCAATGGTCTTTTTGGGTTCAGCTCCGTCCCCTCTGTATTTGGTGGCCCCAGGGGGTTTCTCATGTGTTGGGGAGCAGGAGAGCCCCTTGCCTTGTTCTCTGCCCGCAGGGTTCCTGGGTCTGTAGCGGTAGATGTGAGTGCCCTGTTTGTTAAAGAGCAGAGAAAGAGGTGAGCTACTGGTGTGGTCAGGATGATGGTGTCTGGTCCTCATGGACAAACCCCTTTATCACCTGGTGCACCCCCTTGCTCAAATCCTATTGAGACTGGGGGGCAGCTCAAAGCCACTGCTGCTCCTCTGTTTCTTGCTCTGACAACGCATCGCCCTGCACCTTGCAGCATCTCATCAGCCCGGGGGCTATCCAGGGCCAAATCACTGCTGCCCAGAGACCCAGAACCAAGGATGCCAGTGGCATCTCAACACCTTCTCCCCGGCAGCAGCCTGAACACCCATCTTAATCTGAGCCCTCATTTCAGACCCAAAGAGCATTCAGTCATCCAGACCCAACCTGTGGGATTAGGCAGCCACCAAGATGAGATGAAAGGATGGAGAGGAGGTGGGATGAGGAGACGAGTGAGCTGCAGCACTGCTGCGGGGGTGGCTGTGATTACCTGGGTTGAGAGACACGTTTGGATGGGGTCTGAGCATTGTTAATCTCAGTTCTGGCCCTAGTAAAGCCTTACTGCATGGCTGTGGTCACCAGATACTTATCTTCCCCTTTGGGTGTGCCTGCACCGCAATGTGGAGGTGTGATTGCACCCTGTGCAGATGTACCGGGGCAAGATGGAATCTAACAGGCGCAGGTGCTGATGGCAGGATGAGCTGGGGCTGGGAGGCTGCAGAGCTGGCTGCACCGACCTGCCCTGCCTATGCCACGACCCTCACCCTGCTGCTGGCATCATCTCGGTGCTCAGTCATTCAGCACCAGTATCCCAATGGCCCTCGAGTGGATGCCTCCTGCTTTCACCATGGCGGCTGCATTCAAGCAGTTTGCCTTGGGTGATGCTAGGTTGATTTAACCTGATTGCTTAAAATCGGTGCTAAGCTCTGAGATGTCTGCAGGTGGGAAGGACCAAGGGTGATTTAGGTCCTCTCCCTTCGAGGTCATTATGTGCTGATGTGGTGCCTGAGCTGGGTGGTGAGTCCTGTGGCTCCTGACATGCTCTGGCTCTCAGGTAGATGCTTCCCCAAGCATCCCACCCCAAGAACCAGCACCCCATCCTTTTCGCCCACCACGAGGTCAGGAATGGCCAAATGCTGCTGGATGCTGAGCGCTTCTCTGTAAGCCTTTGGGGAAGAGTTTAAGCTCTTTTAAAGCCAGCACTTCCTATGGATTTTGCCTGTTTAAGAGATTGCCTCAAAGCCCAGGGCTGGCTGTGTTGGGGATGGACATGGCTTGGCCAGGGCTTTGAGGTGTGATGGTTTGGGCAGTGTGGGTGGTGAGCTGTGGTAGGATTTGACTGCACTCTGTGTCCACTGCATTGAGGGCACCCTCTGGAGAGGAGGTTGAATAGCAGGGGCAAGAAGGGAGAGGATGGTGGTGGGGAATGGTTGGACACACTGCTGTGGCTGCACTGGGATTTGTGGTGCTATGGCATAACACAGACCCAGTGCTGGTCTGGAGAGGAAACCCAGCCTGGGGTTTGGGTGCATGTCTAAGTTTGGAGCTGTGTTTGGGCCCAGTGGCTCCAGCATTTGGAGATGCTTGGGATGCACTTTGGCAAGGAGGAGGCTCATATGGAATAGATGTTGGTGGCTTCTCAGCCATTGCCTGGCTCTCCCACAGGCCATCATCCAGTGGTCAATCTCTGCTAAGAGCCTGAGTCATGCCAAGGCTGGCTCCATCCTTGCCAGCCACCTGAAGATGCTGCCCTTGGTGGTTATCATCATGCCAGGGATGATCAGCAGGGTCCTGTACCCACGTAATGGCTCTGCTGTGTGGGCACGGAGCTGGCAGGGTGGGTAAACAAGGAATGGAGGGGGGGGCTTGTCTGGAACCCTCTGCTCTGCACAGACCTGAGGGCTCTGCAGGGCCAGGAGAAGACCTGTGTCCCCCCTGCAGTGCATCAATGCTACTGTGCTCTATTAACCATGCAGCTGGGTGGGAACAGGGTTGTGTGTATGTGGGCAAGGTGATGCTCCAGGGGTAACTCGGGTGCCGTGTTCTCAAGGTGATGCAAAACCCGTGATGTTTGCCCTGTGGTTGAGCCTCCACCTGCATTTTGGGCTCTGGGCCAGCACGTAAGAAGCGTGGATCCAGAATGAAAACCCTTGGTAGTGGCTGATGGTGATTCGTTTTGGATTCGAGGTTTCTAGAAAGTTAATCAAGGGTTGCTTTGCTTTATTAACTTTACACACGGGAGGAGCTCTTCCCTGTGCATTTCCATCAGTGGAAAGCTGGTTTTCCCAATCCTGGTGGTGTTTATTACCTGCCTTTCATCAAAGGGCCAGGACAAGTTATTGCAGGAACACCAATGTCCCCGGCCACTCTGAGCAAGGTGGCACCAGAGGCCTGGGTGCAGAGCATCAAAGCAGAGCTCCTCGTCCTGCACAGCTCCGTAGGGCACAAGGGGATTTGTGATGTGATTAAAACCCTGCTCTGAGCTCTGTGGCGCTGGCTGGGATGGGAGAAGCGAGTGGATTCGGGGCTTGTATATTTAATTCCCTGTAAATACAGATTAGATGCTCAGCTCGGGTAACCTCAGGTGGCTGCAGTGATTTCAGCTGCTGATTTAGCCCTGAGGGTTTGAATGCCCTGAAAACAGCGGGTGGGGAGCCTTGAGAAACCAAATGCCTTCATAGTGATGCAAGAGGCTGCAGTGCTTGGGTGGAAATAGGGGATTGACCCTGCGGTCCCCGCTGAGCGGATGGAGTGATGCTCCTGCTGCGGTGGGGATGCTGGTGTGCATACCGAGCTCCAGCAGTGGGGATGCTGGTGTACACACACCCTGAGCTCCAGCAGTGGGGATGCTGCTGTGCATCCCAAGCTCCATCCATGGGCATGCTGGCGCGCAGCCTGTGGCCATGCACCCCATGGGGTGACAAGGTCTGGCGTCACTCGTGGAGCAGCCACGAAGCTGCTGACTGCAGCGCTCGCCTACAGAGGTTGCTGTCCCTGTTTCTCTGTCTTGCTCTGCCTAATTATGTGTCCGAGTGCTTTTGCTTTGATGCTAATCACCTTTGCGAGGAGCTAGCAAACAAACCCGAGTAGGACACGCCTGCACGCACAGTCTGTCCCTACCTGGGCACGATGCCACTGCTGATGGGCTGTGGGATGGCGCGGTACAGCCCAGAGCCGCTGGGCTCCATCCCGCAGCTCAATGCCATGGGATAATCCTTAATTCCCCCAAAACCTTCCCTTCGCCAGCTGTTCCTATTGCACTCCCAGCCACAAATGGCTGTGTCACGGCCACCACCTTCCTGACCAAGAGCACCTTTAGGGTGACTCCTACCACGGCTTCATGCAGGGCATTATTCTCCTATATGGGAAGCTTGATCTCAGCACGTAGGACGCGACACCGAAGCCACGGATGACACCACGCCTCGGCTAAGCTGGCTGGGTCACCTCCAGGTTTGCAACCTTTGCAGGGTGGAGAAGCATAGGGAAGGTTATAGCAAGAAGTCCTACCTGCGTGGCACCGCTGGGGTAGGAGCTGTTGCCATCCAGGATGGTGCGGGGCAGCACACACCTGATCTCCACCGCGTTGCTCCTCCTCTTGTTGGCATCCTCCATGCGGATGTGCTTTAGGGATGGGAGGCTCCCCAGGGGGCTGAGGAAGGTGCCTCGGCTGATGTGAGGGTCACTGAGCTTCCTCTGTATGGGAAGGATCTCCCCGTTGTGGGTGACGTCCGAGTTGGTTCTCCGGAGCGGTCCATAGCGGTCCCGCACCTCGAAGTACTCATCTGAGATGGAGGAGGCATTGGAGCGGCGGTAGCTGTGGTCAGCAGAGCTGCTGGAGTAGCTCTCCTGGTCACTGAGGGTGATGTACTCCTCTTCCTCCTCCTCCTCCTCCTCTCCCAGCCCATTGTGGGCACAGGGAGGTCCTTTGTCTTCCTGTGGCCCTGCCATTGACCGGTCTGGCTGGAGATGGCAGCTCTCCATCGAGGCTCCATTGGTGTTCTCCGCCTGCTCCTGCTTTGCAGCCACATGGTCGGTCAGTGGTGGTTGTGTGTCACCCTCCAGGGCAGTGCTACTGTCACAGGCTGTGGTGACTTTGGTCATGAGGATGCCAACAGGGGTGGTCCTTGGCTTTGGAACCGGAGGTTTAATGTCCTCCAGTGTCTCCTCTGGTGCCTTCAAGTGGTAACCCAATGGCGAAGTGGCAAACGAGCCCGACTGCTTCATTGCCCAGCTGGTAGGTTCGATGGGGCTGGTTGTGGTGGCTGCAGGAGCTTCCATGGGGATCTGCGGGGTCTGTCTTTGGCAGGGGGACATCAGGAGTTGCTCTTGGTCCGAGTTCTTCTTGGCCTCCATCTCCCTGTTCTTCAGCATCTGGCGGTGCTGAGCGCTGGCCTGGGACACATCACACACTTTGATGCGGTTCATCTGCGAGAGCTTCACGTTCTTTATCTTGGGGTCAATGATGTTGATGTAGCCCAAGACTTCGCTGCCAGGCTCGGGGTCGGGCTCAACCCAGGTGGGCAGGTAGTCAAACATGTTGGCTTTCTCCAGGTTCAGGAGGCCAGGGTGGATGAGCAGGGAGAGGTCGGCCACATCTCCATGCCTGTCACCCCCCTGGCCCTCAGGCAGGGCTTTGCCTTTGGTGTCCACCTTCTGGGTCTTGTCCTGGGTCTCCGATGAAGTCTTGCTGATCTGGTCAGCGCTCTTGGCCTTCACCAGGGCATATTTAGGGTTGATCAGCTTCTTCACCACAGCGTTGGCCGGGGTCACCGGCACTACGGAGGGCAGCGTTACGGGCTCAGGTTCAGGCTCTTCACCCATGGAGATGGATTTGAGGCTCACCCCTTTGGACATGAGGTAGAGCTCCTGGAACTGCTTGTCGAACGCCTCCACCACTTGGCCTGAGAGGACCGTGATGACGTTTCGGTCTGTCCTGGCCGCAGACCAGGTGAAGCTGGAACAGAAACGTGTTGTAAAGTCAGTGCTTGTTGGTAAATAACACACCCCTGCCCAGCCCTGGCTTTCCCCGAGGGATTGCTGGTGCTGGCAGGGACACGATCTCATTGTAAACGTCAATCACAATGGGATCGAAGGAGCAGCTCTCAACCTTGAAGTCTTGAGCACATTGGGACTTGAAGTAAAAGTAAGGTGTTTGCTGTGGGGCAGCTGGTTTTTCTCTTCAGTGTTGGCTGTTTCTCCCTCCCCAGCTTGGGTTAGTTAAGAGGCTCTGGATGGGCTTTTTGTTGAGGTCAGAAAGCAGGAAACATTTCAGTTCCATGTTTATAAATCTCATCTTTCAGAGCTGAAAAGCTCACTGAAACATCTATTTCCACCAAAGTAAGTCTTCATTTGGACAAATTGGAAAGGACAAATTCATTTGGACAAATTTGGGTAGGAAATGCTTGACTGGAAAAGCTGAGGTTGATGTGAGAGCTTGGACTGACCGCAGCTTAGTGCTTTTGTCCTTCCTTGCGCTCATCACATCCATTGGCAGAAGCACTTGATGTGTTCCACCGCCTTCAAGAAGGAGGGGTGTCCCAGACCTGGCTGTGGGGTGGGGGGAACCCCTTTGGGGGTCAGGCTGGCCTTGAAACATCATCTCCCAGCTTAAGAGCAGGGGAGAAAGTCTGGAATGGGGTCCTGGGGCCATGCTGGGCCAAGACTGAGGCTTGGACTATGTGGGTCTGTGTCAGTCCTTTGACCACTGCCTCCATGGGGTGGGCAAGAGGAAGCACCATCGGTTACCTGTAGGATCCGCACATGGCCCGATCTCCATCCACAAACATGAACTTCTGGGCCAAAGCCCCTTTAAACTTGGTGGCCGAACGCGTGAAGAACTCTGTTCCCCCTGTGCTCCGGACTCGCAGGTTCTGCAAAGCAAAGGCAGAGGAGTGAGTGGGAACAGGAGCAAAGGGCTGCACTTAGAGCATCGTTCACCCCGCCACCGATACCCCCGTGGATGCTCCGCAGTGGGAAACGCTCTTCGTGGCCAGCTCAGAGGAGGCCACAGCGATGGGAAGATGAAATAATTCGCCCGAAGCCACGCAGCAAACTATGGATTTGGTTTCCAGAATTTCCTGCTTTGCCCATGTATCGGGCAGCGTTTTCTACCTCTTGAACCCGGCGCTGCCTGTACCCGTGGGTGAGCAGCGCATGAGAGTGCTGCCAAGTGCTTCCCATCCCCTGCGATCTATGCAAATGCCACCATGGGAGAGGTTTCTTCACCTTCTCCCCAGTGGGAGGTGTACAATGGTTTTAGGGAGGGGGTGACCCCAGGACGGTCCATACAGACCTGATGGCAATGGGCTTGTCCTCCGTGAAGGTCTCCCATTGCTTGTCCTCTTAAATGTGAGCATCTAGCCCTGTTTATAGGAATGGGTGGGGAAAAGATGACAGCGGGGCAGCATCTTTTCACCTCTGGAGACCAAAACCCAGGGATGTGGGCTGAAAGAGCAGGTCCCTGTGGATATGGCCAGGAAGTGAGGTGCCTTTCCCCATGGGAGCGTGGTCATGGAAAGGCAGCTCTAAGAAAACAGCTTTAATTTCCAGTCTGCTTCATGCCTCCGTGCACCTCCATGGAGGGCACCAGCGTGTTTCTGCAGGCGGGCAGATAGCATCTCACTGCAAATGGTCTGCCTTGGGTGCAGAGAAAGTGTTCTCTTATGGAAGTGCCTGCATTCCTCCTGTGCGTGCCGGGACGGTGGCGATGCTGTTGCTGTAGGCACTGTGTCGTCACGAGGTCGTGCCCTCCATGGTTTGGGTTTTTTTGTGTGTTTTGTTGGTTTCTGTGGAGTTTTTAACTAAAGGAATGAAAAGTATTCGTGTTCCCCTCCTCCAGCTCTTATCTGCATCCCTGGGCTCTCCTTCCTCCTTGTAGACCATGACCAGGCTATCCCTAAGCCTGCATTCAAGCTGAGCTTGGACATCCCTGCTCCTTGTGCACCTGGTAGGAGGGATGGTGATTCAGTACTGGATTTAGCACGATGCAAAAGCAATGTCTTTCCTGAGCAGGTTTCCAGGGAAGTTTTACACCAAATGGAGAGATCTGGGATGGTTTTTTGGTTTTTTTCTTTCTAGTGTTTGCCTTTTTGCTTGGTGCAGCTGAGCGGTACCAGGGGTTGGCTGGAAGCAGGTTGGGGTGACAATTCATGGAATGGTTTGGGTTGGAAGGGACCTTAAAGCTCATCCAGCTCCAAGCAGGGACCCTTTCCATTAGAGCAGCTTGCTCCAAGCCCCTGTGTCCAACCTGGCCTTGAACACTGCCAGGGATGGGGCAGCCACAGCTTCTCTGGGCACCCTGTGCCAGCGCCTCAGCACCCTCATAGGGAATTCCCATCCTTGCCCATATTGTCCCTGTGTTGAGAGTGGCTGGGTACTGGGTAATGCTGAGCCCTCTGCCCATTGCCAGCCTGGGCATCCCCTCACATTCCCACTCAGGATCCAACCTTTGCACAAAGACCCGAAGCAGCCCTGGCTGTATCTCAGTAACACATAGGGGAACGCAGCTCCCTGGAAGCGAGATGCCGGTCCCCTTCCCTTCCCTGCTGGCTCCCGGCACCTCTCTGCTGTTAAGTAAGATCTGTTTATTTCATCTCTCCCAAGAGCATCGAGCACCCAGCACCACGGCTGGGACGAGCTGAATCACTGCCCAAGCACTCCCCATTGCTCAACAAAGCGACCTCCTTGCCCAAGCCGGGCTGCTAATTGCGGCACCGAGATAACGACCTGTGTTTCGTTAGCATCTCCCGGCTTACGAAGCAGCTCCCAGACACTGCCCTAGTTTCCTCACAGCCTCCCCATGCCAGCAAACCTGCCTGCAACATGCGGCAAATCCCAACTTCGAGACATTTGCCGAGCTCTGCAGATGCTCTCCTGCTTTTCCAGTCCTGCCACCGGGCTGCTCATGCATTATAACAGCGGCGTGCGTCAGCTCTGGCTTTTCTGGTCTCGGAGCAGTCTGCAGGACAGACTCTATGGGGAGGTTTGGATGCGGGTAAAAGCTCGGTTGAGTCTGCTTTAATTGTTGTGAGCAGTCATTAAGCAGGGCTGGAGTGGGGCTCGGCTGCTTGGTGTGTTGGGGGTCTCTGAGCCCCCTGTTGTATCCCTCAGCCTGGCTTGAAGGTGGCTCTGATGCATTCCTGCTCACCATAAGCAGATGTGGGGAGCTTGCCCGGGCACGGGCCTCGCCGGCAGCTATTTGGCTGATGTCAGGCACAGAAACATCACCTCTGCCAAGCAACAGGCGAGGCTGAGGTGGGAAGTACAGCAGGAGAGGGGTGTCTGCGAGCCCTCGAGTGCTGGGTTGCTTCGGCGTGTTTGGAGCTGATGGTGGTGATGGGGATGTTGTGCCCAGTGGAAACACTGGGATGTGCCCTACGGATGGAGCGAGGGTCCCTGCTCCCACTGAGGCTGATGTAACCCCTCACCCTCTGCTCTACCCCTTCCTCTTCCTCTGCATTAAGCACTGTACCAACTGATGTCCTTTGCCGCCCCAGCATGCACAGGCATGTCTAAGAGGTTTAGGGCACATTGGGCAGGGGACGGAGGCCCTGTGCTGCCAGGCATCCCCTGCTCTGCTTTCCCTTCCCTTGTTCCAGCAGGATTAGTGCCATGTGCCTCCATGGCTGGGTTAACACAGCGTGTGCAGGCAGATGGGTCCCGCCGGTCGCTGTGAGCAGTGAGGGCATCCCTGGCAGCATGGGGCCCTCCCTGCTCCGATCCTGGCCCCTCGCTGGGGCGGAGGCTCCAGGAAAGGGGAAAATCGAGTTCTTCAGTTCCAGCCTCTTGACTTGCAGGAAGGGCTGAAAGGGAGAGAACCGGCCTGGGGGTGCTGCTGCCCCTGGGGAGGGAGCAGGGACGGGGCTGGTGACACCGTGCATCAGCCCCGCGGAGCATCCTCCTCTCCTGCCTTCCCTCTTGCTCGCCAGGAGCATGGCCTGGGATTTGCAGTGTCCTCCCTGAGTTGTGCCCTATGTGGGGACGCAGCTCCCTATGTGCACCTATGCCCCATGTGTGGCCACAGCTCCCCGAACACCCCCTGCCCCAAAGCCAGCTCTGCCTGGCTACCAGAAGCTCCTCAGTCTTTCTGCATTCAGCTTGGTTGCGTGGAAATCTATGTCTCCATAGCTCATCCATTCCCTTCCACCCTGCTGCTCCTGCATTTAGGCATCGCCTTCACCTTTGCTACAGGAAAAATGGACTAAACTCATCTAGTTTAGGGGTTGTGGCTCCCCAAGACAGGAGGGAGCAGGGTCAACAGCTCTGGTAACCTGTGTATTGAAGGAGGTTACAGGGCCCCTTTGGGCCAGCCTTACCTTCAAGTGTCCAGCGTGCATCTGGGCTCGCTCGCACATCTGAAGGAAGTGCTTCACGTTGGTCTCATCCAGGATGATGTAAACCCCCACTTTCCTCTTGAACCCCGCATCCAGGAGGTCCTTGAAGA
Source organism: Pezoporus wallicus (assembly GCF_028554395.1). NCBI lineage: Eukaryota > Metazoa > Chordata > Aves > Psittaciformes > Psittacidae > Pezoporus > Pezoporus wallicus. Next base: position 124,470 of record NW_026640870.1, read on the forward strand.
TGTCTACATCAGTGAACATGTCCATGACCACCGCGATGACCTGGAGAGGGGAGACGAGAGATGAGTCTGGGTAGCACGGCTGGGTGACAACCCCAAGGTACAGCCAGAGCTTGTCTTTGTGAGAGCTGAAGCGATGTGCGTGCTCTACGAGGTTGGGATTTGGTTTTGGAACCAGCCTGTGGGTGAAAAGCAGGAGCCCCCAGTCCCATTCCTTTGCTGTCTCTATGGGAGGTCTGGTCTCAGGTGAAGCCTGCAGCATCACATACGTGGGAATAATTGCTTTCTGAGGGGGAATCTCTCTTGCCTTTAGCAAGCACCATTTGCTTCAGAGTCTGGTTTCTGGCTGAGGAGTTTGGTGTCCCTTTGCTATTGGCACTGCCTGTGGCCCCATCGCTGAGCCCTGGAAGGGAGAACCTGTGATGCAATGGTACGTCTGCCTGTCTGAGGACACGTCTCACGGGCTGTCCCTGGGTTGTTGTGCATGCCTGTGTTGAGAGAAACAGGATAAAAAAATAGCTAAGAATGACTCTAAGCTTGGTAGCAAGTATCTGGATACCCCTGAGGCGCATTCAGGAGCTGAAATGACTTTTAATACCTTTAAAAACAGGCTGGATGAGGTTGCTTAGAAGCAAACCAGGAGTGCGCAGCTCCTGCAGCTGCTGCTCCAAGTCCTGCACAAGCAGCAATGTGGTTGGGTTCATGGTCATGTCTCCACTGTGAGACCAAAGCAGAGCACTGGGGACAGGGCTGCTGATGCCCCTCTTGGTCCTGTTTGTGTGGATCTTGCATGGCCATGAGCCTGCCGGGTGCCCAGGGTGCTGCTCCTGCATCCCTCCTTGTCCCAGGCTGTGCGAGGGCAGAGCAGAGCCGGGATGACAGTGCCAGCACCCCGTGCAGTGACAGCAGGGTTTGGCACACAGCAGCGTCACCGTCCTTTGTAAGCCAGAGCTGCCTTTGTACCCAGGGCAGGACCAGGGCGAGTCCTGTGTGCGATAGGAAGACGCATCTATGCCACGTCCCGACACGCTGGGATGGCGGCCTAAGCACCATCGGTCACTCCATGCCATGGATTTTGCCTCCCTGGAGATGGCATCACCCCTGATGGTGAGCAGCAGCGGTGCAGCGCAAGGGATGTGCAACTGAGCATCTCACCTGCCCTATCCCTGGGGTAGCACTAGGGCAGCGCAGCCCCGCAGCCTCTCCTTATCCCACATGGGCTGGTAACAGCCACACAGGGAAGTGGCTTGTCACTGGGGCACTGTCACTGCCCAGTGCTTGGAAACCCATCAGTGTCCCCATCTCTGTGGCTATCCCTAGAAGCTGCCCTGGATCGGGGAAGATGGTGCTCTTCACTTCCAGGAAGGCTCTGCTGGCTCCAGCACATGGCCAGGCCGGGAAGGATAACGCAATGGGAACATACATGCTATGGGGTGCCACAGGGAGACCCTGGAATACTCCTCCCTAAGGAAGGAAGGGATGAGGATGGTGCCGGGCGCTTGCACACTCAGGCAGGTCCAGTCCGGGGCTCTCAAAGCACCAAGCTGCCTTTTAATTAGTTCTGTGCCACAGGAGCCGCAGAGCTCTAATTAAGCAGGGGATTATTGTGCATTATGACACTGCCAGCTCTTCCCTTCCTTCTCTGCAGGCGATGGGGCGAGGAGCGAGGCTGCATGGGGAGTCTCAGCCTGTGCCATCCCCAAACCTGGCCACATTCAAGCGTTTCAGGAGGTGACAGTGAGAGGGGACCACTCGCCGGCTCTTGGTTCTAATTGAACTCCCATTTATCCTCACCCAAGAGCCTCTCAACAGGCTTTGCCATACATCCTCACTCCCTTGAGCACCCATTCCTGTGCTTTGTCCTGATGGGGAAACTGAGGCAGCAAAGCGGGTGCTCACTTTGCATGGGCTGCGCTTGTCTCGCAGCGATGTAAAGTGGGACAGGTTCAAAGCTCCTCTTAAAGCTCAGGGCTTGGCTTTTCCATGTGCAGCAAGGGACTGGGGAGGAGCTGTGCTGTGAGTCCTGGATGAAAAGGCACTGGGATGGCATCTCCCTGGCTTGGGGAGGTGGGTTTGGTCGTGGATCTTTGCTCCCGTCTCTGACACTGATGCTCCCTGTGGCCATGGTCATGTCACTGCCTGTGAGCTGCATTTTCTCCAGGGGAAGCTGAGCCTTTATCAATAGGGATGAGACCAGTTTTGGCCTTCATTTGGGGAGGAAAAAGGCATTTTCCCACTGTGATCCTGGCATTCCCGAGGTGTTGCCTTGCTGCTCTGGGTCTGAAGATAGGAACAGATGCAGGCAGGACATGGTGACGTCCTCTATCCCAAGCACTGCTCATAGGATGCTGAGCAAGGAGCACACTGCAGGCAGCTGCCCAGGGCAGGAGGCAGCCCTGCTCTCACCCACTTGCCCACATTTTCAACCCAATTCCTCCTGCTCAGCGCTGCTGCTTCCCTCCCCACTGCGTCTCACCTGCAGGACAGGCTCGGCCTTGGTTTGTCACCGGGATCTCAGGCCGGTGTGCCAATGTGCCCTGGCACAAAACAGGATGCGAGAGTGAGGATGGCACTGCCAGTGCTCCCAGTGCAGTGAGAGTCCAGGGACCACAGGGACACAACCTGCTGCCTGCGCTGGAACCTCGGCTGGGACCGGTTTGGTCTGTACCAACCCCAGGTACGGGGTTTATCTGTAAAGAACGGCGGTCTGTTTGCTCCAGAGAAGTGAAATCTTGTGTGCTGTTTGCTTCCCATTCCCAGCCCTGGGAATGGGAGTGCCTGGAGCAAACCGTGCCGTCCTGCTGCGGGAAGTGAGCTTGGTACCCTTGTCCTCGTCACCTCTCGGTGTCCCACATGCTCAGTATCAGGGAGGTCTCCAGCAGCAGGAGAAGTCCCTTTCCTCTGTGTCATCCCAGGAACATTTGCCATATGTTTGCCATTCATCTGGAGGGCGCAGAGGAGACCAGCCCCAAACCTACAGCCAGATGCTCCCAGCACCCAAGTGGGTGATGCTTTTCTTCCCAGGAGCTGCCAATTGATCCATTGGATGGAGCAGATGCGCTGGTACTGCATCCCAACACCCCGAGCATCACATCCCCTCAGACACGGGGCAAACGATGTTGGGATCCTCCTGAGGAGCAGGCCAAGAGCAGGATCATGTTTTATAGAGGAAATGACAGCTCTTTATTAGCTCACTCTGACTCATCAGATAATGACTTTTGGGGCACACCACGTGGGCACTCCATAAATTAGGCAAGCACCAAGGCACAATTAGAGGAAGCGTGTTGGGATGAGGGAGAGGTGGGACAAGTAACATTAATAATTGCTCTCCCCCGTCGCCCCTTTCATCCAGGAATGGCAGAGGGCTCTGTAAACAGTAATTAATAGGGGCCTCCCAACCTTGGCTGGAAGTTGCTCAGGGTAATTATACCACCACAATCCCAACCTGGAACCTCAGGTGCAGGGGAGGTCAGACTCGCTGCTGTCTCAGGTGGCTTTTGGCCAAGGTCGTTGCTTGCAGCCTGCTCTGGTTTCTGGGCAGATAGAGCCAAAATCCAGAGCAGGAGAAAGGAGGGAGATCTTCCTCCCTACCCATCCCATGAGCTTTGCAGCCCCAGGGGATCTACATAAGGAGCTGGACCTGCAAAGGTCTCCAGTGGCGCACCACGTCCCTGACCACCTCTGTTTATTGGCCACAAAGATGGGATTTGCTGGGAGATGAGGCCACAGGATCCTGCCTCCCTTCCCTCCTGTTTATTCCCAGAGAGAGGAGGGCATCATTTGCATCCCCTGCTCTGGCTTGCCCGGGTTTGCCTCTCTCTGAGCTTGGCAGCGTTTGGCCTTGTTCCTGCAAGCAAGGAGGTGCATCTGCACCATCAAAGGGGCCTCACGTCCCAGCTCTTGGCTTCCTCACCCAGCTCTGAGCCTCCCCAGCATCAGCAGCGCTCAGACGGGCTCGGAACTCTCCTTGGCCAGGCTGATGTTGGGTGCACTTTGCTCCTCTGGCCACGAGACAGCAACCACGTGGCTCTGGTGTTTGGTATCTGAGTGTGTTTCAGACCAAACGTCTTTGACAGCAGCTGGAGCAAGGGTCATCCTCTGGGATGCAACACCCAAGCCAGTGCTCCTTTACAGGTGGGTGCAGAGCACTGCCATTGACCAGTGGGACGGGACAATTCGGCAGGGATCTCTGCAGAGCACCATAGGAAGGACAGGGCATGTGGCCACCCTACGTGACATCGGATGGGGTGGCAGCCGGACCATCCCTCTGCTTTTGGCTTCCTCAGACAAACCCTTTCACCTCTGAGCTGCCCTGAGGACCTTAAGCCTTGGCTGGAATCTCTGTGTGTGGTTTAGTCCAGCATCCCCATGCTTAGGAGCACTCACACCAGTGCTGAGCAGGTTCAGCTGCAGTAACTGTGGCCCTCATATATGGGGTGGGAGGCCTCTGGAAGGAGCCCACTTGTGAGATGCTGACTCCTGCCATCCCCAGACCCTGCAGACTGCTTCAGCACGCACCCATCTCTACGTTCCATAAGCTCCAAGCAGTCTCCTGCCTGGCACCAGTGGCGTCACCACCTCTCATCCCACCAGCAGGGACCACCGGGACCAGGAGGCAGAGCCCAGCCCTGCTTATGGAGCACCAAGGGACCGGTGACAAGCAGAGCATCATCCACCGCGGCCCCATCCATCCCTGCGGCATGGAGAGGCTCCAAGGAGAGGTGGGGATGGTGCCTGACTCAGCCTCCTGGCTCTGCCGAGCAGGAGGAGGGCTCTGGGATGACTCAGGAGATGCTGTTTGTGTGGGGGCAGGTGGGAAGTGGTGAGTAGGCAAAGCCAGGCAGGAGCTGCAAGCCCGGGTCAGAGCGAGCTGGAAAGACCCGAAGATGAGACATTCTTTGCTGTGGGGGAGTTCTCACTTCAGCCCTCCCTTCCCTTTGTTCTCACTGTAAAGCCCTTTGGAGGGGAAAACACTGCAGGTAAGGACAGGTCAGCTCGGCTTTTGCAAGGTGTTATTGGCCAGAGATGGCTCCTGTCTGCAGCACAGCAGCCCTGGTATATCCCAAATCCTGTGAGCCTTGGATGTGTTTTCCTGCCTGAGCCCAGGCTTTTCATGCTCAGATCCTCAGCCCTCTGGTCATGGAGAGGCTCTTAATGGCTGCATGCCACTAGGATTTGTGAATCCCAGCACTGTTGCAGGCCCTGGCACGGGAAATCACTACAGCCAGGTAGACCTGACACATCCTAGCCTGGCTCCCTCTGCTCCATAGCCACCCTGGCAGGGTGCCCCTGTTTTCCTGCTGCAGTATCCTCAGGGTTGGGATGTTCCTCCATTGGAGGTGCATTTCTCAAGGGAGTGGATGCACAGAGCAAAAAGAGCTTCAAAGCACCATGAAAACAGCAGGTACCAGGCCCCTCCAGTGCTTCCCAAATGGGACTGGGGCCCTGGGAAACACCAGCAACCTCTGCCCACCACCACCATCGTCTCCCTCCTTTCCTGCTCCTCCTGTCCATGACACGAGCCCGATCCCATCACCCTGCTCTTTGGTTTGGTGCCACAGGAAGTCAAGCCTCAACCCAAATCTCAGCATCAACCCAGCCTTGTCCTGCGCATCAGCTCACCCTTTAACTCTTAAAACCAGGATGAGGCCAGCTTGGGGCACCGCAGCAATCTCGGGCCACACTTGATGCTCGTGTACATCAGCACCAGAGCAGTGCTTGGCCCCAGGGCTGAGTTTGGCTCCTCCGGTTCCTGCGTGTTGCCACATGCAGTCACACAGGGTTTGGGAATAACGATCCTGGGGTGCCTGGGACTGTGGGCTCACTGCTGGCAAGCTGCTCAACCCTTTGTTCTCCCCAGAGTTTTCCCCCACAGCCCCATAAGGACTCAGTGATGCTGCCCCATGGATCATGGGAAGGGTCGTGTCGCTCTCAGGGGGTGCTGGACCAAACTAACAGCATCTTCAGCAGCATCAGATCCCTAAATACTGATTACCCACATTAAAACCCGAGCGCTTGACCGCGATGCCTTTGCTTGGGCAGAGCTCACCGCAGAGCAGGGATTGCCGTGGCCAAGCAGGACGTTAGGATCTGTCATCAAGACAGCCTGGAGGCAAATCCTGCCCGGATCCCGCAGCGCACCTCACCTTCTGAGCCTGGCAGATCATCTTCCTCACCACCTCCTTGATGTGCGCTTGCCCCTCGATGGGCGGCTGCATGTAGACAGTGGCACGGGTGACACCGCGGTAGGCGATGGTCTCGGGCCAGCCGAGGTCCAGCTGTGGGATGGAGCGGTCGGACCTCTGGGGCCAGTATTCCAGGGATGGGGCCATGTCCTGCTCGTCCCCTTGGCTGTTGTGGTCGCCGTCGCTCTCCCCCGTGCTGCTGCCGTGGCGCGGGATGTACTCGGAGCCGGGGTCGTACGTCTCCAGCGTATCCAGGATCTTCTTTAGCTCCAGCTCGGAGAGGAAGTCCCTGATGTTCTCCTTCTTCAGGACCTCATAGAAAGCATCAGGCCCACGCGAGGCCAGCGCCTCCAAGGCCAGGCGCTGCTCCTCGCTATAGAAGAACTCAGGCTTGGACTCGCTGGACCTCCAGTTGACGTGGCTGTCGTCCAGGCACTGCACTTGGGAGAAAGCCATGGTGACGACGCGCTCCGGTCCCCCCTCTCCCAAGGGATCTCTGCACCCGCAGCGAGCGCCGGATGCCGACAATAAATAAGGAATTAATGATTCTCCAGTCTTTAAACACACCACTCGCTTTGCTTCGCCCTCCCCGGCTCGATGTGCAGCTTTGGGAACGCGCTGCTCCCTTCTCCGCCGGCTCCGGCCGTGCCAGAGCTCTCCTGTGCCGGGGAGGAGGATTCGGTTTCTTGTTCGCTCCCGGCTCCAAGCAAGGAAAACCTGGAGCTTCCCACGGCAGGGGCGTGGGGTCCTCTACCTCCGCCTCCACGCTCTTCTCATCCTCGGCTCCTTCAGGACAATGATAACACCGGATCAAAGCAGGAAACCAGCTTCAAGAAAGGCAGAGAAAAGCCCGGCCCCAGTCCCTGGTGATTGCTCCCGGAGAACCGGGTCAGCCGATGGGTTTGGTGGCACCGAACGTCTCCACCAGGCTCTGCTGCATCGCCCTGGCTGCCGGGTCGGTTATTGCGGGCTCCTGCCAGACAGGTAACAGGGAGAAGTGAAAAGAGGAAAAGCAAAAGAGTGATTCATCCCTCTCCGCCCTGCCCCACCTGCAGTCACATGCTGCCTTCACACATTCCGGCCCTGCCCGCACATTAACCCTTTCGGCTGGTGCTGCCCGCACTCCTCTGCCCCGCGCTGTGCGGGTGCGGGAGGTCAGGGGGTGGTGTTTGTCTTAAGGGTAGCAATAATAATAATTAGTGTTATTATCGTAATCAGATCTCCTTTGAAATCTCCCCTTGGTAAGTCAATATCTTCCAGGGAAGCAGCTCTGCCTCATCCTTAACCCCTCCTGTGCTGAGCACAAGGACCCTGATGCAAGCGCAGGAGCTCAGAGCCCAGCTGGGTCTGGGGGACAGCACCAGCTTGGGGCTAGCATCTAATGCTTCAAAGCTGCACACAGGGGGTTAGACTGGGTGTTAAGGAGTATTTCTTTAGCAAAAGGGTGGTCAAATGCTGGAATGGGCTTCCTAGAGAGGCAGTTGATGCCCTGAGCCTGTCAGTGTTTGAGGTGCATTTGGATAATGCCCTTTATAATGTGATTTAACTTTTGGTCAGCCCTGAGGGGGTCAGGCAGTGGGATTAGGTGATCCTTGTAGGGCCATTTCAGTGGAAATGTTCTATTCTGTTCTATTTTAGTCTATTCTAATATATTCTAGCCATTCCTATTCTAATATATTCCTATCCTACCCTATTCTATAACCTCCTCTGCTTCGGCACGAGGTTTGCAGCACGGACACAAGGAGCTCGACCTTGCCACGGCAGGTTGCATTAGTAACTGGGAGATGGGCAAAAAGCCCACTGTGGCTCCGCCAGCTGATGCTCACAAACCTGAATCGTGGAGCTTTGTGCTTGTAAGCTCGGATAAAGGCGAACGTCAGGAATCAGGGTCAGATTCTTGCAACGAAAGGGAAGTGCCAGGGGCTGCGTCTCAGCTCCCTCGCGTTGGTGCAGCTCATCTGGATCCGCAGCCGTGTAAATGAGAGCCCCGCTTGAGTCAGGCTCCCGAGGCAAAGCCACCCGTCTGCCCGGGTGCGTGGCCATCAAAGCGCTTCTCCCTGCACAGACGGTGGCCATGGGGCTTCCTGGATGCTCCAGCCCTGGCTGAGGCTCGTGGTGTGGTGAAGCACCGGGCATGGGGAGGGTTTGGAAGGGAAGATAGGTCAGGGATGTGCAGGAAGAGGGAGAAACTGCAGCAGGGCTTTCTCGAAGCTAAGTTTGTGTAAGCTTGGCTTTAAGTCAATGGGCTGCTGAGGGGAACTGGTGGCTTCTTCCCTTTCCATTGGAGTAAACTGGTTCGTGTGAGTGCATGGTAAAGGCTGGAAAAATCATCCCATAATGGGGTATCACGCCCCAGGTTGTGCCCAGCCCTTGGCTGCTGTGTGCAGTAAGTGGCAGTGGGACACAGGGATGTGGGGATGCGACAGTGTGTGTTGGGATCAGAACGCAGGGAGGAACAAAGCGTTTGGCTTCCACTGGAGGTGGCTCAGATGGAGCTGATGGTGGTGTGGAAAGGCTGTGTGACCCCATAGGGATTTCCTCCCTGCATGCCATGGCCTGGCAGCGAGGGATGCAGTGAGGTGTTGGAGCCAAACCCGGTCATTTCAGGTGAAACCCCAGCCCTGCTGAGCAAGGGACAGCAAACGTGACAGAGCCAAGCACCTACAGGGATGCTCCAGGACCTTGTCCCCAGTTATTGTCCTCCCTTGGGTGGCCCAGCGCCCACAGGTTGCGAGATGCCCTGGATTTGGGCATTGAGCATGGGTGTGTGTGGCGTGGCTGGAGCGTGCTGCGGTCGTACCCACCTCACAGCCCTGGTTTCATTGTGCAAGGAGCTTTATGGTCGCCTTAGCGGGGTGTGTGCGCTTGTGATCTATGACACGGCGGCATAAATGCGGCATCCCATCGCTCATGCCATGTGCCAGCTCCTACAGCCGTGTTGGTGGGGGGGGATTGGGTCCATAGAGCCCTGTGGCTGGAGCATCTCCTATGGGGTAAAGAGCCCTTAGTCCCCTGGGACATGAATTGCGCGCAGCCCCATTGCAGGGACATGTCCCCACGGATGAGCAGCTTGGTCCCTGCCATCCTGACTGTCCCCATTTGGCCACCCTGGGGTGACCCAGCCGGACAGGCAGCAGCCGGCACAGACACAGGACAGGCTCCTCCCGACTGCAGATGGAAGCATTAATTACAAGCTCCTAATTAATTTCCCATCTCTAGCAAAGGGCCTAATGCTAAAGCAAAGCAGCAGGGTACGATGCTGGGGTCTGCTCCCAGCTCGGGGGCTCTGGATGCCCACTGGGCTCAGCTCTTGCTCCCAGGTCCCACCGATGGTTTTGGTGGCAGAGCTGAGCCCTGGGGCGAGCGTTTCGGCTGGGCTATAACACCCAGACGCTGCTTTGCCCTCTGGAGCATCTTCCACCCTCCAGGCACCAGCCGTTTGCATAGAGCCGAGCACAATGGGCTCTTTTAAAGAGGAGGAAAGCGAGGCACTGGGTGGTGATGGCAGCTTTACTCACAGCTGCTGCAGGACACAGTCACCAGAGCCCCAGAGCTGGCTCTGACCCAGGGGAAAGGTGGCTCAGGTCGGGCTTTTTTAGCGTCCTTGGGATGTGCTGAGCATTGGCCTGTGCTCTGCTGCCTGTGCCGTGTGTTCTCACCCCACATTGCACCCCATTGTGTCTCATAACCCATTACGTAAAGCCTCAAGGTGTTACCAGCCGGGGTTTGCCTTCTCCATCCGCTCCTGCTGGGGGTACCCTGCTTTGGTGAGGGTCACCATGGAGGAGGACCGGGACGATGCTCCCAGTGGTGTGCAGGGATTACCCGTGCTCCGCACTGGGAGGGTGCAGATCAGGGAGCCAGGCAGCCCGTTCCACATTGATGCCTGGCATTCATTTCCATTCATTTCAATATTTTATGGGCATAACAATAAAAAGAGGGCTCGGTGCTCATTGAAACACAATCAATGGGGCGGTGACGGTGCTGCCGCCCGCGTCCCACGGAGCTGCTGGGTGCTGCCCACGCAGGTAATTGCTGCAACGGTGCATGAACCCCGTGCACAGGGATGGGCAGTGCCTGCCCGTGGGGCTCTGCTGCCTCCAGCCACAGCACCGGGTGCTGGTGGGGCCCCTGTCACTGGCTTTAATGTGGGGAGGGCTCAATGGGGGGTAGATCTGAACAGAGGTGGGCTGGATGTGGGGCAGTGCGAGGTGAGGGTCATGCTGCTGGGCTGGGTCCTGTCTGTGTTAAGGCTGATGGGTGAAGCAGAGGTGGATCATACATGTGGGGTGCGCTCTTCTCCACCCAGTTCTATGCTTATGGGGCATCATGGCCATAGCAAAGGGCCAGTACCTACCCCAATGGAACAGGGGATGGAAGGGTCCTAGAACATCACCTACCTCTATCCCCCAGGCACTGTGGCCTGTGTGGACCCCGAGGAGTGCACCTGCATCTGTGGGGCTGCCGTGGGCTGCTCCAACATTGCCTGCCCCAAGCTGGTGATCGAGCTGATGCCCAGAGGTAGGTGGATAGGAAGGGGGCACCTCCATCTCCACTGGGCTTTGCCCCATCCCAGGACTGCCCATGCAGCCTGTTGGGGCTTGGATGCTGGGGGGACCCTGTGGATGGTTGGGGTGGGTTTTACCCTATGGATAGATAGCCCATACATGCAGCCTATCCATGGGTGATTCCAGAAGTGAGGTCAGGGGATGTGGGTGATCCCATGGCAGTGCAGTCCCAGCATCCCGGGGTGCAGCTGGGTGCCCCAAACCCCTTCCTTGCTCCAGGGGACATTGCAGTGTGTTCCTACAGAGGGGGAGGCATTACCCTTGGGCAAAGCATGGTGAGTGTTACACCTCATCCCTTCCCATCCCATCCCACCCCCTCTGGTTCAGCTGCATCCTGATGGTCCCTCTCCTCCCTAGGGCTGCATGATCTGACGATTGTAGTGATGATGGCCGCACTCATGACCTCCGTATTCAACAGCAGCAGCACCCTCTTCACCGTGGGCATCTGGAGGAAGCCGAGGCCAGGGGCTGGCGAGTGGGAGCTGCTTTTGGTGGCCAGGTAGGACTGCGGCTTCCTGGGACACTGTGGGTCTTGGGGAGACCGGTGGGGCCGGTCTGGCCCTCTGTGATCTGCCCTTTGTGCCCGGGAGCCTGCAGCAGCTTTAGGAATGGAGAACAAGCCCTTGGATTATGTATGGAAGCACTGGAAAAGCAGACGGGGCGTTCGGAGCGGCCAGGATGCGCTTAGCGCGAAGCCTCTCCCTTACCTCCTCCAAGGTTCCCACCAGCCAAGAGCATGGGAGACCTTCCCCACGCTCCCATGGGATGCCGGATGCCGGCGGGGAGCCCGGCACCGTGCCCTCGGGGCGCTGCTCGGGGCGACGGAGTCAGCGCTGGGGAATGGCCCGGTGCGGTGCTGCGGTGCGCGGGGAGCGGCCCCGGCTCGGGGCGCACAATCACAGGGAGGGAATGTGGGTCAGGGCTGCGGGGAGGCTCGGCTGGTTCGGCAGCTCCAGGAGCAGCCTTTTGCTGGCACCTTCCCTGTCCTGCAGGGCGGGCAGGGGATGCGCAGCGATGCTGGGATCCGAGGTCCCGCACGGCTGCTCCATGGGAAGCGGGGTGCGAGCCTCCGTGGCGCTGCTTCGGTGGTGGCAAGGGGTGCGGTGGCTGCGCAGGGCTCTCCCAAGGGTGGGCGATGGGGTTTGCAATGGGTTTGCCCATCCCGGGGTCGGGGGGGGGGGGGGGGGGGGGGGCACTGCCACTGATTCAGTCCGTGCCGGGCTGCTCGGGAGCGCATCGGGGGGTTTGTGTGAGCAGAGCGCTGCAAATCCCACCCCTGCGGCCCCATAGGGGTACAGCAAATGGGGAACGTTGTGGAGAGGGGGAAAAAGGTGTTTTCAGATGCAAGTTTGAGGGGTTTCTGCCTGCAAATCACTTGGGGGGATTTAGGTTGGATATAAGGAAGCTCTTCCCTGTGAGGGTGCTGAGGCGCTGGCACAGGGTGCCCAGAGAAGCTGTGGCTGCCCCATCCCTGGCAGTACTCAAGGCCAGGTTGGACACAGGGGCTTGGAGCACCCTGCTCCAGTGGAAGGGGTCCCTGCCCGTGGAACCAATTGGTCTTTGAGGTCCCTTGGAACCCAAACCATTCTGTGACTCCATGATTCCATGATTTCTAGCTGCCCATTAAGGGGTCCCAACCGCCCCCCGGACCCACCAGGGTGGGGATGCTCCATTCAGCTCAGCACGGGGAGAGAAGGGATTTGTCCGGGACTGGAGAGAGCTCCCGGTTCCTAGACCTGTGGGTTTGAGCTCTGCCATGGCCATGCTGCCCAGCTGTAAATCCCCACTGATGTTTGGTGTGAGCTCGGTGCCAAGGCAATGATGTGGTGATGAGAGCACCCACCCAGCCCTTCACAAATCCCACCCCCCCCCCCCAATATCTCCTTAGGAAGCTGTGCCAGGCTCTGCCCTCCATCCCTGCCTGCATCCCCGCTTCAGGATGCGCATGGACCAGGGCACATCCATCCGGCGCCCCCAGCTCACACACTCCAGTGTTTCCCCATGTCCTGTTTGCGTCCTCTGTGGGTTAAAGACCTACCAAACACAGGGGTTTTCTCCTGCCCCTTGGGTCAGGGTGTGCATTTTACACTCAGGCTGCTTCCTCTTTGTAAAGCACCCCAATCTCAGCCAGGGGGTCCCTATGGGAGGGTCTCACCCTGAGGTGTTGTCACACCAAATCTAACCCTATTTCTAGCTGAAGGATCTCACGTGGTTGACCCTCCCACGGGATCCCCTCAAGCTCTCCATGGATGGCACATCCCATGGATCCCATGTTGGTGAGTGTGTGCTTGGGGTGTCTGGCAGGGGAGGCATCTTCAGTGCTCCCCATTCCCTGCCTGTAATGGGCAGCATGGATGCCCCTGTGCCTCAGTTTCCCCATAGTCCTATCCCCTGTAGGGAATATCCCCTGCAATCACTGTCTTCCTGTGCCAGGCTCCTGCTCAGTCACCCCGGAGAGCCAGCAGCCATCAAAGGCCGAGGGACTCCCACCCATGGCCCTCAAGGACACCACAGAGCCCCTCTTCTGGTCCCGCATCTGCAGCATCAACGCCGTTATCCTGATGTGTGTCAATGTTTTCTGCTATGCCCACTTTGCCTAATGGCCTGCCAGCCCCTGGAGGGAGGAAAGGTGCTGGGAATGGGGGGAAATGGGGATTTGGGGGATAGTTTTTACTTGTTGCATTTGGGACTTGGGATGGTTAAATCAATCAGTGCAATGAGCTGGGTGTTCTCAGTGCTGCGGACACTGAGTGCATCCCAGGGGGTTGTGAGGTGTTGAGGGGTATTTGTGGGGTCAGGAAAGGCTCTGGGGGGAGTTATCGGGGTGGGTGAATGGGGCTGCAGGGGAAGCAAAGCCACGGTGGGGCAGCAGCCACATGGATCCTGCTGTGCGATGGTGGAAAAGGAGCAGCCACCCCCGAGGCTGTCACCGAACACGTTTTACCAGCTCTGAATAGAACTACCATCACCAAAGGTACAATGTGCGGCTATTTACAGCACCCACAGGACTGAACCCCCTGGATCAGCCTTTCCCAGCATCCCTCCATGGGGTTACCAAGCCTGGCTGCATCCCGGCTGCCTGCAGCCCTGCTTGGAACCCGGGCTTTGCTTGCCCTGGAGAGGAGCGAAGGTTTGGGGGACACATTCTCATCCCCTCCATAGCTGCCACCCCATCAGGCTGGGGCTCTGGAGAAGGTTTTCTGGCCGTGGTCCAGCGCTCTGTGCTGCTCCCAATGAGAGGCGATGCCTGGGCTGGGAATGTTGGAGGTCTCCTGGGCAGGGAACAGGGAGAGCCGATGTTTCAGGGTGCTGGAAATGGGCACCCTTGGATGGGGATCACTGTGATCCTGGCCACGACCTCCAGCACAGCCCCCATGGCACTGAGTCCTTGTGTGTCGCCAGCCCTGCAGAGGGACGGGCACCATCCATGGGGACAAGGGGATGTGCAGTCCACGTCCAGGGCCAAAGCAGCTCCGGTGAGTGGGGGGGCAGCGGGGCCGTGGTCCCCCCCCTGCTTGCCCGCAGCAGCTCACTTGCAGATGGGGTGCACGTAGCTGCGAGGGAAGAGGCCGATGCGCCCGTAGATCTTCCCCTGCCACCAGTTGGGGTCGGGGCAGTCCAGGACCTCGATGATGTCCCCGCGGAGGAAAGGAAGCTGGGAGCAGTCGTGGGAGGAGAAATCAAACTGAGCCTGCACGAACCTGGGTCTCCTCACCTGAGGGAAAGCCAAGGGCAGGGGTTGGTGAAGGGAGGGGAGCCCCCTCTGCAGGCCCCTCTGCTCCGGGTTGTGCTGCCTGAGTCCCCGCTGTGATGGGGATGCGGTGACACGCTGAAGTGAGGACCAGCCCTGGGAGGTGAGAGCATGGAGGGTGTGGGGGTGCCTGGGATGCTCGCTTTGAGGACAGGAGGTGGGAGATAGAGGAATCCTTCCATGGGAAGAGCTGGAGTGCTGGGGACAGCCTCTAGTGCAGGGCAGAGCCTGGGGTGCAGGGGAGCATCCCAAGGAACAAGGATGCCTGGGAGAGCCAAGATTGGAGCCCAGGATCCCCTGCTCGGGGCAGCTGGCACCTCTCTCCTTCCTGGGTCCTTCCTGGGTCCCTCTGGGTGCTGGAGCCACCCCAGCCCAGCTCCCAGGCCTGGTTTTGCCACCTCCACCATCACCGCCCCAGGGTTTGGCTTTGCTGGAGCTGGCCCGAAGCTGCCAGTGCCCCATCCCGCACTGGTCAGGCTGTGCCACCTGCCCCAGGCATCACCCCTGGCCTCAGGGATGGTGCCATGGGCCCAGGGGAGCTGCCCTGCCCTGCGGAGCTGCACTGGAGGCTTTCTCCACCCTGCTGCATCCCCACAGCACAGCATCTTCTGCTTGACACTGCCTTGGTCCCATCCTGAGCACAGGGCCAAGTGCCAGCCCTGTCCTCCTCTATGGGGGAAACTGAGCCTCGAAGTGGGGGTTATGAAGGGGTCTGGGACTGGACCCAGGATGCTTTGCCTGATGGTGATGAGGGAGCCTGCGCCCAGAGGGGGCTGGAGCTGGTGTCTGCTCAGAGCTGGGTCATTTGGTTTCATAGAATCCTAGAATCCCGGCCTGGTTTGGGTTGAAGGGACCTTAAAGCTCCTCCAGCTCCACCCCCTGCCACGGGCAGGGACCCCTTCCACTGGAGCAGCTTGCTCCAAGCCCCTGTGTCCAACCTGGCCTTGAACACTGCCAGGGATGGGGCAGCCACAGCTTCTCTGGGCACCCTGTGCCAGCGCCTCAGCACCCTCACAGGGCAGAACTCCCTCCTAGCATCTCATCTATCCCAAAGGGGCTCCCAGCCCATCGATGCCATCGCCCCAGCTCTGCGCATCCCCATGGCCTCATCCCCTGACGGTACCTCCTGGCCCTGGTCCTCATCCCGGAGGAAGATCTGCTGCTGTTTGGCGATGCTGGTGGTCCTGTAGAAATCCACCAGCTTGTTGAGGGAGTTGAACTTTTCCTCCCAGAGGTAATATTTGCCATTCCTCTCCCTGAGCACCTTGAAGTGCTGGACGTGCTGCCCGTAGCTGCGGAAGGAGGATGGACGTTACCCTGGCCTCGGGATGCTGGCAGCCACCAGACCTAATTCCAGCAGGGATCAAAGAGAAGCCACATCGGAAGAGAATGTGGGGAGAGCTGCAGCTCTCAGCTCAGCACATTCCAGGAGGAGACAGCAAAGGCTCGGATTGGGCTCCCAAATCCCTTGGGACCCCCAAGCTGCAGGTAGGGACTTCCTTTGCCAGCCCCGATTGCTGTCACCCCTCGGTGTGGCACACTGGGGTGCCTGCACTGCATGGGGCTGCTGCATTGACCTACCAGTGCCAGGCCCCCAGGCAGGGGCAGGGAGCTGGCCTGGCTGGAGACGCAGGGCAGAGCAGGGCTCCCTTTCATTAAGGGCAAGAACCTCCTTAAATGCTTAATTAGAGATTAGCAGCGTGAGAAAGTGCCTGCCTGGCCCGGGGCTGGCTCCTGCTACCCTGGCCCCGGGCAGGGAAGGGGCAGCGATGGGGTGAGAGGCCCTGGGGCAGGCTCTGCCCTTTGGCACGCTGCCTTCACGCAGCCCTGCTGCCCATGCCAAAGTCATCAGCCCCACGGCACTGGGATGCTGCAGCCCGGCGTCCTTTGGGATGCTCTGGGCAACGCGTTCCCCCAGGCCATGTCCCCTGGGCTGTGCTCACAGCTTGGCCCCGGTGCTGTTGTTACCCACACGGCTGTGTTGAGGGGCACCCCAATGAGGGACCCAGATCCAGCCCGTGGTGCAGGCAGGGAGCAGGAAGCGGTGGGGATGGAGGCGGAGCGTGAAGCTGCCGAGGGGAGGAAGAAGGGGAAGGCCCTGTGTGAAGCTGCTCCTTGATGTCTTGGGGACATGGATCTGCAGCCCCCAGCCCCTTGGAGGTGACCAGGACAGGGCAGGATGCTCACCCCATCCCCAGCACTACTATGCACAAGGGTGGCCTTGATGCCTTTGGTCCCAAAAGCAGGCGCTGCGGGGGATCCCTTCCCGTCCCATTGTGCGTCCATCCGCATCCCATAGCCACTCACTTGACGGAGATGGAGAACTCCCCCGGAGCGCTCTCACAGTCTCGGATCAGGAAGGCTCCGATGTGCTTGCGCTGGAGGAGCTGCTCCTCTGCCAGATGCCGGGAGATCCTTCCCCGATACCACCTGCGAGGGACACCGGGATCAGGGCAGCAAGGGACACCCCAATGCTCCATCGCTGCAGGACGGAGGCACCGAGAGCCCTGGTACCGGTGGGAGCAGGGTCCCCATTTGGCTCCCTATGGGGCTGGGACATCCCTGAAGGGGATGGATCCCTTCCCCCCAGTTTATCACAGTGCTGTCACAAGGTGCTGTGGGTGCAGACGTGTCCCCACGTGCTGCCTTATCCGTATGGGGTTAGTGCAGCGTCAATGACAGCCGTGACCACATCCTGTCACCAGCTCATGTGCCTCATCCCCTACTTCGCTATCACCTCACTCCTCCCCATGTCTCCCTATGGGAACAGCCCTGCCAGAGAGGGTTGCAGGGCAGTAAATCCTCCATGCAGGATGAAACCCTGCCTGCCTGCATTGCAGGCAGCTGCTGGAACAACGTGGAGGAGCAGAGTCCCCATCTCCCATCCCTGCCAAGGCTGTGTCTGTGCATTTGAGGAGCCCCAGGGCGTGCAGACCTTTTGCTGCCTGTTAAAACTGCCCCAGGAACAATGACCCACGGACTTTTGCACATCTCCCAGTGCCATCCCTCCATGCTCTGCACACAAGAGGCTGTGTCCTGCCCGCCCCAGCTTGTTAACCCAAACCAGAGAGGCAATGGGATGTGCCTCGGGCTGCCTGCAGCCCCGGGCAGGTTTTGCTGTGGCATTTACATGCGATGTACCAGGGGATAATGATACATAAAACACAGGTTAAAACAGGGGTGGATTAGGCTGGGCTTTAATAACACAGTAATAGGATTGTGTCTAATGCACTCCTAATCCCATAGCGCTTCGTTGTTCCCCAATTACCATTTATTTAGCGGACAGCCCCGTGTGAGGGTTGCATCGCTCTGTGTCAGGGGGATGTGGATGTGCTGCTGCCTCCCGTCCCCTCTGGCTGTGCTGGCATGGGCACACTGACCTGGCACGCACACCCCATCGCTCTGTGACTCAGTTTCCCCATGTGTGGGACCGCTCTGGCTTGTGCAGACCGATGGGCATGGGGTGTGGGGATCACAGCCTGGGTGGTGGGAGAGGATGTCCTGGTGCTGGTGGGTGCTACCAGAGCAGGGTTTCAAGCTCTGTTTCCATGTGTCGTGGATGGTACTTACGGGTGAGGCTTGACCTTGATGTAGTTCTTGGGGATGAAGCCCTCACAGCCGTACAGCTCAGCCTTGTACCAGTTCTGGTCGTCTTCCATGTTGAGGATCTAAGGTGGGACAGGAGCTACTGGGAGAGGAGCTGAGTGGGACCCCCATCACTGCTCCAGACCCCATATTCCCCACCTAAACCTGCCCTAGTGGAAGGTGTCCCTGCCCATGGCTGGGGTTGGAACTGGATGAGCTTTAAGGTCTCTTCCAACCCAACCCATTCTATGAGTCCTGGTGAAAAGGGGGCTCTGACAACAGTGATGTGGTCTGGGGGCACCTGTAGAGCCTGCCTGCTCCCCCAGCCCTCCTTAGCTCACAAATGCTGGCAATTGCAGGGTGCCCCAAACCCCCAGCCAAGGATAAAGGTAAACCCCATCCCTGGAGGTGGCAGCCAGGCCCCTGTGTCCCCTGGGGTGGTTGCAGTTGGGTGCTCTGTGGGAGGAAGGGCCCCGGTGCTGCCGGGTGCTGACACCCGCTTCCCACACGGTTTTCCAGCCTCCCACGCTGGGGCCGGCACCGCTGAGCAAACAGGATCCGAAACCCGGGGCATGGGGATGGGGAAAACACACTGGGAAGGCAGGAGGGACACAGGGGCATGGCCATGCACTCACCCTGCCCAGGGCTGGCTGCAGGGTGCTGGGTACCGCAGCATCGGCCCCATGGAGAGGGGGTTAGTGCTGGGCGGCGTGGCAGGATGGGGGTGCCCTCACCCCCATCACAGGGCTGCAGCTCCCTGGGGATGGTTTGAGCCCCCAGGAAGGTTTTTGGGGTTCCCAAGTGGCATCAAAGAGCCCACCTTGATGCAGAGGGTGTTTGCGCACACGCTCTCGGGTGTGGGGTTCCTGCGGCCCTCAGTGGTTCCATGGGGAAGGGAAAACATATTCCAGCCCTGGGGGGCTGTAGCAAAGCATAACTGGTGGCCAGGGAGGTGACATGCCAAGGCCCAGCTGGGTCCTTGCTGGAGATGTGACCGGTGGCACAAAGTGGTACCCGCCGCTACTGGGGATGATGCTGCGCACCCCAAACGCCTCAAGTCTGGCTCCTTATACACCATGGAAAGCCCCATAAAGGCAACAAGGAAAGCACCCCCATGCCACGTGCTCACTCCAACCCCCCCCTCCAACGGCTGGTGACCCCCCCTGCCCATGTACCTTCAGGGTGTCCCCTTTGTGGAAGGGCAGCTCGTCCTTCTCTGTCGTCTGGAAGCTGTACAGAGCCACCGACTCCATGGCTCTGGCTGTGACAGGATGGCTCTGAGGGGTGCAGGGGTGAGCACACGGCGCAGCGGTGCCGGCGGCAGGAAGCTGTGCTGATGTCAGCATGAGCACCACACAGGCACAGCTGCCCAGATGTGCTGGGGAGGGGGAGATGTTCCGGCCCGCCCAGATACCAGGGGCCCATCGGTAGAAGGATCCGGTCACATTGGTTGGTGCCATCACCTCTGCCATGGGGCATGGGTGGCAATGGGTGTTGGAAGGGAAAAGGATGGTGATGAGCTGGGGGCACCGGTCATGGATGTGGGTGAAACGTGCCTGGAGAGCATGGCTGGCAGGTAATGCCAATGGGGGAGTCTCGGATGTCTTGTAAGGGTTGAGCTGCCTTCACGGGCTTTGAAAAGTGCCTTGATGGGAAGGGGTGTCTTGGGCAGAGGCACAGGAAGGAATGGTGGAGGCACAACCTCATTCCTTTGGAAATCAGACCGAAAACTCCATGCGAGGTCCCAGCTCTCACCAGCAAGGTTTCAGCATCATTGCCATTGGCTTTTTCAGTTGTGGCCCTTTGGGGGTTGATTTTTTTTCCAGCCTTTTTTTTTTTTTCCCACAGAAATAAGGGGAAAAAAATAATCCCTTTTAGACTAAAACCATTTCCTGCAGCTCTCGTGGGCATCAGGCCCTGAGTCCGCAGGGCTCGCATGCAAGGCGTCATTCCCAACGGGAAGGTTTCCGATGCCGTGCAGCATTCCCGGCGTGTGTGTGGGCCGGGACATGAAGCCCACAGAAAATCCTCCGGATGCTGGTTTTGCTTTGCTCTGAGGAATTAAAGCAGGGACAACTGCAGCTCAATCCCTGCCCATGCACTTGGGCATTTTCCAGTGAGGAGCAGGATGCCGCTGCCATCTGCCCGGGGAGGGATGAGCCGTGGTGCTTGCAGGGCCTTGGTGGGGTTTGGGTTTGTCTCTCCAACCATTCCCAAGTGCATCCAAGACACTTTCCAAGCGCATCCAAAGAGCAAACACCGTGTAACACCTCATTGAGGCCATTTTCAATGTCTCGCTGCCCATGGGAAGCGGAGAGGGTGGCCCTGGCTGTCCCCACATGCCCTCAATGGTTATCCCCAACACGGCCTCAGGACCTGCTGTTCCCAAGGGAAGCGGAAACGCTGGGAAGGCCGTGGGAATAGGCTCGGTATGTCCTAGGGACAGGACTCAGCAGATCCCCATGGCCTGGCAGGACCCAGGGGACAGGACTGCAGCAGGAAGATGCTATCTCGGGGCTGGGCTTCCTCTGCTGCTTGGCCAGAGCAGAGCTGGATGCTCCCGGCAGAAACCAGCCCCACAGCAGAGCCACTGCTGTAACCCTGCTGCTGGCCAAGGGCTCGATCCTGTCCCTGTGTCCACCAGCACAGATGGGATGGTCTGAAATCTGTGTCGTGTACAACAAGGCAATGATGGGGGTGAGCTGGGCATGGGGGTGTCAGAGCACTGGAAAGGGTCTGACATGGGAAAAACCTGCAATCCAGGGAGCAGGTTAGTGTGGGGTGAGGACCACACATGGATACTGAGAGCAGTTTTGGGGTGCAGCTTCATTGGACTCACAGCAGAGAGGTTTAGGGGGGCACCTTGGGGTGTCCATTCGAAGCCATGCATGATGCTGCAATGCCCGGTGTGCCTGGGAGCGGGGTGCAGGACAGTGGGGTCACAAAGGGGTCCCCAAGGCTTTGGCACAGTGTTTGGACTCAGGACCGGAGCAGGATTGGGTCCTGCCAGCAGATGGCAGCAGTATAAAGGGGGACACTGGGGACCCTGGGGACAGTGCCACACGCTCCTCCACTCTTGCTCTAAGGAAGCAGGCAGCCCCTTTGGCATCTCTGTCCTTGCACCCCTACATCACATCCCCGCTTCCCTCACCCTGATCCTTCCTGCTGCTCCAGCCGTGGTCCCTGCCTAGGGGATGGGTCCCTTCTGCTCTCCGGTCTATAGCCCTGTTTCTGGGTTGGGAGCCAAACACTCTCCTGCGTTCAGCCGTTTCCTGGGTGCCCAATTCACTGCCAGGGAGAGGGATGGGGTGCCCCTGATCGCAGAGCCCAGTGTGGACCAGTTCAGCATCATGCCACCTCCAGGGAACCCCTCAAAGGGGCCATGAGCATCCTGGTACTGCAAAACCAGAGATGCCCATCGCATCCCATCCTCCAGCTGCTCCATTCCCTGGGAAAACCCTTCCAAGTGCTCATAAGCAGCCCCAAATCTTCCCTATCCCGTGCTCACCGGAGCCCTGAGAAGAAGCTGTGACCCCTGCAATAGCCAGTTGACATGGTGAGGCTGTGCTGCAGAGCCCTGCGAGGCAGCCAACGCTGACTAACCACGGGTCTGAGGCATCCAAGAAACATCAAAACAAGGCTGTTGGGTTTTTTTCCCCTCCCATCTTCCCTCCTGTCCCTTGTCCAACAGCCACATTTTGCACAGCACACCCTGTACCGGAGCAGGGGAGAGCCTGTCCCTGCAGTGCCAGCCCTGAGCCGTGGGTGCTGAGCATCCTGGGGGTCTGTACCCCCATCCCTGCACCCTGTGGGACCCCGGTGTTCAGAGGGACCTGCATGGTTGTGGTGGTGGGTGTCAAAGCCTGCATCCTGGAGCACGGTGATGATGCTCACCCTGGGGATGGGAAGGGGGGGCGGTGCAGTTGGCCCTGGCATCACCCATTCCCCTCTGGGTGCTGTTTGCTGCCCCGAGCTGGGCTGGCTCCATCGTTGCCCAGTCCTCTGAGCCTGTTTCATCAACATCCTGTGTTTACCTGGCTGCAAGCTCCCCGTGTGGGAGGGAGGAAGAGGAGGGAGGGAGCCCCTTCCTTTTCTGCTGCAGGCCCCAGGAGCTTTGTTAAGGCTCCTCCTTGCTCCTCTCCATCCAGTGCGTTGGGAAGGAGGGGATGTTTCGTGCCTGGCTTTGCCTCCTATAGAGGGGCTGTAAGCTGGGCCTGGATGATGGAAGGGCTGGAGAGTGTGAGCTGGCTCATGCCACAGCCCCCAGTGAGTACATGGGCTTTGCCTGTGGCAGGGAGACCACCATAGATGTCCTGCACTGGCACAGCAAGTGCCGGTCACATCACCCATAGCTGCCCGTGTGCCTGGGTCCGGTATCGACCCACGGCCGGTGCACGGGATGTGATGAGAATCCGGCCTCTTGAGGAAGCGGGTGCCCCACTGAGGCCCCACACGGAGAGGAAGCAACATCCTGGGCTAGAAAACGCCACGTCAGTGCCTGTAAACAGGATTTCGGAGTCAGCACTTTCCCCCCGGAGCACAGGTCACGTCCCGAGCATCAGACCCGTCCTTGCGCACAGCTCCGCTCTTCTCCAAAGCCCAGCCCAAACCAAGGAGCTTGTGGCACCGTTTACACCTTGGTGTAACTGAATACAGAGAACAGACAGTGCTGGGAGGGTCATACCCCTCTGAACCTCTCATTGTCCTGCAGGACCCATAGGGAAACATTTACAAGAGGGCAGCCGGCAGACCCAGAGCCAGTGAAGTCACGGAGCTGCATCTCCTTGGCATCAACATGGGTGGCTGGGGATGCTATGAGGGTTTATGGGGCTAGTAAATCAGAGCAGGTCCTGCTTGTCCATGGGGTGGGAAGTGGGACTGTGCTCCCCAGCTCCCATGGGAGAATCACAGAATAGTTTGGGTTGGAAGGGGAGGAATGAAGCCTGAGGGCGGGAAGGGGGTGGTGGGACCTCACTTTGAGCGCTTGGGCCTGATGGTGTTGCTGGAAAGGAACTGGAAATCATGAAGTCTCACAGGTGGAATTCCACCCGCAGGAAAGGGTCACTGAGGAGGGAGGTCATCCCAAACAGCCCCCTCAGGGGGTGTGCAGCCTTGGATGGAGGCTGGGACCAGGCTCCTGGGCAAGGTCCACACATCACTTCGGTGAGGAGGGAGAGCCCAGACATATGAGTAGCAGCCCCAGGAGGAATCGACATCGAGTGCTACCCATGAGGCTCCCAGGACTCAGTTTGGGGCTGATGGAGTAAGCAGTGCTGGTGCCTGGCTCTGAGGACCTCTGTTTTGGCTCAGGGGATGGCTGGGATGGAGACTCAGGTGAGGGTCATTTGCAGGGATGTAAACCATCAGTGAGTTAATCATCAGGACCAGCAGCAGCCTAGGGCTCTCTAGCTCCCTGGGCCCTATAAAAAGAAATGGAGGGAGTTAGCTGGGCTTGGACTGATGAGGAATAGGTGCTCTCTGTTGCTTCTGTGTCTTGGAGATGCTCATGAGCTCCTGCTGTTCCTTGGGTGGCTTCTCTCAGCAGCCCCAGACGTCAGAGCAGAAAGTGGGTTGTCCCTTTGACTGTGGCTTCCTTTTGTGTGGCCTGGTGAGAATGGAGCCGTTCAGTTCTACCTGCATCAAACTTATGGTGCCCACTTGGAAGCAGATCTTGTGTGCTCTATGGCTGTGCTCTGCTGGTCCTTGGGCTCTGCCCTTACTGTGGTCACTGACAGACCTGGAGGTAACTGAGCCCTGCTGGGTGCCTTCATCCAAGTCAACCCAGGCTCTGCTTTGAGCTGTGAGTGATGTTCTCTGCTGAGTGCTGCTCTGGGAATCTCTGATGGAGGCTTCTGGGGTGGGAAACTGCTGTGGCATCAGGCCTCCATTCTTCCTTGGTGGTATGCTGCTTGTGTGGGTTGTGGGGAAGGCAAGGCCCTCATACCAGGATTGTCTGGGCAGACTGGTGCTGCAGCACCTATGGGAGCGAGTATTTCTTTGCCACCTCTTGTGGCTCCTCAGGAGCCATCCCCATGGAGAATGAGACCCACCACGGTGTGGAGGTGGAGAGGGTTCACAGCACTGCTTGGGTTTGTACAGAGGAGAAATCAGAAGTGTCCCTTGAACTGCAAGCTCTGAAGAGATCAGACAGAGAGGCTGAGGTCTGAGTGTAGAGGCTATTTGCTGTCAGTGCATGTCATTCCTCACCCTGTGCAGGCAGCATGGGGGGGCAGGAGGGACCACCCATGGGCAGAGGAGCTCAGTGGCCCCTTGGTTTAGGGGAGCCGTGAGTTTGGCCCCGTCCAGACGCAGCCTGGTGCTTGAGCAGACTGGGAGAAGCTCCCCCTCAACAACAGCATCTGTTATTTGCCTAGGATTTGAGAGAGACGAAAGCAGCCCCAGAGCGCGCGCGTAGGTGAGGACCATGCTGTCACCGCTGTGACTCACGGGGACGTCTGCCGCTTCCGAGAACACGGATCCTGGCGGGAGGAATTGGGAAGGATGGCTTGTGGAGGGGTGCCCGAGCTGAAGCAGTCACATTCGGGTTCCTCCTTGTGAACAAAGGAGTTATTAATAACCGATTCAAGCAGAGCTCACGTCATGCCTTCCGCTGGAAGGGTGGCAAGAGTGGCTGTGGTTCCTCCTTCAGCACCCTGCCTACCCCGCTGCTTCGGGCTGGCGCCTCATCCCTGCGGGGACATGCTTGGGTGATGCTTCCCAGGGATGTGGGGTACCACCAGTGTAGGGGTGATCTGGGACTGAGCCACGGTGCTGCTTCGGCTGAGCTCATAGGCTCACAGAATGGTTTGGGTTGGAAGGGACCTTAAAGCTCACCCAGTTCCAACCCCCTGCAACGGGCAGGGACATCTCCCACCAGACCGGGTTGCACTCGTGGGCTGTGGGTGCAGAACTGGAGCCCTTGTGTGGCAGGATTTTAGTCAGTGCCAAGGCAGATGGTGCCATCAGCACTGGGGACAGCCTGGGGCACTGGGCCAGCCGCTGGAGGGAGGAGGCTTCCTTGGGATGAGGATGTGCGTGTTACCGCATCCCCGGCCGGGCAGTGGGAAGAGGCAGGCGGGCTGCTGGAGCGGGGCCCGTAGGGATAATGCATGGGGCGGCGGATGCGCTGTAAAACCGGAGAGAATCTGGGCACTGTGCTCCTCCTGAAACCGCCTATTCAGGGCAGAGCTGGGGAAGCCAAGAGGGAGGAAGCGGAGGGAAGATGGAGCACTGAAGCCCTCTGTGTCTGGCCAGCGACGGATGCAGGTGCAGCTGCGGATTCCCCGGATGCTCTGGCTGCTCCGAACCACCCTTTCCTGCAGGGAAGGAGGAGATGCTCTCAGGGGTTCCCCCCCAGAGCCCCCAGCTCTGCTTTTGCTATGATTCGTTCCTGCTGCTGCAGTGTCTGGTGCAGCCTAGGATATAGAGCTTGGGCCTTGAAGTGGCATGTCTGTGTGGATTCTCTGAAGTCTGATATAGGGTTGAGCACATCACTACGACCTCTTTCTCAAGCTGCCCATGTAGAAAATGATGAGAATTTAAAGAACTCTAAAACCTCTGCCCAGCCTGTCATCAGCTTGGCCTGGAATGAGCAGACAGCCTCAAAGGTTTCAAGGGAGAATCCACATGCGTGGCCTTGCCCATCCCTACCTGCACAGTGCTACTGCACCTGCCTCCCTTTAGAAAACTAAGCTAAATAAAGCTGCTGCTGTTGCTTTGGTGGCACAGCAGTGTCCAATGCCATTTTCCTAAGTGGTGCTTTTGCCTGTGCAAGAGGAAAGAGTGAGTGAAGGCTTCTGGAGTCTACAGTAAAACTGATGTGCTCTTCCCTAGGGCTGTGCTGGATGGTGATTTCTGGCACATCAGCTGTGGAAATCCAGGGTAATTTCACTGAAGCCTTTCCAGATATCCACCTGCATGAAGGAAAACACAATCTGGCATGAGGGTTTGAAGGAAACACAGCCCAGGGGTTAGCTCCAAGATGCACGTTCTTGTTTTCTGCCTCTCTTAGCAGGCCCTATATGCAGCGCTCCTACAAGGCGGTTCTTCACTTCCAATGGGAAGTCAAGGCACTGCTTTCCTTAGAAACATTCCTGTGGCGCTGGAATCCGCAGCATTTCCTTCAATGAAAGGGTTTGGGATCGCCAGGAACCTGGGCACCTCCCTGTGAAGCTGGTGGCAGAGGAACAGCATGGCCCTGGCAGTGCTCGTGGGTTGAGTGACGCAAGGCACTAACGTTAGCACAGGTAATAAAAGCCTTTCCCATGCAGGTGTATGTACATGCGTGCATATAGATGCAATATCTAATAGAGCAAACCACGCTGTTATATGTCTGTGTTTATATAAAGTGCTCCTTTCAGCATCCCAAGTGCAGATTTGCTGTCTTCCTTCCCTCCTTCCTTCCCCCTCTTCCTCTCTCAGGCTGAAAAAGGAACTGGGTTGGGGCTTTGGGGCTTTGCTGGGGAGCTGTGCCTGGCTGACAGTCTTGGTCACTGCAGGCTTTGCATGTCTGAACACCTCACCAGCTCATGGAGCTCATGATTAGGCTGCAGCAAGGGTGGACTGTGTGTTATGGACTTGTTTTCTTGTCATTAATGCTACGTGATGATGGCCTGCTGCGATGGAAACGTGTTTGGGAGGGAACTCAGTGCATCAAAATGAATGGCCCTGTCGGTCCTCCCTGCTTCAGGGACTGGGATTTCAGGCTTTCTGGGAGCAGAGGGTTGGAGGCACCACTGGGTTCCCCACCAAGGCTTAGATGAGCAATTAGAGCAAGGATGTTGTCCTCAAAAAACAGCTCGGGAAAGCACTGCATCCCCTCTGCAGCCTGGGCACCTGTGTTTTCTCCCTCTGGAGACCAGGAGATCAACCCAAGGACTGCTACCCAAGCTGATGTCTGCTTGCTGCTTCCCCCACTGGGATCAGCAATGCAGCCTCCAGCAGACTGCAGCTGCGTTGTTCTTGGCTCCCCAGGGCAAAGAAGTTTACTGGTTCAGTAAATCAGTTTAGCATATGTTTAACTCTACCTGTGGAGGACGGGATCTGAGCACCCCTGGGTGCTGAAGGCTTAAAAAGCAATGTGAGCTGCCTACAAAGCTTAGTAGAGGCTTTAGCCTCAAGGGTGTAAAACATGCTAGTTAATGGAGAATCTAGGTAAAGGCATCCAGGGATCATGGAGCTTTTGGGGGATACCCATGGCAGTGTGTTGGGATGTTGAGAAACAGCACATGAGTGCTGCACTTTTCGCCCAGCGCTCACTATTGACCACTATTAGTACTGGGATTATGAACTGGACACCTTTGATTTTAAGCAGTTCCCTACGTGCTGGCTCCCAGTTCTGTGTTTCAGACCTCTTCATCTTTGAGAGAAGAGGCCAAGTATTGGAAGTGGATGAGCAGACAGATGTCCTTGTTGTGTTCCCCTAGGATCCAGCAGAGTAGGGCTTGGACACCTCTTGAACCAGAGCTATGACTGTGAGATGCATCTTGAAAGAGGTGTCCATGAGTGACAGCATCTCCAGTTTCCTGACATCCCTCAGGCTCTGATCTCAGAGCAAAATGGGAGGTCTTGCCTTGCCTGGAGGGAAAGAACTGGACTCTCGTGTTTGCTTCCCGTGAGCGCCAAGCTGGAAAAGCTGATGCAGGCCCACTCCTTGCAACGTGCCTGTAATGAAGGATTAGTAGCAGAATAATAGAGGGCAAGGCACACAGGGTGCTTGCAAGGAAGCATCTGCCAATCTTCTTTTGAGGGTCAGATAGGTGGCTTCAGCAGAGGAAATCATCTGTAGAGCACAGCCCTTCCTTTGCAAGCGGTTAAGATCCTGCTGAGTGCAAAGCGCTTTTAAGCCAAGCTGTGCAGGTGTTGTGAGCTGCTCTCCCAGCCCACTGGGGACAGATGTGAGGCTTTCAATACAAGTTTCAGCTTCTTTGGCTTTTACCCTCACTAGCTGGGTTATTCAGTTCACGCATTGCATCGAAGACTACTCCGGTACTGCTAAAACCTCTTGTGGCTGCACCGTGGTTTACATCCCCTGCTCCCCACCATGCTATGAGCGACATGCAAGTGTTAGCAGAGGCTTCTTGAGGGACAGAAGGAACCTGCTGGCTGTAGCAACTTGCTTTGCAGTTATTTTTGATTGAGGTTGAGGCTGCTGTGGTTTGTGCCCCAGAAGAAACTGGGCTGCGCACAGGCAGTTCCCAGCAGCGCTGGTGTTCGCCTTTCGCCTCCTCTGATCACAGAGGTGTTTGATTTCTAAACATCAGAAGAGAACGGGCTCCTTTGACTTCCTCTGATGTTCGCAAGGCTCAGGGAACACTCCTGGATTTCGGAATCACATTCAGCCTGTAAAGAATGTGGAAGCTTGTAGGAGTGTTAATTACAGCCAATTATAACCTGTTTGACCGGCCGAGATGCTCCAATGGCTACTGAAACCTGCTGGCCTTGAAGATGGAAGCCTTCTAGTTTTGAGGAGCTTGAGCAGCAGTTGTCCAGCAGGACTGGTCCATGGAGCAGCTTGGTCAGATAGGGTTAGAATTGAACACGTTCCTGAGAACTCCTTGCCTGCAGTGCTGTGAGGTTTGTTTGCTTTGGGGAGCCCTGACTGCTTGTCATGACTCTCTTCCAGCCCAGCTGGTGATTTTTTCTTCAGCTGCTTGTTGGTTACCCAGGGATCTCATGTATTTACAGCTCTGCACTTTCAGCTTGGATGAGATGCTCCTTGTGATGGGGCAGCAGTGACAAGCTCCCAATCACGACCGTGAATGCAGATACGAAAGTTGCAAGTGGATTTGTGAGCGTGGGGATGGAGGAAGTCACTTGCAGAAGTGGGAATCAGAAACCTGGAAACTGGGCCAAGCAATTAAGGGACTGGCTGGGTGCTGTGCAAACACAAACCAAACAGACAGCCCGCCCTTTTCAGCTGTCAGGAGGGAAAGCTATCAGCTTTTCAGCTCTGATAATCAGTGATGGGCACCCAGCTGTAATCCAGGGACGTGGCAGTGCTGTGTTACCAATGCCTCGCTTTAAAAGAGCTCAAAATGCCTGCAGCTTCTAGTACTTGGCCTGCATCAGGGGGTCCTGCGTTTCCTCTTGTGACTGAGAGCAATACTCTGGCATTTGAGCTAAAACTGTGTTGTACACAGCCTATTTCCCAGGGTTATAAGCTGATGTAGCTTTAATGCAGGGTGCTCTGGGAGCAGAACACACGTGAAGAAAGCTCCTGTGGACCTCAGCTTTCTCAGCCTGCCTCCATAGAAGTGCTTCAGCCCTCAGAGCATCTTCAGGTCCCTCCTCTGGGCTCGACCTCACGGTACTTGAGTGTATGATGTCCTCTGACAGCAGCGACCCCTGGTTGCCTGCTTGGTTGTAGGTACACTTCACATCTCTCATGTCCCCTGCTTCTATTAATGGACAAAAAGCCTTTTGCCTCCCTCTGCACCCAGATAGGACCAGCCGAAATCACTGTCCCAGCCCACCATAAAGAAAGGAGACTCAGTATGCAGGTGATGCTCCAGAGACAGCAGCACAGCTCCTCTTGCTATCCTGATACTTTGCTCATCATGAGCTCCACAGTGTGGTTTCCCTCACGGTGAGAAAGAGCTGGGAGGAGTGAGGATCATTCCTGGCCGTGCACGATCCTTGTGCAACAGCACAAGTCATCGTGTGGTTTGGCTGTTGTTATGAAGCATCTATTGAGCTGAGGATGGGCCTGGGGCGAAAGGGAGGGCCTGACTCTTTGGGTGACATTCCTTGGGTGGCTGCAGGAATGATGAACTCTGATGGGTGACATCCTCCACCAACTCCTTCCTGACAGCAAGTCCTCTCATCATGGCATGGAGGAAGTCAAGAGGGATAGCACAAACTGAGCCAACCGCAAGGGAATCCTTGACCTGCAGCATGGGCTTACGGGCTCTAACTTGGTGACTTGCTTTGTGGAACCACACGGTAACACTTACATGAGCCCATCTTCACTGCAGACTACCTGGTCCTGAGTTTGTGACTCCAAACTACACAGTCCCAATGGGTGAGCGCTCCCAGCCTGGGAACAAGCAGCAAATCCAGGCTGTTTAGGTTAAATGTGCTGATGTATCCTATTAAACAAGAAAAAAACACCTCCTCGCCAGTCAGTGGGGCCTTGCAGTGGTCCCATCCCCTCCTTTTTGCTGACGTGAGTGATCATTTGACCTTCTGCTGAGCTGGTTTAGGGAGCTAAACTGGCTGAGAAGTAACCCTCCCCCCCAAAAAAAGAAGTGATTAGTCTTCACCACAGATGGTATAAGCTGGTGTTGGTGGTAGGGAGGGAACGGGAACGGGCAGTGGAGGAAGGGCAGGAACCACAACACCCTGACTTAGGTCAATTAAAACTGTTGTGGAATTTCACCCTGAGGCTTTAGTGGGATTTAATATAAGCAGCGCAGTGGCCTTGGCTTTTCGATGCGGCACGGGGAGAAACTGCACCTCCAGAGCAGTAAGGAGAAAGGAACGAGGGAAGGTGCCCGCAGATGAGAGTGGCTTTGACTTCTAAAGAAACACAGCGCTCGGTGATCACTAGAACGAAGCACATTTCAAACGTCACTGCCTCTCGCGCTGTCAGGGCATATTCATTCTGAGAAAACCAGAATGTGCTGGGCTTGCATTCTCCCTCCTCTTTCCATGAATCTGCTAACGTGTTCAGAAAAGGTCTCTTTTGAAAGCCCATATTAGAGGTGTATTAATTTTGAAAGCCCATTTCAGGGCTGTATTAATTTTGAACCTGTCAAAATGAGCGCTTGCGTTGGAAACAGCGCTGCGGGCTTGTCTGCGTCACAAATGAAACTAAAGCCCTCACGCTGGCTGTAAGCATGCTCTGTTCTGGTTCAACTTGGGTCGATTCCAGCTGAACTCAGGCACAGGCTTAATGGGCTGCACCCTCCCTCATTCACCCTCTGATTTTGTTCCTTGTAACTGCACTTATTTAAAGATGTTTGAAGAAACCAGGCTAAATACGGGATAAACTAAACTTCTGTTTTGCTTCTTCCTTGGCTTGTAGACAAATCTTGTGTGTGTGCTTAGAGCTGCAGACCCTGTGGATCCATGTGTCTAATCAAAGCAGACGAGACTGCAACTCAGACTTTGCATATTTCCATGAAATATTCATGACTCTAGAAGGGAATAACCTGGGGTGAACATCACTTTGTATGAATCTGAATATATTCTGTATCGCTGTCAGCAACAGAGGGCCTGTGCTTGTTGAGAAACATCTCTGCTTTGGCTCTAAGGACAATACTGATTGTATTTGCCCAGCTTCTCATTTAATTAGAAGATTTCCATTATGGGCCAGTTAAGGATTTCAGTCCCTATTTACCCCACATGGAAGCATGTGGCTGGGAAATGCCAGCTCCCACTGGAGTCAGCGTGAGTGGAAGGCGCCCAGCCTCCTGAGACACGAGGCAGGTTCTTACTTGGCTACTTAATACAGACTTAAGTGCTGAACATTAATCACACCTTCATTAGATGATGCTAGCCTCTTTTTTTAATTGATCCCTTCTGAAGCCCTGTAGGTTAGGAGTGGGAAGGAAGATCAGTAATGGAACAAAAAGGACTGTGATTTAGAGATCGGATTGCACACAGCTCGAGCCATGCATCAGGGTAACGAGATTCAGTCTCGTTTGGTTACAAGCACTGGAGACAGAAGCAGAAAATGGGATCCACCGAGCCAGCTCTCAGGAAATGGGAAACAATGGAGTGAGGAAATCAAATTTCAGACTGCAAGGGATATATTTACCGAGTTTTCCTTCGAATTTCTGCAGAGCTTTGTGGCATCCTCCTCGCAGCCTTTTTTTTCTTTCCCCTTCTATGTTTTCGGTCAGCTGCCATATGGCCGGAGGATTAGATCCCTGCGCAGCACCGTTGTTTGTGACCTATTTGTTAATGCGGGGCTGGGGTCAGCGAGAAGAGACAAACGCACTTGTCATTGCTCGCTGCTTTTCTCAAGTGCTCTTCCTGTTGTCGCCCACGCCGCCGCCAGACCTTTGGAACAAACTCATTAGGTCATTAGCGGTGTGCTCAGCCCCACGTGGCGGTAGGTGCTGCGTGGGTGAGATTCACGTTATGGCTGTGGAACAGGCCCTCCCGTGGCTTCCTGGCAGCCGCTCGTCACTAGGTTAGCTGGGAGGACAACCATGGCCTGCCTTGTCTTTCCTGACATCGCCCTGCAGCACTGCTCCTTACCCTCCTCCTCCTCGCCATGCCTATCCCTTCCATTCCCGCTCGCTGGATTTGCTGCCACCATCTGCTTTCTCCGCATGGACTGCTCGGATGCCAGCGTGGCTACCAGGGAGATGCCACAGCTATGGGCTGCTGATGCCAAACTCACGTTGCAAATAATGGCCTTAAACGCTGGCTCTGCCAACACAGCTGAAATGTTGTGGGCTGGGAATGATCTGATAGAGCAGCTGGAGTCAACATCCAGGGCGTGGTATGAGAGAGGGATGGGGCAGTGCTGGCATGGGAGGTTTTCTACACTAGCTCCTGGGTTTGAAATCAAAGGGCAAACAGCAACACCCTCCTGTTGTTAATACAAAATGAGGACTCCCCTCTCGCTGCGGATGCCCTCAGGGGACCGCCTGAAGGGATCGAGTTTCCTCTCACTGTGGATGTCCTCAGGGAGCTACCCAAAGGGATCATCCCTTTGCAGCCTGGGTACATCCCTGCTGGTGCAGCTGCATCCATCGGGTTCCTTTACCAGTGCAGCAGGAACTGTGATTGACGGCATTAACGGGTGTAATAAAAAGTGCCATTCTGCTTGGCTGGCTTGTTTTGCTTGCACGAAGTGGCTTGATCTGGTTGATAGAGGAGACGGTTTGTTGACAGAGGCATGCCAGCTCTGTGCTGGGTTTGTGCATTCATACAGTGTAGACAGACACACCTGGGATGGAGCTGGGAATGGCGAGGAAGCCGCCTCCTGCTTTGGAGAGTTGCCTGTCTGGACCTGGGAGGAAGGTGGGCAGGAGAGAAAGCAGCGGGAACAATCTTCTATTTCCCATTTTCTTTTAACCGAGAGTTTTCTTCTTGTTCTTTAGAGCTGTCAGCACCTAATCATTAGGATTAATGAACGTGCACAGAAACATTAGGTTTCCATCGCTGCTGTTTTCTTCTCGGGAAGAGGGAAGTATCTCTCAGCTCCTGCAGATCCTTTATATTATTCCACCCAGACTTATTTCTGCCTCGCTCAAGGTTAAAGCTCAGCCAGCATCGCAGCTTAACCCAGAACCCTCGCCTTCCCAGCTACCAGATGGCATCCGAAGCATTCCAACTTGCAGCGTTTCTAAACAAGTTGGTTTTAATGCAGTTTCCTCTGTGTTTTACTGCAGTCCCTGTTCTTCTGTATTGAAACCCCAGTTCCAAGGCAATCTCTCCATGGGAGAAAAGGGCTGGGCTGAGCCTGACCTGTCTGTCACTTGAAAGGCAACACCTTATGAACCGGGGTTTTGCTCCGAGTTTCCTTTCTGCTGTTACGCTCTAGTAAGGCAAGATTCCTTAGGAGTTAGGGTTTAAATCACTGGCAGCGCTACCCGGAGCCAGCTGTAACAGGAGCAGAGCCCTACTCACCAGCTTCTCCCCTGACCCCCGCCAACCCCGACCATCTCCCACCAGCGACGCCCCGTTTCCTTCTATTGTCCCATGCTTTTACGATGGGAACAAATACATCCAGGAGGAACTGCAATGGGGCCACCAACCTCCTCCCACCTGCCAGCCCGGTTTAGTCATTATCCCCAGCGGGAAAGGATGCTTGCTCCAATGCCTGGCTCCCCCCCCCCACCCCATCCCAAAGCCTTCCCCCATCCATAAACGCTGTTATTCCCTATTGGCAAAGGGGAATGCTGCTGTAATCACAGTATGAAGCCACTTTGGTGCACGTCAACCCGCCCATGTTTGGGGGGATCCCCTTTCCTGCCCATGCTCTCCCCACAGCCATTCCCTTCCCTCGCAGCCGCAATGGCCCCGCGGAGGAGCCGGGCGCTCTCCCACCACCACGCTGGCTGTGAGGAGGGAGAGAGGGAGGGATGGAGGGGCCGGGCCGCGCAGCGCTGCCCGGGCTGAGGCCGCCGCCTCGCTCCGTTCCTTTCCTCGCCGCGCCCGGGCCGTGGCCGCGCCTCGGGGCCGCGCGCGGCCGCCGGTTCCGCCTCCTCCGCCACCTCCCCCCGGCCGCCGCCATGTTGGATGGTGCGTGTGGGTGTCAAACGCAGCCAGCGGCGGCGGCGGCGGCCGGGAACCGGGACCCCCCCTTCCGCGTGTCCCGCGGGCCCCTCCCCGCTCCTCCCGCACGCAGCGCCAGGTCAGGCCGGGAGCCGCGGGGAGCTCGGGTGCGGGACGGGGATCGCGAACGGACCGGACGGCGGCGGCGGAAGAGCCTCCCCCCGCCTTTCCCCTCAGCAGCGGGGTGCGGGGTGGGCGCGGGAAGGGGCCCCCCGGGGCTCGCCTCGGGCACGGAGCGGGGCCGGCGGCCGGTGGGTCGTGGGGCCGGTGGGGTGGGGGGGCAGCCCCGGCGGGGGTCCGGGGTGTCCTTTGTTGTCGCCGTTGGGTGGGCAGCGAGTTACTGCCCATCGTGGCAGCCCGGCGGCGGGGCTGTGGAGCGGGGGGCGCGACTCCGCGGCCCGGTGCTGCCGGCGGCGGCGGGGCGAAGGGATGGGGGGGGGGACACGATGGCCACGGCCCTTCGCCTCAGGGCCGGAAGGGTTTTGGCCGCCAGCCTCCGGCCCCAAGTTTGGGCCTGGCTTCCCAGGGAAGCCGATGAGGCCGGCCTGAAGCCGCCGGGGCTGCGGGGATGGCGGCGGCCTGCTCCGGTGGATGGGGGGGACCAGCGGCGGGCCGGGGCCGGGGCCGGGGCGGGGGTGGTGGTGGTGGTGGTGGTCTGGTTCGTCTTGTTGTCCCCAGGCCTTTGCGTTATTAACCTTAATTATGGCTCTGTTTGTGTTATTGTATTATTTTCAGTCGTCGAGTCGGTTTGGAGGGTGTGTGGTAGTGCTTTTAGTCATTTTTAATGCTTTATTTTATGTCTTTATATATTTTATTTCAGTCTTTACCTGCAGTGCCTTTGATGCTACAGATAGGTCTTGGAGAATCAGTGTGCTGCATTACATTAAGCATTATTGTTGCTGGGAACTGTACTGAGACAAGAATTATCACAGGCTATCTAGAATGGAAGTTTCCCATTTTAAAGCTTTGTGGCATATTGGTAACGTTGGGTCTCAGTTTGGGTTGGCCCAGGGGTATATAATGCTTTTCCCTTATGAAGTGTGGTATCATCACCAATGTGAAAAGCAAAGTTATATTTAACATTTAAATGTATCGGACCCGTTTCTTTCTCTTAATCTGCTGAGAAAACACCCTGGATTATACATGCGTACACATTTTCAACAGGAGGCCTGAAATACTTGCTCGGATCATTGAGGTGTGTTGCGGATGCTGTGGACTGTGGAGGCTGACTTTAGGAGTTCAAAATGCAAATCAGGCCACAAGATTAAGTTTGATTATTCTCGCCACTGAAAGACGTGGTTTATGGTAATACGGAACTCTTGCATAATTCCAGTGTGTTACTGTGTTTTGTGTGAGACAAGGTCATGGAAAATTGGATTGTTAGGATGTAAAATGTGGGATGTTAGGATGGTTTTTGATTAGAAATGTAAGTATATTGTAATACCTTTAGCAAAATACAGCCTATTTAGGAAGCACTTCTAAATATGTTTGTCTTGGCTGATTCTTGGATCCATTATTTTCAAACAAACTTACGTGTAGTGTTCTGTTGTGAAGAATTAAAGCTTTATGATACATTTTCTTTTATAAACTCAAAGCAATGGTAAGCTCGCCAGCTAGAATTGCAAAGATAATCTTCCAAATATTAAATATTTAACTGTGTTATCAAAAATTATCAAGTACAAATGAACCATGAGTATGCATTCCTGAAGACAAATTCTGATAAGGCTGAATTGACTCCAAGTTACACATCGGGAAGTTTGACTTTTGGGTGCTGATCGTAACTTCCTTGATGCCATAAAGTAACTATGTGACATCACCCAGGAATGACGATGGTTCTCCTGCGTGGTGCCTTGTATTGATGAATGAAGATGAATGTCTGCCTTCTACAGGCTGGACCTCTCTCTTTAGCAGAACATTGACCTGTTCCCTAGGTAGGAGCGAAGTAGCGTTGGAGAATACTCGGGCCAGAGAAGTCTGATCTGCAAGTTACCTGAGGGTCCTGTCCTAATAGAGGATATAGAGACAGCCAGACCTGGCTATCAGGTAGCCTGGTCTCAGATGCACATCACATAGTGGATGTAATACTCGCGTTGTTTTCACATCCATTATTCTTACAGTCACTTTTAATGACTAGTTGACAAACATCTGATGTCCAGTGCAAGCAGTGCTATGTAATGCGATGAGCATAAATGAATTCAGCTTGTAGTGACTGCAGCATTATTTACATAACTGGTTAATCATGCTAATTTTGTTCCAGCTGTCAGCTATTTGATTGCTTTAAAACTTGGAGCTTTTAAGAAGCCTCAAATCTTGGAGCACTGCTGTGAGATGCCAAAAGGCCTAATTTGTTACTTCATAATAATGCTGATAGTCTTTGCTTGATACAGAAATTGGTGTTTTGTTTTTGAGCTCGAGTGCTGTTTTTTGAGAGAGAGAAATCATTAAATGATAATCTGATTTAGGAGAAATACATTACAGGGGAGTTATATTCATGATGATCTTGCTTTTTTTAGGTCTTGTATGTAGGATGGGGAAATGGCTGTTGGTTTTGCCTGGTCTAAAGGAATATAAGTTACTCTAAAATCTTTAGTTAATGACTTGTACTCAGGAAGCAACTTTCAGCTCTTCCAATGCCGTATTTGCAGAGCGCTAAATTGTCTCTTGGGATCTTGCTAATAGAAAATGAAAGGTGCCTGGTTTGTCTGAATATCTGTAATGTGCTTTTTCCACTTTGCTTTGCTCTGATCTGTGCAGAGAGAGTATCGAAATGTACCAGTATCCTGCTGTCTGAAGTGCTTCAAAGAACAGCGGGTTTTTATGTGTGTTTCAGTAGCCTGGCTGCTCATTAAGAAGACATGAGGTGCTGTGGAGGAGAACAACATGTATGCTGTCCTCTAGAATAAAACCTGCTAGGTTGAACTGTAGGTCTGCTGGCATTGGCGTGCTTCAGTTTGGTTACATACTGGTATGTGCTGATTGGGAGACTGTAAAAATCCCAGAATGAATCAGTTCAGGTGGCTGTTACAAGATTGCTTTCCTGTTCTGTGGTGGAGATAAAGATTTAGAGTGCTTGTATGTCAGAATAAGTGGATTCAGAGGCCATAAACTTCAGGATGGATTTAGAGCCAGGTGGTTGTAGCAGTTGAGCCTTTTGGTGAGCGGTGCAGGAGGTCGAAAGCTACAGAAAAGCTGGTCTTGCTTACTTACCATTTTGCAAATCACAGTTTAGTCTTTGGTTTCAAACTGGGGATGTAGTTGATCTTACCACGATGCTCCAAACTGTTGATAAAAGGCAAAAGAGGTGGATCAAACACTTCTCAGGTGTGTTTTACAGGTAGCTAGAGGTTGTAGGCAGGATGTAAGGAGGGAGTAGCTTAAATTAGTGAGATCAGGTTCCTTCAAACTGTAGTAGGTATGTTCAGAGTTACCATCATAAGTTAAATGCTTGTAAATATCTAACAGTGGAGCTTGTATGAATGATTATGCTGATCAGAAAATGAGTAAGTATTTTTCATGTTTTCTACTTGCAGTGTCACTGCCAACTGAGATGCTTACCAGAGTTTGGTTTGTAAATGTAGTTTGTGCATTTTTACATTGAAGTACTACTTTGTGCTGAGTGAAACGCTTTTCTTCTGTATGGATAATTTGTAGCTTCCTTATTTTTTTGTGTACTGTTAGGAATATTGAACTTAAAAATGGATCACAGCACCACTGCCCTGTACTGCATTAATTGTTAATAGTGTGTATATCTGTTTGCATGTCACTCAGGGCTGTTAACATAAATGTCTCTAACCAGTGCCTGCAGCTTGTATTCAAGGTCAGACTTGGTCAGCTCACGCTGCCTTGGCTTGCAGGCTGGCTTGAACAAGCTCTTTCCAGGTGGGGAAACATGAGTATGGAGCAGAGGAGAGCTCAGGCATGAGCTCGGGCATGAGCAGGTCCCCACTGGCCGTGCAAGCACAGTGTGCCTGGGCAGAACCCAGCCCAGCCTGGGACTGGCTGCATCTTCGCCTTAGAGACTCCCCTTATCTCACTTTTATGGTGGAGGTGGCTGGGTAAAGTTTTAAAGCATCTCAGATGCAGTATGGTGGGTTGGAGTAGCTGACCTTTGAAGGTCCCTTCCAACCTGTACTATTCTATGGTTCTGTGTCTCGTTGTCTTGATGCATACACTTTATTTTCAAGCAATAATTCTCCCATGATTAGGAGCAGAGCTCCCTGGGCTGCCTCAAGTAATTAATTGTAATTTTGACATGAGACCTCTGCAGTTTTCTTCCACATTGTTGACTGCTCCTGTCTTTCCTCCAAGTGCTGTTTTATTAATGTCTGCAGTTGCTGAGTCTTCTGTCATGTAACTGTATAATAAATACTAAATGTATGAGGTATGAGAAGTAGAACAGTTTCGGAGGGTGACCATGCAGTCTGCTTTTGTAGATAGGGTACAAATGTGTCTTTTGGCGTGTAGACTTCTCTCCACCTCCTCCTACTCTCTTGCTCTCATAATCACTTGTACTTTGCACATATATTCATCTGTTCCAGTGTCTGTTTGAAGAACAGTCCTGGTTCTCTCTCCAGTCAGGTTATATACGTGTTTCCTACAGCACAGATTTGATCACCTTTAGACCTGATGTTTTGTTGGATGTTCTTTGTGAATGGAAATATCTGTTCTTACCCCTTACGGTAAAATATTAATCCGTGATTCATTTTCTCTTTTATACTTATGATGCAGCACTCAATGAGCAAATACTTTTACAAATCAATAATGTGTCTTTGAAAATTCAAAGCTGTTTATCAGTTTAAAAACCGTGCACCTAGAGGTGTTTCATGTCCATCCTTCAAGATAGATATGAGAAGACTTGCTCGCCTTGTTTGGTTTTCAGTGTAGTTAGTTATGGCTGATTTTGGGGCCTATTGTTCTAGGAGCGATGGACAGTGGAGTCCTGGGGTCATGGCTAAAATGCCACATCTGTTTCTCTAGAGAAACTCAACAGCCAGACGTTGATTTAATCTCCCTGCAGTATAATCTCATAGAGACTTCCCTGCCATGCTGAAGATGTCACATAATGTAATGCCTTCTAAAATGGAACTGGTAGTTTTCCTTATTTAAAAGCTGAAACCCAAACAGAGCTCAGTGTTTCTGTTTGTTGAGTCTGTTCTCTTTGAGTTTTGCTACAACATCCATTTGTACTCAGGCTAGTTAAAAATGACAGCACGGCTGACAAAGGTGCTAGGGGAGGGAAGGTCTTTTATCTTTTTGCTTTATTCACTCTGAAATCATATTAACTTTTAGATTTAACATCAATTTTGTACTTTGTGAACCTTTGCAAGGGCAATGGTGCTTTTGTAGCTTTGCTGGAACAGAGACATTTTAAGAATCTTAATAGAGAATCGTCTAATCTTATTACAACTGCTCCTGGCTGTTTAAATCACTTCCTTGTACTTAAAGAACAATCTGTCACCAGCTCTTTCTTGATTGTAGTTTTTGTCAGATGCAATTTATCCCCCTCTGTGGTTTTGTTCTATATATTTCTTTTCCTGGTTGTGCAACCCTTAGGTTGGCAGCAATTTCTTTCCCAAACAGTTCTTCTGACTTCAGTGGGATTAATCGCATGAGTAATTGCTCACTGGTGTAAAGCTTGTACAGATCCTTCTTTGTAGGACCTCATGGATAAACCCCACCAAAATAATGGATATATATAGTCCTAACATTCCTTAGGGAAAGGCAAAACAAAGTGTTTTTAAAGGTAACTTCCTCCCCTGAGATGCAGGCATGAAAGACTCCCTCAAAGGTATTTCCTTGTAGGCTGGAAATCTGCTCTTGAGTGGCTGGTTGTGAGCTGCTGACTGGGTGAACAGGCCCCAAGCAGCATTTTAGGTTTTTATTTCTTTCTCTTTATTTCGTCTTTCAGTAGTGAAGATTTCTTCAGCCAAAACTGTTGACCCAGTTGCTGCTGTAGCTGCCTTTCCACTTTCAGCTTTGTTTGGACAGGGATGAGGCTTTTGACAACAGCAGTAAGGCAGAGAGATGTTTGATCTAACCCTCTGAAATCAGCCCAAATCTGAGATCATTCATTAATCCTTAGCCTTCAGTTCTAAACAGAACTATTTAACACATCTGCTTGTTCTCTGATAGATGGTCAAGCACAATGTGCTGTGGCATGTGGTGTATGTAGAAGAAAGCACTTCAATTATTATTTTAAAAGCAGAACTTTAACGTTCTTAATTATTCAGTTCCTGACATTGCTGCAGTGTGACTGGTAGTGTCTGTTTAGAGAGGGATCTGATGTGCATTCCCAGCAGTAGTCAGATCCGGTGAGTCTTTAAATGCCCCTGCCCAGGTATTTCATCATTTGATTAAAAACCTCTTTCTAAATGACTGTTTGAAAGCATAAGTCTCACATCTGTTCTGTTATCTAATGAAATATTTGCCTTCTGAGCCCATAGTGGCTTATTGCTTGGGTTTATGATTGCTTTTTGTAACACTGCTGCGTGCAGTGATTATTATTATTTTACTTAAGGGCTCAAAGTGCTTCTAACTCATGAAATGTTACTCTTTTGCTCCTGTTGTTGAGCAGAGTTCATGAAGTTAAACTTTGGCTACCAATTCAGGAGAGCATTTATCAGCAAGTAAAGGTAGATAATGCCTCTGTTGGAATGCTTGAGGATAAATAGCACAGGTGACACCAAACACTTCACTTAGAAGCAAATGCAGATCAGAAATCAATATTTCATATTGTAATTGTAGTTTTTTTGAAGCTCTACAGCTTTATGTGTATTTTAAAAGCAGGAATTCCTACCTGCTACTCAGAAGAGCAGGAACTCTGTCATTGCACTGGATTATAACTATACAGCTCATGGTTTTAATACATTTTCAGCAATGCAACTGCTTTCTGAAGACTTTAGAAGACTGGTACTGGGTGACTCCTGGAAGATACTTATGTTTATATGTTTACTGGTTCTCTTGGGAAGATTCCACAAGGAAGTAAGATACAGGAATGTTTAGAATTGGCTTTACTTGGCTTTCAGAAGTCTTATATTTTAGAGAAGCTGAAGTAGAAAAGCTTTTGTGGCAGCAAAATCACTTTTAGTCTAGTTTGTTGCAGAGAAGCATTGAGGTATGTCATCAGAAGTTCTTTAGTCTGCAAAAGTGCTTCAGCATTGCATTTCAGATCTGCAAATCACTGGCCCCTTTGTGAAGCCCTGAGACAGACTGAAATGAAATGTCTGGCTTTATTTTACGTTTGGCTACCTAGTGGAAAATCTCCTTTTGCCTTGCCTGCTGCTTCACGCACACTGAGTACCATGGTTGACATTTTGATGTCTATCTGCATAGTAGTGTCTGCATCTATTTAATTTCACAATAATACAAACATGAGTATTTGCATCAACTTTAAAAGACAGAACGTGTTCTGTAACTGAAGATGTGTAATAGTGGGGAGTGCTCTGCGTGGTGCAAACTCTCTGGAGTGTTGAAGAGGTGAAGAACAGCAGTAGGTTTGTAGGTTGTCTTCATCAGACTGTTTCTAATTTGCTTTGGGTAAGGTTTTCTGTTCCACAGTTCATAGTCTAGATGAAGCAAAGTATGTACACATGTACTTCACTTTGAACGTGTGAGGGATCTGTTGCTCTGGGACTGGTCGTTGACTTGCAGTCGATGCTGAGCACAGCACATTGGGGTTTTAGCGCTGTAACGTTCCAGGTGTGAATGCAAGAGACATGCTTGAACATCCTGAATGCACAAATACTTCTGTTATGTACGTGCAGGCACAAAATCCTGCCTGGATGCCTTGGGACAGAGCCAGGTTTTCAGTCTTTATTTCTTTTGCTCTGCTTGGATAACCTATATAATACTATAGTGCTGTTTCCTGTCCCTGGAAATGCTGATTTTCAGTTTTATTTTAAGAAGGGATTTCATTTTCTTATTTACAGGAGGAACAAAGTCTGTGCCCATTTTTTGTTTCTTCTTTTCATTTTATTCTTTATAAAAAGGCCTGAAATACACTATGAGACTTTCTTTTCTGTTGCACAAATTCCAAGCTTAGAAATGGAGCAGTAGAAGGTGAGTCTTGGGGGCACTGGGGTAAGAGTAGAGGAGAAACACTGGTGTAAGTTGCCTCAGTATTCCACTGTGAGCACGCTGTGCTAGCTTATACTAGGTAGCAGAACTGGTAAATTACGTATGTGCATATATGTATGTGTGTGTATATATAAATATATATGTAAAGTGCAGCTTTAGCTGACCAAATATATAATGGCAATGCCCTTGGTACAGACAAAGCTTTACAATTAAAAACGCATTCAGTGCCCATCAAACGTGTGAATTGGATGTGTCTTTGGGTGCCACGAGGCATCTTGTGCTTCCATCAAGCTCGACAAGTCTTGTGTCCAAACTCCTCTTTTAACTATTTTAATATAATATGGTGGCTTTTGCGTTTTCTCCTTTCATGGGAATCCAGAGTAAAAGAGAAGTAAGCCCTGCCTGCTGCTTACATGCT
Source organism: Pezoporus wallicus (assembly GCF_028554395.1). NCBI lineage: Eukaryota > Metazoa > Chordata > Aves > Psittaciformes > Psittacidae > Pezoporus > Pezoporus wallicus. Next base: position 167,286 of record NW_026640870.1, read on the forward strand.
AAACAGATGCAAATAAGCCCCCTCCCTCCTGGTTGCATCCTCTCCTCATGGGTTTCTACATTGTTTTGATTAAAGCGGTTCTACTGCCAACTCCCAGCCCTGAGGGCAGGTGAGAGGGGGAGAAAAAAACCCATTCCTGATTGCAGCTCAGTGATTAACATATCTTTTGGAGTTTGTAATGTCATCATTTCAGAGAAAACAAAGTTCCACCAGCTTCACAGGGTTTCTGGGGTTGTCAGGAAGGCAAACATCAAAGTGGGGAGAAAAGAGGAGTTTATTTAAAATATAGTAGAAAGACTTAAAACAGTCGTGCTAACCTATGAGAGCTATTAAAAATTAAAAACAGCCTTTGAAGCAAAGCATTAAAGATTTAATAGTATTAATTGAATGAAGCCGTGGGAGTTAAGGATGTGTAGACACATGTGTATGTGTTCTAAGACATTAGCTGTATTAAGGAAGCTGAGGTATGGGGAGTTGAATTCATTGTGCTTCATTTATAAAGGCTACCTTAACAAAACCCTTTGTGTTCGTGGACTTAATGAGTAGACAGCATTATAACAAAGTGTAAACAGAAGTGCAGGGGACTTGCTATCATTTTGCACACTGCAGTGGAGCAAGGAAGACCAGATTTGGGATTCCTGAACAAATAAGCAAAGAAGTTTCTAATCTATGCATTAAGGATAATCTTATTTCTTTATGTTATTATGTCTGATTTTATTTTCCTTTTAGGACTAAATACCTTTCATTGTTACAAGAATAGTAACTTAATACTGTTGTCCTCCATAACAAGGTTCCTTTCCTTTTATTACCCGGTGATACTCTGCCTGTAGTCCCACTCTCAGGTACGGGCTCTTTTTGGGTAACTACACTTTAGTGCTAGTTCATGATGTATTTTCTCTTAAGACTGACTGATTTTGGTTGTTTTTAGCTTTTACTGCTTAGAACTTCATCACTGTTAGGAAAACTTCTTGTTAAGAGAAAGAAGGTGGTCCCTCCATAGCCGTGTAAATAAATAACAAAGAAAAATCAGGGTTTTTTCTTTGCAAAGTCAAAACTCAAGACTTCATGTATTTGACCAGGATGTTAAGCAGAAAAAAGCCAGATCCTTACGTCACTTGCAGGAAAATGAGCAATGAAAGCTGCTTGCAAGTGTGCAGGTGGCACAGCAAAGGAAATTGGTGTCCAGAGGGGAGCAGGAGTTGACTGGCATGGAAATACGGGTGTGTAGGGGCACAACCAAGCTTGTCAAGAAGGATAACAAAATTGAGGGTGATCTTAATACATTCATTTTTCCTCCTTCAGGAAGATGGTTGCTGACAGCACAAGGCAGCTGTTTGAGCTCTTCTTGCTGCAAATGTAGTTCCTAAATGATTCAGCATGATAGTGTACCCACGCATTATAGCATTATTGATGAATTCATTACCCTCTGTTAGCTGATGGATGTTAATGGGCTAGAATTTCCTCTGTGCATTTGCACTAGATGGAATGCTCTTAGGAAAAAAATAAAGATCAGAAAATGGAGTGGGTGAGTTTTAAAGTTGCTTTCTTGTTCTGTTTATGAATCTAAAGGCAGAGAATGTTATTAATGACTTACATTAAAGCAGTAGTTAATGATCAACAGTGCAGTGCTATCAGACAGCTATGGGAGGTGCAAATAGTAGTACTACACAGGGGATTTACTTGCATCTTTTTCCTTTCCCATGTCCCAGGCTATAATCAGCTGCTTCAGAAATAATCAGAGGCTTGAGTTTTGGCTTACACGTGGTAGGTGTTGTCTTCTATGTGTGGACTCTGCACCGCATGTGTAGTCTCCAGGGCACGTACGGAGCTGCTGGTTGCAGAGTATCGAAGCTGAGAGGGTATAACATGTTCTCTGCAAGAGCTGACTGGAGGAAAATGACCTTTAATAATAGAACAGGCACAGATGCTTTTGAGTAACAAGTCTTTGTCATCCTCTGTGAGAAGAGCAAGCTAGCTCCCACTCAAATCATTTTCCATCTAAATAGCCAGAAGAGATAAGGGAGTAGAGGATGGATTCAGAAAACTTGAGGAATTGTTATGCTGACGGCTGAAAATATCTGTATATCTGCATGGGAGGGTGTGGGATTCACTGGCATCATCAAGCCGGAACATTTTTTTCCTAATTCCACAAAAATCAACAAAATAATAATAACAAAGCAAAATAATATCAAATCTCTGCAGGTGTGAGTAGGGATGATCCTTATTAGTGCCTGAATGAAGGAACTGGGAAGTTTTAAGCAGCATAATGAGGAAAAATCCTTATGTCAAATGTGCTGATTTATTATATTCTTTGGTCTTTTTAATGAATTACTTGCATCAAAGATGAACTTAAGAATATAGCTCAGAATCAGGAACTGGGGCAGCACAGAAGTAGACCCAAATGACTAGCAGTATTATTGAGTGCTGTTTCATGGTAAGCATAACCGAGTCTGCATCCAGGATGCTGCTGACAGGGTTGTTATGCTTCTCCTCTGCCCAGCAGAGCTCCTTTGGGGTGGAATTGCTTTTCCTGCAGTGATACAGGCACTGTTAGGAAGAGGGAAAAGAGGCAGGGTTGTTTGGAAATGGTGGCGTGTAGAGTATGAAAAAACACAGGAATAAGGGGGAAAGCTGAACAAGTGTTGCATGACAGTTAAAAATCAGTGCAGGAGGCACTGGTTAAAAAGTGGCAGGGGGCAAGATTTTAAGGTATTAACCAATTCTGAAAGAGTAGAGGACCACATTTCCTTCTTTCCAGTGGCTGTCTCCAAGCTGAAACAAAATAAATGTGTCGCTATTACTAGCACTAGGTGGTAAAAGGCGATTTCCTAGAAAACTCGCCTCTTACAGTTACCTGCTGAAAGCAAGCTCCAAATCCAAGCCATCATCTTTAACTTTTACTACCAATATGAGCTTTCAAGGTGCAGCTTTACGTTTTGCCTGGCGAAACGTAACTAGAGTGCCGTTGAATGGTACTTCTCTTACTTGTGGTGTACTTTAAAGTAATGAGAGTGACCTTGAGATTAATCGTTTTGGTGACCTGATCTGTCAGCTCTCCATCTCCCCCTTGCCTCCCTTGGTGTGTCAGATTAGCTCACTGAACTGATTCTATCTCAAGATCTGGTGTGAGGGACAGGGAGGTGGCACGTGACAGCAGAGCAGGTAGGAGCAGGACATGCCTTCAGTAGCAGCCCTCAGCCAGCCAAGAATCAAGTGTAGTGTGAAGTCACATCCTCAGTTCCTCTCTGAGCCTGACCGCTGGGCAGTAAAGCCTGGTGTAAAATCCTGGGGTTTGGCCAGATCTTTCCTGCAGTGTGGAACATGGAGGATTTTAAGGCTGTATATTTCCTGCTTTACAGTTTTATAGCAACTTCAATTAGTCCTGAGAATCCAACTGCATGTAGCTTAATTTCTGAGGGTTAAAGTAACCCTACATTAATTGTTACCAGTTGTGATAGTTGGATTAAGACCATGTGTTGACTTCTCAAGATGAATGAATGTGCAAGTCTGGTGGCTGTGAGGGATTGCTTGAAGTTTTATGCTGTGGATGGGCATTGATGAATGTTGGTAGGATGTTAAAATCAATCTCTGTTTTCTGTACAGGCTTGTAGCTTGTGCTAGCAGCCGGTACAGTTAAGCTGAAGAAAATAGTGGTGTTTGGGATGTATGGACAGATACGGCTTTGCAGATCGTGCACTGTTCTTTGAGCAGTCCTTTGCATTAAAAATTCATGTCCTAAAAGTATTCATTAGGCTCAGCTTCTGCCAGTAGTAACATGGAGAGTTAAATCTTTGTCATGAAGAGCACTTGCCTTTGGCCTAGTGGATTTATTAATGTGGTTTCGTGTCTGTGGTGTGTAGGTGGGGAGGAGGAACTGCACACAGTGACGTCTGCTTCATAATGATAAAGTGCAAACTGAATTTGGTTACTGAAGTCATTGGATAATTGTAAGTAGCAGGTACCTTCCCAAAGTATCAAGTCTGATATGTGAGCAAAGATATACAGGGATCCAGTAGTACTTGTCGGCTTTGAGTTTTAAAAGTTACAATTGTATAAGAAAACACTGTGGCTTAAAGAATGCAGGTAGCATTTAGCGGTCTTGCAGGCTTTTAGGCTGTATTATTTGCAGTTGCTCCTGTATTCAAGCTGATCTAATCGGGCTCTGAGCTGTTGGGAGAGAAGATATAACCGCTTCCCTTCAGCAGGTGCCTGTCACCCACTAAGCAGCCTAAGTGACAAGGTTCTAAGACCCATTTTCTGGCAAGAATATCAGATATCTTCCAGAATGGAAATAGGGAAGGAGAGAAATGTCTCCTACTGTCTTTAATTCAGTTGAAAATGCTACTTAAATATACCCAGTTAGCTGAGTTGATTTCACATTGGTACCTTTTTGTCAAGGCACACATTGGGTGATTCCTTTTTTTCCCCTACTTCTCTTATTTGTGAGAATAAAAGACAAATGCTTCTATTCAAGCAGGTAATCCCCAGAGCACAAACTCCTTTTGAGAGTTTGGGAAGGTATTTTCACAGCCGTGTTGGATTAATTTGCATTTAGAACTTTAGGTTCAGTGCATAATGGCTTGACCTTAACTCTGTCTGTAATTCTGCAATACTCTTACTCATTACACAGCTGGTGCCTGCTGTATTAGTGCTGAAAAATAGACTGAGATGTGCATAAAATGCAGGTAGTGCTGTCAGTGCCACTTGACCCCGCCGCAGAAGGAGGAATGTGTTATTTTTAAAGGGATGTTGGAAGCTTGTAAGCCTAAAATTAGATCTCCAGTAGTAGGTCGGATTTGGATCCATTTGTAGTGATCTCCATGGCTCTTGCAGGGGCTGCTCCTTTTTGCAGCACTTCAGAGCATATTTGCAGCTTCTTTTCATGCTGTCAATAATTCCAGCTGCATTACAGGCTGCAAAATGAAATATTACTTGATCTTAAAGGCATTTTCCAGCCTAGTTGATTCTGTGATAACTGCGAGTGTCAAAGCACCAGCAGCTCTAGTGTGGCGGGTCCTGAATTAAAGCGCTCAGATAGTGCTGCTGTATTCTCAGCTCTGCGTTTCTACTCCTTGTCCCTTCTTTGTGTAGACTCAGAGTAGTGAGATCAGCTCTCCGTTAAGCTCTAATATTGCCTGGGTAATTTAAGTAACCTGTAGTCAGAAAAGGTGATGTAGAGGAAAACTGATTTTGCATCTGTGTATCTATTTTATGGCTGTACAAGCTGGAGTTGCTCTCTGTGAGGCTGAGGCATGACTGTAAAATCAGTGTAGGATCTAACCTTGGGCTTCATGAATATGCATAAAGCTGCAGGAGAATTATCTTCCAGCATTAACTCTTTGAATAAAGAAATAATTTGGCCACCTGCTGGCTGTGAAAGCTGACCTTGTTCTCTCATTTGTAAAAGGGAGTGGAAAGCTTCCAAAACTTTGAATTTTGAACCATTTCCTCTTCTCAGAAACGACCCCGAAGAAGACAAGCATTTCAGCTGTGAAAAATGGAAATGAAACCTTTCTGCTGGAGTTAACCCTGGTCTTCAACCCACTTGCCAATCTGTATTTGTAACTCGTTTCCTAAATAATGTTGAAGCTTGAGGAAGGGCATTGATGGTAATTTCAGTGTCTTCACTTTACTGTTTTCTTCACATGAATTGATGTTTTCTCTGCTGTACAATGACAAGAGGGAGCTAATAAGTGTGGTGCTTGTTGGCTTTTACATATAGTGCCAAGCTTCTGTGCTTCTCTTAGTACCCTTCTCCAAGTGACCACAATGTACAGTTGCGCCTCTTCCTGTTTGGTTTTGGGAACAGTGTTTGTATTGCAGTAGGGGATCATACTGTAGGCAGTATAATGATACCCTCTGGTCATCCAGTTCTGTAAGAATTATGTATGAATAGGGAAAGGAAAAAGGGAAAGAGAATTAGCTAGGTTTGAACATTTCTTTGTGGGATGCAGTATAAGCAAAGTCTTTGCTGTCCTTTTTTTCTGGATTATTATATTGAATTTTAAATGAAGGCTTGTGCTTAATTTCTTTTTATCAAACATTTCTGGTTTGTGTAAAATGGGACTTTCTAAAAGCACAGTGGGTTTGGGTTTGTGCAAATGATGAACTGTCACAAGAAAACTAGGATGTGAATTTACAGTGGCGGGCAAAGGGAATCCTTTTTCCTTGCCACAAATAGAAGCTGACTTACTGTTAGGATTAGTGTCTTGTTTGAGTGCATGCTTTTTGCTCTGTGCAGGTGTGGTGTCACTGTCTGTCTGGGGGAACTTCTTCCTTACTCAGCATCATTCTTTGCAGACTGGTAAGAAGCACTCTCCACACCCTGGCTTCTCTGATGTATCCTGGAATTCAGCAGGTCCCTGACGGATCCCTGGCACTGTCACTCCAGCCTGATAGCAAAGAGAGCAGATTGGGATGGAAACCTGTAGTCATCTTTTCCTGTAGTTCATGAAAGGGGGGGGGGGGGGATATTTTTACCTAGATCAACGTGTCTGTAGAGATTGCCTCAAAATCACAGAATGAGTGAATTATCCACTTTCAAAACCCACTTTTTGTGCGTGTCACAGTAAATGTCTGCCACACGTTGTCTATAATACCATTAAAACTTTATACAAATTTCTGGTCAACTTCTTACGTTTAATGCTAATTTTCACACTTTTTATTGCCCATTTGATATGTATTTCATGTGTTTCTGGTCCATACTTATCTGGGCTGTGTCTGTATTTACCTTTCGGCTTGATCTGAAGGGCATTTTATCAGTGCAGACAAACCCTGGTTTGAGTTTTACATTCCAGAGAGCTGAATGGCTTCTGCTGTCTATAGGTGGATTTATTTGTATGGCTCTTTCTTTGAACTAAGTTTATGAAGGATTTTGTGGCTTGGCTTCATTTCTGTGTTAGTTTTAGCAAATTAAAGATGGTTTCCTCATGTAGATGTTATTTACTGAATTCAATCTCTTGTGAGAGAGAGCTGTTGAGAGGATCACTCAAGATTTCCTTCTGTCTCTGTTGTATATAGAAAAGCACCAGGAGAATTCATTTGGGTTATTTGTGTAATGAAACTATTGGAATAGGAAAAAGGAAATGGGACATTCCCTTCCAGGTTACCTGCGATAGCACAGGTGAGCATCACCTTGTTTTGTGTCCTTTTCCATCTATTTAAAGATGACAATGTAGATCGAAACCAGAGAAAATGGCTTGGAGGGCCCAAAGAAGAGAAAACAAGGAAGGCTCACCCAAGCTGACCAAGACCAACTCCCTCTTCCCCTCTCTGTTGAACCTTTTAAAGAGCTCAGTTCAAGCTGATCCCTTTGCCTGCTGGGAGCAAGGAACAGCAGCTTTCATCGTGCAGTTTGCTTTCTGCTTTCTTTGCAACTGTAGCGTTAAAAATGCAAACTCACTTTTGCTGACGTTGCAAGTGCATTGTTCTTCCTGGTGGTTTGTTGGGCAAACTTAATTCAGTGAGGTCTTTGGGGGGAAAAAAGCCTTTCTGGGTAAGTATTTGATCATGTATTAGAAATGGTTTCTCACTTTCATGCAGTGAGGCTATTTGGCTTTCAGATCTCTTTAATCATAAGATTGGCTGTTACAGTGCTCCAGGACCTGTAATAATCAAGTAAAATATGTCTTTGGTGTGGTGTGGATGCAGAGGGTTTGTAAAGGAGATACTGAAAGACACACAGGGCTCTTAGTGAGGGTTGCTGCTACTGCCAGAACAGTTGCCTTGAATATTGGTACAGCTAGATGGGGGGTAGATGTCCATCTTTCCACTCCACTTTTAATGGAGTAACATGAAGCTTAGAATGAATTGTCTCCAGTGGGTTAAAAGTAGAATAGGATTAGAAAATGTGGAAAGAATAGATGTTAATGGGATCCTCATTAAATGCCTTTGTGTCCATGAATCAAAGACATGGAGGTAAAGAACCACATCAGCACCAGTGGCCTGAATGGTTTTCCAATCTGTTGCAGGATAACAAGTGAAATCTTTTATTTTCTGGAAGAGTGAAAAATGCTCCTTTCACTTAATCCAGCGTGTTTGCTCTTTGAAATGTGTGCTCTACAGCTGTTTTCACAAAGCTCTGCTCCAGATTTACTCTCTGCTAGTAGCCTTCTTCAGCAGCTTCACCAAGCTTCTAGTTTGGGGAATGGTGCTGCCATGCCTTTGGCTTCCTGCACATCTGTGTGCTCCAAGCTCGCTTGCTTTTGGGCTGAAGCTTTATTGGTAATTAACCTAATAAATCCTAAATGTAAACACAGCCTTTCCCAAATCCAGGGTTCTGTCCAAACCATTTCTGCTCTTGATGAGGCTGTACCTTTGCTTCTGCTTCTTGCCTACACTTTACAGCTAAATGAAGGAAAAGTATTCATGGCTTTGCTACAGGCTGCGTGGAGAGCACAGCAGGGCCTTGGCTCCTGCCTTTTTGATCGTTTGGTTTCTTCTTTGAAACCAGGTGTATGAGTTCCTAGCGTGTGTAGTGGGGCAGGAATGAAAGCTCTTTGCTTTCTGATGCTGTTTTCTGGCAGCTTGAACAGGCTTCTTCAAAAGCAAGACCAGGGTTCGAGCATTCTTACTCTTCTCATAGCCTGCCTTGCAGCAACACTTGTGACCGTGTTTGCAGCCTGCTCACCTCTCTCATACAACAGAAAACAAACCAGTGCTCAAAAGCTCATTTTCTACCAGACTTTAAGCTGATCAGTTCTCCTGTGCTGTTGTGCGAGTGCTAGGTTTGATGCAAGAGAGAAGGGGGAAGCGGTTGCAGAGTTGGGAGGCCACTGGGTTTGGTGCTGGCTTACCATTAGCTTGGCATGGCTTGTGGCATTGCACCCTGATCGTCTGTGTCCCTGTTTATCTTGTGATTATGATTTATTCCTCAGGTATTTATTCTACTGGCCAAGTTGGAGGTGTTTAGGACTAGTAGGTGTTGCCATGTACTGTAAAATTTACCTTTCCAAACATCATAGGTGGTGTGGAAACGATCTTCTTTCAGAAGCTTGTGAAGTTGAAACAAGTGATAAACCAGACTTCTCTATTCTTTGGTTGGGGAGGTGCACACAGGTGAGGCATTCGCTTGTATATTTTGGTCTTAGAGGCCTCTCATTCCTGGCCTCTAAAGAAACAAAACTCGTAAGACAAGAATGGTTTTCAGAGATTTACAGTGGGTTAAAAGACAGGAAACAGGGTTAGGAGGTTAGGAGTAAATGCTTGTTTCTCACAGAGAAAGGTTATTCCAAGTGAAGTGTCCTGCCAAAGATGAGTACTTGTGCAAATACGCCCTTTTCCAGATGATTTCTGAATAATAAGGTGGCCAAATTGAACCAAATTAGTCAAATTTGAAATGAATTTTGAATTGAAGGATGGAGGATCTGCGAAGTGGTAAAATGGTAGTTGAAATGGCCTTAAAACATTTGCATAGGGAGAGGAAATGACCCTGGTTTCATGTGTAGGAGTAGAGGCACAACTACCAAAAGACAAGTAGACTTTAGAAAGTATTTGATAAAGAACAGGGAGTCTTAAGCAGTCAATGACTGTGTTGTGATATGAACTTGTTACTGCCAACTCTGAAGTGTAGAGTGTTTGGAGCCATGTATATCTCAAGAAATAGAAGTGTAGTATGTGCATGGAAAGACATCAGAGATGATTTGAGATACGGAGCAGCTTCTACATAGAGGGGTTGAATTTTGGAAGACCCTCACTTCAGATGGAGTTGGCCAATTTCCATAAAATAATGAGTGATGTAAAGAAGCTGAAGGCGATTTGTTCTTGCTTAAAAAGCATCCCTTCTGTCTGCAGCTCAGGAAGTAAACGTCCAAGGTTAAAATAAGCTGAATTACTTGTGCAGCGTGGACCCTACACTGCTGTTGTGTGCTTGCTGAGGGTGAAATGGGAAACACAAGTGGCTTCCAAGAAGGGGTTGGAAGAACCACAGTGTGCCTATTGCTGGCTATAGAGTCTCTGCCACAGGTTGCATCTGAGATGCCCAAGACATCCATCAGGCAATGGAATATATATGTTCTTAGAGTCTTTGCATGAGGATTTGTGTCTGAGGATGTTGGGCTTGGTGGACATTTTATCAGACTGATGTAGGAGGGTTTGATTTCATGTTCTTTAGTGCTTCTCTGCTCAGGTGACAGGCTCAGCCCTTATGGGGGGGTGTATTCTTCTGATTTGGGATACGTATCATCAGTACATCAGTGTTGGTATATGCCTTTATGGTAAGAAAGTCATCACAGAGCTGCATGTTGTCCACGCTGACGCTTAATTCTGCTTTCATTCTAAATGGCACCAGAGCAATTTGAAGAATGATAACAATGTTAGACTGGAAATCTGTGCATTGCTTCTCTCCAGTGCCTTTTGTAAGTGATACTGTTGCTTCTTCAGTGTTTGGAGAAACATTGTTGGAGGACATCTTGACTGTGCAATCTCTATTAAACATGGCAAGTTCCCTTACAGGATCAGTGCTTAGGGTTCATGCAACTGGTGAATATCAAAGACTATTCTGTGTTAATGTAATAGCAAAATCTGCCAGTTTACTCCAGTAATGTATTCTGAAGCTTAATAGGCCTCTGTTTACTTGAAACGGTGACCTTAAATAGCTAACTGAAACAGCTTTCCAGCTCCACAGCTTGCCCTTGGGGGATCTTGCCAGTCATTTTGGCTTAACAATTCCATTTTCATATAATTAAAACTTCTTCTGTGCTGTGTGGAAGACACGCAGAGCAGAAGCTGTGGATGTCCTGAGCGTTGTCAAACGTACAAAGTAAATGCATTTGGAAAAATAAGTTCTCCTCTAATCTGCTTAGCATTTAAAGGTCACCTTCAGTTGGAGGGTGTTGTTCTGGTGCTCCTTTCACTGTGTCTCAACTGAATGCAGAGTCTTCTTCAAGATCTCTGCGCTGATACTGAGTGTGCTTTAAGCTAACATGAGGTTTCAGGTATAGCTTGGTTAATTTTGGGGCAGTTTGCTTATTTCTCTCAGTGCTCAGATTCGTGCAGCAGTGGTGGCAGACTGCAGTTGTCAACTAGAGGGAAGCTAATAGCTGCTAAGCATGGAATTTCTAACGTAGTTTCGCCTCTCTACAAGCCAGCATGGTAATTTCTGTAATTAAAAATCCTAGGTGGGTTTTACCATGCTGGAAACTGAATCACTAAGTGATTTCTTGGACTTGGTTTCTGTTTTCCTTGTAGAATTTGCTATTTGCATAAGCCTGGACACCTTCTTGCTTTGGTTTTGTTCAGGTTTGTAATCTAAAGTGTTTAGTATTACTTGTGAGAAGAAGAATAGTTTCCAAAATCAAATGTCTAGAAGAAATTCAAGGAGGAAATTCATCAGTTATACTTCTGAGTTATTTTCCTAGAGTTCTGTAGGTTGCTTTCCATGTAGGAACAATTAACGACCCAACTAACGTGCTTTGTGTTCTTTCCTTATGCAGGTCATGATTCTCGTTTTCTCTTGTCATTCTCTTGAAGAGAGGAAATGATTGTAGTGGAACCTGTTACAAATAAGCCACTGATCCGGAGCCTTTTCAGTGCAGAAGCTTTGATACAAGAGCAGATATAGCCCTTTCCTTGCTTGTGTTCTGGGATCTGTCTTCTTAAAAAGGGAAATAAAGATGACGACTTCGTCTATTAGGCGGCAGATGAAGAACATCGTGAACAATTATTCAGAGGCCGAAATAAAAGTTAGGGAAGCGACTTCCAATGACCCGTGGGGTCCTTCCAGTTCGCTCATGACTGAAATAGCAGATCTGACTTACAATGTGGTGGCCTTTTCTGAGATTATGAGCATGATCTGGAAACGACTGAATGACCATGGCAAGAACTGGCGACACGTGTACAAGGCCCTGACTCTCTTAGATTACCTGATCAAAACTGGTTCGGAGCGAGTGGCGCAGCAGTGTAAAGAGAATATTTTTGCTATCCAGACGTTGAAAGATTTTCAGTATATTGATCGAGATGGTAAAGACCAGGGCATCAATGTGAGGGAGAAATCCAAGCAGCTGGTCTCTCTTCTGAAGGATGATGAGCGACTCAAGACAGAGAGGGCCCAAGCCCTGAAGACCAAAGAACGCATGGCTCAGGTGGCCACTGGAGTGGGTAGCAATCAGATCACCTTTGGCCGTGGCTCCAGTCAGCCAAACCTATCTACCAGCTACTCAGAGCAAGAGTATGGGAAGTCTGGAGGATCCCCAGCATCTTACCATGGCTGTAAGTACAAATACACAGACAAAAGAGGGTTTTCTTTCTTTTCTTTTGAGAGATTTTGTACTCTCTATGACTCCCTGGTGGTGGCTGGTTCTCTGAAGGAACAAGGAATAGGACAAGAGGAAACAGCCTCAAGCTGCACAAGGGGAGGTTTGGGTTGTATATTAGGAACAATTTCATTCCCAAAGGGTGCACAGGCATTGGAACAGGCTGCCCAGGGCAGTGGTGGAGCCACCATCCCTGGAAGTGTTCACAAACTGTGTGGATAAGGCCCTCAGTGACATGGTTTAGTGATAGCCTTGGTGGTGCTGGGGTGAAGGTTTGACTTGATGATCTTAAAGGTCTTTTCCAACCCAGTTGATTCTGTAGTTCTGATTTGCTTTCAGACATGAGAGTAAATGGTGCCTAGTAGGAGGATTAGTATGCTGACTGCAAGGAGCTTTTTTGCACTGGCTGAGTCTCTGTAGGTCTGCTCAGTGGCAGTAATGTCTCTTCAAATGACTGGTTAAATATTTGTTTTGGAGAGGATGTGTGTATTGATGTGCATCAGTTTAAAAAGCAGTTGTTTACTGTCAGTTCCCCAAGGTAGCATTGTCAAGCTGCTTTTGTGAACACGTTCCAGTGTTTGACGTGATAAACCCCCAGTCTCAGTAGGGAGATTGTGAATTGATTTTGGTTTGGTTGTTTCTGGTTTTAAAAGTACTTGAAAACTTGTTCTGTTGAGTTCTTTAGGTATAATTCAAGAAATGAGAACTACAGAGTATTTCCTGCATCATTTTGCTACTTTCTTTCTGATGCTGCTATTTTACTTTGGGAAGAGTATCGGTGTTTGGTTTCCTTTATTGCTTGCCCAGCAGTTCTTAGAGTAGTAATGCTTTGAAGGTGTCTTATGTTTAAATATTTAGACTATCAGCAATTGCTGAGCAAGTGTCGGTACTAAACACTGCGTTTCATTCTTAAAAACTTAATACAGTGATGTGGGAAGAATGGATTCTTTGTAACACTGCTTGAGGGAACTCCCTGTCATGTTAGGAAGAGGCCTGATTTGGCACTAAATCCTTCTTAATATAAGTAATGATCTGATGAAAGCTGCTTTGGCTGGAATGTCAGTGGTTGTGGTCTAATTCTGAAGGAAAAATCTTGTCTTTAAATGAATGCTTATAGTGTGTGGAGGACTGTAACTGAGCCAGTGTGGGGAATCGATTGAGCACCAGCTGGAGGAATCTGCAGTTTGTCATGTCCTGTGTCCCAAAGAGCTGCTCAAATTATAAATCCCTGGATGGGGTCAGGACTCCCAGCGTGGCTTTCTGTGGAAGGCGGTAGGATGTAGCAGGACAAATGAAGCTAGAGATGAAGAAGATCTCTGTCCATGTAAAGCTGTGGAGAAGAGCAGGAAAAGTTGTTTCAAAAGGAGATACTTGTAGGATACAGGGTTCCAAAAAAGTGCATCAAAGTTTCCAGGTATGAGAATGTTCATTTTAGTGAGCAGTGGATTAACAAACATCATAGTTTTTCTGTAATAACCACACATGAGCATTGATTCAGTGTGGATTTTTAAAGGAGAACATGTATATTGTGATGACAGCAATAACATTTTTGGCTTTTGAGGTCTGTAGCTCTATAGACTGCAACAAAAGTTCCTAATTTAGGAGATAGCTTGCAATAATGTTACTTTTAACTTATACTGATGGATCGCAATAATAGTCACTAAGGTTTGCTGAGCACACCTTCGGTTTGTTCCACAGGATTATTTCTTCACCAGGTCTTAAATGTAATTAGTGCATGTAACTATTGTTTGTCATGTTAAACCCTACCAGGGGCTTCAAACTGTTCCTCACAGCAGGGATTAAGCAATGCAGGGTGTGTTCCTGAGTTGGTGTTCCTTGGATGCTGTAAGGATTGTGATGGGGGACAAGATGTCAAGAAGCAAGTATGGTTATTCTGTCAGCACAGGGTGTTGATTTACTGGATACTCTCATTTGCCTGCGGATGACTTTGATGTGTATCTCTCTTTGCAGGATTGCTTTTGAGGTAATGATTTCTTAATCTATCTTTCTCCTCCCCCATAAGCATGTACCTAAGAAGCTTTAGAAATCTCAGGGTTGTTTTTCCCTTTGGGTTCTTCCCCTGTTGTAGACTCCCCTGGACTGAATTCTCTATCAGCAAAAATGCAGATGGTTGTTAGTTTTTATGATCTGTATCTTTTGACGTTCTAATGATTCTTCTATGGTTTAATTGAGTTTAGCAAAGCAACCCAGCACCTTACAAAACAGCTGTGCTAAGTGCTTCTGATAATGGGAAACTTTGTCCTTCATCTGAGGAAACATGGAAAGAACTTTCATCAAAATCCAGACCTTTAATCTCTTACATAAATTCTTGTTATTCGTGTGCCTTCTAAATTTAATGGAAAAGATGCTTTTCATTACTTGAAGTGAAAAAGATGGTATCCATCCTGTTTTGTTTTATTCTAGAATGAGAGCCTTCTTTTGTTCTGAAAATATGGATTGGGTATAATATGTAAAAGGCATTAAGTTATGCTGAGCTCCTGGGAAATCCTCTCCTTATAACAGTACTAAGATGCGGTTGCTGTACTGTGTATTCTGGCAGAATTCTCTTTCATTCCTCTGAGCCTTTGAAGAGGAGATCAGAGGCATTTAGATTTGCAACCTATAGCATGAGATTTGCCTATTAAAAATGTACATCCACCCTCTTTGCTAAATGTTGAGCATGTCTTAGGAACATTCAAATGGAAATGAAGTTTGGGAAAGTTTAACAGCAGCCTGTTCACCACCAGAGCGAAATGAAATGTTTCATCTCTCAGTGGTTTGGTATTAGCGTGTTTTACTTCTGGTCCTTGCTGGATGCAATGGGTGGGGATTGCAGGTTTTGGGAATGCATTCCCCTTACTTGAAAAGGTTGTGTTTGGCTATAAAATCTCCTCTTTTTTGATACTTTCCTGCTGAAGAAAAGCAGCTTGAGCTCGCTGGAAGAGCTTAATGGTTTCTCCAGGACAGATCACTAGGGGAACAAGAAAGTTCCAGAGGATAACATGTGTGTGTGAGGGATCTCTTCCTCCTCTGTCAGTTACTCAAAGTGCAATATTAGATACATCAGTGGACCCATTTTTATTCCATTTCTTCAGGGTGTTGCTTTAGCTCACTGTATAGCATTGGCTGTAAGCATCAAACTACTGCTCTTCTCTAGCTCCTTAAGCTAGTGTCCAACAGTGCACATAGGAATGAGGTTTTGTATTTGATGTTGAGCCAGAAAGGTTTTTCTTGTAGAGTTGCTGGTCTTTGTGTCCCAGATTTATCCTTTATGAGAAAATAAAAGCAGTATGGATAGCCTGTCCAGAATTCAAGATGGAAAAGGATCTCTTGACTAATGCACCATCATCCCGCACTCTGCAGGCGGGACGCACTGGTAAATAAGGACATTTCTCCGTGTCTCCTCTCTGATATTTTCATCTCATCTCTAACAATCCTTTAGAATCCATGGAAAGTGAAATGGTGAAGTCTGAGAGGTTTTAATAAAACCCTTTCCCCCAAAGCTTTGCCTTGATGGCTTTATTGGCCCTGAAGAGCTGCATGCTGTAAAGCTTGTGTAACTCTAGGGAGTGCTTAATTACTCACTATCAATGCAAACATTTGTAAAAGTATCGCTATGGCTTTGCTATCTGGTCTCATAATCTGTGAATTGAAGCCAAGAGAGAGATTGTAAAGCTGAACCAAAATAAAGCTCCTCCCAACCTCCGTCTTGTCAACATACTGGGGACGGTTGGCTGTCTTCCTGCTTTAAGCCAACAGCAATATATATATTTACATTAGGAGCTATTAAATATGCCATGACAAAATACATAGAAGTTTGTATTTCTTTTGGAAGATGTGTAAATTATATGGAATTGCATGAAATCTGATAGCAGGTTTTATTTCACCTTAAAGGAATGTTCTTGTGTGATGCTGAAATAAATCTGCTGGGGAGAGCAGGGGGTACCAGGTCAATATCCGAGATCTTCTGGGCGCAGTAGTTCTCTACCCTCAATCTGGTTTTATATCTAAATATTGTCTTTATGCTAGTCACCCAGTTTTGGAAACCTCTTGTCCTTAGCCTTGTTTCATCTACAGCTGACCACTTAAATAGGATTCTGGATTTATGGCTGCATAGGGAAAAGTAGGGTGTTCTTAATATAGACCTCTTGAGTCTGAACTGTGATGCTGTTTCAAGCCGGGGAGTGCATCTGGAGTTTACTAGTCTTAATGAAGTCCTTCATCCTGTTGGAACGCTCTGAGTTGTCCCAGTTGGGGTTGCTGAGGAAGCAGCAGTGCATTCTGCTGCAGCTCCCCATGGCTGGGTTGTTGTAAGAGTCAGGAAAATGATGGAAAACATGCTCTGCTTGGAGGGAAGTGACTGACAAAGCCAATTCCTTGGCATCCCTGCCCCCCCAGAGATAGTGTGCTTTGGCTTTGAAGGATCCCTGGGAAATGCTGGTCCTCTCCCTGTACTACCTTCATGTTTTAAAACCAAGTTTAACTGAAGCCCTGCTTTTTGAAGAGGACCGATCCTCTTATGCCTAAACCAGGACCTCCCTGTGTTATTTTGGGTCGTACACTTGTCCTTTCCTTTCCTTTCCTTTGGCCATCTGCTGCCTTGGGTTTGGGCTGCACTTAGAAACGTTGGCAGAGCAAGATGGGGGTGTGTTTTAACGTCCCGAATCCATTTACACAACTGCAGCAGGGTAGGAACAACGTGCACAGTGTGACCTGGTTTGAGAAGAGCACTTTGTCCAGAGGTAGGCTGCTTGGCTGGGAGATCAGATCCATTATACATACAGCCTGGGTGATAAAAGATTAGTGCAAGATGGAGTGAAAAGGGCTTTTATGGATCTTGGGGAATACCAAGTCTGTTCACCTTACCTGTGAAGATTTTGGGAGCAGTTTTCTTCAGTAGAAAGAACAGGTTTTAATATTTCCAATGATTATTCCCATTAAGTTGACTCGTTTAAAAACAGCTTTGTGAAACATCAGCAGGTTTGTGTTCAGTCATTTGTTTCAGCTTTGTCTCCCCTTTGCTTGGGGTACAGAATAATGCAGAGGAATGACTTGGGTTTGACTCTGTAGGAAATTCAGAATGCTCTTTTTAAAGCTTTGGTTAGGGTTTTTTTTTGTGTGTGTTCTGTTATCTTTGCAGGTTGGAATGCATCTCGGGCCTCCCGTTTTAGTCAGGGAATATATGGCATATCATCAGCCATGAATCTGGATGTGCCGCGTGGATGATTTCTGTAGTTAGAGGTGTTAAAGGAATGTGGTAGACTTCTGTGTTACCCATCAGATGTCACTTGACAACCTGATTTAATACTCTCCTCACGCTTGTTTTTTTCTGGTGCTCTAAGTAAAGGTGGGAGCTGCCATCAGCGTAACCAGGCTTCTGGAGCTGCAGTGAATTATCTGACTGTGAAGAAGAGCGTGCGGATCACCTGAGACAAAAAGTGCTCTTGAGCCAAAGCTGAAGGATTTGTTCAGCCTTAAATGAGTTTCAGAAATGGTCTGTCTGCTTCAGTGCAATTAGAAATCATGCAGTGAAGCTGGTACACTCCACTTCGTCACATTAAGGGGTGCTGTTAGTTCTCTTCTTGTGTTCGAAAGGTCTCTTTGATTCCCAGTGGAAATGTGCAGTACACAATTCCCTCTAGATTAAGCAGCTTGCAGGTGCCCTTTCAGAATCTGAGAGGTTAGATTGGCTTTTTGAAAGTATCCCATCTTTATTTGAATGTTCTTTCAGTTGAGGACAAATAAATGGGTTCTCCACTTGGTTCCCAAGTGAATCACTGTCAGTTTCTAAGTTCTTCCCTTAGTATTACTCTAATTTTTCAGATCAGCTTTGGTTTTGTCTACCTCTGTAGGCGTACCCATTGAGTGAGGAAGCAGCTTTTCTATGTGAAGAAATGTGACTAAGAACTGACTGCTGTTCCAAAGAAATGCAAATGATGGAGCTTATTTTGCGTGTCACTCTGTGCCATCACCTGGTCTGGAGTGACACAAAAATCCAACAACCCCAAAACACCAAACACACACTTGTGAATGAAAATCATAAGTGTCCAGGTCGGATGGGGCTTGGAGCAACCTGGTCTAGTGGAAGTGGCCCTGCCCATGGCAGGAGGAGTGGAACTGGATGAGCCTTAAGGTCCCTTCCAACCCAAACCATCACATGATTCTAAACTACCCAATCTGATTTTTATGCTGGGATTGGTCATGATCATTTAAGGTAGGCAACAGCTCTGCTTTGTGGCTGTGAACTGTATATACACACTTCAAGTCACTAACTTAACCAAACCTATAGATGTCTATAGGGGGCTTTTAATATAGCCAAAAATACAGTAAATTACCAGTAGATATGTCTGAAAGACATCATAGCCTGTACTAGAGACAGATGGTGGAGCAGAATCCTGCTTTAGTGATTAACTGAGGTTGGAAATCATTTCCTTGCACTGCAAGCCAGTGTCTTGAGCAGGCAGCCCAGTGCTGTGGATCCCTGCTCAAGCAGATCCCCACACAGTTGCTTCTGAGCAGCCTTGAGGGGACCAGGATCTCCAAATTCTCCGAGCAGCAACAAAGCGGGGCTTAGCAGGTCAGAATTGATCTATTGAGGCCCATCTTACATAAACATCTGAGTTAACTGTCATGTGCTGGGGGATAAGAGATTCTTTGTGCTGTGGCGATACTGTTACTAAGGCAATAACCTTTATGCTAGATCCTTGCAATTAAAACGTTAATGCAGGATGAGGCCAGCGTAGAAAGACAGTTATAATACTGTAGGAATTCAGGAGGGAAGTTGCTGCATAAACCAGGTTACTCTCAAGAAGAGTGTTTTGAATTTGCCTTAATCCTTTTGCAGAAAATATGTTGGCAGCTCTTTAATGTAGATAGTTTTATAACCACTGCAGAACTTTAGATGTAAACCAGCAACATTTTAATCATGGAATGGTTTGTGTTGGAAGGGATCTTAAAGCTCATCCAGCTCCAACTCCCTGCCACAGGCAGGGACACCTTGCACTAGAGCAGCTTGCTCCAAGCCCCTGTGTCCAACCTGGCCTTGAACACTGCCAGGGATGGGGCAGCCACAGCTTCTTGGGCACCCTGTGCCAGCGCCTCAGCACCTTCACAGGGAAGAGCTTCTGCCTAAGAGCTCATCTCAGTCTCCCCTCTGGCAGGTTAAAGCCATTCCCTTTGTCCTGTCCCTACAGGCCCATATCCAAAGCCCCTCTCTGGGTTTCTTCTAGGCCCCTTTAGGCACTGGAGCTGCTCTAAGGTCTCCCCTTAAGGAGCGTTCTCCAGGCTGACCCAGCCCAGCTCTCTCAGCCTGGCTCCACAGGGGAGGTCCTTCAGCCCTGATTAACCCACCTCTGATTATTCTGTCAGTGTTTTTTAATGTGAGGCCCAAGGAAGAATTTCAAGCTCTGAAGTGCCTTCGAGAGTTAATAAAGCCAAGGAGAATGAATTGCTGAAAAGCCTAGAAGTGAAAAGAAACAAGCTATATCTGTGAGACCCCTTATTATCTGTGTTCAGATCCTGAATGCTGGTCTCTGTTGGGAGCTGTGAGGTAATGTAAGCTCTCTGCCAAAGCAAGCCTGTCCTTCCCGTGCCCGGCTGGAGGCAAGGACCCACTGTGGGAGGGCAAGTAGAGGCTTGGAGTAGGATGCAGTCCCCTCTTCTCATAGGGTTTTAGAGCAAAAATGCCATGTGCCATTAAAAACTAAAACTGGTGAGCACTTTAAGTAGTCCTTTGTGTGGAAACGGGAGGAAAATCATCAGAATTAACCTATTTCACCTAATTTTGAAGTCATCTGCTTCTTAGTTGCTACTGAATGTAGTTATGTCAACAGAGATGGAAGAAGTCCTATTCAAAAGGGGTGGGAAATCGCATTCTTCCCACAAATGCAGCTGAAGAAAGAGGAGAGCAGAAGGCACCTGCCTGATCACAGTCCAGTTGCCATCTGTTATCGGGTGACTCTGGTGGTGTCCCATTTGTGTGCTTATCCAGCTTGGGGTTTAAACCAGTTATGACTCTTCTTCTGTAGCTTCTGCTGAAAAGCAGCTTGTTTGTATTAGCATCTCCAATTTATTCACAGTCAATTTATGCCATTAAGTTCTTGCCCCCTTATCCTAAATAGCTGTTCTCCCTCCATAGTGTTATTTAGCAACCTTAAACTGCTCAATCTTCTTTTTGCAAAGATAAGCACATAAAATATTCTCTATGCTCAGAAGGGAAGCGTTTCCACACCATTTCTGTTTTGAAATCGTCTGTCTTGGACTTCATTTTTGGTATGTCAAATGAAATCTGACTAATGCTTTGATGCAGCAGTGCTCATGTTAGTAACAGCCATATGGGGTGAGTGGCTGGGAGTTACTGCGTGCGTTAGTACTAAAGTAAGTTCTCTCCATCTCTGTCACTTGCAGTTGATGCCTGCAGTCAGCAGAAGGTGGGTATCAAAGAAATGAGTTTTATTTCTCTCTTAGGTCCTTCTGCATTTCTTTATTAGGTAATCTTTGTAAAGGTTGGTCTTTAAGCCAGTTCTTGAGAAACTGTTAGTAAGCTTCCTTGGTGGTGGGAAGCATGATGAAATCTCTTCTTTAGCTGGTTCTTTACGTGTTTCAGTTCTTACACTGCTCTCTGCTTAACAGTAACATCCTATTCAGCATCAGAAAATGCTTTGCTGTGCACACACTTTTCTTTTTGACTGACAAATCAGAGAAGGAAATCAGTGTTTCTGTCATGGGCTACCTTATGTTTTCTTTTTAATTCTCTTTATTCTCATATTTAAGCATATTCAGATTTTACAAACATTTGAAGGTTATATTTTCCATGCTGTCGAACATCCTGTTATCTGATGCCCTGTTTATTCCTACTTTAAGTCTTTAATAGTCCATATAATATATTAGGGAGCCTGTCTGTGATCACTGGAGCAAAAGTACTCATTAAGCAGGCTAAATTTAGATACTTTATATAAGAAAGTTTGCAAAAGTACTAGAATAGAGGTATGAGTAATGTCTTTAGGTGAAATAAGGAGCTTGTCTGGTTGGAGCTTCCAGGATCACGCTGTGGAAGAATTGTCCTGGGTGATAAATGAATTTGTCCCTTTAGAAATGGAGTGGGATGGGATGGCACGTGGAGTGTATGGTGGCGAGGAAAGGTCAGTCCTTGTTTATGGAGAGTCACCTTCCTTCTGGTCTGCTGGATAAGAGGGAAGATGGCACTTGGTAGTGTCATTTTGGCCTAAAACCTTGTGGGAGGCAAGACTGGAAGTTAAAGTAGTGTCTGAAAAACGGGTTTTGGAAGTTTTTACATGCTCAATAACTGACCTATTAACAAAGAACTTGATTTCTTTGAGCTTGACATCCTGGTTTGAATGTATGGTTCCTTTTGCTTAAAAGCCAGTATACATTTTGTCAAACTTATGAATTATTCCAACCATTAAATACAAACATGCTGAAGTACGAGAAGATTTCTGTGTGAGTGATTGGGATGCTAGAGAATTACCTGAGAGAGCATCAAAAAATGTTTAATAACTGTGTAATGACAAACTTAGTAGTTTTTGTCCCATTGGGATGGGAATTCCTGCCTGCTCCTGTGGTGATAACATCAGGAAGAGATTTGTGTATTGAGAAATGGTGTATTTTAGCTGTCAGGCTTGGCTGTTATTTGAGGAGCGGGGTGGATTACCAGCTCGTTCTGAGCTCATAGAGGTCTTCATCCAAAGAAAAACCAACCAAAACCTAAACCACCCCCCTACCTATCCACCAAACTTTCTTTTCTTATCAGAGAAATAGTATTCTTGTGAGTTTGGAGGCTGAATAGCAGGCTTGTTTGCCTGGGAGCCTGCTTAGCAGTTAAGAATAGTTCTTTATCTATCCCATTAAGACTGTATTATTATACAGAAAAGTGGGTGGTATCCAGTTTTACCCTGCTGTTGGCCAACTCCCAGCAAATCCCTACTGATGTTGGAAGATGGAACACCAACAAATGTTTTCTTGAATGATGAATCCTGTAGTTTTTAAGTCAGTGTGTTGTCTCTTGAAGCTCTGATAACGCTGAGACAGGGTATCCAGCATTCATTGGTGATACTTCTTGATGTTGCAGCCCCACTAGCACAGAAAGCCTTTGTTTTCCAGGAACATTGAACCATCTTGGAAAGTTTTCCCAGATTAATTGTTCTGGTTTGTTAATCTCACCCTTGGAGCTTTATCTCTGGTGGTTGAGGGAGCTCATGGTGCTGGGGACCTTTGAGAAGGCTCTGTGGGAATAGGATGCTCTGCTCCGAGAAATAATCCAACCTGTTGTATCTTTGTGGTATCTGGTGTGTTAAATGTGCTGGCTTTTGTCTCCCAACAGCTACATCCCCTCGAGTTTCCTCAGAGCTCGAGCAGGCCCGGCCTCAGACAAGTGGAGAAGAGGAGCTCCAACTGCAGCTGGCGCTGGCCATGAGCCGGGAAGTGGCGGAGCAGGTCAGTGCCTGTGTAGGTTTCCAAAGTGTCCGTGCTTTTCTAGTTGTGCTACAGTGCTATTTTTCTCAATGGCAGCTTGGCTTTGCTCCAGGTGGAATAGGGGGAGAGGAAAAAAAAAAGCCATTTTGGAAGATGTTACTCTTTTGTGTTCTTTTGAAATCTCTTTTTAAAATAACTTCTGCCTCCGAGCTGTTGAGACTAGTGGAAGATGACTGTCACTTTGCAAGAAGATTTTGAGTGGGAGGATGTTAATCATCACATTACTGAAGATGTTTTCAGTTAGGAAGAACTGAAAACATGACTAGTCCTGAAAACCTTCATTAATGGGGCCAGCATAAGGAATGTCAGTGAATTCTGATTAGAATGAGATTTTGAACAATCTGTTCATTCGCTAAGGTCGGAACAGAAAGGTGACAAAAAGTACTAAAGTACGTAAAGAACCTGATTTAAAGTAACTTAGCTCCTCACCTATCAGGATATATAGGTATCAGTAACATAATATGGGTTATGTTACTGTGTTAATTCTTAGGAGGTTCATTCTGAAGTTTGGAGTAAATGCTGGAATTGTGGATAAAGTTGTTGAATCTCAGCTATGAGTGGAGATTCAAGCTGGCTATGCTGAGTGTCTGTGATATTTTAGTCTTCCTGTGACAACTTCAGCTTACTGCTGTGTGTTAAGCATTAGTACCTCTGTGCTTGGAAACTATCACCCAGTAAACTTTGTCATTATGGAGCAATAAAGAGAATAAAAATCAGAACCCGATCAGTTGACACAGCTTAATGTAATCGCAAGGGAAATACCAAGCGGGGAATTAGTCAACTTCTGAGAGCTGTGATGCAAACCAAGATATTTAAAGTGGTTGAATGTGCCCCAAACATGGTAATTGACAGATGTTTAAAACCTACAAAACAGCTGGTTGAATTTGTTCAGTGTTCTTTGTAACTGTTGCTTTAGGTGTGGAGGGAAGCTGACAAAAGCCAGGAAGATTGAAGTGTAAATCCCTATGTCCTTCAGTGGTGATTTGAATGCTTAGAAACATCACAGTGCTTTAGAGATGGGGTATTTACTTTAAGTTCTGTGGTGTTCCTAGCATTCCAACCCTAACCTATGATTCAATAATACTAAGAACATTCAAGTTATAGCTTTCCCATTAGGTGTAAAACAGTACGAGGGTGAACTTTAGTCAGCCAAATGGTTGTGATCACACTGCTATGCTGGTGTTACAGGGTCAGCGTGCTCCTGACCTCTGTTTGAGGCAGGAATCACAAATTCCACTCCCCCATTTGTGTTATGTCCAAGTTAGAGCAAATCTTCCCAGTGATCCCACTGTGCGTGCCTACGCTCCAAGGGTGGCAGGGAATACTGCCCAGGCCTTCCCTGGCAGAGTCCTGCCAGGGGGGCCAGGCACTTGGAGGGAGCAAACAGCACAGTCTAGGCTAATGGTCTATATCAACAGTGTTGATTTCCTTTGCAGGAGGAGCGCCTCAGACGCGGAGATGATCTGAGATTACAGATGGCTCTGGAGGAGAGTCGCAGAGACACAATTAAAATTCCCAAAAAGAAGGAGGTAGTGCCTTCGACTAAGAAATTCCCGGTTATGCTGCCAAAAGCTGAAATACAGTAACACAAAAATAGCTTAATACTGAGCTCTTTTATGCTTTTGGGAAATGGCTTTGTTGTATAGCTTAAAGCTTCTTCCATGCGGGTTAAATTTCAAACTATTAGTCAATGCAGGTGTGTAAAAGGAAAAACTAAAGAATTGCTTCTTCACTCTCATGGGTTTGTACTTGGGGTTGCTAATGCTCTTGATTAAAGTTCAGATTATTCCTGCCCTCAGCATACCACTTTGTTGGACCTAATGGATGCCCTGCCCTCGTCGGCACCGGCCCCACAGAAAACAGAGCCTTGGGGACCTCCTGCTGTTGCAAACCAAACTGATCCCTGGGGAGGATCCACAGTTGCAGCTACTGCCTCTGACCCATGGCAATCATTTGGTAAGAATAAAGTGCCAGAAGGAATGCTTAGTGGAGTTTCTTGCTTTTTCATGTTGAGCTTTGTGAAGTTTCTCAATGTACAATGCCATGCTTTATAAGAGCAGTGTGTTAGTTCGTTTTGATTGTTTCCCATACTCTGGAACTAATGTTTCCCTAACTCATCTCCAAGCAGAAACAAATGGAAGTTGCACTCCTTTGAAGCAGCCGGGTTTTGCATATGCATTTAGAATCTTAACAAAGAAGAGGACCAGTGAAGCTTCTGTACTCTTTGTAGAGCAGAAACAACTGGAGGGATACTCATGCTTTTCTAGTTGTGTCCAGTGTCATGGGGTTAGGCTCTTGGCAGTATTTAGTGGAGTACTTAGGCTGGGTGCGATGGTTGGCAAAGCCATAGATCTGCATTACTGTGTCTTTAATTGCTCATAGTGAAATGTGATGTGTGTGCCATCAGAACCAAATAGCTTAAATAGTTTAAATTGAGATTTTTATACTAAAGAAACAAAAAAAGAGCTTACCACTTTAAATACTCACTGGTTTATAAGCTTTTTGATACTAAGTTCATGGAATCTGTTTCTGAAGCGGAAGATCCAGTGCTTCCAACCTCAAAGAGCCGTTAAGCCCGCTATTTTTGTGTGTCTGCTTTTGCGTGCATGTTTTGCTGCCTTTGTAGTGTGCTGGTTTCTGGGTTAGCCAAAGTCTGATCAAGGAGTTACTCCTTTGCATACATAAGTTGATGGCTTCTCATAGGATGTATTTAACTTACTACATCTGTGGAATTGGAACTGGTTTTATGTCGGCTCCGGAAGCTTTTCATGAAGACTAACAGCTTAGTTCTGTCACTTTTGCTTCAGGCTGGTGATTCTACAACCTCTGCTATGAAGTGCTTCAGAGGGCATTAGCATTCAACACACCACCCTCCAGATTCCTGATGAAAAATTTGAAACTTAATAATAAAGTGCATTACTTTTTCTTCCCCTCCTCGTGGTGGCATTAGAGGCATCTGCATGGCTGCTGGAACAACTGCACTTCTTTGTTTTAAATGTAGCCTGTTTCTATTCTATTCTGTTTATCGTGGTGATAAATCACGAGCGTGAAATCAGAGACAGTCCAAGTTTAGGGCCCTGAGGCTGTTCAGTGTGTTTTCTGTGGTTAAAAACCAAAATCCACCTTCTTCAAATGCTGTGTGCAATCTGTCATCCTCTGACAAGATTTTCCTTCCTGTAGCATTTCCTCCTGGTGGCTCCCAACTTTATTAATGCCATAAAACAAGCCGTTGTTGCGGCTTGCTGGTGTGTTGGCTCCCAAGGAATAGTCTTGAAGGTGTAAGATTTATGGATTTGCTAATAAAAGAGTGAGTCATTTAACTGTGTTTCTCAAATCCTGCCTGTGCTTTGGCAGTTCAGTGCTAATGGAAGCTACGGGAAGGTGTCTTCCCAAGTGCTTTAATTCTGTGCACTCTCTTTATGAAAGAAAAGACATTCCTGAAAGCTTCCGTTTATGCAAAGTGCTGCCATTGGCATTTCTTGTGTGGCGTTGCTCATAACTCAGCACTAAGGGCAGCTAAAGGAAGTGTAAGTACAGATGTGGGAATAGTTGGGCTTGCTTGGAGAACTGCAGTATTTCCTGATCCAAAGCCATAGCAAGACAATGCTGCCTGTTGGTGAAACAAAGACCAAAGTGGCATATTGATGAAACAATTCCAAAGTGTCGGATTGGAGTTGTGCCACTGTATGTAGCATTGAACTGGTTTTCAAGACTCTTGTGATGCCAAGGGGGTGTTTGTATGTAGTTTCAAAAGATAAACCAATATTCAGTTGGAACTGGAAACCCTCATGGTGGTTAAAGATAATAGCTGTGTACTGCAGGGGTAATTCTGGCCCGCTCTTGGGTTATACAGCTCTCATTTAGTAATTAAACCATGACTGGGAGAGGTTTCACTGGGAAGAGGAAATGGGTTTGCACGTACCATTTGACTTGAAGGGAATTGATCACTGTAGCGTTGTGCATTGTCAGTACTGGCTTCCCACTCCTCCACTCTGATGGCTGAGGAGGGGCAGCAGCTATGGATGATGTAGGAACAAAGCAAGAATGATACCTTCCAACATAGACCTGGCCCACCTAAAATGTGGTTTGCTTCAGCAGTCCTGGATAAGCCAAATTAGTTTCATGTAATGGTAGAAGGAAGAAGAGGTCACCTAAGCTGAAATGGGGTAAGTTAATAGTGGGAGGAAGAAGATAAAACTGGCAGGAAATTGTGTACAGAGAGACAAGTTTTGTTCTCTTTCCTTCCCCTTTTACTACTTTAATTTGCCACTTTGCACAAGGAAGCCCTAACCTTGAGCACGACCTGAAGCAGTTTGGTAATGTGAATTTGTAGGAGAGAAGAGCTGTCAGCATCTCCCAGTAAAAATGGGAAACCTCAACATGTAGGCACTAGGTTTAAAAGAAATACAGGCAGGGTTATCAGTGGCCAGCTTAGATCTGTGGCAGGAGGAGTGCTTACAAAGAGGAACAAACAAGCACAGCTAGTTCAGGGAAGCTCGTTATATTTTGGGAAATAACAGTGTGGTTAAAAGAGTTTGAGAACCATTCCCTTTGAATCTTACAGATTTCTTTGTCCAAGTCTTAATATTGTACAGTTCATACCTTTTAGAAACCTTTCCCATGAGGTCATAAACATACCCTTTCATTTCCTTCACCTTCAGTCAGGTATTTCTGTTGTGGTGACAGTGTAACAAAAGCAAGTTTATTTTCTTGTTGGGAGTGCAGATTATTTATTTATGTTTTGTTACGTGTTCAGTTTCAAATGGAAGATTTGTTTTATTCATCTGCCTTGCACAGAGTTTACTTGTGCTTGTTGTTCAGTATGTGTGACAGATGCTGAGACTTATCAGTATTCGTGATGCTGAACTTATTAATACTAGACACTTAGTGGTGTCTAGTATTACTTGGCAGGAATGGTTTATAAAATAAATTAATCTCCAAAGGAAGCTTTCCAAAGTGAAATGGGACTGACTTGTGTTCCTGCTGCTTCTTCTACAGGTGCCAAACCAGCTGCTTCTGTTGACCCTTGGGCAGCACCAGCGGCATCCACAGCTCAGACTCTGTCCAAAAATGTTGACCCTTGGGCTCCTGCTCAGCCATCTTCTACTGCAGCAAAATCTTCAGTGGATCCTTGGGGACCAGCACCTGCAAACAAACCTCTCTCCACTTCTGGTGAGAAACAGTCTCATCCCATATCCGTATTTGAGTGATGGAGGTGAAATCCAAGTTATTTTCTTGCATTGGATGGTTAAAAGAAGTGATGTGCTGAACGGTTTGCAGAACTGGTCTGTAAAATAAATGGCAGTTGTAATAGCTGGCTGCATAAAGAACTTCAATTGTAATAATTATGACTTAGAGCTCTGAATTTGTGTTGCTGCTTCCTGCTCTGTCCCTTTTACGCTCTTTTCTTGGTGTCTGTGGACGCATGCTGAGCACTTGACTGCTGCTGCCCTTGGGTTTTGAAATGGGTTTTATCTTTAATGAGACAAGGACTTAATTTCTGGAAATGAATGATACTGTAATTTTACCTTTCATTATGATAAATGGCTCTGAGATGGATGGCTCTGCAGATGTAGATTGACAGGTTGAGCATCTCCACATTCTGAGGAGACTTTTAGAGGTGCAAATGAAGGTTTGTTACTTCAGACTGAGGGTGTGAAAGCTATCTCTGTGCCCTTGTGTAGCAAGATGCAGAAGGTCTGATGTAATTGTCTGCTCATGCTCCGTAACTAATGCAACCTTGATGAGCCCTAATACCTGGTATTTTCATGTTGGCACTGCGGCTGAATGCATCCTGAATGCATTTTCTGCTGGTCATTCATCTCAGTCCATAACAGACAAAGGAAATCTGAGGACTGCAGAAGTTGTCTAATCAGCTTTTCACTGGGCAAAGGGCAATAACTGGATCAGTATGAGAATGGTTCTTTAACTATGATGGGTCTCTGTTCCTGATAACAAGTATGGTTATTACAGTCTTCACTTGTGCTCTTGGGGTTTCCTGTCTGTGTTCTGTATGGTACTGAATCTGTACCTTTTTGTGCTTGAAATATGTTGAAGGTTAAAAGTAAATCAGAAAAACGTTTCAGCTAATAATAATTTAAAAACCAAAGCAAACTGTAAAGCTTTTCAGGAGTGTGATTGCTGATGATTTAGGTGTGGGTTTTCTTCCTCCATTCTGAGGTAAGGATGTGTCCACCTTTGGAAAATGTAATGTTTTCACTGGTTGCAAACTACGGGCAAGTTCTGGTGCTTTAGCTAACAGGGCTTTTCCATCTCTACGTGGCACAGATAACCTTTGCTATTGCATTCCTCGTCCCTTTAACTTCAGCAGCATATATCAAATCATCACTTAAGTTGTAGTGATGCTACATTTGTCTTTGGAGCTATATTCAGAAGTGTGTTCTACTTGAGGGCTGATTAACACACTTTATAGTTTAGGCTGTAAATTCATTGCTGTTCTCTTCTGCAGTGATATTTACCTGCCTATATGTCTCTAGTGCAGACGCTCAGTAAAACCCCAGCAAACTGAGTGTGCCTTACATTAAGATTTCAAGGCACACTGCTCTGAATTAGTTGGCTAATACTGCAGGAAAGGACAGTGTTCTCACATTATCCTTCTCCCTGGTCCTGAGTGAGAGTAGGAGCACTCCAGCTGATCTGAACTGCTGCCCTGGAACCTGACAGAGTGGCTTCTTGGTACACAAACGGGCTACAAATTGCTTTCAGTAGGCTCAGATGTGTGATACAACTGCAGATGTGTTAATGACAGGGCTGTCTTGTTTTGAACAGGAAGTACATCTTTTGACCTCTTCAGTAATTTGAATGGTACAGTTAAAGATGATTTTTCTGAATTTGACACACTTCGAACTTCCAAAAAGCCAGGTATGAATCAAATTCTCAGCATGTGGACAGTTTGGGTCATAATCTCAGCAACAGATGTCTCTACTCTTAAATCTTACTTCAAACGAAATATACTTTCACAAAAGAAGAGATTAAAGCTGGTGATAATGCAGCAGTAAAAGCCTGTTGTTAACATTTTGGCCTGTGCATGAACTTACGGGGAATGGGCCTTTTGTGTTGTAAGCCAGAGAATTCACTCTGTAACCTTTTGCTGCATTGACCCAGAAACTTGTTGGATGCTGTAAATTCAGAAGACAAACATGTTTGGAGTATGGCTCAGAGTCAAACCGCACAGTGTTGACTGCATTTCTCAAACATGTACATTCCAGTGTATAACAACGGTAGGAAGATGAGAAAATACACTTCTATGAATGCTTTATTTGTTATTTGCTTATTAGTCACTCAAATAAAAACTGCCAGACCTTAACATTGAAATGTACTTTCAGGATGGTTCTGCCTGAGAGGATGGCGACTAATTTAAAGCTGGGCTAAGCTTTTTTAACACAGAAGAGACAACCTGGGTGGAATCTAGCTAGGAAGGGTGCAGCAGTGGTGTAGTGCAAGGGCAGAAGGGCTTTTGAATCTCTTGGAGACTTAGTCCCATCTGTTGCAGCGTAGCTGTGAGGATATCCATCAGGGCAAATCAGGTAGCACCTTCAGTAGCACTGCAGCTCTTAACTGTAGCTTCTTCATACTCTCCTAAAGAACATTACCTGCTTGCATGCTGTAAGGGTGTAACATGTACTGAAACATTTAAATCTGACTAACACAAACGTTAGATATTAAAACATTTCTGCTGTGACACTTCAGGGTTTTCTTTGCTTGACTGTGTAGGTTAATAAGTTTTGTTTTTCTCTTTGTGTTGTTTCAGCTGAATCAGGTTCCACTTTGCCATCTCAGCATAGCGGTACCACAAGTCCTGATCTCTTTGACTCCCAGCACTCGAACATGACATCAGGCAAGCAAAGCGCAGCTCGGAAAACCCCTGAGTCTTTTTTGGGCCCCAATGCTGCTTTGGTGAACCTGGATTCACTGGTGTCTAAGCCACCACAACCTGTTACTTCACTGAATCCGTTCTTGGCACCAGGTTTGTGTCTGCGCATTCCTTCAGTTTTCTGTTTCAACTTTCCCTTCCTGTAGGAAAACTCTGCATAACTCAGTCCTCTTTGATTTAATATAGACTGGTTTGAGCTTGTTTTTCTTGATTGCTTCAGCCAGCAGATCGTGACTGAGAGCAGGAGGGTGAGGCAGGATGGTTTCAAGGTGTACTGCCGGACCTTGAAAGCAGTTTCTTCTCTTGCATCTTGTCTACTGGCTGAGCTTGGTTCAAACAGTTTCTCTTCCACTTTTGCCTTTGCTCTCTCAAAATGATCTGTGTTAGAAGGCAGCTTTGGGTTATTAAAAATGGCTGAGCTAAAGCTGATTGATTGTCAGAACAGGTAAGATGTGAACGTGTGCCAGCAGAGAATCCCTTGGGAAAGTCATAGGTAGTGGGTTCTTGTCAAGGAGGTAGGAATCGCTCTTCTGTTTGTGCTGTGACTGGCACAGTAACATCTCTGACTGCAGCCTGAGGTTCCAGATAGCAAACTCTGCAGTATAATTTAGTGGGTTTCCGGTTTGGCTGTCTTTAAACCAGCATGATAAGCCAGTTGTATCATAGAATGGTTTGGGTTGGAAGGGACGTTAAAGCTCATAGAGTTCCAGCACCCTGCCATGGGCAGGGACCCCTTCCACTAGAGCAGGTTGCTCCAAGCCCCTGTGTCCAACCTGGCCTTGAACGCTGCCAGGGATGGGGCAACCACAGCTTCTCTGGGCACCCTGTGCCAGCGCCGCAGCACCCTCAAAGCTCTCAAACCTTCGATCAAAGCACTCTGAAGAGAATAGCCTTTGTAGTTCTCCTGTAAGTTGCCCCCTGTTAGAAATGGGGCTACTTCACCTGTAGCAGATTTAAATAGTAACACTAAACATGGGGATGATGTATGTGGTTTTTAAAAGCTATTCACAGGCACTGAAAGTTCTGTGTAACACTCGTATGATGAAATACTTTAGAACACTAGTTCAGTATTTATATTCTTCACTTTTCCAGTGGAAAAACCCAGCAGTTTATTAAGCTCCTTGAGTAGGAACCCCCCCCCAGTAATTCTGAAGAGCCTTGGCAGCGCTCAGCCAGAGGAAGTCTGTGTATCTGCCATTACCGGTTACTACACAAAGTTTATAAGGGGTCACTGGGCCATCCAAATAACGCTACACATGTACGGTAGAAGGAATTTGTAGTGTTGGCAGCAGTCCAGAGAACCTCAAAGGCTGGGAAAGTTACTCTGTGCTTTTTCTAGCACCGCTGTAATTCGGAAACAACTTGTTTACTTTATGAATTCTTGTCAAACCTCAGTGCCAGCAACATGTACAGCTCCAAAATGGGGCTGACTGGATGGGATCGCGAAGCGAATGCGCAGGTCTGCAGTAGCACATTGCAGTAATGGAGAGCGGAGAGCCTGCAGTTCTCATCTATAAAGCGCATTTAATGTCATGGTTAGGCATGTTCCAGGTAACCAGATCTGGAACCTCTCTCTCTCTCTTCAGTGACTAGTCAGAGGTGGAAACTGCTGATCAGCAAAGGGGCATTTTGTGCAGTTATAGATTCAAGGAAGTGGGCTGTGGTCATGCACCAGGGCAGCCCCAGCTTGCTGAACGGCATCCACTCAGGTTTCTCTGCCTGGAGTTTTGAGGCTGGGAGCTTGTGGGGATGTACAGGAGGTGTATTCTTTACCAGAAAAGCCCATCTCCAGACCTCATGTTCACGGAGGTGTGACCTCTTTCCCTCTTCCTCCTTCTCTCAAAACTAGGCGCTGCTACAGCACCAACTCCAATCAACCCCTTCCAAGTGAATCAGCCTCAGCCACTTACTCTAAATCAGATGAGAGCGAGTCCCGTGATGGGAACCAGCCCTTCTTTCAGTGCTGTGCCACCGATGAGCATGGAACCAATACCTCTGTCTTCCATGGCCCCAGTGCCTGTGGGAATGGCACCGATACCAGCTATGGGCACTGTGGCATCTCTAACGAGGATGGGCCAGGGTCTTAACGTGAGCATTGCAGGATCAATGACCCAACCTCTTCACAGTACAGGAATCCCGCCGTCAGCATCCCAGTCTACAAATACAACTAACCCTTTTCTCCTATAAAGACCCAATTAAAGGAACTTTCTTTTCATAGTGTTTCCAGGCTGAAGTCTTTACAGCAAAATGAACGTGGCCTGTGTGGACTGAACGGTGTGTAAGAGACTTGGAAGTAGATTTGCAGTTTACAGTTATGATCTTTGAAGAGTTGTCTCTACTTACCAGTTAATCTAAATCTAGTCTTTGCTACAGATGGTACCTTACTTTGGCTTGTTGAGCATTATGTGAAATGTTCAGACTTTTCACCAAAGTTAGATTCTGCCCATTTTGTTACTTTGTTAATCATTTCAATACACTTTCTAGGGAGAACCTGCCATTTTACAACTCCGTTGGCTATTTTGTAGATGTCAGATGATGTGCTGGATCCTGAAATTACTCTTTACCTGCATCTGTCACTTCCTAAGCCCATACGATAGACCTGAGATTCAAGAGTGCTAGTGAATGTTTTGCACATAACTACACACAGTTCTAGACTGTTGGTTCACCCATAGTCCTTACTCTTAGAAGAGAACGATTGCGGAGGGCCCAGGTGGCTGGTTTTTATGCATTAAACATTGCAACGCAAAAATGGCACTGCTTTCGTTTCAGAGGCTTGCCTGAGAAAGCAAGCTTGTCTCAAAAGGAAAACAAAAAAACCCACAAGGCAAATCCAGACAGAACCCCCCGAGAACCTTCTCAAGTTGTCGAGTATAACGTGTGCTGTCGTATGCAGTGTTGAATTTGTACACTACTCTCTAAGGACTCGTGAGGAACTCTCTGTGAGTGGCATGCTGCACTCGTGCTGAGTGAGTGTCCTGCTCTGTGCTTGTCCAGTACCAGCTTCGTTTGGAAGTTTATCATGTGTATTTTGTTCTTTATTTGACTTACAATGTGAGTTGAAAGAGGTAAAAAACCCAACCCAACCTAAAAGAAATACAGTGGGACAACTTGGAATCCAATTTCACCGGGGCAAGCTTTAAAACTAATTCAGGCTTAACCTTGCTATATGCAGTTACTCTTGTATACTTTTGCACATATTTTGTTTAGTACAGTTTCATATTTTGAGTTTGCAGAGTTACCTAATAGTCCTTTTTTTGCTAATTTTTATAATGTGGTTCTTATTTAACTGTCTGGTTTTGATAGATTTATCAAGTCTGGCGGAAAAATTAAGATATTGGCAAATGTCATTTTTATGGTTAATGCCCTCTTATTTATGGTTTTAGCTCTTTGTTTCTGTAAAGAGAGTTTAAAAGGGAAGATTAACACTAAACTATTTACTTTAAATGAAGTATTCATAATGCAAATCGAAGCAAATTCTCGTGACTAATTATTTTTAGATGAATTGAATTTGAGCGTAACATGATTTCCGACTACATTAAAAAGGAAAAAACACTAAAGTCGCCTTTTCCCCTTGATTTGTTCCCGTTTTCCCATCTCCAAACCGGACATGGGGCCTTTATGAAGATCACAAGAGAGAGGCTCTTTTTCTTCTTGTAAGAACTTCTTGAGAAGTTCTTGAAGAACTCCTAATGTACAAACACGGCTCCTTAAGTTTATTGACTAATATTTCCTTATGGAAGGTGCGCTCCGTATTAATAACCGGTTCCATTGACAGCTGTTAATTGTAAAGGCTGAACTATACCTTTTAACTTGCCTGTCTGGACTCCTCGGCACTAAACTGCACTCAGGTTTCAGCCAGCGTTCCTGGTGGAAGCCTGGTGTTCCTAGAGATGGCAACGCTTGAGCTCTGCTGTCAGAGCAACACCTATATCCGCAGAGTGAGCAGAAAGAGATGTCCTGGTGCTTGCTGCTGCAGTGAGGGCATCTTTGTGAATGAACTGATGCATCTTGGTGGCCTTTCCCTAACTAGAAGGAGGGGAACAAGCAGAAAAAAAACCCTAAACCAAACAAGCTGAAAGAAATTGCCAGGGTTGTGTGTTGTGGTGTAATGATGCTGTGTGGGGCTGTGCGTGTCCAGCGCAGGGAAGAGGCACTGGGTGATGTGGAAGGGACCCAGTTAAACCTTTTGGTGGGTAGGGGAGGCTGAAAGACTATCAAATCTAGGGTACAATCACAGATTTTAGCTGTGTAGGTCAGTGTAGCTCTGTTAGTGTACGGAATGCTAAGTGTGTGGATGCAGATTGTTCTATCCTCTTGAGTACTGTGGAATTTGCAAGTAGGATTCAGAGTATTCATCTGCGCTTGGTTTTTATATAGGAGGAAAGAGAATTGCTGTCCACACCCAGTATGTCTTTAAAACAAAAACCCATTCATATTGCCTTTCAGAATAAGGAAAAATACTTTACTTTTTTTGTGGTGGTGAAGTTATTGAGAAGTGTAGACCAGGAAGGGTGTGATTCTGGTGGATGGGAAGGAAAAGCATTTTCCAGTTGATCTGTGGCAAGATTTCTCCATCATCATTTTCCCAACTTAATTTCATCCACAGTGGAATTGAGGTCACTTGGTGTCACTTAGTCTGTCACCTGAATGCGTTTAGATGGGGCTTTGTCTCTTCAGCCCTGAAGTTGTAACCCCATCCTCTTGTTGAACACTGGTTTTGAAGGCAGGATGGGGTTGGTAGGAAGCATTTATAGGGATGAAGTCATCTGCAGTTCAGAGTTGTGCTCTAATATCAGGAATGGATGAAAACATGTTGTTTGTCTGATAGAGCCCTAGCTTAAGGAAACTGGGGAATGGCAAAGGGTTGAGTTACAGTAAGAGCTGGATTAGTTTTACATCACATATATATATAGATAGACATATATTGCACGATAAACCATGATGGAGTGCTCTGAAGAGTCATTAGCCTGGCCTGTGGTGCTGCTGTAGAGCTTGAGGTGAAGGCTTGACCATGCCAAGACACCCAGCCTGGTGTGAGGGTTGAGACAGGAGCTGAGTCACAGAGGTTTGGTAGATCTGCAGCTGCTTTGGTTCCTGGGCTGGAGCTGTGCCCATGGGCAGCAGTGGGGATGCTGCAGGGGATGTCCTGGCCTGGTGATGCTTCAGTTGTGTGCAGAACGGTAAATCTTAACTGCTCTCCAGAGGAATTCTTCTTCCCTCCTCACCCTCCCACTTCTTCTTGCATGGAGGACGTGTGCGTATCCCATTCCCATCTGCTCTGGTGTATTGCTCCAAACACGTTTCCCTTTCCCCCCTCTTCTTTTTCTCACTTGCAAAATATACTAAAAGTGCTTTGGATTTATCAAATGTTAGTAGCCCAAAATAGCCTTACTGGTCAAATTGACCAAAGAGAAAAGTGTGAAATATTTTATGAAAAAAAGGAAAGAAATGGAAAAAAAACCCCAACCCTTGGCATAACTTTAACACCACCCCCCCAATAAGCTCAGTTATTTATTTAGTTTTATACCCTAGAGAAACTAAACTCCATGGAGGGGACAGGGAAGGAAAACCGTGGTGGTGGGTTGTGGTGTTTACGGTCTTTCTGAAGCCCCGTAGCTACGACAGCTCTTGTTCTCCATCTTCCCTTTTGCTGTTACAGATTCTAACATGTACTGTATGTATTAATATTGCACAGACTCGCGGAGAAAGAGATGGGTTTATTTTTCACAGCAGAATCTCACAAGACTTCGCTTCCTTTCCCTGTTACAACTGAAACCATCACCAAAACTGGTTTCATAAGCCCGGGAGCCGGCTGCTTTCTATGAATTTGTGCTGACTATTGACATTATTTACTGTATAAATAATTTATCATTTGTACTATTGTATCATAATGTCTGTATCTCTGTGTCATGGTTTGTTTTCTTTCTTCCCCCCCCCCCCATCCCCAAGCAATGTCACAAATGTGATACTTAATGCCATCAGAACAGTGGAAAGACGAGGGGTTTGTAGGTGACTGGTCAGAATTAAAACTGTATTGCTTATATTCCAGGCGTGTTGCTTTTTCCAGGCTCTGCCTAAGTGTTTTATGATCCCCGTGGAAAAACTGTCACTGCCATGCTTGAGTTCTCCAGAAAGCTCATGCATTGCTTGAGGTGGTTTAAGGTTTGTGCTGAAAGGCCTGGGGTGCTCGGAGGAACGAAACCGCTGTGGGGAGTGATGCTTCTTGTACATTGTCAATGTGATTCCTTGGATGAGTGCAGCGCTTTCCTGGGGCAGGCCTGCTCTTGCTGTGAGAAAAGAGGGTTTCTTAATAGATCACTTAAATCGGAATCAGTTGAGACCTTACTAACTCAATAAAAATGAAGACTTGTTGTGTTGCAGGTGACTGAATTGCTTCTTTAAAACAGCGCTTCCGGAGGGATGATCGAGTACGGGCTCGGTGGAGGCTTCCGTATGTATATCAAGGCAGGAGGCTGGGGAAGGAGCGGCTTCTAGAGCTCATGGAGTAAGGGTTGGGGAGCTGGGACAGAGCTGGCTTTGGGAGTCTTTGCATCCCATTTGCACCAGTTCGGTCTTGCTCTTCCCATTGACCCAGTGGCCTTGCGGATGGGGGAGCAGGGAGCCTGTCTCTGGGTGGGAAGTGATTCCAGCTTCTCATTGTGGATGGTTTAAACTGAAGGGCACTTCATTAGGAAGCTGCTTCAAGAGGTACCTCTGCAGAGCCCCTCTGGGCTTCCCGTAGTTATGGTTTGCTGCCCATTGGGCTGATCACTAATCAAACCCTTCGCTTAGTGCCAAAACCACAGTGGTGGCAGGGACCTGCTATTGGAAAAGCAGCCACAGGGGGGGAACCCTGTCCATTTGGGTTTCAATTTGATTCATTTTGCTTCTGCATTTGGGCTGGTAAAGAACACAGCAAAACTTCCTTTGCAGGGCTGGCAGCCCAGGTACCTACTGCTTTTTGTACCTCTCCTTTTCCAGAAGGAGGCATCTTCTGTGCATGTGTGAGTATTGCTGCTCTGGGTGATCCATACTCCACCGTTTGATTCTGGCCTCATGTTAAAGTAAAGCTGCTCACTGCAGGAAGGATTCAGAATGGAAACAACTCTGATTCTTAATACTCCTTTAGAGGAGGTGGCTGCTGCAAGCCAAGGGGTTGCTGGAGGGAGCAGGAGCTGATAAAGCCCATTGGGAGGTAGATCTGGCTGTGGCTGAGCCTTCCTCTGGCCTTGGGCGAGCTGCTCTCCCCCTGTCCTGGCTTTCCTCTTCCTCTCCTGTGAAGTGAGGTGGGATTTCCCTGCCTTTGCAGGGGAAAAGGGCTCTCTGGATAAAGTGTGATCTAGAGGCTTGTCCTCCCCTTGCACTGGCGTTGCCCAGGTGGGTTTGCTGAACACATTCATTGCTGTTCTCTACTGTTTGTGCTGGGCTGAGTGGTGCAGCTCTGCTCCTCTGCTTGTTTGAACTGAGGGACAATGGTTGGGGCCAGCTCCTACTATGGCTTTGGCAGGACTCCAGCAACCACCTGCAAGCTACGTTTCAGAGAACCAATGTGGTTTATGCAGCCTCGTGTTGAAAGCTTCCACCTTTTCCAGTCATCCACTTCCAGGTAACCTCCTCCCTGGCCTGTGAGCTGGGACACAGGGATTTGTAAAGACAGAGGTTTGGGAGCTCAGAATTAGGAATAGCAAGGAGCTGGTGGTGTATACAGTGGTAGCAATCCTGTCTCTTCATGCTTTGCTGTCAATCCATCGTACCCTGTTATCGTTGGAGATTGGAGTATCCATGAGTGGAAGTTCCCTTTGGAACTTCGCTCCTGCCCGTTACCCATGAGGGTGGTTAATCACCAGCCCTCTGATGGGGAGCTTAGAACAACGAGGACTGGCATCCCATTGGCATCCAGAGGTTGAAGTATTAGTTAGGAATGGGGGAACGTGGCAATACCTCGGTTGGAGATGGAGCATCCTCTGGCTTTGCTGTGGGGAGTGGGAGCTAAACCAAACCTGGGTCGGATCATGGGGCCCTCAGGTGTTGAGTAAAGCACTTCTAAAGCACTTGAGCATGTTTGTGGCCACCAGCAGCTGCTGTGAGCAGAGCAGGTTCTGGTGCACATCCATGTGTGCAGGGAGGAGGACAGCATGTGCTGCTAGACCGGAATGGAGCCCTTGGGATGGTGGGAGCTGGTGTTCCATGGTCATCTGTGGCTGTGACAGAAGCAGCCTGGGCACTACCTGAGTGTTCTCAACACTTGTTGAGTATTGAGTTCCCATTCCCAAGTGAAGGAGAATCAGTGACATTTCAAATAGCTGAATGAGATGGTAGTGAAGGTGTTTTATCTTCTCGGCTCCCTGTGCTGGTACCTGACATGAAATCGCACCAGGGCATCCTTGCTGCCAGTATTGCAGTTCAGTTGCTTCAGTACACTCTGGGTGATCTTTGTGAGTGAGTACAGCATCACTGGAGCTCGATGCAGCATCACTGGAGCTCGATGCAGCGTCACTGGAGCTCGATGCAGCCCCAGGGTCCTGTTGCTGGCAGCAGAAACCTTCCTGGAGCAAAGACACTGTGTTTAGTAGCCCCTGATGCAACTACCTCAGAACTCCTTTGTGGGAACACTTCCTGGCCTTTGGGAGCCACACAGCTGAGTTAGGGC
This sequence comes from Pezoporus wallicus, assembly GCF_028554395.1. Classification (NCBI taxonomy): domain Eukaryota; kingdom Metazoa; phylum Chordata; class Aves; order Psittaciformes; family Psittacidae; genus Pezoporus; species Pezoporus wallicus. The sequence continues at coordinate 206,572 of NW_026640870.1, forward strand.
CTGGAGGAGACCTTTGTCTGTGTAAGGGCTGAGTGGCTCCATGGGATGCTGACTCAGCATGGACTTGTTCCACCAGCCAGGCCATCACTAACCCACATGGGATTCCCCATAGCACTGTACTGTAGTAACTTCTAAGATGGAAAATCATCAAGTACCCTCCTTCTGCCCCACAGCGGTGAACACAGAACCTGTACAAGTCAGGCAGTGGGGTTCATGTTCTCCTTGAAGGGCTTTTTAGTTAGGGAATGAACTTGAGGGCTGTAACCAAGCTGAAGGGAGCTCTTTCTGCTTGCTGTAGCAGCACAGAAGGCTGAGGAGACCGTGGGCTGCCTGGGGTTGTGTTGGGTGACGGGGATGGGGTGGGTTTTGCTTTTTCAATGTCTTCATTAGCAAGTCTGGCACTGAAAGCAGCGATGTTCTGCGAGGTGAATCTGGGTGCTTGAATATCTTGGCCTGAATAGAGGCATAAAAATAGAAACCTGCAGCAGTTCCCTGCTCCTGCTGATGCTTCCCTCACAAGGACAGAGCCTGAATCACTGCACCCTGCTGTGAAAGCAGCTTGTGTTGCACCCTCCCTCCTGCAGGCTCAGGCCTGGCTTTGGTGGCCAAAGGGTGGTTTCTAACAGGGCACTCACTGGTGCAGGGGGTCCTGGCTGGGTCCTGCTCCTTCAGTGCTTGTGGCACTAAGAGGTACTTGTCCCATGCTCTCAGGATAAGGGGCAGCATCACTGCACTCAGCAGTCCCCGTGGAGGAGCAGGGAGAGCTTGGGCATCCTCCACACAACCTTGGCAGCAGCCTCCAGCATCTTCCTAAAGGTCGAAAGCTGCCAGGAGAGGGCAGGAGCTGGTGCTGCTGTTTGTTTTGGTGGAAAGGGCTGCAAATGCCCGGTCCTAAAGATACAGGCCAGGGTGACATGGTCTGGTGTGAGGTGTCCCTGCCCATGGCAGGGGGTTGGAACTGGATGACCTTAAGGTCCTTTCCAACCCAAACCATTCTGTGATTCTCTGATTCTAAATATCCAACTGATTTTCCTCCTTCTGGAAGGTTTGGCTCCTAAGCTGCTGTTTGATCCATGTCCTTGGCTGTCTCCTAGACTGGTTCCTATGGTGGCAGCAGAACTCTCCCATGAAGGGAGCAGGCAGCTCTCCCCAAAGCTCCTCCAGAGCAGGAGAGCAGAGGAGGGCTCCTGCCAAGTCCCCAGCTTCATCTCATTCTGTCTGATGGCCTTGAAGCCTCATCCTGTGTCAGGACACAGGTACTGGATCAAGGCTTTTCCCCTCCCATTTGCATTAGGAGGTTTATGGGCAATTCCACTGCCTGGGAAGAGACTTCAACAGGAGCTGCAGCACCAGCTGGGAGCCCCCACCACTGCCTGTGCCAACAAGGGGTTGGGAGCTGTGGGTTTGAATCCAAGGGAGGAGGATTAACTGGGTGAGAGGAAATCGCTTTGAGCCTCTGCTATAACAAGGTTGGAATTTGGCTGTTCTTGGAGCACGGGCTCATTGAACCTTTAACACTTAACTGCAACCAACACTTAGGGGTTGTAAATCCCTGCCCTATTGATGTCCTTTTGGCAGCACCGAGGCGGGTGTCTTTTTACTCCTGTGTCGTGAGAGCAGGGATTCTGTGCACACTGCAGGTGCTCCAGCACCCCTCAAACCAGAGTTTTCCAGCAGCTGATGGAGGCAGCAGCAAGGCTGTGTTGGGGAGAAGAAGATGGTTATGGGCAGGATCAGCAGTTGCCTCTTGGAGCGCAGGAGCAGCGTCGAACTCGGGAAGCATTGGAAGCATCGCCCCTGCGTGTGCCCTTGGGTAAGGAGCAAGCTGAGGAGCTCCTGCAGCAAAGTGTGAAGGCCTTGAGGAAGGTACGTGGGGGTTCTTAACATGCTGGAGACACCGAGGAGCCAAAAACCCCCAATCAAACCCAGAGGCAATAGGTAAAGAGCCCAAATAATGCAGGTAGAGGTGTGGGATCTGCTTAGTCCCGTATCTAAAACACTGTTCAGCGGAGTTTGGGATTGAAGTGTTTTAAACCCTTGCTTTTCACTGGTTTAACCTTTTTCCTGAGGGTCCCTGCAGTGTGATGGAGCCCGTGCAAACACACATGGGAGCTTTGACTAGCCTCAGTGGGGTAAGCAGCCAGTTTGAAACAGGATCCATGCAGGAGATCGGTCACAGCAGGACACCACAAAGCTGCATGTGGTTAAGTTCACTGCATCCCTGCGGGCACAAGGCTGGGGCTTTGTCTGGGTTTAACGGGTTTCTCATGAGCAGAATCTGTGCTGGGCAGTTTTGCTCTAATTGCAATGGGGGCTGGTAACTGTGCTCAAGGGAAACAAACTCTTGGAGCAGTAGCAGGTTTGATGTTTGCCTTTCAAACACTGATACTGATCCCGCTACTGCGGAGAGCCGCTTCCCAAATGCTTTTGAAAAAGCAACAAAATTCCTTGCCTCTGCTCCCAGCCCACAGGAAATACTTCTTAGTTTGGATTCCAGCATGACTCAGTCCCGAGATCACAGCAGTTGCCAAAACAACTGGTGGAGGAGCTTCCTGGAAGTGGAAAATCAACAAAAACAAGATGGGAAGAAAGAAAGAGCTGGAAAATCATCTGTGAATGTTTGGGAAGTATTTCTAAACAGTCTAAAGGATGCTAAGAATGCTCACAACAAAATCACACTGATCACGTCTCAGAGCTTACATTTATTCAATACATATCGAATACATTGCATTTATTCACTCATCTGTGAAGTGATCTCTCTAACTACATCTGACAGTGTCCTGGCTCTGCAGTTCAATGCTGTGTGTTACCAAGGCCTTGGTCAGTCCCTTACAGGGTGGATTCGTGTTCAGTCTTTCTCACAGTCACCTTTGGGTGTTTGCAGTCAAACACAAGAGGTTACATGGCCAAATTGAGATAGGAAAATAAGTAATGAGTCATTTTACTATAGCATCCACTTCTCTTTGGTACCTGTAAGAACAGCAGATCTTGGATGACCGAGGACTTAGGAACGTCCTGCCACAAACAGGTAACAAAACCTAGCAGGGGCAAGACAAATACATTGAGACAAGTGGGTTTATTCAGCCCAAAAGAAGAGCACTAACATCATCTCAGAGGAGCAGCTCTTCAGACCCAGGTGGCTCTGTGCCCTCATGCTGCAGCATTGGAGCTCCTGTGACTAATAACAACCCACATGGGTCCGCTCCTGCTCTGAGGTTATGCCATGGGAGGAAAGCCTGAGTACAGCACTTGGGCATTGCTATATGGCTGCTTTACCTGCCCTCCTGATAAGCAAACCAGCCAAGGAAAGCCATGGTATGGTATCTGTGTAAGGTGATGGCTGAAGGAGCTATGCAAGAGAAGGTCCTTTCTGCTGCCTCCCTCCCTTCCTGTGCAGCACGATGCAGCTGGTACCCAATTTGGAGCTAAATCCTGCTCATGACCACACACAACTCAATCTTCCTTTGCGGAGCCTTCTCCAAAGCTTAGTTTTTAATCAACATCTGCACTTAAAATGCAGTTTGTGCTCCCAGAAGGTAGGATACATTTAACACCAGGGGCTCTTTAACGCCTCTAAACTAAAACTGCTGCCCTTTTTAATTCCCTTGATGCAGAAGTGAAACCTGGAAGAGGCAGCATCTTGCTCTAGATGCAAAGGCACAGGTTGCTTCACTGCCAAATGTGGGGAAGGTTTGTGTCTGCAGTGCATGAAGTAGTTGCACAAACCCTAAAGGTCTATGTGGGATATGAAGGGAACTGCTGCTGCTTCTGCAGAGGGAGGCACACGGCAGAGAGGAGCCTGTGTGCATCTTACTGGACCAGTTCCACATTCCTCCCTTTTTGGAAGGTGCAGCTATTTCCATTTCCCAGTTCTACCACAAAAAGCATCAGTAAAGAGCGCTGGGCTTGTAATGCTGGTTTGAACCAAGAACACTGCTACAATTCTGAACTTTCCTGCTCTTTATGTGTATAAAAAGCGTACAAAAGGCTGAATAATAGCTGATAACATTGATTTACATACCATTTCAACCTGTATCTTACTGAAAGGATGACAGTAATTGTTCCAAAGCCTCACAGGGTTCTGTTTCTTTTGGAATAATGAAATTATTCCTAATAATGATGACATTTTGATGTCTCCAATGAGATATCTCAGTTGAGGCAGGTGCTCATTTCACTTTGCCACAGCGAGCCCCAAAGCTCTGACCTCTGTCAGCCTTTGAAGCCCTCATGGCCCAGCTCAGTACATGTGCATCCCCTCTGTCAGAGGCCCCTGGGAAGGGTCCTGCATGTCACTCGGGGTCACGTCGTAGCCCAACTTCTTCATGTCCTTGGTCACTACGTTGAAGGAGATGGTCACAAAGCCTTGAGAGCGCACCCTGGTCACTAGGAGAGAAGAGGTGAATACAGCTGGTCAGGAGAGGGTTCTGCATAGGTGTTGGATGCCCATATCCCAACAGGAATAACCAGTCTTTTATCAGCACAAGGGGATGGCCAAGCTGTGGCCTGCTGCGGACGGGCTGCAGCCAGGAGCTCGCAGGACTTACCTTCTCTCCCTTCTCCCTGTGCTACCACTCTGGGGTCAGTGAATTCCGGACGTCTCCCTGTGAACCAGCTTGGAGAAGAGAAATGAAACTTCAGTGATATTTAGGTCTGATACAGCCCATTAAATGCATGTTAAAAACACAACGGGGGGCTTAAGGAGACTCCCAGCTTTTGTTTGCAGCAGGGTTTCAAAGAGTGATTCCCTTTATTGCTAAGGGAATTCCTTTTGTCTAAGGAAAGAAATGAATCCAACTTCATACACATCTTAAATCCAGGTTATTTCTGGGCCAGATGGAATATTCCTATGGCAAAGACGGTTTTGAGACCAATTCACCTCTTGTTCACCCAGAACAACACCGAAGCTTTGATACTTCAAACACGCAGCTACACTAGAACCATAGCTACAGTGGGATTTAGGGTTGGACTGCAGCAAACCTCCTCAGCATCCAGTGGCATCTAAAATGCTGAGTGAAGTCTAAGCAGCACCTCTGCAAGTCCCATCACTGACGTGAATGAACCCACGGGACACGGAGCTGCCACTGAGTGCAGGAGCTCATGCAGCAGCAGCAGCCTGCTCTGCTGACATGAGCTCTTTCTAAACCAACAGTGTTCAAATGTGCCGTGAATAAATGGAGCCAGCATCACTGCTAACATGGTTGAAGCGAGCTCCTCAAAGACTGAGGCACCTAAAGCACGGTTTGACCTACAAAACTCTGGTTAAGATCCAAATATGCAGCCATGTGTACGCTCCAGTGTAAACCTTTGTGACCACGAGCAGGGACTTAAAACCAAGAAGTCTTTAATGATTACCTTGTAAACTGCTGCAGCCTGGATGTGGACTCTGGAACAAACATAGGGATGGTTCTCGTATGCCTACAACAAACCCAAGGCGCACAGGACTTAAGAGATGAAGCAAACAGCACTGGAAAGACTTCTATGTGTAAAGGTGCTGGAATTTCAGACTCATGAGGCAACTGAACACCTACTCCTCACAAGGAAAGGTTTGTTATTTAGGAAGAGTGTATATATGCTTGTTATATAGGAAGAGTGTTATATAGGAAGAGTGTATATATGCTTGTTATGTAGGAAGAGTGTTTGTTATATAGGAAGAGTGTATATATGCTTGTTACATAGGAAGAGTGTGATATAGGAAAGTATATGTTTGTTATATAGGAAGAGTGTATATATGCTTGTTATATAGGAAGAGTGTTATATAGGAAGTGTTATATAGGAAGAGTGCATATATGTTTGTCATATAGGAAGAGTGTTTGTCATATAGGAAGAGTCTGGGAATGAAAGCTTAGCACATGCTGAGCGTGCTGATGGAGATGTATTGCATTTCACACTTGGGTTTTCCACATCCCAGCTGTGGCTTTACAGGATCACTAGAGATTACTTGCTATCCTGCTAGCAAATCCCTGTTCTTTGTACCAAACAGGCAAGACTTGCTAAGGAGAGAGAGGAATGATCCCGACACAAGCGGTACCTAAGGAAAACCCCTCTTTGCCTCTGCCCCGAAAGCCAGGTTCCACCCTCACCTTCCGGGGGTGAAGGGGACGTGAACAGCTCCATAACCTCTGACCACATCATGGCCAAAGAAGTCGGGTCCGTAGACGCTGATGACAATCTGGGGCCCTGCAAAGGAAGGGAACGTGAGCGGGGGAGCTCGGGGAAGGAGCCATGGCCCACGCCCCGCACTCACAGCCCGACGGGTTGGTGCTCTTGAAGGTGATGTCGATGGGGAAGTTCCAGACGAGGGTGGTGGGTGAGACGTCGCTCGTGGAGGTGATCTGGGAGATGCCCTCCTCCAGGCCCTGTGGGGAGCAGGTTAAAGGAGGTGATATCCCCCCCTTCCCCCCCAGCAGCACTGTGTCTTTAACACGGGGAGGGCATGGAGCTGTTGGACAAGGCCAGAGGATGGATACAGGGATGATCAGGGGATGGAGAACATCTCATATGGAGACAGGCTGGGAACATTTGGGCTGGAGAGGGGAGAAGGCTGAGTGGAGACTTCATAGCAGCCTTCCAGTGTCTGAAGGGGGCCTATAGGGATGCTAGGGAGGGACTCTTCATTAGGGACTGTAGTGATAGGACAAGGGGTAACGGGTTCAAACTGAAACAAGGTGATTTACGTTGGATCTAAGGCAGAAGTTCTTCACTATGAGGGTGCTGAGGCGCTGGCACAGGGTGCCCAGAGAAGCTGTGGCTGCCCCATCCCTGGCAGTGTTCAAGGCCAGGTTGGACACAGGGGCTTGGAGCAAGCTGCTCTAGTGGAAGGTGTTGGGGTTGGAGCTGGATGAGCTTTAAGGTCCCTTCCACCCCAACCCCTTCCCTGTGCCATGCACGGGGGGGTTGCACGGATCCCATCACACCCGTGCCGCGGGATGGGTTCGGGGGTGCAGAGCGCGTCCTTACCGCGGTGGGGACCCAGTCCTGGCCGTAGACGAAGCAGAACTTGCAGTAGAGGTCATCGAACCCCGGGAACTGCGGGGAGAGGAGGAGAGGCTGCGCCGGGGGAGCGGCAGGGCCCGAGGGCCGCCACGGGCCGAGGGGGGGGCCGGCACCGCCGCCCCCAGGAGCCAGCCCCGGGGCTGTGGATGCGGGGTTACCGGACGCTCCCGCCGCTCACCCGCCCGCTCTCGATCTGCCCGGTCACCGACACCAGGAACACGCTGGGGCTGCCCGCGGCCGCCATGCCTGGGCCGCGGTTCCGCTGTTGCCATGGGTACGGACGGTGCGGCGGAGGGGCCACGTTTCCTCAGCGGCCGCGCTTCGCGGAGAGGCCAGGGCAGAACCCGCCTCTAAACGCCCCGAAGCACGAGTGAATCTCCCCAAAACACGGATGAATCGCCCCAAAACACGACTGAATCGCCCCAAAACACGAGCGAATCGCCCCAAAACGGATGAATCGCCCCAAAACACGAGTGAATAGACCCCAAACACGGAGGAATCGCCCCGAAACACGACTGAATCGCCCCGAAACGCGAGTGAATCGCCCCAAAACACGGATGAATTGCCCCAGAACACGAGTGAATCGCCCCAAAACAAGGATGAATCGCCCCCAAACACGACTGAATCGTCCCGAAACACGACTGAATCGCCCCAAAACACGGATGAATAGCCCCAAACCAAGCATAAATAGCCCCAAAACGGATGAATCGCCCCAAAACACGAGTGAATCGCCCCAAAACAAGGATGAATCGCCCCCAAACACGAGTGAATCGCCCCGAAACACGAGTGAATCGCCCCAAAACACGGATGAATAGCCCCAAACCAAGCATAAATAGCCCCAAAACGGATGAATCGCCCCGAAACACGAGTGAATCGCCCCGAAACACGAGTGAATCGCCCCGAAACACGAGTGAATCGCCCCAAAACAAGGATGAATAGCCCCAAACCGCGGGCAGACCCCGCTCTGCATCCTCCCAATGCCACCCCCATAATCCACCCCACCACGGGGTGTGAGGCTCCCCGGCAGCTCTCCCTTCCCATCGCGTCGTGCTTTGATTTATCATAGTCTCATATTGACCCACATCAACCCAAACGAGCCCGGTTTAAAGCACAGAGGGGCACCGGGGCCTCAGCACGCTGCAGGCACTAAGGACATGGCCACTAGGTGCTGCTGCCGGCCGGGCTGAGGCGGCTTCTGGGTGAGGGACCAGACCCAGAGAACGTTTTCCAGGCAGGAAATCTTTGGGAATCGGAGCCTCTGCAGGGCCCCCTTGCGACCTGCACTGATGGGAAGGGAGGGAGAGGCCGGTGGTGCTCCTTATCGCGAGGGTACCACGCTGCGGGTCATCCCCTCGCATCCTTGGAGCATCCCACACGATGCTCCCTCGTTGGGAGCGCGGCTCCGGGTCTCACCTCCCTGCTGCCGGAGCGGGTGCGTTGTGCTTTGGCTCCTCTGCAGTGCCGCGCAGTGATTTGGTTGCAGGTGTCTTTGATAAGGCAAAGGGACAGCACCAAGATGCCACACCAACATGGGTTGTATTGGGCTGAGGGTAAACTGCACGATGAGAAACACCTTCCGTAGCCCAATAGATGGACTCTGTGCCAGTGCTTCAATTGGATTGGTCAGGTTTTATTTATTATATTCAGGAAAATTATTATTATTAATTAATTTTTATTAATTATTAACCATTAAATATTAGAATCAGGAGCAATTCCTTCCCCAGAGGGTGCTCAGGCATTGGAACAGGAGCCACCATCCCTGCAGTGTTCACACAGCGTGGAGACGAGGCCTCAGTGCCATGGGTCAGTGGTGGCCTTGGCAGTGCTGGGAATGGTTGGACTGGGTGAGCTTAAAGCACTTTTCCAACCTCATTGATTCCCTGATTCTATCCCATGATTCCATGATTTGAGTTTGTTTTTCTCTCTTCACATTCAGCAAACCAATTTGGGCAGGAGAGGAATGGGGGAGCCTGGAGGGATGGGAGGGAATGGTTCAGATCTTACCCTTTCTCCCCATCCCTCCTGAGAAACTTCCTCTGGGATAAACCCCATCAGGACAAACCCAAACCCGTTCCCACTGAGCCGCCTGCTGCTGTTTGGTTAAGACGTGGCCACCAGGTACCGCAGAGCAAGCTCAGAGCCAGTGTAAGGCCGTTTCCTTCCCTAGGGATCTCCAGCTGCTGGAGGAGTCAATCCCAGCGCTGGGCAGCCTTCCCCTTGGCAGCAGGAAGGGTCATTCAGCACTCACCTCTACCTGGACTCTATCCCCTCGCAGCCATAACGGGAGCCTTTTCCTCCCTCCTTTCCACGCCTCTCTTGCTGCAATTGGCTGCGTTTGGAATCTTTGTCCGTGATTGAAATCCCAAGCAAGGAAGCGTCTTTTCCTGCTGGAAAACGGAATGATCCAGCAGGGCTTTGGTTTCCACCATAATGGAAGCCCGCAGATCGTGGTGCTCCACGGGGGCTGTTGAATGGTGCTGGTGCTCCTCTCGGCGCCGTGAAACACTCCCCTCTTCCCTTGGAATTGTCCTGATCGTGTGAGATGTGAAGGGATGTGTCACTCAGAGCCTCTGGTGCACCTTGACCTGACTGCCCTGCTGCCGCGGTGATGGGCTCCAGTGGTGCTCTCATCCTGTTCCCATAGGGATTGACTCCACACTCATCTGCCTGAGTAGGAGAATGGATGGCGGCTGGCCTCAGCCTCGGAAAAGCTCCTCACGGTGCCTGTGAGGAAGCCTGGAAGTCTGGGAGCACCCGAGCAGCAGCTCCTTTCTCACCATCACGTTTTCAGGCAGGATGAAACCAGCCCTGGGGCAGAGCCATTGCTTCCTGCAGGCGCTGGGGGAAGGTGGGGGACACAGGAATGGCAACGCAGTGGCACAGCCACTAGTTACGTGCTAAATGGCCACTGAACCCATCTCGTGGTGCCATTTGTCTGCAATGAACAGGTTGTCTTCAGCCTGACTCACCCCTGCCCATGTCTTGTCACGGTGAGAGGCTGCAGAGCTTCCCTGCCCTTTGTCTCAATGCTTTTTGCTTCTGTTCTCAGAGCTCTTCCCACCTCCTGCTCCAATCCAACAGCATGGAAGGAGGATGCTGCCATAGCATCAATGGTGCATCAGAGGAGGATGTTCTTGGTGTAATCCTTGCTGAGTATACTCACATGGGAGTGAGCGTATTCCTTCAGGCATTACTCCATGTATTCCTCCATATATATACACATGGAGGCTTATTTTGGGGAGAAGGTAACTGGGTGAAGATGGATGGGATGAACTGTTGGGTTCTGTGTCTGGATGCTGCCAGCCAGCTGGGCTGGGTCAGCCTGGAGGGGAGAAGGCTCCTTAAGGGGAGACCTTAGAGCAGCTCCAGTGCCTGAAGGGGCTGCAGGAAACCCAGAGAGGGGCTTGGGACAAGGGTCTGTAGGGACAGGACAAAGGGAATGGCTTTAACCTGCCAGAGGGGAGACTGAGATGAGCTCTTAGGCAGAAGCTCTTCCCTGTGAGGGTGCTGAGGCGCTGGCACAGGGTGCCCAGAGAAGCTGTGGCTGCCCCATCCCTGGCAGTGTTCAAGGCCAGGTTGGACACAGGGGCTTGGAGCAAGCTGCTCTAGGGGAAGGTGTCCCTCCTCTCCCCCTTTTGGAAGCTGAGATGGCCCCAGCCATTAATACACAGCCACGTATTTAAAGCTTTCCAGGGAGTGTTCAATGGATAAAGGCCATTTAGTCCTTCAGCCTAAGCAAGCCTGCCCAAATAGCAGGTGTTTATCAGTACCTGTATGATGCTGCAGCGCTGACAGGTGATGACAGCACTGGGGATGCTGCACATTTGCTTGGTTGGAGGCTTTTTTAATGCTTTCTTCTTTCTTTCTCCCCAGCTGGACAAAGGCAATTCCAGATTGATGCCATCTGAGATGTAACCTTGGACCAGAGAGCACCCGAAGCCTCTTCAAGTCACTTGGTGATGGTTTCCTCTTCCTCAGCAAGGTGAGTTTCAATCCGTGTTTTAGCCCTGCTCCTCTGGGCTGGGCCAGGCCAGGCCAGGCCAAGGAACACGATGGAATTGTCATTAAAGATGCAAAGTAGCAATCAACCCAATGAAATAATAATGGCTCACATTAGCATTGCATTGACCTGGTGCTTTGCACTTCGGAGCTTAAGCACCGCTTGCAGGCAGCCTGATGGAGCCTGCTTCACGTGGGAGAGAATCGATGTAACATCAGTGTGTGCCCAGAGGGACACTGGGACAATCACATCCCCTGTTAGGAACCATCTCCTTTGTAAAGAGGGCAGTTGTTAAACCCAATACATTTGGTGGAGTAGGAGCTCTGAGCAAACAGAGAGCAGGGAAGGGGTTTGTTACGCTGGGAATAATCCCTGCTGAAGCCAGGTTTCCAGCCAAAGGAAGAGCAATCCCATTGGAGGCAGGACCCTCTGCTCTTAGGAGCTCTTTTTGACAAAGCTGCGCTTTATTGGGCTAAAGGAAGCCCAAATCAGAGCACTGAACCCCAAGCAGGAGTGTGAAGCACACAGGGGGGGTTGCAAAAAGGCTTTTCCTGCTCATGGTTACAGTGTGTGGTGGTTTCGGGAGCACTGGGGTTGGGCTGCCCTGGGAATTGTCCCTTTCCTGCCAAGCACGGGGGCTCCCCCAGGTAAAGGAACCAGGAATGGGCACATGGGATGCTCCTTTCCCAGCAAAGCTGGGTAAATCCAGCAGTAATCGTTACAAGGCAGCTTCCTCCTCTCCCGAGGGACACACCAGGCACTTCCAGGCAGGATTAAGCCCAGCACAGGGGGATTCACCTCCCCTCCTTCCCATTCTGCTGCTTAAGCTGCAGCGAAAGGCATTTGCCATCATCCCCAGAGCACCATTAATGGTTGTTTTATGGTGCTTTCCCGGAGTTCCTCCCTATCCCACCAAGACTCAATAATTATTTACACTGATCCCAAATGACTCTGAGTTACAGCAGTGCAGGTGCTTGGAGGCATGAAGCCACTCCACAGACAGAGGCTGTTGTATGAGGGAAGGGAGTCGCTGTTGGAGCTGGGTGGGAGCATCAGCAGGAAGGGCACAGTGTGGATCCAGGATGCTTGGGAAAGAGGTTTCAGGGAACGCCAGGCTCTGGGGGGGATGCAATGGGACCTTAAGGCTGGAGCAGGGCTCAGCCTCTGGCTACACCCTGGTACAAAGCGAGGCCACGCTTCCAGTTTATACAGTTTAATACATGTGAAACAAGATACATTTCCTTTTGAGTAATGGATGCATAAATAACAGAAGATATATGTGGATGCATAAATATGAGGCATGGAATGAACCAAACAAAACCCATTGCTTTCACTGCTTCAACAGTTACTGCTTTAACTGCTTGTTTCCCCCCCTGTCTTCTCACCCAGCGCTGGTGGCGTGTCCTCGCGACAGGCTGGGTGCTGCTCCGATGGAACACGGTGATGCTGTCCCACGGTGAAAGGTTGGGATGAGGGTGAGGAGAGGGCAGGATCGGAGGCTAAAAGAGAAACCCCAACCCCCAGACTGCGAAACGAGAGAGAAGAAATGGAGTTAAAGGAGACCTGGATTCCTCCGGAGGCTTCGCTGGCGACGGGAGGTGGATGCAGCCATGAGGATGAGGAGGGATGCTGGACAGAAGTCGTTCTGCTGCGAGGAGGACAAAGCATTAGCTTCAGTGCTCACAAAGAACATCACCTAAGACAGCGCTTTTACACCTTTACATCCTGGAGCAATAACTTACTGTGAACCGCAGTAAACAAAATACATTTCTTAAATAAGTTAGTTTATTCATTTGGTGGGGTTTAGCTCTCCGTAAATTTAACTTTTTCCTGGTTTTCCATGTTTTTTTTTTTCCACAAGGAATCACGGTTGTGCACGTTAGTTCAGATTATTGCAACATTTCACCTGAATCTTGGTTCAAAAAAAGGAGGAGAAAAGAAGCAACAGGACAGATGCAGAGACGAGAATGAAGAACTCATTATTGCACTGGCTACAACTCAGTAGTGGTTTGGTTTCTTTCTCCGTTATAAGGACAGCTTCTAAAGTACAAAAGAACGTTTCAAGCATCATCTGTGCCAAGAAGCTGGTGGGATGATGGTGGAGGGAAGGAGAGGAAGGAAATGGAGGTGAATGAAGAAAGAAGAGAAACCAGTTGGAAAACGAATGGCCGTGATCATTAGTTCCACATAAACCCCAAGGAAACACCACCCGGTTGCAGAGTCACATGTAATGCAAAACCCAGTATCGTTTCTCTATAAAAATATGTGCATTATGAAGAGAGAGTTTCTGTGGGTATATATCTTCTTCTTTTTTTGGTCTTTTTTTTTCCTTTTTTTTTTTGTCCTTGTTTTGTATCTCACAAATACATTATTTCTATGTATATAAGTGCTGATATACAGACAATGTACAGCTCCCACCCGGGCCCTCCCGCCTCACGGGACGTCTCTAAAAGGTGCCTTGTTAAAAGTTGAGCATCTTTAAAAAACCCCCCTCCCCAAACCAACCAAACCCCCCCCCCCCCCCACCTCGAACCCGAATCAATGTGATTGAGGCCACAGAGGCAACCTTCCCTTTAGAAAAGACCCCCCCACAACCACGTTGTACCCCCCCCCCCCGGCGCCCATCACCGTCTCTTCCAGCCGTTTGTTTGGTTCCTTTTCTGCTGTTTTTCCTCTTTTTTTTCCCCTTTGTGTGTGTTATTTTTTGCAAACCCTTCTCCCCCCCAGTGAACGCGAGGAAGGAGAGAACCCGAGCGAGCAGCCACCCACCTACCGTGGCCGCTCCATCCCTTCGCTTTGGAACCCCGCGTTGGTGTCAAGCCCTTGCGATCCCCCCCGTTCCCCCCTCCCAGAAAGCTATACTGGATCATCTACGTCTTCTCCTGTCGCAACAGTCACAGGGACCAAGTCCTGCTTCCGGAGGGCGCTCTTAGCAATGCCCAGGAGCTCTTTGCTTTTCTCAGCGTTGCTCCACTGAGTTTTTAAGTGATCCGGCTTTTTCAGTTCGGAAGCGGCGGCGTCCGCCCGGCAGTCCGGATCCGAGAGGTTGCTCGAGGAGCCGCCATCCAACTGCTCGAAGGAGAAGTTGGGAACGGTCAGATGCTCCCCACGGCACTGGGGCTGCCCCCGGCGCTCCGCTTTGGAAGCCGCCTCGCCGGGCTGGCTCTCTGCGAGCTCCAGGGCCTCTCTGTAAGCCGGGAACTCGCAGGATGGGGTCCGTCTCCGCAGCATGCTGTTCTCCGAGGGTTTGGTGCGGGAGGCCGCGCCGCTGTCATCCTCCATGGGAGGATCTATAGAAATGCAGGGCGGGCTCATCTTCTTCTTCCTCCGGGCTCCGTGGATGTACTCAGACTCCATCTGGATGTGGGCAGGGGAGCGCTGCTTTTCCTCAGCAGGGTCCTCGAAGCTGCAGTCCCCATGGCTGATGGAGGGGCAGATCTCGATGGAGTGCCGCCTTTGGTCGTCTGCCCAGCTGGGCTTGTTGAGGAAGCCCTTTGTGTCGATGCTGTAAAACTTCTTCAAGTCCTTCTCCTTGCTGCTGCCCCCGGAGAGGCTGCTTGTGCTGCAGTTCTTGAGGGGCACGGGAGATGGGGCTGGGGAGATGAAGGGTGAAGTCGAGCGGCTCCCAGCATCCGAGTGCTCCCCTCCCCAGTCCTTGGCTGAGCTGTTGATGTGGCGAACCTCTTCGTCAGCCAGGTCTGAGGACTCGAAGAGGCAGCCCTCGGGGTTGGGGGGGCTGCTGCCAGGGCTGGGAATGCCGTGCTGGCCACAGCTGTGCTTCCGTGTGAGGGTGCTGGGATGCCGGTGTGGGGAGCATGGCGGGGAGCGCGGAGGGGTGCCCGGCAGGGAGGCAGTTGTGGGATGGAGGGGACTGGGGGTCAAGGTGCTCTGAGGCTGCTTTGCTGATGGGAGCGTCTCTCCAGGCTCTGGTTGCAGGCTCTCCTTGCGGTCTGGGGTCTGCCCATCCGTGGAGTCTGTTTGAATGGCCTCCTGGAAGGTAAGGAGGGAGAGATGGGGTGAGAGCCTGGGGATCTGCTTCGTCAGGAGCACTTCCAGGGGGGAAACATGGCCTGCGGCAGAACACTTGGAGGATCTAACGCACCGTGCACCACCCCATGCCTTCCCCACCATGCCTGCCCCCCTCAGATCCTCCCTGCACCAGAGGCTGCAGGTTTGCTCACAAGCAGACCCAGAGCCTACGTGTGCAGAGCTTGTATCTGCTGGGTCTTTCTGCATGATTTTGGGCTTGCTCCTTAGCACCACATCCTGAGTCAACGGAGCCTGTCTGAAGTGAGAGGGTGTAGGGCTGACTGCAGGCTTCTCACTGCACTGGTGAAGCTGAATGGGGCATCTCCTCTCTATGCTTTAGCTATTCTTTCATAGAACAGTACATCCACAAAGATGAAAGCAGGTAAAAAGGGCCTTGCCCTGTGTGTCACTTGTATATTCACATTTATGGCACCAGAAACATTTTGTTCTAAAAAAGGGAATGCTCCTCTCAGCTCCAATGAAGGAACCCCCAAAGGGGATTGGAAAGGAAGGGAAGGGCTCAGGTGACTATGAAGTTTACCTCTGTAGGCTCTAGGCCTCTCACCTGTCTGCACAGCAGCTTGTTGAGAGTAGGAGATCGAGGTGTGATGTGTGGGGGAAGGATCTTCCAGTGGTTGGGGGAACGGACTGCCAGCTGCAAGGACTCCGTTGGCACTCTCAGAGAGGAGCATGTTCCTACGGGCTGGGAGCGGATGGAGGTGATGGACCCTGGGGAACAGAGACAGAGCAGTCACCACTGGCATGGGGATGTGGAGGTCTGAGGCAGGCAACAGGTAACAGGCATCTTCTCTTACAGATACTGCAACACTCAGGGTAGACGGTGGCCACCAGGACAACATGGCAGCAAATAAAGGGCAAATGAAACCCTTCCATTGCCACTTCCCCGGCAGCATGGATTTGGGTGGATTTGTGAAAGGATGTTGCCTATTTGGTGGACACGGATCAGGGAAGTCTGTGTCAGGATGCCTGCGTTGTCTTTGCAGTGCTGCCAGGGATGCTTACACTGCTCTGCCACAGGGAGGCAAGAGCAGCCCTGCTCAGCTCGCTGGGAGCCTCCAGAGCTCCACTTACAGATCTAACCTACAGCCTGGAGCAGCCAGCAGGCACCCTGCCACCACCTTCCCCAGGAGAAGACACCGCTGATGCACAGGGCAGTTTTCCCATTCATTGCAGCCCAAACACTACCGCCAGTGTCAATCCAGGCAGCAGCCCTTTGCTGAACACGGTCTGATCAGCAGCATAGAGACCAAGTGCTTTGACAGTCCCTGAGCTCATGTACCAGGCAGGAATCACTCTCTTCCTGAAGGCTCCCGGTCCCCTGGCTCAGTGTAAAGGCAACCCCTCCTCCCCAGCCCCTCTGTGGTGCTGCTTTACTGCAGTTCTGCCTTGTTTGAAAGATCTTTTGCCTTGTTATTTTTGTTGGCTGCAGGATTTATTGTCCTCATTAGCTTGAAACCCAACGTCTGTTTCTACATTGCAGCTCCACGTTCAAAACACAGCTATCCATCACTTCAAGAGATCTCGCCCAGAGGTCAGGGAACTTGAACCTATGACAAAAAGCCATCCAGACAGATTGCAGTTGCGTTTCAGAAGGAGATTTGTTGTTGGGAAGGAAGAAAAGTTAGTGTTCCATCATTTTTCTTTTGCAGCTTTCCTCCAGATCACCACAGAAAGAGCAGAGCCATGAGCTCCCCACCCCACTTCTCCCTAAGTCTTTTGCCTGCACTGTTTGTGCGCTAAGCCAGGCTTTACAGAATGGTTTTTATGATGCAGAAAAACTTTGTCATAAAATCTGTCACAAACATGGTCATAAAATCAAACCCTTGTGCTCTCCTCCCTTGCTTAGCTGGAATTCCCTCCTGTTGGAAGCCTTCCATCTAGATCTCGTATAGGAAATCCCAAACCCCTCTTAAACAGGAACACAGAATATCTCTGGATTTGTGTAATTTGTCTTTTGGTTTTCTAGTCAATCAAGAAACTGCATCTAAGACCACAGGAACACAAGATCTGGTCATCTCCCAGTGTTTTCACTGTACTCACTGAAGTACTGGAAGACCAGACAACTTAACTGACATTCACAAGTCCTTGAAAGCACAAATGCCAAGGTGAGTCTCCATGTGCTCAGTTTTACCTGTGTGTAACTTATGGGACTGTGCCTTAAATCAGTTTGCTCAGCTCAGAAGCAGCACTGCTCTGGGTGATGCTGGGTGGACGCAGGTAAATCCCTGCCATATCCCTTGCTCAAGTGCTCAGAGAGAGAAAGTTGGGAAACATGGGCAAATTCCTGGTCAGTTCTCCCCATCCCTGCCAAGATCACAGCAATTTTATACTGGTATAAACCCTAATTTACACTCACTACAGAGATGAAAACCATCCCCAGTAGTGCAGCCATGAAACTCAACCTCTGTTTTCTTTGCTTAGCAAAGAATGTGCAGGTGAAATAATACTAAATACTGAGCAGAGAACATTAACTGGTATCCGGAGAGGTTGAACAAATACAGAGTTACTTCACCCAAGGAAACCAGAGCAGATCTTGCCAGCCCCACCGTGGTTTGCAAAGCCACTACTCATCTGTCCAAGCAGTTCTTGCATTTCAAACAACGTTCCATCAAAGGAAGCCAGGCTGGTGAGTTCTTGAGAGCCACTCAAGAAGCACATGGGCTTTTAGGGAGGCAGATATTTTCTTTCTTATTGATTTCACCTTCAAACCAGCTTGCACGACAAAAGAGATAGAAAAGCATTTGCAGAGTAATGTATTTGGTTAAATGGATAAGCAAAGGCCCTGTGTAGCTCGTGCTTCTCTTGACTACAGGGTCTCTCCTCCAAGAGTCATTATAAGGCCAGGCTGGGGAGGCTCTGGAGAGTGGTTTCTAATCTTTATGGCTCCCAAAGAAACTCCTGCATCTCTGAGCTCATCGTACTGTGCTAGAAAGATGCTGCTTTGAGACTGAAAACTGCCTGAAAACATAGGTGTAAAGGAGCTCTGTCAGGAAGTGACACTGACTCTGGCTTTTATTCACGTTGATTTTATTGATGTCAGGGCTGATGAGATGTGCAGCGTGCACCCTTTTCCTCAGCTAAATTGACATTGCTGGGGAGCCCCACTTCTCTCCAGCTAAAAACCTGAGCCACCAGCTTTCTCCTGGGAAAATGCAGGGATGTGATGAAAACATGACATCGGGCAGTTATGGTGATGGGATCACATGAAGGCAGCAAGCCCTGGCTCAGTATGGGTTGCTTACTCCCCATCTAACCATCACCTGTACCTGCTGCTGCACGGTTTCAGCTAGGAGGAGGAAGGGAAAACTCCATGAGCAGTACCTCTTTGGGATTTGCAGGGATACGTTTCCATCTCCACCTCGTGGAGGGGGAAGGGGGCTTTGGCTGGCATCACTGGCCGGAACATGTAGCTGTCGTTGGGCAAGGAATGCATTCGGGAAACGGAGATCTTGCGGACAGTCAGCAGGTTCTGAGAGTCCTGGGGCCTCAGAGAGGCTGCGCTGCCCTGAAAAGCAAGGAGACAGGAGAGGGGGTCATTGCTGGTGGTGAATTTACTTACAGCCATCTCCTTCTCAGCTGCTTTTTGGTTTAAAGCCTTGTGCAGATGTTCCTCTTGGCGTCTTAGAAAGAGGCTGCAGCCCTGGTGACTGCAACAGGATACCAAAGCTGTGCTGGCTCAGTGAAGAGCTCAGGTTGCAGCTGGAGTAAAATGAGGCATCACTGACCCACCACTAAGTTGACTCTTGGATACTGCAGAGCAAAAGTAAGGTCCAGGAAAATGGGGCCCACCCTCTAACCACAGGAGACAGTTCTGCTCCCATTTTCCCAGGGATGCTTTCAGCCCAGCCTGGGTGGTGATGCCCTTCTCCTCAAAGCTTCTCTGGGATAGATGGATAAAACTGGTCAGTCTTCAGCCACACTGACAGAGGGTACCCAGAGCTGCTTGTGATGTGTGTAATACCTCCCCAAAACACACACAGAGGCAGACATTTAAACACACACATTAACACCACTGCAAACCCTGTGGCCTCTCTCCTACATGGGGCATCTTGGGCACCACTGGCCCCAGGAGAAGACAGCCACATGGCAGGAGGCAGAGGGAAGGAGAAGACATCATGGCAGCATGTATATGGAGCCTATACGAGGGTAGAAAAGGGGTTTCTCTGTGTTTGCTCTTACTGTGAAATGGGTCTGGTTGAAAGTGCCTGGACAGAGCACGTCACAAACCTTAAGCTTGACCCCTCACTGCCTCTCTGAGCTCTTGCCACTTCAAGCACCTTATAGCAGATTTATCCTGGGGCCTTAGGAAGCTTCAGGGACTCAAATGACGTCTCTGCAGTGTTGATGGAGCAGCTGTGAGAGGTGGTGCCATGACAAGGCCAAGTTTTGGGGGAGCAAGAGCCCTTGGAACAGGACCTGCAATGTGGCTCCAGGGTTTTGATCCTAGACACATTCCCCTCACAATTCACCATGTTATCTAAAGTACAACTAATCACTCGGGTTTCCTTTAACGCCAGCTCCCAGTGACTGACTGAAAACATCTTCCCAGCTGCATGTCTTATATTAAATGTATTTTGCTTTGCTCTCCTGGGCTGTTTTCCCTCTCTGTAATCAAAAGCTGGGCCTGAGATCCCTCGCTGGATAGTCCGGTGGTCACAGAAGGTCTCCTTAGATCTGTTTTTTTCCACACATTTCTGGCTTACAAATATCTTCCAACAGATCCCTGAAGAGAAACATCCCAAGATAAATTACTCAATGCTTTTACCCTGTTGAGCATGGCTGAGTAGACAATGGGGAGGGATAAGCAGCAGGTCTTCACAGGCAGCCTGAGGGTTTGGGAGGATCCCAGGCACCTGATAGAGATGTGCAATGTGGGAGCCTACTCACTGTGGGATCCCTCTCAGGCCAAGTAGAAAGGCAATAAATTGACCATAGTGTTTATGGTGCCTTTTCCTGCAGCAAAGTCGATTAGGAACTACATTCAAATAGTGAGTTCCCCATTGCTGTGTAAGTAAATTTCTTTTTACTTGACTTAATAGAGACTGATAGATTGTACAAAAATCTAATTTAATGTGATTTAATCTCAGTTTCCCCATTGATTTTGCAGTAGATTTATTTGTGATCATGGTGACAAAGCAATTTCATATTCACTCTTCCCCACACGCTGGTGACAGGGAGGAGACAATTATCTTGTGCCCCTCCTTTCCCCCAACTTCTGATTGCCCTTTCTAGAGGCCTAACAGAAACCAGAGAGCAGCAGTGTTGGGAATATCATCCCAGGAACCTCTAGGTTCTTGCTGAGGTGCTCCAACAATTCCCAGGCTCCAAGTCAGCCATGCCCTAGGCAGAGCACAAGCTACACGCTTGCACCAGTGCCAGACATGCCCTCCCAAGCTGCACATCATGATTTGCTTGAGTTTCCTCTAGAAATCCCAAAGTGGGATTAAAAAGACCCTGAGCAGTATATATCTGCATCTGTGTGAAGGGAATTTATGTCATCCATGTCAGGGTTGCCAGCATTCCCTGGAGCTGCTGCCCATGTTAAAATGACAAGGACTGATGCGTTGGAAGAGCAGGACAGGGACCTGTGGCTGTATCAGTTCTGAAATGAAAATTCACAGCCTTTGAATGAACTGGAAAGGGCAAGAGATGGACTTTGCACCCTCTCCCAGAACAATGGTCAGGACAGAGTTAGCCGTGGAAAACAGGTCTCAAGCAGCCTTTCTCCTCAGGGAGCCCTCCTAAAATGACTCAAAACGTGGAGGTGGTGGTGACATCTCTGCCACAGGGGGACCCAGGAAAGCTGCCTTCCTCCCACGCTGCCCTGTCTCCTGCCTCTTCGGCTCTGTGTCATTTGGGGTCTGGCTGCCTGGCGTTCAGACCGCAGTGGCTGGTGAGAACTGTCCCCTCCTTACCCTGAGCAAAAGAAGAGCAAATGCTTTGTGTGAACTCTTACCAGGGCTTGATGCTTCACCTGCAGAGCTGACTCTGACTTTGTGGCCTCCTGACTTCTGTAGGGTGCCCTGCTCTCTGGAGCAACTGCACCTCTGCTCCCACCAGTGGCTGAGGTGGGTGCTCCTCTGGACATCTCCAACTCAATCTCAGCATCCATCTCAGCATCCTCCTTGGCCTCCTTGTTGCTCTCCTCCAAGTGCTTCATCAGCACTGCCACCACCACGTTGACTAGGACAAACTGTGCAATGAGGACGAAGGTGACAAAGTAGACAGGAGAGATAACAGGGAGGTAACTGAGGCAGTGCTTGTCTTCCCGAGTGCATTCCCGAAGAGTATCCTGCAACAGCGAGGGAAAAGTGAGGGATTAATACGTGCTGGGGCTCTGCTTGGGCTCCAAATACAGAAACATCAATATAACATATCCCGGACGCAACGGCTTGTGGGTGAATCTAAAATGGGTAGAAGAAAATAGGGACACCATGAATTACACCATCTACAAAACAGAGGGCAATGTTCCATCCCAAAGGTACATGGCTCCTCCTCTCAGCCACAAGCCATCATTTTCCTGAAGTATTATATATGTGTTAAAAAGCATTAAATTTCAGGTTGGGCAAGACTTGGGACAAATTATCACTTGAACTAAACCTGGATTTTAAATGGGGGAGTTTAACTTTGATGTTTTAATAGGACATTTTTTTGTTTTCACACAAGAGTTGCCTCAGCTTGTTTGAAATTTGTATTTATGTACCTACAGAGAGAATAGAGTACCCAGAGAGGGGCTGCACAGACCTTCATGATCCCATTCCAGTTGTCCCCTGTAGACACCCTGAAGAGGGTGAGAAAGGCCATGCCAAAGTTGGTGAACGTTGCGTGCCGGCTCAGACCTTCGCAGGGATTTTCTTCACTGCAGTCTGGAGGAGAGAGAAGCAGAAGGCCATCAGTGAAGCCATGTTTGCCAGGGCTTATTCAGAGCGGCCCCAAACCTGGTGGTAAGACCCTGAGATACGTCATGAGGGCGTCAGAGAGGACTGCTAAGGTGGCCTGCAGTTACTGAGGAGATCATGTAGCCAAATTCTTCTCAGTGGAGGCAGATGATATAACAGACAGCAACACTGTGGCTTAGGAGGTCTAGGTTGGACATTAGGAAGGTTGTTTTCACCTGGAAGACCCAACAGCCCTGGGATAGGTCATCAGAGAGGTAGGGAAGTTTGCAAGATTTGGCTGGACAAAGCTACTCTGACCTCCTACTGATGGGGCTTCAAGTGGGAGGCTGGGTTAGGGTCTCCAGAGGCCTCTTCCACCAATGTTTCTCTTGACTTGACCCCAACAGGCAGAGCCAACACAAAGAGATCTAAAAGGAGGTGGAAACAAGCAGACTTGCTGAGCTGTCTCCACAAATGCTGCTCTACAGTACCCTTTGTCTCTTGATTATGTCCTTGTCTTGATTAGTTTTTACAGGATACATCTACCATGAGGGATATTTCACTGACATTTTCCCCCTGAGAATTAATATACTAATGAATGCAAATGGAACATATCCCTCTTTCCACAGAACACAGATTCATTACACAGGCAGCAATGTCTCTTGCTAGGGCATTTCACTAGTAGCTATTTATTTCAGAGGCAAATAGGAAGGAAAATCAAAAGAGCAAACAAACCCAACAACCCCCAAATGACCAGTCTTGGGGGAGTCAGCACTGCAGGTTCTTGTGCCTGACAGGGAGTAGCAGTGATCCACAAAAAGAAGTGGAAGTATTTCCCAGTTAAATTGGGATGGCAAGCGCTGTGCTGACTGCCTGCAGCTTGCCCCAGACAAGATCAGGGCTCTCCTAGTCTCTAACACATGCTGTGATTACCTGGGGGCTGACACTAGCAAGGTGTGTGTGTAAAACCAGAAAGGATTTGGAGCAGCAGATGGTGCTTCTGCAAACAAGACATTTTTCACCTCTGTGGCTGAACAAATACACACCTATATAATAAATATGCACCTATATATATCTATACCTATATATAGTTATATATAGGTAATATAGCCCCCACAGGATTTCATTTTGGAGTGGATGCAAAAGTAATTTTTTTCCTGAATTTCTTGGAGACTGCAAAAATAATTTGTCTTTAGTTGAAAGAAATATTCTGCTTTCAAGCACGTGTAATCTGAGCAGAGGGCTGGGCTCATAAAGGGGATTAATGAAAGCTATAAAAGCATTGTGGAGCAAGGGCCCTTGTGATGCTCTTGAAGGCCTAATTAAGATGCAAACATTGAGGAGACAGGCACATCTCCTTCCAACAGCACGTTTAAAGGCAGTGACTGCTTTGGCCTAACTAAGCTGGGCAAGGTAGGGCTATGGTGTTCTCTCTCTGACTCCACCTGATTCTGTTTTTAGTCTTGGACGCATTCATGATCAGCCCTGCAGCATCCTCAAGCCAGAGGAATAAATGATGCTGGACAATCAGGAACCAGTGGATGCTTCCTGATTTATGTAGAAAGGGGAAGGTGATGCTGAGAACAAAGGACAGACAAGACTTGGACAGCTGGAAGAGCAATGTTAGCCAAGTGCAGAAAACTAATGGAGTGTGGTGGAAGCTCTGAGGAGAGGTGTGTTTATGGTGGCATCTCTCCAGCACAAATCTGACCACCATCCAGCTTTGTAGACTCATATTGTGCCATAAGTAGCAAACTTCCATCTTTGTGAATGCACTCATGCTGAACAATTATATTTAAACAGTAAATAGTTCCTCTACGGCCATAAATCTCTAAATGTGTGTGCGTGTGCACATTAGACAGGTTCTGTATTACATCCTCATGTGTCATCTGTGACCCTGAGATCAAAAGAACTTTCATCTTCAGACTGGGAGCTGTGAAGCTAAGGAAGGCCCAAGGATGAAGGACAGAAGAAAGGAAACAGCTAGATACCAAATAAACATCAACCGGATGAAATAAGCTGCGTCAGGCACATTACTCACCCAGTTTGCCAAACAGTTCCACTCCCAGGGCAGCATAGATAAAAAACAGGAGCATAAAAAGTAGGCCAAGGTTCCCTACCTACACAAGGAGAAAGCAGAACAAGGGTCAGGCAAGTTGAGGTCATGAATTCAATTGCTCCATCACATTTTAAACACAAGCTAAAGAGGGAATCACCATCTCCCCTATTCCTGATCCAGCTCCCTGCTCCCCTTTCACGTTTCTGCTTTAATAGACCCAGAGAAGTCTCCTGCATGGAGGAAGGAGCAGATTCCCACATGCAAAGCTATCTCTGAGGCTCTGTGGCCTCTCCATTGCCCTTCCACTCACCTGGATGCTGCCTTCATCTGTAATTTGGCCAACCTGTAGCTGTAGCCTCTGGCACTTAGCATTGCACTTCAGTGCAGTGGTAGCTGAAGTGACCTGCTGCTCTGGTTTGAGTTTTAAGGGCTTTTCCCTTCTGTTTGCCAGGTTTGAGATTCCGAGCACAAAGGCTGAGGGTTTCAGAGCAGTGACATTAACAAGACATGTCTCAAGCCACAGGAGGAATTGCCTGGTTTGCAAAGGTTTCCTTAGCCTGGAGGGCTTTCAGTAAAGGAACATATGCTGCAGTAAGATGTAAAGCTCTCCTGGCCTTGCCACTTCACAGATATTTCTCAACAACAACTACCTGCATTTTAGCTTTCAGTGGCTCAAAAGAAAAGCTTTATTCTATATACCAACACTTAAATGCAGGCACCTTGCAGTTCAAACACTGTGTGGTGTGCTACTGTTAGGTATTAACATGCCTTGCAAGGGGGCTGAAAGCGATCGCAATAGAAGTGCAAGGATGCTAAAGGGAACACAAAGGCTCTTAGCAACAACGGCACTGCACTTATCTACACTGGAGTCAATCACTGTGTGGGTCTAAGCCTTTACAACATCTCAAAGAGCAGGGATTTTTTGTGATACAGGCAGGGAACATGAAGGGCAGAGTAGCTCGACCAGTTAACCACCTGCATTTTACCTTCAGGTAACTCTGGTCACATTTACCTTTCCTGCCACTTTTAAGTGCTTTATGTCTCTCAGCTTGTAATGGAGATTGAGTGATCACATACTGATCATCATTTCATCTCTAAATAAAAACTAAGCTGGTGATTCAGGTACTCAGGCTGAGGGATTCATGATCTCCAAGGCATCTTCTAGTAAACCCTTCAGCTTGAGACAGCTTTCTTCTCTGAGGCAGCACAGCCACAGTGTTGCTGGGCATTTGACCATGCTGCTTAATGTCATTAGAAAGGTTATGAATGTGATACCTGTTATCAGAAAATTAACACAGATATCACTTATGAAATAGTTGGGATTTTTTGTATTAAAGAAATAGGAACAGTCAAATCACCCAGTGGAGATTGTAATTGCTATAAAGCTTCAACTGGCTACTACACAGAGACCTTTGCAATTCCACTAACATTATTACTATCCTCCAGGGAATAAAAGAGATAATACAGGGAGGTGGATGGCTGGTCTGGATTATTTCATCTGCATGTACTGTCTTCTTCAATAGTGTTTCCTAACTCATGTCTGCTAGGAACTGATGGCTTGTAAGGCTGCAAAATGAGAAAACACAAGAAAACAGGGACACTGCAAATGCACCCACATACACTGCTGGGGAGGCAACGCAGCAAGGAATTAAAGGGAAGAAAAGTGCTAGGCTGAGTGTACATTAGAGCCTGATGTTGTATCACTGCAGAGGAAGATCTTGGATCTGTTTCAAAGCAGCCTATAAGCTGAATATTTTACTGATGGTTTAATGCCTAATAAATCAGTCTGCAAACTTTTGGCATTGATGAAATTTCAAGGAATTTAGCCTAACATCAAAGTTATTACCAGGTTATCAGTCAAAACTATTATCTCTCGACATGCAAAGCATGTTATGACCTAACATTTGCTCATAAGCCATTTGCCTGCTCTCTAGTGTTCATTTGTAGAAGATGCTGTATTTAGGATCATGACTAATTACACGACTGAACCAATGTATCTCATAGCAAGTCCTTCAAAAACCAGCTTACATTCATGGGTTTGCTGTGTAGGCTCGAAGCATCACAGCCATAGGCATACGCTGACACATATGTTTGCTAATGTGGTGATTGCTGGTGTCTGAGGTTGCGTCTGCCTGTGGTGAAAGCAGTTTCAGAGCTCAGCTGATGCTTCTCTTGGGAAGTGACTGTGATTTGGAAACGTGGCTATGTGAAAGAGAGATGCAGGTGACAGCAGCAAGTGAAAGATCCTGAGATGGGTGATGGGACTGCTTGGTCTGTTTGTGCAGCTTCTGGCTGTGTTGAATCGGTACAAATCATTGCTAGATGTAATGTTTTGTCAGTGCTAGCCTGTGGCTCTCTGGTGCACATGCCTCTTCAGCCCATGGCCTGAGCACAGAGAAGGACCCAGGGCATGTTCTCAGAGATAGGCTGAGGTGGAGGTAGCAAGGTCAGCCAGAGGCTGCTGAGCAGCAGAGAAGGCAGGCTCTATCTGTGTCTGTGACCTTGGGTGAGTCATTCCTCTCCTGTAACTCAACATACCCCTTTGCAATACCCTTGTGGATGGAGAATTAATGTCTCTAAAGCACTTTGAGATGTTCTGAGACCAGACAAAAAAAATGTGCATGAATCACGTTTCTGGGAGGAGCAGGAGGGGGCAGGAGCACATCCAGGCACTTTCCTCCAGCAGCCAAAGGCTGGGATGCCTTTGCTGAACTCCATCAGGGACAGAGATCCAGCTCTGGTCATCAACCTCAGCTTTGGCAGCCTAACACCCAAGCGGGGTCCGAGAAGTGGTTCTGCTCTAGCAGCACTGACCAGGTCAGCCCATGCTCTGTTTATCTATCAAATTCCCCCTGATATGGGCTGGTGCCTTTGGCTGGGCAGAGAAAACTACAGATAAGCCCTCTCTCTGGCAGCCAGGGACTATCCATCATTTGCTGTGGCTCCAGTGTTGAGGGGAAACTATGGCTTGTAGGAGATGAAGAGCATCTTGGAGATGGTCTTGGTACCCTGAAGTACCTCAGAGAAGCCACAAGAGAAGATAGAGACACTGGCAAGTATCTGTGATTCCTCCTGAGCTTTCTGGCATCCTGGCTGTTACGTACTGCTGGCAAAAGTATTTGGGTGCCTAGGACAGAGGGATGCTGTGGGGAGAGAGGCAGAGTCCTCCATCCCACCCAGAGAAGCAGGGAGGGCCTCTATGCACCCTCAGTGCATCCTATTTGATCTGTGATCTACCATTGCAAAAACCCTGGAATAACCCTGATGTGGCAAGAAAAGTGACTCTCCTCTCCACACACCCAGTAAACCCCTTTTCCCACTGCCTTTGCATGGCCTGGAGAGGCTCTCTCTGCTTCACTTTTGTAGACATCCCTGCTATTAGCTTTTTGCCTTCTCCTAACTGACACTGCAGTAACTAAACACCACTGCACGTCTGAACCTCTGACCTAGGCCCTAAGTAAAGACAGATCTATCCCAGGTTGTGTTAGTTTGATGTGCAAGGGTGTTGCATTGATCTTGTACAAGAGGACACCGGCCACACGGGCACTACCACTCCTCTGTTGAACTTCCAGCTGTGTGATCCTACCCAAGCCCCTCTAGATCCTCTTGCTCTGGAAGAGGCTTTGGTGAAAGATGTGTCTCCTGGTGCCCCACTCCTGCAATGGCTGGCTGAAGCACACTATAGTTCCTCCTGTGGCTCTTCTGCTCTGACATCAATTATTTCTGCATCACTGGCCCACACCTTGGCATTTCGGTTGTTCATGCAGGCAATGCATACAGCAATCTGGGAAGCCTGTCAAGAGCAATTTCTCATAAAAGTAAGCCTCTGCCAATCCTTTCCAAGGACATAAGTCCTCCTCATCTTCCTTCCAGCACTCTCCAGCCAAAGCAATAATCCTGGCAGCAGGAAAGCAGGCTAATTTATGCACTGGACCCAAGAGAAAACGGACACATTTGTCTGCTTGGAAAACGGAGGCCATCTGTGTGGATTCCAGGACTAGTGGTAAGGGCCAGACAGACAACCTTGGAGGATAAAGTCATCTCACTGGTGCAACCACAAGGCTGAACTGAATGAGCTCCCTTTCTGAGTATCCATCAGCGTTAACAGCCAGCAGAATGGTGGCTTCTTTACCTACTGATTTCTTCTTCACCACTCAAACCCCTTGGGCATCTCTGTATTTCCTCCCAGCGTGCAGCACATACCTATCTTCCAAACCGTGCCTCATCCGCAGTGCTTGCTGCTAAGACGTTTCTATTCTTGCTCTCTGAGCTTCACAATCACTATGGGTTTTCAGCATCTGGCAAAAGCAGACTTGTTTCTGCTGTTAGACAATGCCAGAAAACCTCTTCAAGAGCTGAAGCTGAGATAAGCACAGGAATTACAGCACCAGGAAGGGTTAAACTCCTGGACAGGAGCAAACTACTGATTTCTGGGCACTGACAGAACAAGGAGTTCTTCACATTTTTCTTAGCAGAGAGTCCATCCGGGGGAGTTCCAAGCTTTGAAGACAAAGACTTGGACTTGATGATCTTAAAGGTCTTTTCCAACATAGTTTATGATTCTATAGGAGGTATAGTCCTGCATTTAACTGATGTGCCATCCATAGACCAAGTGAGAGAAAACAAGGAAAAAGAACCTGAATCTTGTTAGGAAAGTTCCATATTTTACTATTGTCCTTTGGAAAGCAGGGGATGGGAAAAGCACTAAAGGATTACCATCACACTGGAGCCTTACAGAGCAGACATTGCTTACAAAACCAGTGCAGCCACCAGATGCACGAACAAGAGAATATTCAGCTGAAGCACAGGAGTGGTGTAATTCTTTATAATGCCTTAATGGGGCCAGAGCTCATCAAGAAGAGGAAAACACTTGAAAGAGGTCTTGAAAACCTGCTTTGTACTGAGTGCTGATAGTTGGTTCTCTAAGTATTACTCAAGCTGTATCTGCTGCTGAATAAAGTAGGAAGCTGATGAAAATCACCCCAAAAGAGGAAAAGTGTAGAGCAATGACAATACCTTGTCATTGTAATCCCATAAATGGACGTGTTACATACACCAGACAAAGAATTTCCCTGGAAACAGTAATGAATAAACAGAAAAGGAGTTTTTTCTTGTCACTTTGCAGCCACATTCAATGAAGGTTTTCCAGCTGTGGTTTTAATGGGGGTAGGAACTTTGCCCCTGCCTTCTAAACACAAGCTGCAGCTTTAGGAAGAGTGATTGTTGTCAGAGAGGTCTTCCCAAATTTCTCTTCTCATTTGCTGCATTTCACTGGAGGACAAAATAGCATTTTTATCTTCACAAGATCTGCTTGGAATATCCCTGGGGATTCCCCTTTACAAGAGACTTTGGATTGAATATAAACTGCAGAAATGCCCTAAGGAAACAAAAGGCCTGGCCTGTAGCCACCCTATTGTTTGGGGTGGAGAGAAAATAAGGAGAGAAGAGAAAATATGCTCTGTAATCACAATGGTTTTGAAAGAAGAAGAAAAGGACACAAATCAAATGGTTTCTTGAAATACCAAAACAGGGGTCAGGCTGGTAAATTCCATGCTTTAGTCTCAGCCAAAACCCTTCACTGAGAAGGAAATCTGAATACCATAGAGCAAATGTCTCAGATTAGAAACATCTTTATGGCAGTGATGAAAAGTAAATGGGTCTTTCCAAGAAAAAGAAATTCCCCTTGTTTTCCAATTCTTTTTTGAATAGACCACAAGCTTCTTTGTACTTAGCAACTAACTCATACGGGTATATTTGGGTAATTACATTTACTAGTTCTACTGATTCTCATACGGCCACTCCTATTCTGGAAGAGTAGTCTACACAGTGCCTGCTTTTGGCCAAGCCACAGTGGTATCACCCTGCCTTTGAGATATGATTCCCTCTGCAGGCAGCTGATCAAGATGTGAGTGCCCGCCATGGTGTGCTGCCATCTCCCCGTGCCTGTGGGGCTGGGAGAGGGAAGGCCTGGCTCTCCCTACACTACACTACCTTCTATTAGGACAGAGTGGGACCACTTGTAAACTCCTTCCAGTGATTCAGCTATGGGATGTTTTGGAGGGGTTGAAAACTAAGGACTTGTCAGACCATCCCTGTGCCTGGTAGAAGTTCTGTATCTGAACTGCCAGCTCAGAGAAGAAGGCTGCAGAGTTCCTCTGCCTCATTCTTCATGGGTTTGAACCTCTTTTTAGTACTCACTTCTGGGTAAAGTGTGGCAGTAAATGTTTCCAGTAATGTCTGGAATATAGATCACCTGGATACAGGATCCTGGTGACAGATGGAATAGGAATGCGTAGGCAGCTGAGCTGACTCTAAAGACTGAAAGATTGGGATGCAGACCATTAAATCTACAAACTGGCAGAACACAGCTTAAATAGCATAAGATTTTAAAAACACAGGAACTCCACATTTCTTGGAATCCTGATGTGCTTCAGATCTTTTTGAGGGAGGAGTGCAAGTCAGCAAAAGGTTTCTTTCCTTCTTTTTCCAAATAAACGGATCCATAAAAAAGCAGTGCCAGGAACTGAACACTTGAAGGACCCTATTGAATATTACGACTGGCAGCATCGTCGTTTCTCTTGCAGCTCATGAGGATATGGTGATTTGAGACCCCACTTCAAGCTTTTAACATCTCCTCTACTTGCCTTTTATAGTCTGCAGTTCCTCTGTCAATAGGTGTCAATAAACATGGTTGCTCCTTTCTCACAAAGAAAACTGCTGAGCTGGAGGCTGTCTACTTCCAATGCTGTCACCAACAGCTTTCTCTGTCTATCCTTGTGTTTCCTGAACTTGGCAGTGAAAGCTGTGTTTTATAAGAGCTCTGTCTACAGCAACAGGCTCTCTGTTAACTTCCCATCACTGTGGTTCTCCCATCTAATAGTATGTGAGCAGGGTGTGCCATGCAACACTGCTACCAAGGCACAGGTGGCTCCTAGTGCCCACCAAAGACAGTGGCACAGAGCTGCCCCTAGGCCCAAAAGGGGAACAAACTGGGCATGGATAAAGTCTGGGAGCTTACCTGGGGAAGTGCTTGTACCACTGTGTCCAGGAGAGCTCGCATCCCAGTGGCCATTTTGAGCAGTTTCAGCACTATAAAGAGAATCAAATCCTGGTCAGCAGGGCTAGGGAATATTGTGAGTAAAATCCATAAAAGAAAATCTGGCTTCAGATATTGTAGGGAGGGTTTATATCTCTCTTGCATCTCTTCATATGATAGTAAGCTCACTGCATCCTGGCAGGGCTCACAGAACATCTGAACATCTTGACTATTTCACACACCAGTTAATGTTAAGGACATCAGTAAAATGGAGCAAAAGGCACAAGAAGTCCACTACTGCCCTAGCAGGAAAATGGGAGAGTGGAAGACACTTCATCAGTGAAGAACATCATCTCAAGCTCTGATGCTCCCTTCTCCAGTGCTTTCTGCTTCTGTCTGCTATGAGTATAAAAGGTCTGTGATCTGAATTAGAGACCAATCTAAGGTGCCACTAGAAACACCCATAAACACCCCCCCCCCCCCCCCAGCTCATCACTGATTTGACATTTTGCAGCCTCATCACCCAACTGCTCTCAAGTCAAACTAAAACAGCAGGACTAGAAGAACAAATGGCCAACCCATTTCCTGAGGTGTCTGAGGGATGGCTGGAGACCTACGGAGCAGGCCATACCTCGTGCTATTCTCAGCACCCGCATGATGCGGATTATGGTGGGGTTGATGGGCAGTGCAGCATTCATCTCAATTTCCTCCAGTGTGATTCCCACGATTGATAACAGAACTATGGCCAAATCCAGCTGATTCCACCTAAGAGACAAAGAGAGGAAGGACAAAGGTCATACGTGGACAGACATCCAAGAGTAGAGAATCATCTGTTAATAGCAAGCACTAGCAAATCCCAAATGCCTCTCTTTTCTCACATCTGGGACCACGATCATCTCTGTGGTACAAAATCAACTCACTGCAGCTGGCACAGTCTGGTTCTGAGCCACAAGCTGCTGTAGGCTGTGATTGGGAAGTGTCCCTGCTTGCCTTCTGGTCCCTACTGTCCCCCTGCTATCCACTTGGAGCCACTCTCAGGGACAAGGTATTAGGCTAGAGGGACCTCTGCTTGATGCAGTACCTCTGCTCCCATGTTATGTCACTTGGCTTTGGGTTTACTCCACCGATTTATAGATATTTTATTGATATTTCCACACCAGTACAAGAAAGACAGCAAGAAACTGAGTGTCTTTACTACACAATTACCCTCATAACTCATATTGCTCATTGCAGCTTTCAACCACTTTGTTAGGATAAATGAAGTAAACAAGCTGATCATGTGGAAAAGTGTCCAGTCTCACCCTGCTCCCCACCAGCAAGTCACCAGACCACTATGTGCTTTCATACACATTTGTTTCTGGCTAAATGTGAGGCAGGATAAAATCCCTCAGTCCTTGCAGGTGGGATTTGAAGGCAGTGGGGCTGAACACAACTACCTCTGTCTTTGCCAAAGGCTTTAGAAAGGCAGCAGCCTACCAAATGACTGATTTGGACTGCAAAGGAGACCTGCTCTGAGGGACTCTGCGACCTTAGGCTGGCAAAACTACTCTTTTGAGGATTGCATTGATGCCAACAAATTGTTTCTGACCTCTAAGGTGAGCTGGTCAGACCTGGTGGAGAGGCAAATATCAGGGGAAAGAATGTATTTGGAATGTTGTAAGATTCCCCAGATTCCTTCTGCAAAGCAATACCATCAGTTTTTAGAATGTTTAATAGCTAGACTATAAAGTTTGCACCCATGGAGAGACAGCCCTTTGCTCTTCCTCACACACAGCATGTCGTGCAGTCATAATGATGCTACATTCACCCAGCATCTGGCTTTGAAACTGGGTCAATAACAGCTCTACCCCAAACACAAAGGAGTTTCAAATACTCTCACCTGTCCTTAAAGAACCTTCGAAACCCAAATGCCACCAACTTCAGAACTGCCTCAAACACAAAGACGATGGTGAACACATAGTTGCAGTACTTCAGGGCTTCATCCAGGGACTGAAAAGAGAGACACCAGTTAGACCAGCCCAACCTATCCTTTCCTAGACCCTCTGAGGAGGCACTGGCAGGCACAAGGATGTCATAGACACAGAGATAAAAGCAGTAAAGTTGTAATAGCTTGCAGAGCTCAGTTACAAAACTGCACTGAATCACACCCCAAAACTCAACCAAAGGCTTAGACACTGATGCAAACAAAACCCTCATAAGCACTAATGCTAGTCAAGAGCTATCAATCCTCCAAATTCAGTGCACAAATTGTTCAGTCTGGGTCAGAGAGAAATTCCATCCTTTCCCCATCTAACAAAGTTTACTTCTTCTGAACTGTCTTGCCTTGGGTAGAATAAAAGACTTGACGGATCATTTCTTTATTCCAGCATGGCAATCCTTAGGACAATGGCTTTGCTTCAAATGCTCAGAAAAAGAAATAATGTTGGAGATGGATTAAATCTTGCCTTCTTGAACCATGCTACATCTCTAGAGCTGGGCAGAGGATGGCCATATTTGGTGCAATGTTCATGCTCTCCACATTGCTGCCCTCGGAAGTCAGGAATCCACAGTGTTTATACTTGAAGATGATGAGTGTTTATAATGGATTTCATTGCAATTGTAGGCCAACAATAGCAAAAGAATCTTGATGGGACCTTAAAATAGATAATTGCAGGGTGAAACAGCTCTGTGGTTGCGTGGGATTTAGGGAGAGGAGGGAGGAAGGGGGAATTTAGTTAAATGCAATATAGGTCTCTTACGAGAAGAAAGACAACAATGAAGATCAAACCAGACACAACTGGAAATGAAATGCAAAAGAAGGGTCTGCAAAGCAATGTCTGCTTTGTTGACAGAGGGAGCCTCAGGACACAGGACAGCTCTCTTCATCATGTGTTTGTGGTGACTGCTTTGCTGAGCCCAGATATGTGGGATGAACGTGCACTGATTATTTGGGAACAAGAGCTGAAAGTTTTTTGGATGTTGACATTCCTCAATGCATTACAACACCTGGTTTTGTTCCAGAACCTAAAATGAAACAGCAACTCTAAAGTATTTGGGACAATTTACTATTTCACCTGAAGCACACTGCCTGAGCCTGACTTCTTATATCAACTGTGATGGCTCGTATTCAGATTTACAACTCTGTTTTACATGAACATAAACCAAGTGTAAGTAAAAACTAATCTAGATAAATAATATTTATATGAGAAACAAAGGCTGTTATGCAAAGGAATTATTGGGGCAGAACAGCACACAGTCAGCTGGTGTAAAACACACTCACGTTACCCTGGAGCTTGGTGCCCCTGTGGCTTTAGCATCCAGAAGACATTTGCAGGTTACCTGGTAGACCATGCACTACTAGAAAATAAATCTTGAGCTTTTTGCTCTGTGAATAATGGAATGGAACATTAATAGATGCAGCAAATGGACAGGCTGTGTGATTTATGCCAAAGGTTTTGTTAGGAAAGAATGATTTTATGATATGTAAAGAAGGGTTGTACTTAACAGTTGGTTTATTCTAAATTCATTGAGGAAAAGAAACGTTGCTCTGCATGCATTAACTTCGTGTTTATATCTGTTGGTGGAATATTCCAAAACTCTGGACTGTTTTACAGCTCGAGGGGCAGTCATGTCTGGATCCAGAGAGGAAATATTTAGCCTGGTCTTTTCCTAGTAAAAGTTTAGCTCACTTTCTGTTATTCTCTGGGTTTTTTTTTTGCACAAAAGCAATGGGAATCAAGCTTTTGG
Organism: Pezoporus wallicus; assembly: GCF_028554395.1. Classification (NCBI taxonomy): domain Eukaryota; kingdom Metazoa; phylum Chordata; class Aves; order Psittaciformes; family Psittacidae; genus Pezoporus; species Pezoporus wallicus. Next base: position 241,314 of record NW_026640870.1, read on the forward strand.
CTGAGGCAAGAGGCTCCCAAATGGTAGAGCTGGCCTAAAGCTGAATAGATTGTAATGTTGAGTCTGAAGCCTGCTGAACAACAGGGAATGGTCCCAAGGAAGTGGAGCTGGCTGCAGACCTCACTGCTCAACGGTATCTCAAGGGAACAGTGTATGGTCCTCAGGTCCTCTGCTATCCCCTGCTGCTGTGTTTCACAGTTGATGTGCAGCTCATACCTTTGGCTGGTTGTAGTGCTCCATTGACATAGTGATGACATTGACCCCAATGATGAAAGTGATGAAGAGGTCGAGATAGTGGCTGGTGCAGAGGGTGTGGATGTACTTCCTCGCTGGGGAATAGTCAGCATAGTAAGGCCTGCGCTGGGCTTCTGCAGGAGACAGAAAGGCGACACAATGAACACAGGCCCTGCTGCATGGCTGGCAACCACCACAATGTGGCCTACAGGTCAGGTCTTACACACACCCTAAAGCGGGGCAAAGCCTGTGGCAGAACTTGTTCAAGCAAGCCACGTGTAACGGCCAAGTGACTCCACCTAGCACTGAGAACTGCAGTAGCTGAGCCAAACCTCTTGTGCCTGCAGAATGGAGCTCCACAGCTTTGACAACTATGTCCTTTTTCACCCCCCAGGTACTCCCTGTCCTTACTGCTCTGTCTCAAACTAGTGGACAACATCTCCACTTCACGGGACTCTTGCCACATGAGGAAAGGTGAGAAGCAGGATGGAAATTAGACCCAAAGCCAAGAGAGAAGCTTCAAACCCATCAAAGCTTCAACTCCAGTTTAGAGGAAAGGCTCAAGGCAGGTCTAATTTCTCTTCATCCCGCTGATGCCAGGCATGTTCCACATAAAAGAACATACCCTGAGCTCAGCTTCTGTTACAGAAGGTTTTTGGTTTATTTTAAAGGTCTAAAGAAGACACAGCAATGCCTGTGGCAAAGTAGGGCACATGCGTGAGGGTTATAGCACACAGGAGAGCATCACAGCAATGGCGTGGGGTGCTCAGCATTTGCCTCTACAAAGACCATCAGCACAAGCTCCTCTGGAAATATAAAACCAAGGGCATGGTTGCATCTAAAACACCACTCAGGCTATGACCACATGGATTTTATATCTTTGTCTCTGGGCAGGACTCTTTTCTTGTCTGTGAAATGGGGATAGTTCTGCAGATGACCAAGTGCCTGGGGCTGTTCCAAGGAGAGAGCTTAGACACTGCCCTGTGACCGAGCTGTATTTACTGCGTGTGGCTCTCTTAAATTAGACCATTGTGGGTGCTTGGATGGAGACACATGTTTCTCAAACTTCAGAAATGTAAATACTCAAAGGGTGCACTTCAGGCCACAGGCAGTGTTGTTGTAGAGTTTGCAAGTGGAAGAGACATATTGGGTCATACTAAGTCACAGCAGGATTGTTCTTAACAGAGAGGGGGTTTTGTTGCTCATGTTTCAGCAAATTCAGCATAAGGAGCTAGGAAAGAGTTGGAAATCAGGAGGTAAATAAGTTCAAAAGTGCTCAGTGCCTCCCTGAAATGCATCTTCCACTCCTCTGATCTTCCTGATATCTTTCAGTTAAAGTGACTTTTGAAATGTGGGGTTTTTTTTTGGTAGCACAACTGATGCCAGATTCAAGTCCAAACCCCTAAAATTGGATAAAGGGAAACTGAATCTGTTGCTCTCTTTCAGCTCCTGTTTTTTCTGGTAGTTAAAAGTGGAGTGGAGGCATTTGAAAAACATTTCCTTCTGACCAGGGCCACCAAGACTGCTTTTTTTTGCCCCTAATGGGTGTGGAAAAACAAGATGAAAGCAAACACAGTCGTTTTGGATACATTCTTCTCTTGCTTTCATGTGCCACGTGCCTTCGTCCTACCGGTCCTCTTGGACTGGTGGAGCTGTGCTTGCTACTGAGCTCCGCTGATCTGCTGTGTTTAAAAAATACTAGTAAAAACATAGCTGTATAATATTTATTTGAGCCTGCACAATGTGCTTTCATGGGTGTTCAGGATTGCAACAGACTTCTTAGGTTTGTGTTTGGAAATGTCTTCTTGGAAATGCAAAGTATCAGCTTGTTGGGTGGTCCCAGAATACCCCAAATAGTCAAATGTTGTATTAAGGGACTATTTATTAACAGCAAATGGTTGATTAATGGAGCTCAGAACAACATTAGCAGCGCTGTGTGGTGTGTGGACACGCTGGCTAGCAGCACAGAAGGAAAACAGGCTGTAGGTGACTGCAACTACTCTCATTTAGGATGCACTACACCCCTGAAGCCAAGTTAACAGATGAAACTTCTCCTGGGGGGACACATACAAGGACAGTCTGGGATAAAGTTGACAACAGTTTGAAACACATGCAACAACACAGTCATGCTCAGCGCAGTAACCCATGCAATGTCCATTAGAGGAGATGCTGCCCATGCGAGGCTAATGGTGAGCAGGGGTGTGCAGGAAGGACAGGCCAGCTTCTGCTCTGGTGGTGTTGACATTAGGTCAGGACAAGCCCATGGAGCCAGAGGGGTTGCAGCAGGGTGAAAGCAGTGAGAGGTCAGCCACACAGCCTCACTGCAGCCCTGACCCACTCCGGACAGGAGGGAGGCTGCATTTCAGAGCTCCAAAGCCCTCATCTCTGCTGGGTCATTCCTGGTCCCTTTAGGAACAGGAGTTTTACTTCAATCACAGCACAATGAGTGGCTTTGGCTTTCTCTCAGTTCAGACACACATTTTTACTTCTTAGGATATACGACATTATTCTCCCCAGTTTGGGTGTTAAGTGTTTGTCGCACAGTCTGCTTAGCCAGAGACATGGAACCTGCAGGAGAACCTGTATGAGAACAGTGGACCACAGGGATGCGGGCACAGCAAACAGGGGACATCGAATGCCTCATTAATTACTGCAGGCAAAATGCAATCTGGGCCTGGTTTTTCCAGGGAAACAGGTTCTGGGATGAGTCTCCATTCAGCCAACTAGCAGATTTACATCAAACACCGACAAGTATCCCTGCAGCTGATGGTTTGAATTGGTGGAAATGCAGGAGGGAAAGGAGAAACCATCAAATATACATAAAAGGAAAACCACAGTCCTTTCTCGACCCTGCTTCTAGATGTTGGCTAAGGCTTGAACCTCACCTTTCTGCAGAGTATTTAAACTACTTTGCTGGTGATTCTGCCGACGGGAAAACTAATGAAGCACTGTCTCTTAGCTTAAAAGCCTTTAGGTTGGCATTCCAATTGCTAGCTACAGCTCCTCCATTATTCTCCTCTGCATGAAACATTAGAAAGCCCTAATGGGTTTATACGCATGCTTGGCACAGAAGTAGCTTTATACCTGCAGCTGCCTGGAAAAATAAGCTAGATAGTTTGATAATTCCCTAGTTGGAAATGCTAAGCAGATGTGCCCAAACTTTTAGTTACAGATCAAATATTTCTGCTGGATCGAGCCATGGTTGTGGCATTTAAATAGCACTGTGCTGCCCACAACTGCTCCCCCCTAGAGAGGAAGACTTGCAGTCAGTGCTGTGAAAGGCATCTCTGCTCGGTCTTAAACCAAACCTGGCCTCTTCCATCTAAAATGCTCAGATGCTCGGTTCTGTGTTGGGAAATGCCTCAGGGAAACACGGCTGTGACCCCACTCATACAGAGCAGAAAGCAGCAAAAAGCATTTATTTTCTGAGTTCTCCAATTTTGGGGTCTTCCCAGAGACCGGTGACTTGGTGACACTACTGGAAGGCACTCTCTGCTCCCCAGCTTGGGCCTCCCCACGCTGAGCCAGGCATTGCCTGCACTGCTCTCAGCACACAGCATCACCCAGAGCCCACTCGCAGCCTTTGAAGACCAAGAGCACTGCCTGTGTGTGACCTTGACAACAAGTTCTGCTTAGTGCTTCACAGCACAAACAGGAGGGTTGGGTTTGGCTTTGTATCATGAATACAGAGGAGATGAAGCTGATCCATGTGGTTTTAATACAAAAATTCAATCTGGGGAGGCTGGTTTTGGTCTGTGTCTTCTGAAAACCTCATTAAAGGTTAGGAGCTGCAGGACTGTTAAATTACACTATATGTATTTACATAGTATATAGAGCGGATGGAGGTAGTGACTGTGTCAGAAAAATATTCTAGTTTATCTTGAATTTTTACCTTCATATTTAATAGTACACTGTGTATTTCTGCCTTGAAAACCACATCAAATGCATTTCTGCAGTGTATTCCAACCCCACACCCTATTTACTCATGTGATTTGAGTTAACTGGCAAACCCAGGGCCTGCTTTCAGTGCGGAGTTTATTGTAGCCTGCGTCTGAAGGCTGGGCTGCTTTCATGGAGCCAGCACCCTGCTGACATGTTGGGTCCATGTTTGGGGTAAAGGTTGGACTTGATCTTAAAGTCTTTTCCAACCTAGTTGATTCTGTGATTCTCTGTTGCTGGTACCTCGAGTGATGCTTGTTGCAGGAGCACAGAGAGTCAAGGCATGCTGACAAGGGCTGGGGGATGTCACCCTGTCCTGTCCCTTCATAACAGTGGCTCTCAGATGGGAAACAAGATACCTGTTGGAAAGGTTTGAGGTAGTGTCTGACAGAGATGAACAGGGACCTTCCTGCCAGGTTCCTGAAGGTACCCCCAAAACAGGCACGTGACAATTCCCCATCCCACCTGCATGGGGTCTGATGAAGGAGCTGTGTCCAGCTGCAGGGCTGTGTGCTCCATGGAGCAATCCCTCTGCCAGCTGCTGATAGGTCTGCACACAGGGTCTAAATCCTGGACCCAGCCTGCAGAGCCTGGGATTTGTATGCAGGGCCTGCTCTGATGGAAACACCCAGGCACTAATAAGCTGTAACCCATTTCCAGGCATGAGCCCAAGCCTAGTATGGCTCAAGGATGCATTTATCTGTGTGTAGATACCTACAAGATGCTCAAAGACCTCAATACACAGAAATACACACAGGATTACTACACACAGAGGACATTACAGACAGAAGACAGGACACAAAGACAAGATGCCAAGCAGACAGAGCGAGTCCAGATGTGTTGCTCAGGTACATCTGTTGGCTATGCTGGATTTGACTCTTGTTACCAGCCCTAATTCTTCTTCCCCTTTATGATCTCCTCAGGTCAACTGCTAGAAATGGCAACTAAAGCAAAAGCAGGGTTCTCAGCTAAGCTTCCCAATGTAGACTCCTGTGCTCATCTTGCCTCTCACCTGCTCCTCCATATGGGTGACACACACAGCTCTGGGGCATGTGGAAAGCATGTGCAGCATCCCATCCCTGCATGTGTACACAGACATTCCCCCCCCAGACACTCTGCCACACACATGGCACCATCCACATTTCACATCTTTCTGAGTCTGCCATATCCATCATCTTCTGACTCTCCCAGAAGGTGAAAACTTCTCCCATTTAAATACTAAAAATAATCCATTAAAACGCAAATTGTAACCTTCCAAAATGTGTATCAGGAATTTTATTTCACCTTGTTCATGACTAATATTTGGCCACCAACCTGTCCATGTTGAACAGAGGCATGCAGGAGACCTCAGAGCCAGACGATCTGAGGTAACCTCCTGGAAACCCAACAAATGGCCAAACATTTAGCCTCTCAGTTGCTATATTGGACTTAATCCCCTTCCAGAAAGCTGTCCTCCTCCCTGTGTGCTCTGCAGTGAAATGTTACAACCTGCATCTGTGCAGTGCCTGGGTCTGAAGTATCTCCTTGGCTCTATCCTTCGAGATAGCTGAATAAAGAGGGGCAATGGAAGAGTGTCCATCACTTTGACAGGGACTGGCTCTTCTTGGTGTCTAAGCACAGGCTGTAATAAGATTTACTTACTAATCAGGAACAGCAACTGGCTGGGGTTAAGCTATCCCTCCTTACCTGTGCCCCAGCCTATTTTGTCTAAAGATGCTTAATAATCTTTGTAAATAAGCTTCTTTTTGCACATAAGCTTTGAGTTTATCTGAATGTTTTCTTGGGTCAGCACACTGGGGGAGAACTGCTGCACAAGCAGGATGATTCTTGAGAGCTTGAAACTGATTTCTTCTATTGTGCTGGAAATGCTGCCTTCAGGATTTCCGCTTCTAATCCTAGCTGGAACTTTGAACTCAAAAACCAAGATGGGAAAAGGAAAATGAAATTGTATTTGAACTCTTCTACATCTCTGGAGAGACTCAAAGTCGGTTTGCAGCTAGCTGGTTTGTTCTAGATTTCATTCTAACCCAGCTACTTAACTCACTACTAGCTATAGATGAAACAGGCTTGGCCTTCACTGTGGTGTCAGGTCACTCTGTGATTAAGGCCCTGTGAGACCATGGTGCAAATAGTAATGCTGATGTCCCCCATGGCTCTAAAAAAGAGGACTCCAAGAGCAGGAAAGCAGCTAAGAGGGTTGGGTTTCTAGTAGCAAACCCTCTGAGTACTATGTCCTTGGAGCCAGGCAAAAGACTATTTGATCTAACTGCAGTTTTCCCAGCTAGAAATGGATACCTATGGCTTGACATTAAGGAAACAACAAGCTATTTGTCACAGTGGTCTTTACAGGAGATCACACAGGGCAGCACAGTGCTAGGCAAAGAGCCACAGGACTGCTGTGGCAAGCAGGGCCAAAAGCACTCAAGCCTTATCCCTGACTAAGCTCATCTTTCATCACAGTGGCCAAGCCATGTTCCCTCACTTACTTCTAAAATGCTTGCCAGCATCTAATGCAGGCTATCCCTGCTCACTAAAACTGGCTGGGAAGTCAGTGTGGTTGGTTTCCTGGCAGTTTCCCTGGGAATACCCACCAGATGCTATAGGCAGCTTGTCCCTGGCAGAGCCTGCCAAGGAGCAGTGAAGGTGAGAAGTAATAGGTGAGAACCCCTGGGAAGGTTTAAGTGAGGAAAGGAGCACAAGCTCAAGTGTTTTTCTGGTCTGGTTTGATGGTCCCTACTAGATCCACTGAGGAGGAGATTTCAGCTAAAGGCCTTCTGTTGGACTGTGATGGCCCTGCATCTGGCCAGTATTTCCATGTAGTCTGAGTGCAAGGACAAACTGAGTCCCAGCAGCTCCCCCAGCCTGTGATGGGGCAAGCATCTCTTGTAATGGACATCTTCCAGAGAAGAATTTTCTGGATAGCCCCGTCCTGGGGCTCCATTCCTCTCCCCAGGGCTGTGGCTTTGTTCATGCCCTCATGCAGCATGTTTGTGGCATGCGGGGCCATGCGCTTGGACTCTAAAAAGCATCACAATTATTTTGTCTAAGAAAAGAACTAGGAAATCAAATCCACCATCCTCAGATGCAAGCGGCACTTTAAGCCACTGGGCTACCCTTGGGACTGGCCTTCGTGCACACAGTAAGCACTGAGCTGTTTACACTGCATCCCTCCGTCACCGCAAGCTCCCGCTCGGTGCTCGGGACACCTTTGCCTTGCAGAGCACGATAGAGAGATCTGCTTGGAGGAGGATTTCCTCCCCAGCCAAGTAAACAGGTAATGCTTTACTTAGGCCTTGTAGAGGACAATTCCAGGGTGTTGGCAACCCAAGACTTAAGGTACCGCGCCAAAGAGGTAACGAAACAAAACAGCCTCTTGAATCCCATGGAAACAAAACCAAAGGGGAACGGAAGTCTTGCTTTGGGAGCAGGCAGGGCTCAGAAAGATTTGGGTTTGTAATGCAGTCTACCGACCAGACAGGTACATCTCCTTACTCCTGCGCTTTTTCTCCAGGCGTCTGAGGCGCTTCTCCTCGCGCCGCCGGGCCTCCTCTGCCTCCTGGTGCTGGCGGCACTTGTGGAAGTTCTCCACCACCACTCCCACAAACATGTTGAGCACAAAGAAGCTGACGATGAGCAGGAAGGAGATGAAGTAGAGAAGCATCCAAGGGTTATGGTTCTGGATGGGCTGAGATGGGGAATCAGAAAACAAAGAGAGACGTTCAGCCTGGAGAAGAGAAGCTGTGTGGTGACCTCATAGCAGCTGTCCAGTATCTGAAGGGGTTCTACAAGGATGCTGGAGAGGGGCTCTTTGTTAGGGATTGTAGTGACAGGACAAGGGGTGATGGGTTCACACTGAAACAAGGGGAAGATATAAGGAAGAAGTTCTTTACTGTGCGGGTGGTGAGGCGCTGGCACAGGGTGTCCAAAGAAGTGGTAAATACCCCATCCCTGGCAGTGTTCAGGGCCAGGTTGGACAGGACCTTGGGTGACATGGTCTAGTGCAAAGCATCCCTGCCCATGGCAGGATGGTTGGAACTGGATGATCTTAAGCTCCTTTCCAACCCAAACCATTCTATGATACTATGCTTCTATGATTCTAAGTTGTATAGGCATGATGTGTGTAAGTCAGGGTATTGGGGACTCTGTAGCAGCAAGACATCACAGTACATTGTTGTGGGGAGGAGGAGAGGGCTGAGAGGAGTTAGGAGATTTTTCCCCAAACAGCTTCCTCTCATTCGCTTTCTAACTGACTAGAATTATACTTCTGTTGTAAAAGCCACCCTACCCTCCATAAGTGGGCTTACAGGATTGAAGTGGCATTTATTTCATACAGCTTAAGATAAACCTCAGTGGATGTGCATCATCCCACCTGTGAGATCAATTTAGTTAAAGATAGGCTCTGGCTTATTTTTATTTAGATGTGGGCTCATGGTTAATGTTTCTCAGTTATTATGAGATCTTCAGAAGCAGGAGAAAATTAGGTACAAAGTGTTACTGTAGCTACAATTGGGTACTACTCATCAAAGACTCTTGACTTCTCTTTTTCAAATGCCACATAATACACAAGCTTAACAATTTCTCTTTCATAACATTCCTGATTTTACCCCGTCTCATGTGAGTTTGTTCTTATTCATCGTGCCTTCTGTGAAGCTGCTGTGCAATGGCACATGTGGCTCCTCAAGTACTCCTCAAGTACCATCATTCAAATAAAAAAACCCCATCAATGCTTGTTTACCTACTACATGGTACTCACTGAAGAACAGAAAACCTTGGCAGCCCAACACACACAGTCAGTTCCTATAGCTCTGCTCCTTCCTGGGACTTCAAAACCATCAGTCACCCCAGCATGAGACTCGGGAGAGCAACACAGCTGGACTCGGCAGTATATTTACCTGTTGGTCAATACCCACAGCATCCAAACCATCATACATGATGTTCACCCAACCGTCTTTGGAGGAGAGGACAAACAAGGACATAAGGGCCTAAAAGAAAATAAACAAACAGAAAAGCTTGGTCTTGCATTTTAGTCCCTAGAAAAGAAAATACAACAGACAACACTCAGCAAAACTAATGCACAGCTCAGAACACATCATCTGGCCTGGGGCTGGTGGAGAGATGCAACATATTGTGGATGCTTTTACCTATTTCTGTATCTGGCTTAAAAGTGAGCAAACTAGAGCTGTTAACACTCCTTTTCTCTCACATACAGGCTGACTTATGCTTAGACACATCAGGCTTTCTGGTCACCGGAGCATGATTAAAAATCAGTACTGCAGGCTGGTTCAGTATTGTGGGGTTTTAAAAGGCAATAACATATCCCAGCTCCTTCTCTGAGCTGTCTTGCTTTTCAGCCACTATATTCAGCCACCGTATTTAATTTCAATTGCAAACATAACAGGTAGAAGTCAAGAGACTAAAAATGACAGTTGAGGTCCAGACATGAGGGACTGCATGTAAAAGCAGTGGCTTTAATAGAACACTCTCCTACAAATAAGGAATTGTATAATCCTAGGAAGTCTGGCTGCAGGAGATCAAGAGGTGACCTGATCCGTTTTACCCCTTGGGGTTGCTTCCAATAGATGAATGCCTATGTTAAGTGCTCATCCATTAAGAACTGTTACAGAAAATCCCTGCAGTGAGGACTTTACCTGTCCCAAATTGTCAAAGTTGTACTTCCGCCGAACCCATCTGTAGCGAGCATTGGTGCAGTCAGCCTTCGTAGTGATGTTTTTCACATCAGGACCATCGCAGTAGTAGAACTTGCCTTTAAAAAGCTGTATTTGAGAAGCACCAAAAATGAAAAAGGGAAAAAAAAAAAGAGGCTGTGGAAAGTCTAGCCCTGATTTATCTTTCTTTCCCCTAGTAGCTGTTTGTCAAGTTCAAATTCCTTTCCTTCCAGCTCAGATTCCTGTCTTAACATACATGGCAGGAAAACACCTCTGGTGAAACTTCAGGCACTGAGATATTGTTGTGTATTGCCTCAGATGCAGAAGGAAGATGATGCTGCAAACCAAATCTGTCTTGGTGGGATCATGACAATCTTCCCTCTAAGGAAGAGATATTCTATACGTCCTAGCACACAGAGCTAGGAGAGATCTTGGGTATTTGTGTTTTCCTTCTCCTCCCTCAGGCTTAGCTGGTGCTGTGCTGCTCACCAGGGAGGGCTGCTCTTCTAAGAAGTCTCCAGTGAGCAGATGCCAACCCCACCCCAGAGCAGCTATTCTACAACCTGGCTTTCCTTTCCTAACACCTAACTGAAATCCCCCTTCGGACATATTTAAGCTCAGTACTTCCACCTTAACCCTAGGTGGTGAGCAAAACAGCTTCTCTTTTGCAGCAGTCACTTAGAGATGGCTCTGGGGAGAGAAATAATCTTACCTGGACCCCTAAAATCCCAAAGATAATGAAGAAAGCACAGCAGATGAGGACAATATTCCCAATAGGCCTCAAGGACGAGATCAAGGTTTCTACCACCAGTTTCAGACCTGGGGCTCTGCTGATGACTCTGGAAAAAAGAGCAAAACAATAAAGGCTTTAATATGGTTGGTTTTTCCCCTCTGCCTGGCTGCAGTAAAGCTAACACAACCCTCCTCTACCTGCAGGCAGCATTCAGAGATGGTCAGTGACTTATCTGGACAACTAGAACATTGACAGTCACATCAGATGGAATTAAAGAAGTGTAAGACACCCTGTCAGTGGTGTTGGGCAATAGCTTACGAGTAACAGTGAGGAGGGAATACTCTCTATGGGCAGGATACCACAGAGGATCCCATTGACAGGGCTATTTATACCTTAGTACAGAAAGCTGATCCGCTCTGAGGTCTCTTTGATCCAAGCAGAGGGGCACACACCAGGCAGGAGCCTGCTTCTTAACACAACGTGTATTAAACAGCTCCACAGTGGTACTAGAGAGCATGTCTTGTCCTCTTACTACAAGCCATAAGTGCTCTCCTTTCCTGCTGGCCTGGGCCCCATGACAACTTCCCAAACAAAGCCATTTCAGTTTGTTTGCTAATTAGTTCCTACACTGACTCTTGGCTAACAGCAACTTGTGATCAACAGCTCCCCAGCCAAAGGGTCACCCATTAAAGAGCAGCTTGCTGTGAGGCTGTGAGAGCACGGCCCGAAGCAGGTTTTGGGTATTATGGAGAACAAGTGTTTTGCTTTCCTGGAGGAGTGCCTGGAGAATGGCTCTCCCATGGGTGTCTGAGAAATGTGTTTGCACACACATAAGTGCAACCAGCCCAAGCAAGTTCTGGGAAAGGGGTGTTTTGACTGATGAACATCAAAGCTGGGTTTAGGAGAGGCCTGTAGAGGGTATAAGTTCTTGCAGGTAGCCTGAGCTTGCACGTCTAATGATGCTTCATGCCTGCCAAACACAGAGGAAAGAGGAGAGCTGTATGCTGCAGGGACAAAGCTTTTCAATAGGGTCTTGTTTGGCAGCAAATAATGTGGCAGTCTGAACTGAACCTACAAAGTGTTAGGAATGGTCCCTGGAGTAACCCTAGAAGAGGCTGTGTTAAGTGAAGCCATCATGAGAAGTGATGAATTCCTCTCTATTAATAGAATCTGGCCTACTTATCCTCAAAGACCAATTGCCTTTTTTTCCCCTTAGGCCTACTTATTGCCCATGGCCTCATTTCTGTTCCTGGTTATGTGTGTTAGGTGCCTTGAGGTGCTGCCAGGCCAAGGCTTGCCTAGGGTAGCTCCTGGTGAGCCAGCACTGCAAGGGGACTCTGATGCCACCATAAGAACAGAGCATGGGAGCAAGAGAGGAGACAAACACAAAGTCACTTGTCACTAAGGAAACACGGAGCAGCAGATAAATAGCTGCTGTTCTTGTAGTCATGGGCCCAAACAAGATCGGTTTTTCCTATTCGTCTCATAAGCAAGCCTGTCTCTGGAGGTACCTATCTTATTTCTCCTAGAATTTAACGAAAAAGACTTGTATTCCTTGCCAAGCAGGACAGAAACAGAACAGGAGCCACGAGCTCATAAAAATCCACCAAGCATTAATCCTCTTTGTTACTGCATAATAGTAAACAAAATACCAATTCTCTTTATTCCTTTTCTCACCTACTGAAAGCATCTCCCCTTCCTCCAGCTTGCTGAGAGCTAAATTGTTCTGCAGTAATGGGAGACCAGGTAGAGATGCTGGAGCTTATCAAATTATTGCCAGTACCTGTTCAGTTGTAAATTCTCTCCCAGCCAACGTGACCTCTTTGCTTGGGAACGACTTGAATAACAAGGAGCCAGACTGATTTGTAAAATGGTGATAAAAACGCAGCATGGAGGAGGCATTCACAGCACTAACTGCCTGAGTATGATAACATGTCTGACTCCAAACTCCATTCGCTCTTTCCCATGCTGGAGGAGATGCATTATGATTCAGTTCTCTGTTTCCAAACAGTTTCACTAGTTCAGAGCTCGCCAAAGATGCTTCTGCCCATAACTGTGCTCAGCTTTTTGTGCTATTAAGCAAGACCTTGACAGATCATGTGCATTTTTATAAACTCTTTGGTCTCTCAACACAAAGCAACTCAGTACTCTCCCAGTGAATGTACCTGAGAGGTCTCAAGGTCCTCAGAAGCCTCAAAACACGAAGGACACCCAGGATCTTTGCTCCGCCTGCTGATGCCATGGAGACAATAATGTCAATGATAGATACAAAGACCAGGACTCCATCCAGGACATTCCAGCTGCTCTGCAGATAGGTGTTCTCCCCAGAGAAAAAGCCAAGAGCTACCACCTACAGCCAGGAGAAGAGAGACATTTAAATCTTCACCCAGATCACAACTATGTCATGTTCTGGTCTTTGCCAGGCCTGGCTATGAAGATGCAATTACCTTAACCATCATTTCAGCCACAAAGATTGCAGTGAAGATGTAATTAGAAACACTTAGGAACATCCTCTCCTGTAAAACACAGAGCAACAAAAAGAGGCAAGTTATTTAAAGAGGTTAGAAAACAACAAACATCTTCCACGTTGCAGGGTCTTGCCTACACAAGGATGCTGGATGAAGGAGGAAAATGACTTCGGTACTCACTGTGCTGTGTGGGTCTATGTCTGGTCGCTCCAGTGCTATAGTGATGCAGTTGAGAAATATGAAGACCAGCACCACATGATCAAACATTTTATGGGCAATGACCTTCTGGCACATCACTCGGAACCTGCAGACATGGGGGGGGAGCAAAATATGCTTCAGATATTTGGGTGAGCAAGAGACTCCCACCTGAATGGCACATCCTCAAAAGGCTTCAGCAGCTGTGCCACCAGCATCAGTCCAGGTAGTGAGCACTCCACAAGTTACAGACACTATTATCAGTGCAGTAAACTAGATGTAATAACAGCTATTATTAATGCTGGTTAAACCACCCTTCTTCTTAGACAACCATGGAGTGAACCATGCAACAGTTCTGCAGACATGTAACAGAAAAAGGTTACCTAAAAGGCAGGAATTGGATTTCTAAAACTCTCAGTGCTTCTGCATTAGATTGGGAATTTCTCAAGGGAAGGCTGGCTAGAAATGTAATATTCCATTACCCCCAAAACCTGGTGGGCTGGTGTTTCACTGAATTTCTTACCGATTCTGTGGGGAAAACACATAGAGGGACCAGTCTTCATGAGTCTTGCACCACTGTGGTTTGTAGGGCTCCAGGGCTTTACGAATCCGGTAGCAGTAACTCTGGAAAGAAAAGAAGAAACACCTTTTCTTCCTCTTTTATTTTCCTGCCTCCTTAACTTTCACAGTGCTTTTGTGACAGAGGGCAGTGCATGGCATTTCATGGTGCCTGTAAGAAGTCACGGCTTTTAGGACAGCTGTGGCAGGTGTCGTCACATTTGTCCAACAAAAGAGAAAGGAAAGGGGTGAAAGAAAGGGGCTGCTGTACAGTGAGATACGAACATGACAAAGGAGGACTTCTAGGCAGGAATCATTTTGAGATCCGAAGTTCTGTCAAAACCAAAAAGGGCTCAAGCAAGCAAGAAGTTAACTACAAAACCTTCAAGCTTTTGGGATGCCAAACAACTCTTGTGAGCAAAGACATTAGCTAGCTGTCGTCCCTACAGGTCATTTTTGGAGGCACCTCACACCAATGGGATAATCTCAATCAGTCCAAAAATTAGGCAAATGTGTGCACATTACCTTGCAGTTGTACCTTGTAAGAGACCACTACTACTGAACAGCCCATCCCACTAACTTAGCTAAAAAAACCCTTTGAGAAGTGGAGGTCCACCACCTGGATCTGGACTCATGCTATCTGCACCAACCTTTAGGCAGTAACACATTTCCAAGCTGGATTTTCAATCCTTCCTGGAGTGGAAATGCAACTTAACACACAAACACCCAATTTCCCCCTCAACTCACATCCTCCATATCATCCTCATAGTCCATAGCATCCTCCTTGTGACCATCCACACGCAGGAAGAACTCACTGGGGACATGAACCATTTTGCCATTGCAGTCTTGGTACTCAGCAGGCAGAACAGCCACGGGGCTGATGCTGAGCGAGTGGCGCATGGTGGGCAACTGGAGCAGCTCCGGCAAGTCCAGGGAGCTGCGGTAGTCCAGGGACTCTGCCCGGCGGTGCAGCGAGGCTCTGCTCACTGTGCTGGACTTGGCATCATCGGAGTCGTCATCTGTGCTGCCCTTCCCCTCCCCAGAGAGCAAGGACTCTCTTTCTCCTGACTGGCTCTTCTTCTTGAGGCTTGGGGCTCTGCCCAGGCTATTCCAGCTTGAGCGTCGGCTTCCCCAGTTGCTGCTGGTGCCCCAGTTGGCGCAAGGGGAGCTGCGGAGGCTGGACTGAGAGAGAAGAAAGACATTTGAGGGTTTGTTTGCACGACAAAGCCAAAGCATACGGCATTTTGAAGACCCTTCTTGTTGCAAGTCATGCCTTCCCCTGAATGCTCCATCCCTGGCAATGGTCAAGACCAGCTTGGATGAGGCCTTGGGTGATATGGTTTAGTGTGAGGTGTCCTTCCCCATGGCAGGGGGGTTGGAACCTGATGATCTTAAGGTCCTTTCCAACCCTAACTATTCTATGATTCTACGATTCTATGATTTCATCATGCCTTGAGATGGGAGCCAAGTACCCAGGTAAGCCCACACTGAAGGTGCTCTGAGCTATACCTGCAGCACAGCTCCAACCCGCTGTGCTGTGTGACCTCCTATTGTCCTGGCAACATGAACTGCACATAAAAACTGAACTCAGAGGCACTATTGCTAAAGTGGCATTTTCTTTCCTCACGTTCAAGTGGTTTCAGCCCACAGCTTCCCTGGCTTCCAAAGGGGCTCTGGTACCTGGCACCCAAATGTCTGTAAGAAATTGTGCCCCTATTTGCATTACTTTCTCTTCAATTGCTGCATAGGAGGTGGAAAAATGTTTCCCTTACAACCAATTTTTGGCCCTGATCAGTGTGTCAGGGCACTTTGGCTGACAGGTAGTTGCCAAGATGAGAGCACTTCAGGTCAGAGCAGAAAAGCTAGAAGGAAAGCTCTTTTTCCCTCCATGGCTTCCTCCCAGCATAAAACGAGGCAAACTGCCTTCCTCCTCCTGCTCAGTGTTGGCCAGCTCTCCTCTGACTGCTTCATCATCCTTTGGCTGGTGGCACTGATGTGCTCTCAGAGAAAGGATTCAAATGATGAACAACTCTCTCCGGCAACTCGCAATCCCATGAAACCCCAAGGCAAACAACAGCCATCTCTATTTTCTTTTCAAAAGCATTACCTTGACTAAGCAGCTTACCAAAGGGGATAGTGGCTCTGTCTCTGCGTGAAGTGCTTTCACAGTCCGCTGCCTTGATTTGAACATGATATTGCAGTTACAGAGCAGAGGAATGGGATAGATAAGCAGCAGCAAAAATCCACTTTGTCTATTAACTCTTCTCCCTCTGTTTTCATAGAGCTGCCCTCCTGCTCCCCTGTTGCAGGCAAAATGCAACCCATTGCCAAAGCAGTCAGCTCCAGCCAGATCTCTGCTCCATGAGCTGTGCCTGGCAGCAGTCGATCAGCTCATACCTGGTTCCCCTCCAATGGGGCTATTGTACTGTAACTGGAGCTCAGCTGCTGTGTTGGTAAGGACAAATGCTTCATTTCCCTTGACACAAGATGAGTTCAAGATGCAACCCTGAAATACTGTGAGGGGAAACAGGCCTCATCCTCACAGGAACACCTGACAGCTTCTCCAAGACACCACAAAATGGCCAGCAGGCAAAAGATGCCTGCTCCTCCTCAGAGGGGTTTGCTGGAATAACTGTATAAACTTAAGGCTTGTCTCAGGCTGTCTCTCTCTCAGGTGGCTTGGCATGGACTTCCAATTAGATACTAGGCAGGAAAACAACGAATCTCAGTACAATACCCATCTCCTATTTTCATATATTCACTGTGCTTGACAGTTATGCTGTCACTATCCTGCCCCAGCGCATCACACCCATTCATTTTGCCCTCTTGTATCTGCTTTCCTCCTGCCTTTAAGCGTCCTTCTCACCTCTATCACCATCCTTTTCATTTTCCAGCAACATGTGTGTGCACGTCATCTGTGCTGCTTGCAGGCACTTGAGAGAGAGCTGTTAGCAACAGGAACCTACCAAGGACTTCTGGTCGTAGCTCAAGGGCTCTAGGGAAGCGTTACTCCCTCTTCTTGAGTCCACAAATGTGTGCACTGAATCAATGTGTGGGGAACACTTTGGTGTGGGCATTGGTGTGGCAGCAGTGCGCATGATGATAGGAGGGGGCATGCTTCCCCTGCCCTCCAGGTGTCCATTTGGGGTGACAGCAAGCGAGTACATCTTCATCTCTGGAGAGAAGGGGAGAGAGAAGAAGAGGTGAATGCTCAGCTGCAGAAATCACTCTTCAAAATGGACATTGTTCCTTGGGTCTCCTGGGAACCCTGCCAAATGGAGATGGAATGTTGTGGGCAATATGATCACTTTTGCCATGCTGAAAGGCATAAGGTAAATGTCATAACCTTTTAAGAGGCCTTCAGCCCTGGCTGGACTTGGAACCCATCGTGCCCTTCAAAGGAAGCCGCTTTTGCTCACTGTTTCTTGGGATTTAGAGAGTGGAGTTACAGTCTGGGGGGACTGGGAGAGAGCTTCCAGGGAAAGGATATTGAAGACTGGCTAAATTCACCCTGGGAAGTTAATCTCTTCTCCTTGTCATACAGCCTTGCAAAGAGATTTTTATGCAGTTCTGATGTGCTCCGAGTTCCTTCACGGGGAAGGCACTAAGTGACCATTAGTCATTGTCTTTAGTCATCTGTTCAGGGGACAGGAAATGGAAGTTGCTTTTACACATCCATTTGTCTAGAAGAGTAAACCTCCTGTAACAGAGAAATCTAATGGCACATCTTGTGGTAACTGCAGAAAGCATCTATTTTAGCTGTATAGCAACTACAGGCTGCAAAAATGGTATTCACACTGAAGACAAACCAGACATAACACCTCCAGTGTCATAATACTCAAAACCAAAAGCCTAACCTCAAACAAAAAACTAAAGCCGAGCTAGCTCCTGTTTTACTGGATTTAGTGGGTTGTGGTTTAATAACTTCAGGATCAGTCTTAAGGAGGGGGAAGGATGGGAGCATCCATGCCCAACAGGAGGGAAGTACAAATCGACAGTGAGAAAATCCAAGTGAGTGCATTACCCCTGCTCTTTTTCTTCCACTGGCTGCTTTTGTAACGCACTGTGCTTCTATTGTATCATGTTTTGTTGCTGGCTCGGGCACAAATACCTGATCTGCACTACAGAAGTCTGTGGGAACACTGCCATCCACTCTGAGGGCTGGAAGATCTAGCTCAAAATGTGTTTATCTGCAATACATGTTCCTCTTGCCAGAGTATCTATTTACAGACCAACAGCATTATGATACAATTGTTAATGTCTTCATGCTGTTTAGTCACTGGTCGGCACTTGTGAGGCTTATGGAGACACCCAATTACTCATGGAATTTTGGTTGATGGCAAGTTCAGCCCTGTCTCCTATCCCTGTATTACCTGAGAAGAGGTGACAATATTTCTTGCCCCTAGAACTCTCTTCTTACTTGAAGCTGTTCAGCAAGTAGTTGGTGCAAAGCTGGCACATAGCTGGTGCTGTGGGTTCCTTGCCAGCTGTTTGCAATGGACATTCATTTGGTCACTTGTGCTTGGAATTTGTTGCTTCATCTGCAGGCTAAGCAGCTCCATCACTTTGCTGTGATCCAGCTCTGTCTCAGCTTCCCCAACAAATTACTTCTGCCCCTTCCTCAGCTGAATTCCATCTGTTCACCACAATCAATGTAATTTCCTTAGCTGAAATGAATCCTGGTTTAGAAGCACTTTAAGTAACCCTAACAAGAGCCCAAACTGAGAATCAAAGTACAGAGGAGCTAAACTGGCTCCTGTTCACCATCAATACTATTCAATTTGTGTTCCCTTACTGTCCCCTATCTGGTTGCAAACTCTACAGAGTGAAGGCTGTCACCTACCATTGCATGTTTATAGTACAATTGGCCTTACCTCATATCAATTGCCAGGCCCTCCTGTAACACAAATGAACAGCAACATTCCCATCAATCAAACCTCACCTAAATGCATTTGTATGAGAAACTAAAAACAACAGATGAGAACATGATTGATTAGAAAAGCTGCTGAGAAGTAGTGTGTGACTATTGCTGTCAGCAAAGCATTCTGTGGGGATGATACAGAAGAAATGAGGAGACATAACTAAATATTCCAGTGTAATTTAAATTAGGAAAACAGCTGTTTAAAGGAAATCTCCCTGCTCATTTAGCTTCCCTACACTTTTTGCATGTTAAAAGCTTCTCTCTTAACACAGCTATTAGACCTCCTGCCAAGTAAAATGAATTCTTCCACTTTTTCCCGTTGATGACTGTTGAAGCAGAGTTGTAGCTCTCAGATTCCCAGAAAAACACAGAGACAAAAGCCTACCTGTTGCTTGGAGGTCTTTTAGCTTCTCAAAATCGTCATCAAAGTTGGCAGATGTCTTGTCTTCATCTGTGTCTGACCTATTGGCATCACCCTGCAGAGAGGAGAAGGATAATTAACAGACTGGATTCATTTAAGCTTCAGCACAACAGCCATTTGGGTCACTTGGCAGCTCAGAGATACCTCAGCTCCCCATGGTCATTTAAAGTGTGGCCCCAAGAACCAGGAGGGCAGAATGCCGAATTCCCTCTGACACTCCCTAGGGAATGATCCCAGGTAAGTCCCTTCTTGTTTTGATTCATTTTCATACTTGGACAGAAAGGATGATATTGTGATTGTAACTCCTGTTCTTGCAATGTTGTATTTCCTACATTGTGCAGTGTATCCCGGGGGAGAACATGAAAGTGCAGCTAAGAAAAACTGGCATTGTGAGGTTCCATATTTGTACTCTCCATGATCTCAGCTGAGAGCACTTAGGTTTTAATGTCAAAGGATGGTGAAGGGTTTTTCTTCTTTATTTGACAGCACTGTAAAGTTGACTTAGAGCTGAAAACCCAGCCCTGATTTGGTTTCTTCATGCTGGCTGGCAATGGAGATTGTATTGGGAAATCTCTTGGCAACACTGAAGCTAAGGCAGAAGGGAATGAGGCCAGCTTGCCTGGCAGTACAGCATCATCTCAGGACAGAGAGCAGCCAAGCACCCTCAGACTGGCTTTTCTCCTGGAAGTCCAGCTATTTTTCCCTTCCACATCTACCTCTGCTACTACAGATGATCAGCCTAAATAATGTAAAAGCCTGGGACAGAAGAGCTATGGTCAGGTTCTCCTCTGCTGGAGATCTGCAGAGAGGAGAGGTTCCAGCAGTCTGTCAGCATGACTCTGGCTTGATCCATTGAGACTGCAGGAAAGCTGTACAAATTGAGAGCAAACGGTTGGATTAAAGCAGCTGATCCCCAAAAAAGGAGCACAGCTCCTCAACTGATGCTTGAACAAATCACCAGGGTTCCTAGAGACATGGTGCTGAAGTGGCAGTGAACTTCGTTTCAGCTCTGATGTATTGCTAACTGGTGCAGCCAGCCAGGGTGACTGGAAGGCTAAAGCTCCCTTAGTCATCTTCTCTGGTTTGGAACAGAAGCACTAGTGCAGAGTAGATGAAAGATCTGCACAGTTTTGGAAGGTTTCTCTGCTTTTCTATGCTCTGGCATAGATTTCAAATGACATGGGAACAATGTAAGCACAAATATGCAATTACGGTCCTGTTTGAAGTCTGCCTGCTTATTGTAATAAGCACAAATGTACTAGAAATGGTTTTGCGGTCATTTAAGCCTATTCTCTTCTAGGGATCCTCCTGCCAAACTTGCTCCACAGGCAGATCAGAACCTGAGATCAAGCTGAGACTGTCTACTGTGGTTCACAGTCCAATTTGTAGTGTCCTTTTTGAGATGCTGTTAATGGTTTAGAGCTTGGAGCAGCTCTAATGTGAACCCTCTTAGCTGCAAAAGCCTCTCAGGAGTCACTCTCCATCTGAGTAAAAGAAACACCTAAGCAAAGGGAGAAGTGCCATCTCAGTGTCTTCTAGAACTTCTAAGAGCATCAGCCTGTAAGAAGATGGAGTCAAAAGGATCAAAACAAGAGTTTCTGCCATATTCCCAACATCCCAACAGAACCAGGCAAAAGAAAACCCAGCTCCATTGATACTTCTTCCTGGGAGTTGTCCAAGGAGACTGTAAACATCTTTGGTTTACAACCAAGCTAAGTTATACATTTATAAGTGCAACACTTGAACTGAACCTCGGTAGCTGAAATACAGCCCTGAGAAGGGTTTTCTGTAGCACAGCTAATACCTCACTATGAGACAACTGACAAGGCCTATAAGCTTCGTGTCAAGACTTATAAAAAATGGGAGTGGAGAGCAAAATGTGCCCTGCAAATGTCATGCCTGTGGTTGCTGGCCTTTTCAGAGGCAGCAGTGAGTGAATAATACAAGCTTTGAAAACTACTGCTTACACACGTTTAAATCATGGGCTGTAACAGCTCCAAAAGGAGCTATTAAGCTTCAGCAAGAAAACGACAGCTATTGAGCGAGGTCTGTAATCATACACTCAGAGGGTATTGCATGAGGCTGCTCATTTCTGCCTTCACATTAGCAGGTGATCCAACCTCCAAGAGGGCAAGTAAGGAATGGGATCTCTACTGTACAGAGACCTGCAAGCTGTCAGTTTGCAGAGGGGAATGAACTTTCTTCTGCCTTAAAGCAATCAGGAAAGGATGCAGACTGCTGGATGAGGGCTCTCTGTGCCTAAATGTAGGACTGCTCGAGCAGGAGCTCAAGCTGACAGTTTCCAATCTGTTGGGTCACACGCAGACTGGTTATTGTCTGTTTGGATATCCCTGGCTTGTCCTCTTTTTACCCCCATATTTGCTGGTTGGTGGAATATGAGGGCATCTGACATATCTGGCCACTGAATACTCTGAGCTGCCATATGGCTTATGGTATGTTAAGCATATGTATTGGTTCTTTCTGCATCCAATTTAGGAAAATCTATTACTTTAGCACATCTTTAGTCTGCTGCAGCCTGTGTCGTTTTCTAGCAGGACTGAGTCTGAGCACAACCGCTCTAAATACAGCTACAATGCTCCTAGAGGAAAATCCTTTCTAGGTTGGAAGATGGCAACTACTGCAGAGCCTGTACAAATAGTGGCAATTCCTTTGCTTTGGTCTTATTCGGTTGGCAGCTAAAATGTCCACCTCCATCTGCCACAGGCTGCACTAGAACCTGATGTAAAGGTGTTATAGTATCCGGAGTAAAGCTGGGAGATATGAGATCAGTGACACTGAGAAAATGACAGCAATTTGGAAACAAGCAGTGTCAGCACAAGCTCTAGTCACCCACACGTGGAACACAGGCTTGTTCTTGGAAAAAGACCTGCTTGTCTTGCTGGCAAGCTGTGTTGGATCTTCAGGGCATGGAACGCATTGTACAAGACATTAAAATGCCCACTGATGCAGTGCAGAGCTGTTTATTTTGAAAGCAATGAGCTTTGTGTCTTCTACTTGTGTCCTCTCTGTGTGTTCACGTGGCACTCACCACCCTCAGCATCCATGAAACCGCTGTGAGTGACATAGAGCAGGGTTGCTGTTTCCATACTGTGGCTTGGCTCCTTTTGTTTCAATTAGTTTTCCTCTGTTAGTGCTGTGAGGAACCTGGAGGGGTGTTTTAATAAGGAATCTACATACATCCTTGAAAGACATAAATGTGACTGTGTTGGCTTGAAGGAATTTTTGGTCTATGAATATTTCAATTCTATTCCATGATCAGTGAAATTTGGTCTCAATGTGATGCGGTTGGTTTAAATGGGATCTAAACCCTGCGGATGAGAGCGCGACACCAATTCTGGGGGAAAAATGACAAGTGGAAAAAAAATGTCCTATAAAGATTATTTCTTTCTCCTCTTTCCCTCGGGAGGCAAAGCAGTGAAAACTGAAGCCATTTTCTCATTTCCTTTCTGAGTCTGTGTCTCTGAAGCCAATCTGGCACTGAGCAAACTTGCTCTTCTTGATGGTTGAGGAAATAAAGAAGTAATAATTAATAAAACCCCAAAGCATGATGTAAGCCCCTTTGATGCCACTATTCTCTGCTTTAACAGGGACTGGCTGAGTTTTGCTAAGTCTCAAAATCATCTCCAGTTTCTGGATAATGTATATATGCCCATACATTGTTACATTTATAACCAAACCAGATCATCCTCAGTTTAAATCTCTCCCAAATAGACTTGCTGTGATCTGAAAGGAAGATGAAGAAGAGCAGGGCAGGGAATGCCTGGTTTCACTCTCTCAGGATGCTTAAAGCAAATCTGGAAGGGACTTGTCAGTGGGGTGGAAAGCTTAGGAGGCTACAGGGCCCCTCACTCATACTATAGCACTTACACCACTCATACCAGTGGGAGCTGCTCCTCTGGATCATGTGGCACAGGACTGCCTGCATAGCTGCTGATGGTTGTGCTGTTAGTTCACATCAGGACATGGCACATGATTTCTATAATTCTTTCCATGTGAGATGAGATGCTGCAGTTTATCCTATATTCCCTGCTCACTGACCTGATACTGACATTATTTTCAGGTACAGGTAAAAATCTTTTTAGCATTTCCATGTCCTTCATCATTCAAAGTATCTCAGACTTTAATGTTTGTAGCCTTGCAACACAGCTTTTGAACAGGTGGGCTACTGGCCTCAAATAACACAGAAGGGACAGAGTCACAAGGAAAGGCCCGGTCTGAGAACATCATACTTTGGTCCCCATGACTAACACTGGCTACATTGAAGGCCTGAAGCCCACCATAATGAAGACACAAAACACAGAACAGATGGAAGACCTGGTAAGTCAAACCAACCCTAAAGCATTTCCTCTAGGCCACACAACAGGTCCTGCAGCAGATCAACCAAACTGTTGGTCTCCCAAGTCCCATGCTAAGTCCAGTGGGTCTCATTTGCAAAGAGAGATTCACAAGAGCTTCACATGCCCACACAGCTCATCTACATTCCTTAAATTTACATTCAGGGCTGCTTGATGGCTAGACATTTGTGCTGACATGCATTCATCCCTACACGCTCACCTACATGTGTCTCAGTGTTCTCCCTCCCTCTGCTCAGATCTCTTACCTCTGCCTGGAAGCCTTCTACCAGGATGGCAACAAGAAGGTTGAAGAGCACATAATTGCCAAAGGTCATCAGGGCCACAAAGTAGAGGGCTGCCCATGAGGATGTAGATGCCATCCCATTGTACAGGACCACGTTCCAGTCCTCTTGAGTCAGGATCTGCAAAGGGGTGAAAGGAAAGACTTTAATTACCTCACTCCTCTCATACACAGCAGATGCATTCAGATACTGACTTATCCATTTTTTCCTCTCCTTTTAACATTTTCTAAGCATAAGCATTAATAGGTCTCATGAAGAGAGACAGTAAAACATTCCTTTATTTAGATCTTTGCATGTGAGAGCTGTCTTCTGGCCAAAATTCCCCTCTCTGCAGGAAGATCTAGCACACTGCTGCCCACAGACATGACTAGTTCAGATCCTAGGTAGGGCAGCATGAAAGATGTGCTGGTACAAGTCCAGTAATTTGGTGGTGGTATTGTCTCCTTTGATAACCATCAGAAGATAAAAGACCTGAGGCCAGAGCTGTTGTCTCCTTTTGGGCTGCTCTTTATAAGGCATCTGGAGCTGAAGGAAAGGGTAAAGGACAAATACAAAGGGTATTTGATGAGATAAATGACACTGGGTGGCTCAAGAAAATCAGGGATGCAAAGTGATTTCCATTAGATAAAAGCACTGACAAGCTGGGCAAAAAAATGCACATCTTTACAAAGCCTTGCTCCAAGGGACCTTCCTCAGGGATTCCCACTTTTCTGAAGCCCCAAAATCCTGGGACCTGAGAGAAATGGATGACAAATTCATGCTCCACATCAATTCATGCTTACAATGAAATGGTCTCTAGCCCTCCTCAAAAACAGGTAGCTCTGGGGTTAGAACTGAGTCATGCCACTCACTAACCTTCATGGGATGCAGGACTGAGCCCTTGTGCTCAGAGCCAGCTCTATTTCCCAAGGGACTGTTAGAGTATATGCAGAAATCTGTATTGATGTTGGTAAAAGAAAGATGTGGAGCTGTGGGACTAATTCTGATTTTTGTCTTGCTCCTTTGTAAGAAGGAAAACTTTGTCAGAAGTTTTATTCTTCACAGTGAAGACTCAGGACTGGTTTCTACCTTGAGCGATATTGTGATGAGCACCTACTCTACATTCAGAAACTTAGCTTAACACTGTTCCATTGTGCTCCACTTGCTGCACTTGGACTCTGTAGCCTGAGCCTTTGAAAAGAAAAGACTAATCTTTATGTTTAGAATGTCTTGGAAATAGTAGCTTATTGCTCCAGTGTGGAATATGCCAGTAATTTCAAGCACAGAACAGATTTTGTTTGCAGAGGAAACACAACTTTTTTATATAAAGAAGCTTCCAGCATATAGAGCCAGCACCTCCAGCTCTGAGTTGTGACAGTATCTGTCACTCCCAGTTAGATGAAGTTGTTTGCAAAGTGCATTTTTAGGGGACGAAGGCAAGTAAAGAGACAAGAGATCTACAGTACAGGACACTAGACTGTGGGTCTGATCTTACTGGCTTTATGAAAGGACAAGAAGGGTGGATTTTCAGGCCTTCTTAGACTTTTACTGGCAACAGATATGCACACTATTGATTTTGCTTCTCTATCAGGGTTTATAGTGACCAGCTAACTTAGAAACACAATCACCTTGTTCTATTAACTCCACAGTGCCATTTCAGTCCAAATTTGACACCTACTGGAATAGTTTTCCTTAAAAAAGTAAACTAACTGTCCAGGTGGTCACATGAAAACTTCCCAGAGGATCCAGAGCTTACCTGAAATACGGTCACAATGGCCCACAGTAAGGAATCAAAATTCTTTCGATCTGGAACTGTGTCTCCTGTATCAGTTTTCAGGCTGAACTTGCATCCAAAAAGATGCATGCCAAGGATGCTAGAGTGGGAGAAAAGACAGAAGAAACATGTTATTGTGTGAAATACAGTGGCAGGGAGGATTGCAGTGATTTTTTTGGACACTTTTCTGCTCCCGGTGTTTTGTATGCTGGTGGTATGTCCCAGGAAGAAACTCTGATGAAACCCTACTGTTTGGTTCTTCTGTGTCATATTTCAATTATCTACACAGAAGTTAAATCAGGGATCTCCTTTGTCTAGAAAATGACAGCTCACACTGCCAGCTTCCTAATCCAACTGGTTTCCAAGAAGAGGATACCGAGGGGCATTATAGGGTCAGACAGAAATCTTGGAGTCTGTACAACATCCATCTCAAATATAACAGTGCTGGAGTCCAGTTACTGACAGCTTCCTGAGACACAGCTAAACGAGCCTCCCAGGAATTCCAGAGGAAATGTTGCCTGGTTGTGGGCTTCATTCATCTGTGGAATTACAGTACTGCATGCAAAACTGAGACTGAAAAGTCTGTTGAGTGTCTGCTTGTCAGTCTATTGTGAGCACTTCCATCACGTAGGCAGCCTAGCAAATGCAGTGTATTGTTACTCTGATCTATGTATTACTTAAGCAAGCTGAACAAGTAACTGAAGAGCAGCTGCAGCCTCTTGTACCTGAAGATGAAGATGAAGAGCATGAGCAACATGCAGAAGGTGGCCACATTGTCCATTGTCTTCATCAGGACCACGAGCTGGCGACGGAGGGCGGGCATGAAGCGCACCAGTTTCAGCACGCGGAGCAGCCGAAAGGTTCGTAGCACAGAGAGGCCTCCATCCGACTGACCGATGATCTCCCACACACTGCAGGAACACCACAAGGACAAGAGCTAGAAGCAGCAGCTCTCTACTGTGAAAGCTTTGGGCAGGCTGGTTTCTTACAGGATATCACACCACCAGAAGCCCTAAAGGGGCAGTTTGTCTGCCACCTTCTTTCTTGCTTCTGAAAAACACCTTCCCTTCCCACTTGTGCAGATCTACACGCACATGCATAACCTCCATCCTTTATAGCTAGTTTCTTGAGTCTTTAATTCCCTTGCTTTCTGTGACTCTTCACAGCACAGCATGTCTCTGCTGGTCTGCATCACTACAATCTGTCACAAAATGTGGATCACAGTTTTGTACCAAGCTCATCTCCAGAGGGTTTTACATTGGTTGGGGTGCGTTGGTTTGATCAAGCCACAGACTGGCTTTTGCTCTGAGCCTCTATTGCTTTCTCTTCCCTGAATCAAAGGGATGGACAAACTGAAGCTATCCTGGTTTATACCTTCTGTGTCTCCCTTGACTTCTCAGCCCCAAATTACTGATCAAGAGGTGAACAGCACCCCCAGAAATATCCCCAGCACGAAGAGATGCTGTACAAGCTTCTCACACACATTTGACATCCCCAGTTTACGCTGGTAGTGTTCCCCTGGAGAGAACAACAGAACAGTGCCCTCTCCTACCCTCCTGGGGGTTCTGGCCTGAGTTATGTGTTAATTTGGGAGAGGGAAGGCAAGCTGCTGGGATAGGGACACTCACAGTACTCCTTTCCCAGGACCAGCCATTCTGCACTTCAGTGGAAAACTGACCACAGTGCCAGATGTGTGGCATAAATAGACTTTGTTCTCCATTTGCCAGGTCCATTTACTTTGGACAGGCCTTCTAATGACAGAAATCTGAAAGGCCAGGATAATTATAGCATATCATAGCCAGTGAGCCTTGGATTAGCACATGCCATGTCATTCCTGTTCCTCATCCCACTCCCCAACTGGTATGAGCCCTTCGGAGACAAGCCACAGTGAAGGAAGAACTGGCACTGACCTGATGACAACTATGATCCCATCAAAGATGTTGTATGGGTTCTTGATGTAGCCAAAGAGGCCAAAGGCAAGGAGTTTCAGGAGCATCTCCAGGGCAAACATGCTTGTGAAGACTATGTTACTGATCTCCAAGGCGTTGGTCAACTCATCTGGCTACGGGGCAAAAAAGCAACATGGTCAAACAGATGCACAGAGAGCCACAGAGACAGATGAAGTGTCTGAGAGGAACAGCAGAAAAGCTTCATGGACAGTCCCTGTGGGTCTTGTTGAAAACACAGAATCCCAGCCCATTTCTGGAGCAGTTGTAGAACAATACCAGTGAAAGTCAGTAGAATCAATAGCTTTATTTCCCTTGAGGTGTTTATTGCCCTTGCCTTGCCTAAGAGTGGATGCAGCTTAAATCCAAGAGCTGATTTTTCCATCACAAGCACCAAATTACCTTGCATTATGATCTCGCTTTCCAGACAGAGCCCAAGTCTTCCCTTCCTGGAAAGTGCAGGGATGTCTGCCCAGCACCCAGGCTCCAAACCATGGAACAGCAAAGGTGGGATGGGGTTTTGCTCACTTACTGGAGCTGCTCCCTCACACAGCAGCAGGCTCTGCAGTGTGCATTTCTAACACTCAAGGCCTCTTCTTTTGCAAAAGAAAATGAGTCTTTTTCATTTCCTCAGTGTAATAATATTGTCTAGGAAAAAAGGTGTTATATTCATATCTGACTCATCTCCTGACTGATAATAGCTTCTTTTATTCCCCATCCATCATTTGACACTTTGTTAAAAGATGGCAGTCTCTTTGGGATGTTGTTGCATTATTTGAGGCTCTGAAGGGGGAAGACCATTGTAGTACTATGGCACAGCCACATTTAACTCCATGCTCTGCAAACTGAATCTTTGCTGGCTGACTGAAGGAGAAAGTGAAAGAGTTAACTAGAATACAGGAAGAGCCCACACATCCCCTACTATAGGCAGTGACAGTCTGTGGGCTGCTAATGAACCATCATTCATGGGCTAAATCACTTTATGCAATAGACTGTCTTGTGCTCAACCATTTATCCAGGAGAAAGAGCACTAAAAGCCTCAGTCCTCATGATTATAATCCATATATGCTAATTACTAAGGGACACCAGGGGAAGGACTGTGCAATTTTCAGTTCTTTAGTCTCCATCAAGAAGTGGCTCAGGTGGTATATGGTGCACATCAACATGATCACCAGGCTGCCCTCCTCACACCTCCCTTGCTGCAGAGACAGCAATTCCCTAATGTTCATCAGTGCTCTCCATCCTATTCCCTTCCCCGATGATGCAGAAACAACCTGAGCAGTGAAAACACATCTAAGAAAAGGACTGTTGTAGGATGGCATCCAAGCAGCTCCTCAGCAGAGCCTGAAATAGCCTTGTGGGCTCCAGGGTCTGTCCTGCTATAAGGACAGTGGTGATGGAACATCACACTCACAGTGCACTAAGCAATTTGTGAGGAGCAGCACATGGCTGGTGTGTTTGGTCTCCCTTCAGCTGGGGTTATACCTGGGAATTCTTGGCAAGAAGCAAAGTAACTCACTCAGTCCTTGCATCCCTCCAGGCAGCAGCCTGAGGGCTCCTTGGGACAGGGTGCTCATGGCAGGCTGAGGATGGTTCTTTAGCATGGTGAGGCTGGAAAATGAATGTCACAAATATCAGCAATGAAGCTGCAGCTCGGGCAGTCCCTGATGAAGAGTCCCTCTACGGCATCCTTGTAGGCTCCCTTCAGATACTGGAAGCTGCTCTAAGATCTCCACACAGCTTCTCTTCTCCAGGCTGAACAGCCCCAACTTTCTCAGCCTGTATCCATATGGGGGGTGATCCAGCCCCTGATCATCTTCATTGTCTCCTCTGGACCTGCTCCAATAGCTCCATGTCCTTCTTATGTTGAGAACACCAGAAGTGCACACGATTATCCTTTAGTGATCATATTCGGTGTAAGGCAGAACTAATTTGGTGACAACGACTGCTGTAAGGTGCGATGTGTGGAGCACGTGCGTGGACACCAAGGCAGGATCCAAGGACGGATAGCTCTGCATGCTAGCTAGGCTGCTGCTGGGAGCTTTTCTGTTGTTAGAATGGAAGCTGACCAGCAGATGAGCCAAGTGTCCAGTGCTATAGCCTTCAAAGGTCATTACCTTCTTTCAACAACAACTGGAGCCTTCAAACAACCTGCCACCGAGATCTGTATGGCTTATAGAATGGTGTGTTGCTGGAAGTACAGTTCATTTCCTACTTCTCTCCCTCCCTGATGAGCAAAGATTTAGAAGGAGGGTCAGGGAAGAGACACTTAAAGACAAGATAGATTTGGCCATTCCCCTGGAGTCAGCCACTAGGAGACACTGTTGGTTTGTTCAAATTTAAACCAACCTCAAAGCAGGATTTTTTCCAGGAGTGTTTTTCTCTGGGAAAAACACAAAAATGTTGATTCGCTGAACACAAAACTTTTCATGGTAAGGATTATTTTTGTCAAACTTCCTGGCTGGAAGAAAATGAAGTTGCAACAAAGCCTGAAAATTGCTGCAGTGTCTTGTTTTGACCTTCTCCAAAACGAAAACTTCAGGCTTTTTGCTTGAGACGTGGTTGTGTCACGAAATGCAACTTCCTTTCTAGCAAGCAATGATGAATCAACAAAGGTTGGCATCAAAATGATGCACTTCCAAGAAGGCAGATCTAAACTGGTGTTATTTGCTTTTTGCCAAATAACTTTGCAAACCTGAACAACTCTGACAGGGAAACTACTCACCCACTATAAGGCTCCAAACAGCATCAGTGAAAACTTCCTTTTCAAAAGGCAGTGAGGGAGCACAACCCTCATCAGCTTTGGGTATCTCCGCATCTTCTCCTGCTGTGATGATCGACCTTTACATTGGTCCAGGGTTTCAGAAACAGGTCAGGCTAAATGGAAAATGGCCAAAAGGCAGCCAGGTGGCATTGCAGAAGGCTACAAACCACTCAGGAATGGCGGGCAGTGGTGTCCTGCTGGTACAAGGGTCCTCAGTGCCAGAAGCAGAGCCTGAAATGGGAACTGCCATGCTGAAAACAGTCAGCAGAAACAAGCAGAGAGTGGTTTAACCCCCGGGTCCCACTGGTGGGTTCCATGCAATGCTCAAAAAGGTTCAGATCTGAGTACAGATGCTACAGATTTCAGATTCCAATGAATCCTTGTCCTTTGGCTGCAGGAGTAAGTTTTCCCCCACTCAAGAGAAGCGCAGAAACTGTATGGGATCCATTTGTAAGATTTCCATATCCTTGAAATGAGCTTAAGGTAATAGCCTCGACTCCAGGCAAAACATGTCCCAAGAAAGCACAACCACCTCTGCTCACTTTGAAGGCTGTGTTTATGGTGCGGGATATTTCAGTGATTCAAACCCATGTTTCTATTAGGGACAAGCCTCAAACTTTTCAACAGTTCAATCTGAGTTCAGATAAACAGACAAAAAAAATCCTTTTCTAAATAGCTTGGGTCTGAAAACCTCGGCAGATGAAGCTCTTTCTGAGAATCTGACACCTCTGGTTGCAGCAAGACGTGGCACAAGCCTGGAGCCTTCCTGGAATCAGGAGAAATTCAATAAGAGAAATGGTCAAATTATTGATGGTTCCCTCCAAGGAAGGGATGAAGAACAGGAGCAGGATTTGCATTCTGAGATTCTCTTTGTGCGAGTGAATTACTGCAGCTCTTCAAGGATATCTCTTTGTGCCTCTCTTTTCTCTCACTTGTTTCCTACCTTGTGTCTCTTGAATGCTGCCTCCACAACCACCTATTGTACACAGCTTAGGTTCAAGGACTGGCAGGTTGGCACCAAGCTTTGCCTGCGGCACCTTTTTGCTCTGCTACTGAAATCATACCTGCATCACACTGGAGAAAGAGCTGCTAGACACCTGGTCCCTCCTGCTGAATGAAGAGGGAAGGAAGCTTCCAGAATCAAAGATGTGCTTTGCTTCAGAAATGCCCCCCTCCAAACCCAAAGCAGCCAGTTCGGCTCCTCCTGAACCAGGAGCGCTGAGGCTGGCAGAGACACAGAGGAGTGGTAAACAAATCCAGAACATTTAGTCTCATAAACATCCTTTGCACTTGGGTTGTTTTTTTCCTCTCTAGTCCTGGGTCTAAAGCTGTCAATGGGATTTGGAGTACTTGTTTATGTTGGCTTTTCTGCTTTATAGTTTTAAGTTTGCTCTGCAGAGACTCTGACTGGGATGAAGACACATAATGAACTGTCAACTCCTGCTTTGCTTCCGGATACTCCGTATTTTCTCTCTTCAGCCCAGTTTTGAGAGATTGTAGTTTTCCAGTTGCCAGTTATTCCATTGCAAGGGATTTCACCTGTCTTCAGGCTCTGGAATCATCCCCATTTCTCTGCTTAAAATCCAACGGGAACGCATGGGAGAGGCAGGGAGAAGGAATTCAGGGTAATTACAATGAGATGGAAGAGGGAGGAAAAATCAAACCCACACAACTTTTTAGATGAATAAACCCAAACCATAGCAATCAGTGCAGCACCAATTAACTTGCCCAGCACTAAGCAAGTAAGAGTTTGCAAAGGCATTTGCAAGCTGTGCCCAAGGACTAAAGGATGAACTCCTGATACTTCCTAGCAAAGAACAAGTACCAGTGATGCACAGAACACCAGAAGGAGCAGATCTTGCTTCAAGGACTTGTTCTCCCTCTGGGAGTTATCACATTCTGCTCCTGTTTCTAAATGCAAGCTCCTGACTTCCAGAGGCCAAGCAGTGGTGTCTGCTCTGGCTCTGCCTGATCTGTGGGAATGGGGTGCAAAGGTTCTGCTCCACTCTGTTGAAAGGAAACTCAATTATGGGGATTTTAAAATCTGCTTCACACATTCTATAATACACAGGTGGTACCAAGATACCTGCAACCTCAGTCATGATGTCACCAGCCTCAAAAAGGTAACAGGCCCCCAAAACTATGCAAAGGGCTGCCAACCACAGTGCAATTCTCCTCCTGTCACAGTGGAGGTGGCAGACAGTGCTCCCTGGCAGCGCAGCATCACGCTTCACTTCTTTATCTTGTGATGAACATCTGTGCTCGCTCACCTGAGAGGAGAACCAAGACATTGTAACCAGCAGGAAGCCCTTTGCATCTCCAGCGTAAAGCTATGGAGCTATACTTGGGTCAGTTTTTCCTCTACAGAGTGAGAGCAAAGCCTGCTTGCTTTACTCACTGAGCACTGAGCCTCCTACATAACTGATCTGTTTAACTGATGGATTACTGGGCTCCATACTCCATTTGTAGGGTTTACATGCCACTGTGAAAGCCAGTTTTCTGGGACAGATTGAAGAGATGCTTTGGGAGGGATTAGACTTTTTAAATAAGAAATATTGTCCAAAAATGGTGGAAAATAGCTTAAATGAGGTTGAAGGAGTGGTACCACAGGAGGGGAGCAAATCAATGGAATTGCTAAGAGCTCAGAATTACAAAATATTCCTCTTTTTCTAAAAAACTAGGACATGTATGGAATGAGTGTGTAATACGAATATCACAGGCAGACTCCCACTGTGCTAGGCAGCGAGCATCAGTCTGGTAGCCTGGACCCATGTGTCTTCTGAACGTAGGATGAAGGGTTAGATAAAACATTGCACGAGACTGCTGGAGGCTGGGTTTAACCCATCAAGAAAGTGCAGAGATCTCTAACTCACAGCCTGACTCCTTTTATCCCCTCTGCTTGGAGGTGACTGAGTTATTCCAGTTCTCATGGCACCCTGTGGACCTCTCCTCCACATGCACCACAGCTCACTTGCACCTAGAGCGAGCCACAGATCCTCACACTCTTCCAGTGCTCTGGTTTCAGCTGGGATAGAATTAATTTTATTCCTAGTAGCTGGTGCAGTGCTGTGGTTTGGCTTTAGTATGAGAATAATATTGTTAACACACCAAGGTTTTAGCTGGTGCTGAGCAGCGCTTACCATAGTTAAGGACTTTTCAGTCTTTCATGCTCTGCCAGCAAGGAAGGACATGAAAAGCTGGGAGGAAGGAGAGCCAGGACACCTGATCCAAATGAGCCAAAGGGATATTCTGTACCACAGAACCTCATGCTCAGTATAGAAACTGTGGGGAGTTGGCCAGGGGCTGCTGATCGTTGCTTGGGGACAGGCTGGACACTGGTCAGTGGGTGGTGAACAACTGTTCTGTTCATCACTTGTCCTTTGGTTTTATTCCTCTTTTTATTTCCTATTATTATTATAGTTCACCTTAATTCAACTATTAAACTGTTCTTATCTCAGTGTGAAGGTTTTACCTTTTCTCTATTCCCCTCCCCATCCCACTGTGGGGGACAGTGAGCAAGCGGCTGCGTGGTACTTAGCTGCTGGCTGGGGGGAAACCACAACATACAAGCTCAAGCTTTGGATTTGAAACCCTCAGCTGTGTTTCTTGCACACTCACGCCTTTGAAAACTTACATCAAACACCAGTTTCTCGCCCCTACCCTTTTCCTATAGCAAATTCAACTAAAGAGCAGCCTTAGTCTCTTCAGGTAGGCTCTGGACATGGCTCAGGAGCTATAATTAACAGTCACATCACAGGCATTTTGCTACAGAGCAAATTTTGGCCAAAGGAGACACAGCCATCAGCAGCATTTGCCCTCCTGGGCACAAGCTCAGACCCCTCCAAAGTCAGCCCAGCAATCAGACATGGCATGGGACAGGCCTAAACTGAAGTTTCTAAATACTTAATGTAGCATGGAGGAGAATCTGTCACCTGGAGCACCCCTGAGGCTATTCATTATTTATCTTGTCCAAAACAATGTAATCAGCCATTCTGCATGAAAGCAGATGCTCTATGTGCCAGCATCTGGGGTCTCTTGACTTTGTCCCAGCAGGTATTTATCACCCAGGGGGAGGAACTCTGTCCTGCCTTCCCCAAACACCCCGTGCTCTACATGTCTGAGAGAAGAACATCCCAAATACCACTGCAGATTGACACTGGGAAACAGAAACAGTGCAGTTTTAGGGACCTGTGTGTCCCTCCCCAGCTATCACCCAGCCTGTGCAGAGGCTGAGGGCTGGTGACTGAAAATACCCCCAGGAAAGAAGCAGCACTACAGGCAGACAGCAAATTTCATACCTGAATATATCCTATATATATATAAGTCCATGTGATTTTGGGGGCATCTGCAGGCTCTGTCAATGCAGCCCTGGCTGGGCTGGGATGTGGAGCAAGTTTCACACACCAGTCATGAAGCGTGGGGAGTATGGTTTGACTGTAATAACAAACATGAACATCCTCTGGCCCAGAAATGGGGCAAGGAGGGAAGCAGTGACAAGCAGGGACTCAATCCTGCAGCAATTCTGTGCAGAAGTGACAAGGCTGCCCTCCTCTTTGCAAGCTCTATGCTTGTTCTTATTTACAGCCATTCCATTCTAATGCCTCTGGAGCAGTCTGGGAAAAGGTCCTTCCTCTTAGAGGGAGTTTGAAGAGCCAGCAGGTCGCAGCTGAAGCAGAGAGCCAGCAGGGAACATAGGTGACGTCTTAGAGAGCTGATAGCAAATGTGAAGGCTACATTACAACCTTTATTATTCTCCCCTTTTTTTTTGGTTGCCAAAGCCCAAACAAAATAATTCTGCTATTCCTAAGGTAAGTAAATAGACCAGCAAAGCAAACAAGCAAAAATACCCCAAGCAATTCAAGACCTGGATTCTTTCCTCCTCTGCATTCCCTGCCCTTAAAAATAAATCTGAAGAATAACACAAGTGGGCCTTTCCATTTCTGCATTTGAAAATATTTCCTTTGTAAACCATTTCGATGCAGTTTATTTACTACGACATAGGACTCGCTGTCTTAAAATCAACTTTAAGCTGGTTTAGTTGAACTAGACTGTGGTTCAAACCATGGAAATTGTCTTGCCTTCCTATGATATAACTCCTCTTACTAGAAAACACATTTTGGCTGGTGTTTTCCCATGCACAAAAGCTCAGCAGAACATTATTTATGCTCTCTGGCCTTGGAAAGGGACCAGGGACTTGAACCAGGATGCCCCAGCTCCTAGAAGACTGCCCTGGTCGCCAAGATGTTTGCTCTCTTGAGGTGCCTTCTGCCCTGTGTTTAACAGCCACACACCACAACCTCCCAGAAGCAAAAGCCCTTCTCAGAAAGGGTTTAGGTGTCGTTGGTGTCTCCACTAAAAGCTGTGACTTAGATGAGTTTGCACTGAGAGCTTTCCAAATGGGCTCTCCCTAAAAGTAGGCTGGAAACAGAAGGGAAGAGAGCTCTCCTGCTCATGCCTACTGATGAATGCTCACTCTCCAGCTCTGGAATTAAAAATGGAGAATTTATTCTCCCCATCACCTTCACTCTCAGGTTTTATACCTTCCTCTAAATGGGATCCTTCACGTGGAGCGATAACAGTTTAATTGAAGGGAGCCAATAGTAATTTTTCCTCCTTTCAATTGACCTACTTGATCTCCTAATGCTCTGTGGAATCGCTTTTACCTCGGCTCTGTGGCATGAAAGTCGCTGCTGATAATTCCTTACCCAACTGCATATGGCCAGGCAAAATGTGCTGCTCCTTTCTGGAGCTGCAGATTGTGTAACAGTGAGGAATGGAGCAAGCTGCATGCAAGCATGATGTACCCCAGCATTAGAATAATGCCATGCAAATTGATGTTATCCAACAAAGACCATATTCCAAAGTCTTAAAGTCTCTTGGAATTTTTGTGTGAATCCTTCAAGTTCACTTGGTATTGACAGCTGGCTGAGAGGGTTTTCTATAGAAGAAACCTTGGCTGCCACACTTCCATCTCTTGCACAAGAGCTACAGATCAGCGACTTTGTTTTCCAGGATAATTAACTCTGCTGTAGCTTCCTTAGGAAGCATTTCCCAGGGAGAAGGTCCCACATGGCATCACATATTGGTCGTATTACTTCCCCTTTTCTCAGTTTCATTCAGCAAAATGCAATTTCATTTCTAGTGGCACAAATGCCAAGCTGGATTAGATCAGTTGCTGTCTTCTCCACCCTCAGGAGGAAAGGACCTGGGCAATGTGAAATGCTATCAGTAGCATAGAAAACTAAAGCTCCTATTCCTGAAAAGTAGGCCAATCAGCTGGATTATATCCTGATGGAGGATCACTTGGTCTGACAGATGGCTATAAAAATAAGCCTGAAAATGAAAAAAACCCACCCAAATCCTATAAAATACCCCCCAGACAAGGCCAGAAGTGCTTGGGTCTAATTATTAAACAAGTCACAGGAGGAAGGAGCCAACTCTCCAGCTAACAACCAAGGATGAACACCTCCAGCAATACACTGGAGCACTGTAATAGCTTACCTGGGGACTGATGCTTCAGTGTGGACTCTGAGAACTGGTCATCCCTGTCAGTGCTAATACACTGATATATGCCTGAATGGAAAACAGTGAATGCCTGATCATTCCTCCAGTGCTGGGTGCAAACAAGGAAGTGCCTTTTCAGACAGAGCTTGGTGCCAAGGACAGCCACGATCTTCCCTTCACTCCTAGCAGTGCTAGGAGTGAAGCATCACTCAGGAGCACATGGGATACCTCATGTCCCATGGTACATCAAGAAATGCCTCTGACAACCTCCCAGTGTTCCAGAAATGGACATGTTACCTGTAGCCCTTTCCTCTTCAGCAGTTCTTAAATACAAGCATGCTGCCACCCCACTCCACATGGGCTTAGTTCCTTTAAGAACCTCTGGCGAAAATCCAAGGGAATTATACAGTCTGAATCATTCCCATCCATATGCTGGTGGAGTCCTTTAAAGCACCAGCAGATCTGTGAGGCGTGACATCTCTTAGCAAGGCCTGTGTTGACTCTCATCCAATATATCTGGCTTATCCCTTGCCATAAAACGTTCCCAAAAGGGATTATATTCACACAGTTCTTGCCCACTGCAAACTGGTTTGCTCTTGACCACTTTCTGTGCTGAAGTCAACAACAAATGGTCAAAAATCATCAGCCTGATGCCTGAAATCAGCTTTGCTTCGCTGGCTAATCACAAAGCATGCATTAAAAAACATAATGCATCAGTCATATTGAGTTATTTACCTTTTCTTTCTTCATTTTCCTTCTTTTTTATATTTAGGCTGAAAATAGCTTATATCTAAAAGGAAAAGGTGGACTCCAGCTCTTTAGTTAATGCTATGGAATACAAGATAAGTCACAAGATTTCAAGAGCTGGAGCATTTAAGTAAAGCACATACAATATTACGAACCCTGCTATGAAAGGATACACACAAAGAACATGGAAATACAGCCCCTTTCAGACAATTGTGAACACAAGGGCCCTGCCTCAAGGAGCCTGCCCAAGAAAAGAAGGTGAAGTGTTGATTTTCTTGGCTGCAATCTTGCAATCAAACTACAGTTAGAGGATATGTATCACAGGCAGCTTTAACCACGTCCATTGAAGGTGGAAGGAGATGAACAGCAAGAGAATAAAGGACTGTTTCCAACCTCTTTGTGCTGAAAGAGGCACCTTTAGCAATGATCAGATGATCTTTAGCCACATCCAAGCAACAGTGCTTGCTCTCTGATAAGAGAGAGATCAAAGGCCTCCGGGTTGTCATTAGCAGACAAACTCAATAGAAGTTGTTTACTTCACCCAAGCTAATGGCACTGGAAATATTTAATCAAAAAATGGACACAGACTCTCTATTACTGCCAAGATGATTCAGAAGGGGCCACTTAAATCTATTTTGTCAAACCATTACTCATCCCTTGCTAATAGACCTTTATGGAGAGTCCCTTTGACAAATGCACATTCGTGATGCGCGGGCTGTGTACTGGTATCAGGAGATGAGGCACATCAAGAAAACACCATAGAGGACTGCTTGTGGGGAGAACAAGATAGGGAATATGTTTAGTCTGGATCTGACAAAGACTGTGACGCAGTCATCTTTTCATCCCGAGGAGAGGAAGCTGAAGTGGCCCAATGGGGAAAGAACTTCAAGAAGAGGATAATTCGTCAGAAACAGTTGAGCAATCTGCTGTAACTGACCCCTGAGTGCTACGTGGAAGAAGACTGAAAGATGGGAGATTAGGAAAGCTTTTCTAAGGATCATGGGATAGAACAAAAATGATGGGTGGACATCAGGAAAAAAAATGGGAGATGTATCCTACAGAACAGCAGGGTATTGCCCCCATGAGCCTTCATTCCTGGGGATAAAGGAAAGGTTTAGCATCTATAATGAGATGCCACATGTCAGGACTCCCAAGCTCTTTTCCTAACTCCTAGATTAACTTTTAGTCTCGCACGTGGTTCTAAACACGTATGAAGCATTTGGGCACAAGCAGTTCTTTCTGGGTTTCCTTTTGGGATGTTCACCTTCTGGGGTTGTCTTAAAAGATGGGAAATCACTTACAACCCTGACACAGAAAAAGTTGATCCTGCCTTAAAGCAAGAAGATGGACTAGGTGAGTTAAGTTCTATCTACTGATTTCTGTGACCAAAAGATCCCTTAGGTTATTAGGACTCAAGCCGTTGCAGGCTGGGTAGCTAGGGACATTGTGTGTGGGAACTTCCAGCCCTTTTGTCCTCCAAGACAGGACTGCACTTGGTACAGACTCAGCTTTGATGCAGTTTCTCTGCAGCTTCCAGAAACACTCCTGAAGAGCTTAAGATTCAAAAGCTTCATAAGCATGGAAATGATTATCTGCAAATCCACATCAGTAATATAGGCAGCAGCGCCTCTCTGCTCTGCAGCAAAGATAGGCTAGGAGCCAGGAGAACAAATTCAGGGAAATCCACCTTCTCTCCCCCTCTAGTATAACTAAAAGCAAGCCAAGCAATTGTTACAAGCTCATTTTTGTCCCTGAGAACACAATGCTGCGAACAGCCCATGGTACTCTAGCCTGCAGCCAAAGCAGACAGATGGGAACTTCAGAGCTGCCACGCTGTTCTTGCAAGTGAATTATTGATACGTTCTTCTTAGCAATGAGCATCAGATTAAAGTGGCAATTAAACCCATCCACAACGATCACAAAGGAACAGCAAAGATGGAAAAGTACAAACCCAGAGCCTGTGCTCTTATGACTGGCAAGGAAGGCTTCTGGGTCCTGATCCTTCAGGTGTGTCTTCACTAAGAGCCTGCATTAGAGCAGGTAGATAGCGGTGAGCAGCACCCTTCTACAGGAGACAAGGGAATGAGTTGCTCCTTGGAGCTCATTGCCCTGTTTTAGCTTTGGAGTGTGTGTAATATAGGCATTTACACTCAGAAACTTAAAGAATAACAGCTATGATCACCATCATCCCTTTTCCTCCACGAGACAACAGCAATTTGTTTGGCTAAGGCAAGAAAGGACAGAAGAGGTCAAAAAGGAACTACAACTCAGAGCTGCCCTTCAGCACAATCACATCACTTGGACATTGAACAAAGGAAAAGCCTGGAATTACGGAATGTGAACACAACCCAGCAGGAATGCTCAGGGACTCTTGTTCCTCCTCACATCAGCTCTTTGTATCTTACAGACAGTGACCGGATTTCACCTGGCAGAATTCCTCGATTTCAGTGGAACCACCACTGAGTCTGGAGATGTCCCAGTGCTTCCACATTTTCACCTTCTTGCCAAGAAACCCCAATAAAATGAAGTGATATTAAACCACCACCAATATTCACAGAGGAGCAAGTAAGAAAATTTACAGTAAATAACTGTGTTTTTGCAATGTGCTCCTCCTCTGATATTTATTTCTAATGTTGGGGGAAGAACACAGAAGTCTGGAAAACAGGACTTAAAAATAAAGACATGACTTTCCGTTGCATTTTTCTCGTTCCTTTGGCATGAAATATGCTCACCCCCAAGCATGCCCTATTGCAGTCTGTTGCTATTGTTATGGGAACAAAATGATTCAGTAAAAAAGAAGTTTAGTCACTCTGATTTTATATAATGAAATCAAATCACTGCTAAAAATAACTAAATTAAATTATATTAGCTCTAATAACAGCAATACTAATTCAAATTACTGTAATTCACTACTACTACGAGGTTAGAGTGCCAAGCTGCAGAAGATGTAGGACTGCTGAACACCTGAGAGTAGAGATACTCTCTCCTCCAGCTTGGAGGGAGAAAGTATTGTATTTGGGTTTGGAGGTTGTCAGTTCAGCCTTTGTGCGCTGGGCAAACTGCTAATGGCAACACTAATAACACCTCTCAAATTAGCAGCAGTGATGGTGTGAACACCAAAGAGCTGCAATTATGCGCTGCTGTCATTTCAGGGGGAGCTGTGAGGCAGAGAAAAGCAAAGGTAAAGGAGACAGCGCGCTCCTGATTTATCATCTGGCTGCATTTTCTCTCCAGCAGATGCCTGGTTCAGGTGAAGGGCCAGGTAGCCCTTTCCTTTCCTCCTCCACATGTCACCAGGCTGCGCCTGGCCCTCATGCTGTACCTAGTGCTGTCTTGCCATAACATCCCCCATCCTGATCCCACGCTGTGTGCAAGAACGATGTCAGGAGAAAGCCTCCAAGCAGAGGAGATGAGCTCTGGCTCACTGCACTGCCTGCTCCTCCATGACAGCTCGACTGTGCTGCAGCCCTACTGAAGTGCATGGCTCTGCCAACCCACTGCCCACATCCTGCTTTCACCTGGGGAAAATCTGTCAGTGATGGCTCAAATCAAAGAAGAAATGGATTTCTTTTGCAGCCTTCCTCCACGCCACATTCAAGTTCTCCTCCTGGCAGCTTTTCACATCCCTGCGTTGCTCTGACTAGAACTGATACTTCTCCCACAGCAAGAGCCATGAGGACCAGGCACACAGGAATGGCTACTCCAACCAGCCCTCATGGCTGCACCATCAGCACCAGGGCTTTGATCCAACTCCCTACCCTGGGAGCAGGGCCAGATAAGCCCTGTGGGAAAAGTAACCCCAAGAGTAAGCTAAACTGATCCATAGCCTCCAAACAGCTCTGTCAGTTCTCACATGAGACAGGCAACACAAGGTTTTATTTGCAGGGAGTGGGAGTGAAAGAGAACTTAGTTGCACTCTCCAGTGTAGTGCCTTTAATAAAGTAGTAAAGCTAAAATAACCCTTTGCAATCACTGAGCCCTTGAGAAAGCAACTGAGCTCAGATGTTTCTACCCTAATGGAAATCCTCTTTGTGGGTTTCCAGAATGGAGAGATCATGGTGAAAAGCTGTCAAATTACTTTATTTCTTAGCCCCCACATGTGTTAAGGGGTGGGATACACGGTGGATCTCAAGCAATTATTCGCTGAACTTCCAGACTTGCTCAAATGCTCTTGCTCAAGAAGGTGGCAAGTGTTTCCATAGCAATGAGCCATTGCCTTGGTGACCAGGGACCTACACTGGTGCTGCTAAACCACTGCAGCCTTTGGACATCTGAGCACAGCCAGGAGTTTCTTCCTTTGTTGTCAACGATAGTTTTGTTATTTCGGAGTCCATCCATCCCTGTGGAAAAGTCACCTTAGGTGGTTGTGCTAGAGCCAGAGAAGCACAAATTACTACAGAGAAGCATCCTCTGCTCACATCTGCCTCTCTAACCCAGAATTAACTTTTCTATCAGTCAGGTGCAAACCAAACTTAGGTCCAATCCTGGCTACCCCCGAGCAGTGCTGAGCCTCAATCTCTAAACTAGAAAATTAAGCAGAGATGGCACAGCACTTCATCGGCCAGACATCAAAAGTACATTAATCTATATTCATTTAAACCTTTTAAGAGAGGTTAAACTGAGTCAGTTGTGTTAACAAGGTGAAGAAGCAAGCCTGCACATAAAAAAAGCAGCTTTGCACATAAACAGACCTCCTCCTAGGAAGAGATTTCTATGGAAGAGTAAAAAATGTGTCTGTCTCCTTCCAAACAATCTCCAGATGCACTTTGTGCTATCATAAAAGCTTTACCCTAGGCTCATAGAGCAGAAAATTGTTGCATCTCTGCCTTTGAGAACTTCTGCTGCTTTTCTTCCCAACTTTATCACTGAAACACACACTCCTTCTAAGCAACTGGCAGCCCAAAACCAGTTCCAACTAAACCATTACACTAGTTTCCTTTTAAATTTGCACAAAGCACTCTGCAATTCCAAAGTGGTTTCTATGGAGATGCTAAAAAATGGGAACGGCACCTTCTGGGTGCTGAATTAGATATGGAAAAACTTGGGTGAGCAGCAAATGCTGGGCAAGAGGAGGGTGAGGAGTGAATTAGAGACCCAGAACACTACTGCTTACTCAGAGCTGCAGATAACGGGGGTAAGTTACAGCTCTGGCTGACAGGCATTCACCAAACTGACACACTGCAATGAATATCATGCAGCGTTTAACTGCAGGCAATGGGGCAGTAATACAGGTGGGGATAGCCTGGCTGATTTCCTTATGGTGACAATGTGATGGGGACAAGGAGGGAGCATTTGCAAGGCAGGAGCAATCCTCACACATCAAGAGGTTTCTCAGAGAGCACTGGAGCTGTGTTTGGCTGCCTCTCAGAGCAGCTCTATCTCCTTCATCTACAAAGCTGGGCAGAGGAGTCCAAATCTTGCAACTTCCTACACAGTCTATTTTAGAGTCTCAGAAACAAAAACAACACACAACAGGAAGGATGTGATTACTAGAATACGTCTGAACTCTCCCACACCCCAGCCCCACCAATCTTGAGGGCTTCACCATTTGCATTGTTAAGACAGAGCTTTCACATGCCATCCCATCCATACGGTCCTGCCGGATCAGAGCTCTGTGCTGCACCAGTGCCCAGCTCCCTCAAAACCCACGCTAGGTCCCCCTTTGGCTCTGCTCTGCTTTTCCCAGGTACTAAGTTGGACACAAAGACCTATAGGTCTTTCACAGCTACCTTGAGCCACATAGAGCCCGAACCCAAGTTCAGTGACCCTAGAGAGACACAGCTACAAGCCTTAAGGCTCTAACAAGACCACCTATACCAAGTACACTATTCCCAAGTCTATTTGATACATTTCAGATCAAAGCTCTATTTAAACAAAGGCCAAAAGCTATTTTGCCTTATTTAAGCAAGTGTCCATTAAAATCAACCAGCCTGGTCTTCAAACTTCAGACAATACACATGCAGGAGTAAGGAAGCTTACAGAAGCAGTGGGGGGGACTGAACAGCATGAAGGGTCCTTGCTCTTTGGAAGAGAGGCAGAATATCTAAGGAGAGGCAGAGCATCTATTCTTCAGCCCTGGTAATGGGACATCTGGTTTTAAGTGAAAACACAATAAATGGTACGGAGCACTGTCTACCTCCTGGTGAGTGCTCACTCCTGGGATTTGAACATATAGCTGCATCAAGTCTGGCTAGTGCCAACTTGATTCTTAAACTATTAAACTGTCCCCTCAGGCTCTGTATCCTGTATTTGCTGTGTATATTGTACAAGGGAAAAGAATTTGATTTGGGGTTTCAAGAATTTCAAACAAGGATATACAATTAGAGAGGTATTTGTT
This sequence comes from Pezoporus wallicus, assembly GCF_028554395.1. NCBI lineage: Eukaryota > Metazoa > Chordata > Aves > Psittaciformes > Psittacidae > Pezoporus > Pezoporus wallicus. Next base: position 285,157 of record NW_026640870.1, read on the forward strand.
TCAGATGATGATAAATAACCCTGGACTGGAGAACCTCAGAAAATCTCTGCTCTTCACTTGGCTGTGATGACACAGTGTCTTCCGCAGGGCTGTTTTACATGCTTTCCCCAGAGCCCAAACTTGTTAACCTTCATTTCAGTGCATGTTTGCAGAGGAGTGACAGTTGCAGCCATAAATACAGCATTTAGATTTCATGCTATAGTTAAAAAATGAAATATGTATGAAACCTTCTGCTATTACACATGGACTAACAAGGGGGGGGAAGGAGTGGGAGGAAACCCGTAGCATTAAATCATTTCTGAAACACAAAAGGACTTCTGCAATCTCAGGTGGGAAACATCCGCTCCTCTGTTAGCTGCAGGGTCAGTGTTTGTCTGTTGGGCTCAGCCTGCCTGCTCATCACTCACTTGCAGATTAATCCCTGTTCCAGGAACAGGGAGAACTGTGCATGAGAAAGGAAGGAGCAGAAGCATGTCCTCAGCCATCAACCCCCCCCCCCCCCCCCCAACTACACCAAGGGAGTGATTTCCAGTACTTTGGGGGGGGGGGGGGGGGTATCTGTGTATGCTGCCACTGTGGCAGTGGGAAGGGAGGGATGTAAACATCATAATTCCAGCCTGAACCTTAGGAGATCCCAGTGGTATCCTAAAGAGGGGACAGAACGGGGAAAGAAGGGCAGGAAACATGAAGAGGAACAGGAATGCTGTTTTGGATTTGTTCAAAGACATATTCTATGATTCTATGTTGTCCTCAGAGGAAGTGAGAAGCCAGTCCCCCCTCACCTCTGGCTCTGGGGGCTTTCAGAGGCGTTCACAGCTCCTCAGCATAAACTGGGATTCCTGGCATTGAATCCCCCTGCGCTTCCATGCTCTGCAGTTCAGTCCCTTGCACTCTGGCACATGTCTCAGCTCCTACCTGCCAGACCTCCAGCATACCATATTAGCAGCTCTGCTTTAAAGACATTCCAGATGCTGACCTATTCTGCCAGCTTCGAGAGTCCTTAGCACAAGTGAGAGATCTTCTGCAATACAGCCCCCATAACACAGGCCATTTGCAATGAGATAATTGCCCAGCAACCCACGCTGCCTTTAGATGCTCTGCCGGAAACTGACTTACACAAAGGACTTTAAACTGTTTGTGCTCCCAGGCAGCAGTGACCAGTGATGAACAATGCTGATAGGGTTAAGTTTTGCCTCTGAACCCTTCACAAACAAAAAAGAAAACTGATTCTGTCCCTTATCCAGAAGCTCCTTGTGGTTTATTTCCTCTTACAGATTGGATTTGGAGCTGCAAAGCTCTGCCTTGACTCTGGATAAGTCTGAAAGCAAGGAGCAGCTGGGGGACAACAGAGCCAGGGCTTTTCTCCCCTGGTCCCATCACCAAGCTCCAGGTAGAGCTCATAGGAGCAGCCAGCACACTCTGGCTTCATAAACTACCTCAATCCAAACTAACAGTAAAGCATAGACAAGTCCATGTATAGTCATGGCGAGAGTCAGAGAACTACAGGATCCGTCTCTCTGCAGCAAAGTCAATTCCCTTTGGAGTATGTAAAATAAATAAAACACTTCTCTTTCTGCTGTTTTCTCCAGGGGCATTATAGCAAAGCTCTGGATTTGTCTGTGCTATGGGACAAATACAGGTTTGAATTTGTACAGGCATCAGGCAGGAGGGAAAACTGAGAGATGCCTTCACTGGGGGAAAGAAGCCAAGTGGTCTTCATTCCTCTTCCTCCTTAGTGGCAGACTCTCTCTCTAGCAGCTTTACCACTGATGCTACAAGGCCTGTGCACAGACTGTTTTTCCCAAATTGGGAGTCAGGCTGTCTTTAAGGCTGTAAACCAGACAGAGCAAACAAAAATAGAGCTTGAAAAGAATGCATGCAGGCATGCCAAAGCTCCTTCAGTTTGGAGTAAGAGTCTCACTCCTTTCAGATGCAGCTCTCTTGCCCACCTCTCAAAAGCATTTTTAAAAAAGCATCCTGATCTTGTAACAAAAGATCCAGGAGGAGGTTTCAAGGAGACATTTAAAGCTTCATTCATAATTCTGGAAAATCTCATTGTCCCAGCTGGAGAACCCTGGTTCAACCTGGAGGAAAATTCATGGCTCAGGTTGACAGCAGCAGTAAACATACAAGTTCATTTCCTTGCAGTGGTGGCTCTCCTCTGGTGGAAGGAGGCAGATTACTACCCTCAGCATCCTTAATCATTATTACCCTCAGCCTGCTGATGAGAACAGCCTCGTGGCTCTGAGGTGCCCAGAGAAGGCTGGTGTACAGGACACCTCAGCAATACCACTGAATCTCCACACACAGCTTTCTAAGTTGCCATCATTTCGTATGTACTGCCAAATACTAACCCCCTTTGCTCTCAGGTATAGCACGTCTGTCTTTTCTGCACCTTCCTGATATTTTCTCCATTAAATCTATCTTTAAGTCTTTCTGTACCTTCCAGGTTGACAGAGAAAGCATCCACAGGGAGTGACTGGAAATGCACAAAAGTATTAAATGAAATGTGACTATTTCCTTTGCCTCCTGAACCACCAATCTCTAGGTACCATTAGTCCTTGGCACAGCACCATCATGTACCACCCTCCTCATCCTCCTATCTGCATATCCCCTTGTGTTACACTCCTGTTGCATTTGGTTTGAATTTGGGCTGTAAACTCAATTTCACAGAGTCTACCTGCAACCTCCAGGCATAAAAGCCAGTGCCAGAAGTGCAATGTTCTGTTTCCACTGTTATTATTACTTGTAATAACACCTATCAGGCCCTGCCTGGGAGCCCCACATAGAGGGGGTGATGTACACCGTACAAAATGCAATCCTTGTCTTGTGGAACAAAAAAGCCAAGAAGACAAAAGATGGGCACAAACAAACTGGGGAAGTGTAAGGAAACAAGGAGACAGCCTCAGCTAACATGGGAGGTGGCATCCCTGGTAGTTGACCAGTTGCATCCTCCCTGAAGCTCCTGAGGCAAACCAAGCTGCTCCTTGCTTCCTGCCACTCCAGGGCATGATCCTCTCCAAGCCTTGCCTTAGCATGTTTTCCTGCCCCCATCAATTGGTTTGGCTGTCTCAATCTTTTGCATTTCCTCCTGTGCTGCTCTCTCCTAACCCTCTCTTGTCCCTGCAGCCCAGCTGCCTTTCATTAAGGCAGCCAGAAGGCTGGCAAGCTGCTGCCATGTGCAGTACCAAAGCCACACAGGCTGCTTGAGAGATCCAGCTATGGCCCTGCCTGTTTGCAGGCACCACGACGTCTCTGGAGCCAGTGAGCACAGCTGCCACGAACCAAATACTCGAGCTCTTCCTCCAACTTGCATCTTGTCATTGCTCAGGCAAGGTACTGCCAGTTAGAAAGGTGTTAGAGCAGGGAGCATGCTCACCCCAAAGCATGCTTACCTGATCAAAACCAATGTCCCCCTCCCCAAACCCACTCCCAGATGAAAAGCATTCAGCTGTTGGCCAGCAGGAAGGCATGGGCTCAATGCAACACCACACTCTTTGTTTGTAAAAGCCACCTACTTCATTACAGGCCCCCCTCTCAGTGCAGTTTCCCTTTGCAGAAAGTGAACACCCTGCTGTCCAGCTGTGTCAAGCCTCCCTGCCTTGGAGCACATTAGAGCCATTGTCAGCACAACATTTGAAGCTGGCTGCCCGTGGCTGTGATTTACGCACATTTCTGTGATGAAATGCAGCTGGCAAGTGCACTCTGCTTTCATTCTCGGGGCTATATTACACTTGGTTTATTTTACCTGCCAGTTGAAATGCAAACAATCTGTCTACATTCTATATATAGTCACCCGTTGCCATCATGTATGTTTATGAAGCATGGGGCTTTCATGGATTCAGTTGTGGAAGCCTTGCAGGGCACCGTGACTCTCAGCTGACTCACTGCATGACCCAGATGGAAGAAACACATCTAACGAGTCCTGCATGGTGTGGGTCTGTTACTGGTGCTGTGCAGATCTCCAGTCTCCATGCAAGAACTTATGCTGGGAAGCACATTACTATAATTTGCTTAAGAAGTCTCATCTCGGCAGATGTGATTTATATGGCCAATCCCTCAACACAGAGAACAACTAATGGCGTAAGTGAGGGGAAGGAACTGAATCATTGGTGGTAGTAAAACGTGCCTACAGTTCCCCTGGGAATTTCCTAATATTCTTCCCTAGGCTTATGAACACATCTATAGGAACCAGCTCAGACTGCAAATGCCCTTTGCAACGCCTAGCTCTGCTGTTCTCCTGATCTCCCCTGACTGCTCAGTATGTCAGCACTCGAATGAGTTATTACACTCAGTTTCTGTACTCTGGAGAGGTGCTGTTCCTGCCTGCTAGGAGGCAGAGGAATAGAAGGATCTCTAGTAGGCTTTCCCTTATATAGTAAAAAGAAATATACCAAGAACATATAATCCAACAGCAAGAAAACAGAGCAGTGGAGGAGCCAGTGAAATTACAGAAGAGAGCAAGAGAGAAGGCTCCATGAACACAACTCATAGTAGGCTACCCATAGGATGTGATTTATACCCTTTGCCATGACAGCAGACAATGATCTAGCCCTGAGCCAGGACACCTGGCTTTTAACTGCAAACGTTTGCCATCGCTGCATACTTTCTTACCTCTCATCCTTGAATCCCTCTAACACAGGAATGACACCGTGCCAGGTGTAAATGCTCCACATCTGAGCTGCTGTTGGCTCTGAGCAGAAGCCTTGCAGCCTGAACTGTGCAGAGGGGATGCTAGAATTGCCACCAGGTTTCTTAATGTCCTGACACAGTGGGTATATGCAGAAAAGGGGGCCTAGATAAAGGTGATGTGATCTTGGGGCACAGAAGAGGATGGGAAACACTCCTCTTTTTCCCAAGGTCACCAGGTAAAGTCCTTCGCTTCCAAGAGGGAAAGGCAGAATTCAGGTTACCACAAACTGTTTGTTGAATGAGGCAAATTTCTGTTGCTTTGGTCAGGAGACCCAGTGTGTATGGTCCTACCAAACCAACACTTGACAAAGACAACCTGGGACCTCAGAGAGGGAGCAGGTATCCGGCTGACAAAGCCCAAACACATAAACCAAAGCACTACTAAGGGCAGAAGGAGTCTCACATCATTTATGCAATAAGCACAAACACATGGGGCTGAATTTTCACACCCAGGCTGGGCTGAGGGAATCTGTTTGCTTCAAGTCCAGCCAATGTGTCAGTTCTTAAAATTGGATCATGCAAGTTGGAAGAGCAAACAAGTTTTGCTAGCTGAAAGTGAGAATTTCAGATCAGGATCATATTTTATTGACTCACAACTCAAAAGGAATTTAACAAATTTGCTTCAACCACTGCTGAAAGATTCTCCTCTGCTTTCTGACTAAGTGCTGAGCTTTCCACGCCAAAGCAATTTTTCAAGCCAAAATTGACAAATGCTAAAGGAGAACGCCACTGGAGAAGCTGGTTGCTACCTTAAATCACACAGAATTACTTTTACTCCATAAGAATAAAATGTGCTACTCAGAACCAATATTCTCTTACACTGATAAGCAATGGGCTGCTGGGTGCTCACCAAGGTCAGCTCCAACTACTCCAAAGACAGCTGCTCTGAACGAAACTCGCCATGGCTGAGGGATCAGAAAAGCAATTAAAAGCTCTTTGAACAGCAATAGCTTAGAACAAATACTAATTTGTACTTTTCTTCCGAGAAGTGAATATAAAATAGCATTTCTAGTGCCATTTGATGTAAATTGAGCTTTTTATGTGGAATCATTACAAGCATCAACAGCTACTTCTGCAAATTCCTCTGGGAAGCCAACTGGGGGTCTCTCCTCACGACTTAAACCAGAGGTCCTCATGGATGAATTCAGAGCTCATCCTTCTGCAGTTATAACATTAGCATCTCTCTTGGATAAATGAACAGGAATCTGCCCTTGTACTGGACAATCAGGGAGCTGGGAATCAAGGCAGAACAAAGAAACAGCAATTATTTCTTCAGACCACTCAGTGAAGCACGCACAGGAGCTGACTCTGAGACAAAAAAGCATTAGCTTTCAGTGACAGAGAGGCACTTGGAAACAACAGCTCCTGAAACAGGACCTGCCTGCACCAGTCATTTCTCCCCACTCTCCCAAAGACATGGGAGAGGTCATGCTTTTGGAGTGCACTGCTCCTGCTTGGTTGCTGCAGTGCTGTGGCACATTCTCAGATACTCTGGAGAGTTGTCAGCTGCAGTGAATGTGTACCAAATCATCTGATGTACTGACATGGTCTGGAAAATTAATGCAAAGATTGCCTTCTTCTTTGTACTTGGCTTTCTTCATCCGTGGGAGTGCTTATTTGTGCTGGAGAGAAACAAATAAATAAGTAAAGCACAAGAGCAGAGGAAAAAGAAATAGGGAACTCCAAACCAGGCAATTAACCTCTGAAATACCAGTTTGGCTGCTGCTAACTGAAAGCATCATGTAAACTCCTAATCACCAGCCATGTGCAGCTTGGCAGCTGGAGCCAGAGCTGGTGTTAACCCCATGGATGTGCTCTGCAGGATTGCTGCTAGTGACTAAAGTCCCAAAGAAACTTGCTTCCCATCATCAGCTGCCTCCTGCTACCCAGATCTCCTGTCACAACCCAGCTGTGCTGCCATGAAATCTTCAATCTGCCTCCGAGGAGAGCAGGACTGCTAAAGGACAGCCCTGTACAAAGCAGTTCTAGCATCAGCTCATCTTTCCCAGGAGTCTAAGAGCTGCTACAGTGGTCATAACCTTAGCCATAGGACAGGACCCTGCCTAAACAGGCATGGATTAAATTAAGTGCATTCAATTATTCTTAACAATAAATTCAGAAATCATTAATTTAATAAATTACTATTATCAAATTAAATAAAGTACATTAAATGGGGCGGTGCCAGCAATGTTAGCCAAGAGCAGGCAGAGTAACCATGTGAGCAGACTGCTGCAAGCTTCAAATTCCCATAAAAACACATATTGAAGCCTTGAGGGGATTTGGACATAGATCTCTCTCATTCATCAACATAACATCCAGGACTGCAGCGATGCAGAAACAGATCATCTTCCTGTTTTGTCAGCCAAGTTCTCTACTACACAACATACCCACTTGCCCTGTGGCTACAAGCAGTAAAGCCCACAGAGTTTTGCCTCCAGCCTGGCACTTTGCGACCTCGATTTCCTCATCCAAAAGATACGGACAGTAATGCTCGATTGCCTCAAGAGGGCTCTGTGAGACTTCTCTGCAAAGCGATGCTATGCCCCGGGATGAAAGGCAAGATAACGCAGCAAGGACTAGCACTGCTCTATCTTCTACACCATATGTTGTTCAGTACCCTTCAACCCCTCCCACACGCACGGAGGACTGATGCCTTGCCTTTGAATAGCACTTGGGGAATGGCCTTCAGGCTGGCCCTTAGGAGGTGGAGGAGACTATGATAACATCCACATCTGGTGGAAAGGCTCACACCTTGTAACACCTGCTCTGAGCAGAGATACGGAGTGACTGGGCAGCATCCATCACGCGCTAACCTGAAAGCTGTGATTAAACTGTTTTTTTCCTGGCAAGGATCATGACATACCCCAAACCAGCCATTCTCACCTCCCCTCCAACCCAGCACCCCATTGTGGGCTCATGACAGCTTCACTCCGCTGTCTCTTGCTCATCTCCACACAAAGCCAGCCCCTCGCTCTAAGTCTTGCAGTCAGTTCTCACATGAGGAAGGCTGCAGGGTCTGAAATCAGCCTGGTTTGCTCACAGAAGGCCCAGACTTTCATGCCACACAGTCTGGGAGCCCAGAGCCATTTTCTCTTGCTTTTGGATAGCTCTGGCAATGCCAGAGCTCACTTTGTTGACAAGACAGGGCTCAGGTGAGGTGTTTCAAAGCTGGGCTTTGACAGCTCCACGCTTGTTACCCCACTGTGACCAGAGAAACTTTGCAGCCAGGCACACGGAGGAACTTTAACAGGTTCCACTTCAAAATCCCTCCCTTTTTATTGGGCCCACGTCAGGCAGTGCCTGGGAGCAAAGCTGGCGGGAGGCTGATGCTCCATAGCCAAAAGCTTCAGAATCTTTACTGCCATTGGCTTTGAGATGGTTTAAAGCAAATCTTTTACAAGGTAAAATCCAACATAAACCTGCTGGCTACAGTTTTCCTTTGTTAGCAGCAAGGATGTAATTACCACGATTTACCTTTATATGAGTGATTGTGGACAGACTGCATGTGATCCCTGGGCTTTCTTACTACTGCCTGCCTAAGGTTTTCCCCTAGCACCCGTCATGGCAATATCCAAGGACTGACAAAGCTGTATCTTCCTGACAAAAGGGTATCCATGCAGAAATGGAGCTGCCTCAAGATATGAATGCTCTATTCAAAGGCTACTGACAAGGTATATTCCCTAGTTTTAAAACTTGTTGTGGAACAACTAACCAGGCAGAAAGCTGACGGCGACAGCTATTTCTTTGTTGGGTTTGGACTCTCTCTGCAGTTAGTGTGAACTAATTCATTGTTGCCCAGCTAAGGTTCATGTGTTTTAACTGAGTACTTGCTTTTCTGAAAGAAACCATCTCAGATAGCACAGAATATGGGGGTTTAAAGTACACAAGTGGAGAGAAAATATAGTAGCAGCACTCTGGAGGATTCTTTCCCATGGATCCATGCAGGACTTAACACTGGGAAATGGAGAAGAAAATGAGAGCCTCTTTGTCCTGCACCTTTGGTATTGTGGTACAGAGCACTTTGGTACTTTGTCTGCCATTCCTCCTCACTCCTGAGCAGACAGAGCAAGGCCAAGAGGAGGAATAGCTTTATAAATAACCTTGACCAGGTCGTGATCCTGCAATGGAGATTTTGGGGGAGCAGTGGATGAACCTTTGACTATCCTTCTCACAGAAGAGCAGTATGAGGACCTCCTGGCCCCACTGGGATGCACTTCCTGCACCTGATACAGAGGTGGCATGAGAAATCCCAGAACATATCCTGAAAAAAGAGTTGAAAACAACCAGTTTGTCCAAGAAAGAAAAGCCCAGGAAAGCATTGCTTTCCCCAGAGTGACCAACTGGAGATACTCAGAGGACTCACATCCCTCTCATTGCACAGCCCCTCACGCTCTCATCAGCCAGCAGCAAGGATAACTTGTCTTCAGCTATCAGCACTGCTTTCTGCCATCGCCATGTTCAGACTAATACTGCGAACAGCATGATTTCTCTTTCCTCCCTCTGAACGCTTAAAAAAGAGACCTACCTGTACCCTACATGATCAAATCACAAGTTTTGAAGCCTTCAGAGGGAAACTTCCTTTCTCCTTTGTAGCTTTCAGCATTGCCTGATAGTTTAAGTCTTTATCTAAAGGTCCAGGATCAAAGAAGGAACGTCTACATGGGTTATGTGCACGACAAGGTCCGCTGTGGACCACTACCAGTCCGAAGGGGTACTTCCACCAGAACAACTCACACTTCTATGAATAATACACAGCAGACAGCTTAATCAGTCAGGCTTTGAGCCATGTCCTAACACACACAAGGCGCTGCCAGCCGCCTTTCTGCACACAGGAGGATGCTCCTGCTCATCACACACCTACAGCGTCAAGGCCTCAGCCCCATTTAGCGTTCCCAAATTGCATGCGAAGTGCTTGCTGCTCCTCTGGCATGGCTTTGACAGAGTCACCCCAAAACATCACACTGTCACTGAAGCCCTTGAGGCTCTTCAGGCCAGACACTCACCTGCTCGTGGTACTCAATGCCCATGCTCAGCGTGTTGATGAGAATGGCGATCATAATCCCCCGGTTGAAGTACTTGCTCTCCACGATCCTCTTCAGCTTGCTGCCGAAAGCCTTCCACAGGCGCGTGACCTTGTTCCTCTCCTTGGGCTTCTTCTTCTTCCTCCTCCTCCTGCCCCGCTGCTGCTGGAGCTGGTCCCTGTGGTCGCCGTGCCGCAGGTCCTGGGTGAACTCGTAGACGCCATTGCTGTCGGAGTCGCAGGAGTCGGACTCACTGAAGGCGAACTCGGGGTCCTCCAGGAGGCTGGCGCAGAAGGGGCAGTCCTGCAGCTCGCAGGTCAGGCTGCCGCCGGGCGGGCTGGGCAGGGGGCAGGCAGCGCTCAGCCCCGACAGCCGGCTGGGGGTCCGCCGCAGGCCTGCAAGGGGAGACAACACCGTGAGCCACCTCATCCCTCAGCATGGCGGACAGCCCCGCTTCCCAACTCAACATGGCGGACAGCCTCGCTTCCTAACTCAACATGGCGGACAGCCTCGCTTCCCAACTCAACATGGCGGACAGCCTCGCTTCCTAACTCAACATGGCGGACAGCCCCGATTCCCACCTCAACATGGCGGACAGCCCCGTTCCCCACCTCCACATGGCGGACAGCCCCGTTCCCCACCTCCACATGGCGGACAGCCCCGATTCCCACCTCAACATGGTGGACAGCCCCGATTCCCACCTCAACAGGGCGGACAGCCCCGCTTCCCAACTCAACATGGCGGACAGCCCCGCTTCCCGCCTTAACATGGCCAACAGCCCCGCTTCCTAACTCAACATGGCGGACAGCCCCGCTTCCCACCTCAACATGGCGGACATCCCTGCTCCCCACCTCAACATGGCAGCCAGCCATGGCTTGTCCGGAGCAGCTTCTGCCACGTCCTCAAATAAGCCTTTGGTACACCCTTTAACCATCCATCTTACCAAGAAGTTCTTGCTTTACAGCATCTTTCCCTCTCGCCAAGCCTTAACACCCACCCCATCCATGGACATGGTGATCCTGCCCCTCTGCTCTGCTCTCGTGAGACCTCACTTGGAGCATTGTGTGCAGTTCTGGTGTCCTCAACATAAAAAGGACACGGAACTGTTGGAACAAGTCCAGAGGAGGCCACGAGGATGATCAGGGACTGGAGCACCTCCTGTATGGAGACAGGTTGAGAAAGTTGGGGCTGTTCAGCCTGGAGAAGAGAAGGCTGCGTGGAGACCTCATAGCAGCCTGCCAGTATCTGAAGGGGGCTATAGGGATGCTGGGGAGGGACTCTTCATTAGGGACTGTAGTGATAGGACAAGGGGTAATGGGTTAAAACTTAAACAGGGGAAGTTTAGATTGGATATAAGGAGGAAGTTCTTTACTGTAAGGGTGGTGAGGCACTGGAATGGGTTGCCCAGGGAAGTTGTGAATGCTCCATCCCTGGTGGTGTTCAAGGCCAGGTAGGACAGAGCCTTGGGTGCCATGGTTTAGTGTGAGGTGTCCCTGCCCATGGCAAGGAGTTGGAACTGGATGACATTAAGGTCTGTTCCAACCCAAACCATTCTGTGATTCTATGACATGGTGCTGAGGGGCTGCTCTCCACAGCGCTCAGCAGCCATTTTGTGCTCTGCTGCTGAGGGAAGACAGAGTGGCGCACCTCCCGCTTACAATTAGTTCTGATTATCTCTGACCAGGCTAACGTCATTAGTGGTGATCTGAGCGCTATCAAGCTGCTACACCCAATTTAGCTAGCACTTCCATTTAGCTAATAATGAGGAGGGAGAAATGGACCAGAAGTGGCTACAGACCGCGGATCACAGCTTGGGAGAGTCACGTAGTCCTTTCAGTCTCCTTCTTCCCTCCTTCAGCCTTTAATAAAGCTCAGGTGGATTCTTTGCTGGAGGCAAGGAGAGCGTTCAGGGTGTTTTAAAAGCAAACACGTTGCCACATGTTCTGCGGTGTGAGGAGAAAGGTGGACTGCCTGCATGGAGCCTGGGTACAGGGATGGTGAGGCCAAGTGTGATGAGGATGGTTTGGGTGGAACGGGAGCTGGGTTTTGTTTCTTCACAGTTAGCACCTAAATTCTTAGTTCCCTCCTATTTGGAAGCAGATAGTAATGACAGAAAAACCACAACATGAATGCAATACTGTGAGAATGGGATCCTTCCTATAAAACGCCATTCAGGCATCAATGAAAGCTTTCCTTGAGATGCAAGGAAATAGGGTAAGGAGACAGTTTTCCCCTCTAACATGCCCGTGTCTGAAGGTTGGATGGGGGCACTTGGATCAGTTTTGGGGAGACCAAGCAAAAGGCAATGGATGCTCCTGGCTCTGGGCCCAGGAGCTTGGAGCAATCCCAGCAGTAACACTGCTGATTTCAGCTACTCCTGCCTGAATACCTCTTTCAAGAGAAAGCAGCAAACAAAAGCACCCCATTAGCTTGAAAACGGGGTTGTGACAAGAGGCAAAATGCCTTTTCCTTGCCTGAATGGCACTCAGGTTATCACTGGCCTTCAAAGCAGCCTTGCAGGAGAGGACCATCCTCCTCCTGGTTATTATAGCCAGGGCACCAGGAGGATCAGAAGCAGTTGCCCCCTTACTCAAGCTTCAAGCAGCACCACGCATTAACAGGGCATTTCTAATGAGGACCCATCTGACAAGGGAATGCCGCAGCCCAGCCATTGCGGTGTAGACAGCAGAGGTAGCGGGCTTTGCCAGACGTCTTTTAATGCTATCAAAGTGTTAAAAATCATCTGAAAAACACTGGCGCCGCAGATGTCTTCAAAATACCAGAGTCTCCTTGGCTGCCTGCTAAAATAACCTCGCAGCATTGCAGGGCACGAGAACGGGGAGGAACAGGCTGTACTTTAGGCTGTTCGATTCCACAACAAAAGAAGGGAAGAGAATACTCTCTCCCACAGTTGCATCCTTCCCAGCGGACACCAACCTTGCCTCCAGCTGGGGCTGAGAGTACCCTGGCTGCAAAAGCCTCCTTAATGCTCTTGGTTATCACTTGTGTGCTCTCCTTGCACAAGTCTTGCAGTGAACAGACCCCATTTGTTGATTTGTAAGAATAGAGAGAGGATTAACTGAAATAACTCTTTTTTTGCCCAAAGAAGCTGAGTCCAGGAGGGCTGGGTGAGCTTGTGAGCATACCTCGCCTTCCCCACTGAGCACAGGGTAGGGTGTTAACATGGCTCCAAGGCTGGGATGGAGAAACATGAACCAGGAGCTGTGCCTGGCAGAGCTACATGCTCAGGAGCTTGCTTATTTGGCACTTAAGATCTTCCTGAAGCCTGGAAGAGGCATCCATCAGCCCTGCGATACAAAGGGGGTTGCGATGCAGAAGTGAATCCTGTTGGTGTGGTGGAGGGGGAAGAAGGGCCTGGAAAAAGCCATGAAGGGGAAGAGCTGGGCATGGACACACTGTGTGACAGGGTCTCCAGATGGACCTGGCTGCCTTGCTTCTCTTCTCAGCCCCTGTGCTCCTCAGGGTGCCAGATAAGCTGCTGCTCTCCAGCCAAGAGCTGTGGCATGCACCCTTTCCCCTAGATCTGAGCACACTTCTGAGAGAGACAAAACAATTTCAGGAGATCTGTTTAAAGCATTTTGGCATCCTCTGGCCTGAAATACCTCTGTAAAAAGAGGATACCGTGCATTATTAATAGCAACTCCATCTAACCATCGGCTTTTAAAGAAACACCACGGGCTATGCGAGAATCTCCTAAGTTAGTGAAGTGCCCCTGAAGTTGGGGCTGAGATCTGGGGCTTTCTTCTCCTAAAGAGGTCCCCAGCAGCAGATCCCCTTGGAAGCATGAAGAACCAAACCTCCGACTTGAGGAGCTCTTTTGCTCATCCTTGCTTTCCCAGACGTCTGCAGAGCCTGGGCTTTTAGCTCAAGGTACATACGCATCCTCCTAACAACCACCATTAACACAGTGCAAGATGAACCAGTGATTCATATAAAGCCTTTGCTGAACAACAGAAGAACGCTGCAAACTAACCTCGCCCCCTCCTGCCCTCCTGCTAAGCTCCCAAGCCTAGAGAAACGTTGGCTGAAGGCAGTTTTTATAAACAAACCACTTTACCCTTTTGTCTGGTTGCTTAAAAAGTAACATAATAAGAAAATGAACAAAGACGAGCCATCCAACCTCTCTGGCAAAGCAACCTTTACTGTGACCCCCCCCAAGCTAGGCTTGGTATTTTTTCAGCACATACATCACTAGGAGAAATATTTGTGTCCATGCACACACAGATAAACAGTTTTGGAAAACACTGGAAAAAAACAGATGACGGCTTTGCCTTAAAGAGATTAGAAAAATAGAAGAGAGGCTTTTTGGACTTTTTACTGTTTGAGGGCTTCAGACTCTATTTTTCATCCTTCAGCTCCAGCCAGGAGAACTGGAAACATTTTGCAAAACAGAAACCTAAGCGTTGCTTACAATCACAACTCCAGCAGTGGGTGATTTATACGTGAAGGGAGAGAAAACTACACTAACAGTGCTGCTGCCTGCACACACAGGGGTGGGACAGAGGTACGAAAGAATCACCGAGATGCTCCTCATTCATTCAGATGGAACAGAGCTCCAAATCTGCAGTAACAATCAGTCTTACACTTCTGCTCATAGGGAAAGATGGGAAGGAAAGCTTGAGACCCGTAGCTCTGCTACGCTCCTGCCCTCACATGCATCCTCTGAGGACTAGCACAGAGCAAGACCCTGCACTGACAATGGGTCTGCCTCCAAACCTTCTCCTTGCCAAGGAGAAACTCAGAGGCACAGAGTCCCATCAGAGCAGAACTAAGGGTTTCTAGAAATGTCTGAGTTCTTCCAGTGCCTCCCTATTTCAAACTTCTTACATCTCCCATACCTTACGCTTCTCCACCAGCTTCCACCCGCTCTTCCCTTTCAGGGTACCATTTCCCAGCAGCTAGGGTTGCTCTGCTGCAGGGCTACAGCCAGCAAGTCCTTCATCTACCACAGATGTAATTCCAGGGGCTGCATAGATCAGTTCTTGGGTGGGAAGAAAGGGAGAACCTCCAGAATATCACTAAGCACATAAGAGGAGCTCAAAAACACACACTTTGTAACTACAGGAAAGAGGCCTCCAGCAAAGGCCTCTTAACACCATAACTCTTGAGCAATTTGCCCATTCCCCATTTTTCCTAAGCAATAAACATCAGTTTGTTTGTCCTTACCATGTTCTCCTACCAGTTGCTGTAGCTTCCCATAAGAATCTGTGCCCAAAGTTACAGGGCTATTAACCACAGCCACAGGTGAATTGCCATTCTTCTTTCCCTTGGGAACTGGAACAGAACTGGCTTTGCTAGTTGGAGAAGGCAGGATAGTAGGATAGTTCATGTTGCCATGGTTGGAGAGTCCAGCAGTCAGTTTAGTGCTCGCAGGAGCATTGGAAGACTTACAGTTCACTTGTGGTCCTTCAACATGACAGTCTGCATGGTAAATGCTGTGCACGGACTCCGAATCTGGAGGAGGAGCAGGGCTCTGCAAGTTGGGCGATGGAGGAGGAAGCATCAGTTGGCCTCCAGGTTTCATGACCTTGAGCTCCAAGTCGCAGATCTCAGGGTTGGAGCGTGGCCCCCGAGGGCTCCCATTGCTGATGTGGTAGTGATGGTGGTGGTGGTGATGGTGATGGTGGATGAGGTGGTGGATGGAGGTGATGCGCTTTTTGCCTCGGTGGCTTTGCCCGTTCGTGGTGCTGTTTGGGTTCACTTTTTTCCGGCGCTTACTCTGCCAGTTATTGTAGAGACGTATCGTCCGTCGCTTCACCTTCCTGAAGATGTGGCAGATGTACTTGAGCAGCTCCTCGTAGCAGCTACCTGGCTCTGAGAAGCTGGCAATTGTGCTGTCGTTGGAGAGATACCGGGCCCGCTGCTCCTGCATCAGCTGGTTCTCCCGCTGCTTTGTTTCAGAAAACTGTGTTGCTATCACAACCAGGCACAAGTTAATCATAAAGAAGGAACCGACCTGGAGAAAACACAGGGAAAGGAATTAGCAGGGCCTTTACAGAGCACGACACGTTCTTCACCACCGTATGCTGTCTGGACTTGAAGTGCGGTTCTCAGAAATCTTGAGATTTCCAAACACGCCAAATCTCAGGGTCTGCTCACCAAATGTTTTGTCAACATGTGCCTGAGCTGCTAAATTTGCTCCTAAGCCATGTTAAGTTATTTTGGCAATGGCAAAGAAAGATGTTAACAATAGCCTTCACCACTTTCCCCCCTCAACAGTGATGACATTTGCTACTAACGCAGGGTGTACGAAACACAACACAAACAGATTTTCTAGGGAACACTCAGCCAACCTGCAAGGAAAGATGGTCTGAAGCCCAATTTGTGCTGTACTGAAACTGCCTCTTCTCTTCCTCTATCACTTCACACCCTGGCATAGCATGCCATTGTTTTGAGGAGCACAGGCAAGGTCCATGTATCTGTGACTTTGTACTCTTGCATCTCTCTGACACAGAGAAATGCATCTCCGGGATGCTCTTTGAGAGGTCTAATTTATTGTCTGGTTGAGTTGATGTGTTCTTGGGTGATACCAGGTTTTCAAAACAAAGTCCCAAGGACAAGAATGTGAAGTGGCCTAAGGCTACATCTTTCCCTCAGCTGCTGAGCCCACAAACTGGTTCTTCACCACTTGGGTTCAAGAATCAGCCAGGGGAAAATGTCAACTATTCCCATCAGAGAATCAGTGTCCTTAGGCGTGAAAGGGACTGACGTCAAGAAAGTGCCACTGTCTACATGGCCAAACGTCTCTGCTCTGCTCAGTAGGAAACACATGGATTTAATCTGGACCATTGTCTGGTGAATCCTCAGGGGAAGCCACAGGGAGATGGTTTGCAGTGCTTTTCTCCAGTTTGTAGTATCAGCCTGGATACTGTTTGAGAAGCAGCAAGGGTGCCATTCCCAGCTCCAAGCGACTTGGAGGTTAGTCACCTTCTGGCTTTTCTGCAAGGATCCATGTGTAGAGAAGGGCTCAAAAGAGTGGAGCATAAATCTCTACTGTGCATGGCCTATTGCTAAAAGCTCAAAAATCACTGGCTTTAGAATGCTGTTCATTACTGGGAAACTCACACTGCTCTGATCCATGCCTTTCCCACTGGTGGTAGGAGCTGTGGTGGTTTGACTTCCCAAAGCCTTCAAAACCGCACTAACTAGGATAGGGTTATGTATGAAGAACATCCAGCCACAAAAGCACTTCGAAGTGCCTCTATCCCATGTCCTGCCTGACATCTACACAATACTTTTCCCTCTGCTCTCCTCTTGACTTAAATCCTTAACTTTTCCACAGATGTGGACCCCTGGAGAAGGTCGTGCCCATTGTGAAAGAAAGAACCTTGCTAACACAGAATGGCAGCTTCTGAAGACAACCTCCAGCACCTCCAGTGAATAACACTTTGCACTAAAAGACCCCAGCAAGGTGCACTGCTATTAGCACTTATTCAAAGGGCTCAGCTGAAGTTCAACAGTTTGAAGGCCCTTCATTGAAATAAGGTGTCCTCTGGGCCACTGAGGAGACTAAAGGAAGAAAAGCTACAGCCTCTCTGCTTTTTGTTCTGTTAGCAATTGCTTGGCCAAGGCACAAGAGTTAGGACGCATCAAGGTAACAAGACCAAGACTGGGGACAGTAAGAGGGACCATATGGCTTGACAAGCTGTGGCAATGCATCACATGTGACACTAAAGAGGGCTGTTGTAGCCAATATTTTGTCCCTGCAGTACTAATCACAACCTGCGTGATTATGCTTTATGGCAGGAGGAAGGTCTCCCACTCTGAATCCTGGCTGGCACTCCTCTGTGAAAAGCCCAGGGAACAGCTTTACCCCACAAGGACAAGGAACGGGAGCAACTCACAGTTCATACTTACTATTATAAGCAATATAAAATATATAAAATTGTAAAAAGAATGTGCATCCATCACATAATACATGATGTCAACCCATCCTTCCAGGGTTATAACCTATGGGAAGACAGAGAAAGAAAGTGTAAGAACAAGTCATCCAAAAAGCCAGTAAACATCAGTCTTCTGACAGTGCCTGGTACTCAACACTCCACAGCATCTCTCAGGATCCATCCAGACCTGCTGCACTTCTCACAGTTGGCTTAAGACAGCAGCAATGTGTGACCAAAAGACTGGCCTGAGATTTCTACAGGAACTGGTATGATTAAAATAATAAAGCATTACAATAAAACACCTGAAACACTGGTTCTGAGCCAGTGCAGAGAAATTCCAAGGGGGGATTATAAACAAAAAGAGCCTCTCTGTGCAGAGATCTGGGCTTTTACCTTAGCTCCTGGTTTTGTAACGCTACCCATAAAATTCCTAAGTTTTAAAGTCAATTTTGTTCCTGTAAAACCAATTTCTTTGTGATTGCTACTGGCTCACCGTTACAACTGCATCGCCAATATTGTAGTAGGAAAGCATGTGAATGGAAGAGAGCTGCTTTAATTAAATGTAGAATTGATTTCATACTCGTTTTCGCAGTCTTCCTTCCACTAGAAAAGAAGCTGAGGATTTAATTAACACCACGCAGGCTGTGTGCAGAGCAAAGCAAATTTTGCCATGTAATTTACACTTTTTATTTAGCTAAAACATACCAAACCTCTAGTGCTAGCCTGCTACCAGTCCTAGAGCTGAAATTCCAGCACAATTCCCATCAAAATCAAAGCTCCTGTCTGAATTTACTTACACTGATGTACCCTGTTTGTTACATATACTGTGAGCCTTGGCGGTCCCAGCATAAACCTGGAATTGCCACCTGCCTTCAATTTCAGTGGCATCAGTCCTGGTTTAGACCCTGTTTGAGTGGAGGACCTGTGAATTAGCTTGCTGTGACCAAGACAAGGATCAAGAGTCATCAACGCAGAAGACTTTCTATGTGGTGTGTACAGAAAAGCAGATCCATAAAGCGCTTGACATTGAAGCCCTGACTAAAACAATGTTCTTGTCACACCTGGAGCACCAGGGCAAAACACTTGCAGGGAAGTCAGACATGAAGCCTTGCCACTTTTCTCCTGTTTTTTTACCCAAGGAGCTGGAAGAAGCTTCTAGATATGGATCTTTGGTATATGATCACATCAGCACTCACAGGTTTCCTGTGAGCACCTTGCATCAGCTCATGGGTGCTGGAAGCAAAGCACGACCTAGTCTTAAGCATTATAGAATCATACTCATGATTCCTCTCATGCTGAAGTCAAACATGGTGATGTTTCATCAAGTTTTCAAGCCCACTTCCCACGTTGAAGCACGCACAACTTGACACCCACCATGCACCTGAGTGAGAAGCTGCCAGTGAACGCAGCTAAAACCAATAAACATGAACTGCCAAGCAGCAGGTGAAAATTGTCTCTGCAGCTGTATGGTTGTCACCATTGCCAATGACTTTGAGTAGTCAGGTCTGATGAGATGCTGGCTGCATTTACACAAACTACACCCACCTCTCCTGCTCCTCATCACATGCATTCCTATCACATCCTTTCTGCTGGTTAGCGATACACAGGTATCAGACAGGAATGCTACACTTCCAGTGGCGTGGGTTTAACAAAACCAATGCTTTTGGCCAACGTGAATGCCAGAGAATAATCTGTGGTAGAATGTTTTCAGCAATAGACGCATTCTTTTTTGTCTGGAGGCAAGTGCTGTTATTCACCCTGGAGCCTGAGAAGGGGTTAAGACACAGGCAGTAATCAGTCTGTTCAGTGGTGTGAAACCAGCAAGCAATCAAACTGGAACTGCCCTTTTCTGCCTTTCCTTTAACATGGCTGAAACATTTATAGAGAGCAAAGTTCTTTTCGGCTGCATCCCTTGCCTGTGTGGGCTGTGCACAGCAAACGATCGTCTCCTGCACCCACTGCCTGTTTAGGTTCATGGAGCAACTGGACGGATCGACTGGGAGGTGACACAAGGCTAAACCAAACCACTGCCAACTACCTATGAAACAGCCTCCTCTGTGCTGTCCAGAGTTCCTTCTCTTCCTTCCTTCTCCTCTATTTGGATGGGCATTTTGGAGTCAAGCTGCCACAGCTGGCACAGCAGATGCTCCATCCCTTTACACTTAGGGATGAAAAATCACCCCAGGGACTCCAAACGTATTTGCTACCCCTCTTCACCCAATTTACATTGGGTAGAACTGAGGCAATCTTCAAATCAAACATATCAAAAAGGATTAAACAAAGAACCTTCTTTACAAAAGCAGTTACCTGTGGGCTGCTGTTGGGCTTCTGCAGGCGCTGCCAGCTCCCTACCTGGGAAGCAGCTGCCGAGACAAGAGCGAGGGCCAACCAACGTTTATAGAGGTATTTTTCTTACATGCTAGACAGCATTTTCAGCAAGAATCAATCAACACGCCACATTTCTCCTCTGGAGAGCTGAAAATGCTCATCCAGCTTTCAGAATATTTAAGGTGTAATTAGAATTTGCATTATTTACTGCTCACTTGTAAACTAAAGGGATAAACAAAACCACTGGGCTTTGGTTCTCCTCTTTGACATCTTTGTGGATTCCTTCTTGGACACATCAGCCAGCACAAATGCAGCAGTACCTAGGGGAAGGATTCCTGAGCTGATGAGGATTAGAGAGTCCTAGCAATCCTGTAAGACAGCATGCTTACAGACATCTGTCTTCTTTTTCTTTAATCAAATAGCTCTGGAGAAATGCAGGATAACACACGTGTGTAGCCACCTGTCTGGTCTGAAACACTGCCTATGATTTTTACAGCCTGATTCTCGCCATGCTGTGCACTTCTTTCCTGCTGGTCTCTACACCACTCTTCAACTATTTTTGGAATCAGGTCAAAGGCATCTGTCCCGGTGTAAGGTTCACTGCTGCAGTGCTCACTTTGATCCTACACACTTCTCAGGCCAGCTGAACTCGGAGGGATAGCCAGCAACTCTCAGTCTGCTCCCAAGAGCACAGATATTTTCCAGCATTGCTTTGCCCACTGTTCCTCCCTTGGGGCACCCAGACTGCAATATCACCTACTGCGCTAAGCAGAAATGACTTCCTTCTCTCTTCACTTTCCAATCTGATTAATCCAGCTGACTGCAGCTCCAGCATTTGGCCCTTCAAGGCCTTTATAGATGTCTTCCAAGGACCTGGAGCACCCTTCTTGTGCTTTCCAATCTCAGCAATCCCTTCTCAGTAATTAAAATCTGCTCAGGCCACGGTTGTTCACAGCCAGACGTATTAAACAGCGTCTCCAAATGTACCAGTTCAAAGCTTCCAATAAATGCAACATACAATTATTTATCAACAGCGATAAGACGGCAAGAAACACGTTTCCTAATTCTGCCCGGATGAAAAAGATGTGCAAGATCTAAAACTGGCAGCTTCAGGGAAACAGCCGAAAGATTCAATTAAGATGATTGGCAGGGTTGTCCTACAAAGTGCTGCCGACTGGAATCACGCGCTGCAGACCCTGGAGGAAAGGAAGATGCTGCCCCCCTAGCACAGGGAATGATTCTTGCCTTTGAAGGACTCCGGGCAGAGAGCAGAGTTGCCTTCAAACCTATCAGAGATCAGGCTGATCTCTCCTTGCCTGCTCATTCAGTTCTTTACCTCTTAGCATGGGCAGAGGTGGGATAAATCATTTGTCTCCCATCAATGGCTATGAGACTGAGAGCTAAAGCCCCAAGTCTTGTGTCTGATCCTCTCTTCCATCACTGCAAGAACTGAACAGAAAGCTCACTCAGGTGAAGGTAAAGAGAGACGTCACTGATCTTTGGCTTGGTTACCACCCATGCAGTATCCAGTTAGGCCCTCCCTCATCACCGTCATACCAATACCAGCAAGATGAGGATGGACAATCAGATATTTGGGTGGTTTTATGGTCTTCTGTTCTGTGATTTTGATCCTCCTGGTTTGCTCAGGCTACAATCGTTTAACCAGTTGTAACAGTGCTTGACTGATTTATAGGAACATAACTGGGGGACAGAATCAAGTCTTCTAGTGAAGCTGATCAGAATCAGTCTAAAACTCCAGAGAGAAGATCACAAGGGAGATGTAGATTAAAGACACTGGCAATTAACTCAGAGCTCCTCACTGTTCCCTGGGAGACAGGAGGTTTATATTGTTTTTTTCTGGGGTCACCTCAGAGGTCTCTGCAGAACAATTTCTTTTATTATGTCAAGAAGTTTTAATCATAAAAATCCTTGTCTTTGAGCTCTGCCAACAGTTTTGCAAGTTCTTGGCTATCATCCATTCAAAAGCAGGGTGCTTTTCTTTTGCTTAAGTGTCAGTTAAGAAAAAAGACTCATCCAGGGGAAAAATCCCCACACCCAAACTCCAACCCAAACTACTTTACTAATTGAAGTCGCACACTAAATTACTTTCTGTGTATTAGAAAGCACTAATGGCTAGTGCCAGATGGACTGATGCAGGGAGAAACCAACCTTGAGGTGCCACTAATCAATCGAGGAAAGTTTGGAAAATCACTGTGTGAAGTGAGGCTGAAAAGATTGTAAGAACAGAATGAACAGCATACAGAGCCCCAGCCTAGCCCTGATCCTTCTCACAAGGATGCTGGAGAGGGGCTCGTCATCAGGGACTGTAGCAATAGGATAAGAGGTGATGGGCTCAAACTTAAACAGGGGAAGTTCTGGTTGGAGATAAGGAAGAAGTTCTTTACTGTCAGGGTTGTGAGGCACTGGAATGGGTTGCCCAGGGAAGTTGTGAATGCTCCATCCCTGGCAGTGTTCAAGGCCAGGCTGGACAGAGCCTTGGGTGCCATGGTTTAGTGTGAGGTGTCCCTGCCCATGGCAGGGGGTTGGAACACGATGATCTTAAGGTCCTTTCCGACCCTAACTATTCTATGATTCTCATGGTAAGATTTCACTTCTATGATGACTTGGACAAACTTCTTTTGTTGAGACGGCCTCCCTAAGCATAGGAACCAAAATCAGCATCTCACACTTTGATCAAAACCCCTATAGGGCATAACTCTGGCAAACAGCAATTCCTTTGGTGGTTGATTGCAGAACTGCAGGTGCTTTTTCAGTTCAGTGCCTGGCCAAAGGAGGAGACGATATAGAGAAACCCAAATGTTTCCAAACCATTCCAAGTTTTCATCTTAATTGACATCTATAATTTGCACTCAGCCTCTTTAGCTTTGGCCTAAACTGGGTCCTCTGGGGGACAAGATAGGCATTATCTGCATCAAGATCAATTATGCTGAACTGAGCAGCAACTCTAAGGACCACCATGATTATTTAGTTCTATTTACTTTTTATCTCATCATTTCCCTGGCTCTGAGGTTTGTTTTTATAAACCTCATCAAGCCAAGATCCAAGAATTGTGAGAGCTATTAATTACTATGATGGTCTCAAGTAAGTTTTATTAGACCTTCAGCATTCATTTCTGAAAGCCTCTTATCTAGGTATTCTGCCCTCGTGGGCATATTGATTTGGCTGGTAAGCACTGACCAGCAAATAATGGAGTATTCCTTTTCCCTATGCAGAGTGCTTGGCAGCTAATCACATCACTACTTTTGAAGGCAACTTCACCATTTTAATTATTTCCTCGTGGCACATGGTGTTAAGTAACCTCTGTGGTCAGAAAAACCAGGTTTTATCAGCTTGACTAATGTCCTCTGAACAGATGCTTTTCCCTTCACTTTGAGGGCCTGCTTGCTTTCCAAATGACTTTAAGCCATTTCGTTATAAATGGAGAGTCTTGCAAAGCCTGTATCTGCTCTGAAAAGTGGCCCTGCAACACACAAGGAAGGAAACGGCACAACTTTGAATGTCTTGGATTGGTGGCCTCGCAAATTTGTTCCACATAAACGCAATCCCTGGTCAGCATTACCACTTCACAGTGGGTCTTGAGAGGCAGAGTGCAGCCAGTGTGCAAGAAAGCTGGACATGTCCCCAGTACTGTTGTTGGTGGCCCTAAACCTCATAAAAGTGACTCTACCAGCTTAAAAATGCCATAAAACTCAACAACTTTTGCTACAAAAAGGTTAGTTGCTACCTCTCAGTTTCACACTAAATAATGCAAGATCCTCGTCCGATAGCAAAAACAGCACTGATTTCGGATGACTGCTGCTTATAACAAATCACATCTCAGTCCATATTCATGAGGTTTGATTTACTGTGATAATTATCCTCCATCTTCATTGTTTGTGTAAAGTATCTTATGCACAGGGACTGTATTTAACTGTTTAGCTTCAGCAATAATGAGTCCATTATCATAGAGAGCACCATAAATCAGAGCTTTATAGCAGAGCAGAGCTGAAAGACAAAGAGTCTGCAATGAGAATAGAGGAGAAGCCAGACTGAGCTCCTTGCTTACAGATGAGCGTACCATATAGCAATGATATGAATGACAGTGGTTCTCCAGACACCACTGTCTGGAACACAGCAGTTGGATACTGTGCCAGATGCAAAAAGCAAGGATTTTTGGTATTCATATTGTTACACCTTGTTTCAAATTATGTTAGGGACAAAGGGTGCACAGCTTCAAGCACAACTACCCTCTGTGCAGGACTATGGCATAAACTACTCTTCAGGAGTTCAAATGTCTAAGCTTTACCTGTTCACACCGTGGATGAATCTGCCAGCCCAAGGCAGTCTGGGGACATTTGGGTGGGGACATCAGGATAAAGGAGCTGAACCTTTGGCTTTGTGTACAAGTCTCCACTCCACTACGTACAACTCACGGGGCAAGGTGCAATAGCAGCACCTGATCATGGAGCAGGTTTGGGGTGCTCAAACCAAGATTTCCCTGTAAGAATTGTTGGTGTGCCTCAAGACCAGCAGCTTTTTCATCACTTAACTGGACTCCAGGTTAGCCCATGGCTTTCTGCAGGCACCTCTCTTTCTGCTCTCCATATAAGAGCCTATGATTGAAATGGGATGAAACCCTTCCAAAGCTACAGAGGATGCAATAGGTTTCTGTGCCACGCTCAGTACCTCCCATCGGTTAGGGGGTCCAGACCTGGAATCGGGATGATCTCCCTGACTTGTGCTATATGGGACAAGTCCTTCTAACCTTCAAAATGAAGGAGACTTTTCAAAAGTGACTAATACTCTTGGAAGCACAGTCTGAGATGCTTTAAAGGGGCTGGATATTTTTAGATTGGGTATTCAGCAGGAAAGCTCTTCAAAGACAAAAAATGATGTTTATGTAGCTGACCAAATCAAAAAAAGCAACACCAACAAAACTCAAACCCCATCATTTAGAGCAAAATATTTTTGGTGATCCAAAGCAGATTCAAGTCTAGTGACAAAGCACAATCTTGAAGCAGTGGAAATCAGAAGCTCCGAACTCTTTCCTTGCCAAATTCCGCACAGACAAGCACTGTTGACATATCTCTCCAG
The DNA here is from genome assembly GCF_028554395.1 of Pezoporus wallicus. Taxonomy (NCBI): domain Eukaryota; kingdom Metazoa; phylum Chordata; class Aves; order Psittaciformes; family Psittacidae; genus Pezoporus; species Pezoporus wallicus. The sequence goes on from NW_026640870.1 coordinate 310,196, forward strand.
TTTAAAGAATGAGCCATTTGACCATAAAAAAAAAAAGTCCTTTTGGCCAAAAAATTATCAACTCAATGAACTCTGAAAACATGGGCACCCCCGTGTGTCAGCTGCTTCTGGCTCACTGAACCACGTAGCACACATAAAATACAGCTGCAAGTTGGAAGCCCCAGGCTCTTTCACTTTCTCCTGCTTCAGTGTGCCTTTTGGCTTCCCCACATCCATTTAAGACTAGTGGAAGAGCAGAGGTTGCAGCAGACAGGCAAGCTCTATTGCTGCTAACACAGGCAAGTGTATGAGCAGCATCTTGTGTTCAACACTCTTGGGGTAATCATTCCTGAGCTGTCCTTTTGTAAAGAACTTGGTTGAGGTACCCTGAGGTCCCAGCAACAAAGGAAGAACAGCAGAGCTCCCAAAAGGCCCACACTAATATCTGAGTGACAGCCCAGCTAAGAGGAAGATGTGCAAGTAGGAACTAAGAGGAATGACCCTGTCAGTAGGTTCCAGACCAGAGGTTTGTACTCGCTCTAAGGGAAAACAATGTTAGAGCTTCAGGTCTTGTCTCCTCAAACAAGACCTTTTCCTGACCAAGTGACAGTATAGACAAGGAGGGACTCCAAACTTACTCTTGAATTTGGCCATAGCAGAAGTGCATTAAAATGTGCACTATTTTTCCTTTAATTCAAAATGAAGATACAGTTCCCATCACAGATTTAGCTGAAAGATTTCCAGGCAAGGGAGAAAAATCTCAGGGAAGGATTTCAATCATGACGAGCAGAGGCTAAAACAAAGCGGGCAACAGCTGTGGAACAGATCAGGGCACCAAACAGCAGTGAAATGAGACAAAGGAACCTTCCTCTCTCCAAACCTGAAGTCTCCCCCTGAGATCCCCCTGTGCCCATCTACGGGCACAGATTCTGTCAGCAGCAGTGTCAGCAGCACAGACATAAAACAAGCTCCTCTTCACACACAGCACAGGGTCAAGATGAAGAAATGCATTGAGATAGCTTCCACAAGCTCCCAGGGGCTTTTCTGACGAGCTAGAGCACGGAAGAGGTACCTTCACATGCAAATGAAAGGGGTATTTCGGCAGGCGGCCGGCAGCATACGGCTGTCACTGCCAACTGTCACACCTGCTCAGGCAGCCTGCCATCCGCAGCAGGAGGACAAATGAAGGACAAAGTGGGTGGCATCAATTCCCCTGCTTACCCACCTCGCCTTGTTTTCTCCCCTGAGCTGCTCACCCACACCTCCATGGCTACAGCATACTCCTTGGTGAGACCAGGAGCAAGCCGGAGTTATCCACATAAGCATGCTATCAAGATAGCACCTTGAACTCTTGCTGCTGCTAAGAGGTCCTTTAACGCTGCTCTACTCCAGACATCTTCCTTCATGAAGTGATTCAGCTTTTCTGTTCTTGGGCATTCTTATCATGACGTGTGCCTGCTGGGCTGTCTTCAGTTCTCATGAACACAACCTGTTTTGTTTTTATTCCCTGACAGCAGCAAGGGGGCTGCTGAATGCAGAAGTCTCTGAGGATTCCCTTGCCAGAGCCTTCTCACGATGGGCCAGAGATGTATCACTTGTATGCCTTGATTAACTTGTTAACTGAGATGTCTTCTTAAGAAAAGCCTCGTAGAAGCAGTATGAACTCAGAACAACATACAACAGAAACAGCCTCATGAACTGAGAGCTGCATCCAAGGACTAATTTCAAGAGGGTCTTCCATTAAGGAACCCCTTTCAAAATACAGCTACTTCTGAAATACACGTGAAGAAGAGGTCAGAGGAAAGGTAACTCAGCCAGCACCACCAAGACTTCTCTCTTGTATTGAATGGACATGTTTCCCTGTACATTTGCTCCCAAAGTTCAGTCCTTTCAACTATATCCTGTAAGGAGACACAGAGGAACAACTCATTCCCTTGATCTCCTCTTGGTTCTGCCTCTGTTAATGCTCCTTGGAAGTTGCCTCACAAGTTTTGCCAAAAGCATTGCCTCCTCAGTGCTAGCATAAACCTTGCTTTTCTGCATGTCAGACTTGAAACCATCCCAGCAAGGGCTCTGTAGGTTTCAAAGTTGCCTAAATAATCTCACCACCCATCCAACCCCCTTCTCTTTTAACAGGGTTTCTGCATTCAGGCCTGGCCACACAACACTGACAGTGAGGAAGGTGGCAATGCTTTGGTTGCTCCACTGAGCCTGTCAGTAATCCAAATTAAACTGGACTTTGGTTAGGTGGGTAATTCATCATTTGCAGTGTGACAACAATACCTGTAATTACTGCTCTTATTGTTGTGGCTGAAATTCATGTGCAATAAAGGGAACTTAATATCATGCCAAACCTCACAGTTAATTTAGGTTCCATCTCCTTTCATTTATCCTGTAATAAGCTAATTAGTTCACATAATTTGCTATTGAACGTGCCTTTGTAACAAATATATACATGAATTAGCCTATTACACAACAAATGAGGGGAATCAAAACATGAATCATTCGCAGGATTACATAATGAATGATTATCTTTCAAACACCCATAGATGCAGCAGCAACTTTATTACTTTAAGGTCTTCTAGTTGCACTTGGTTGGTTCTCCTGTCTGATGCCTCTGACATTCACTTCTACTTGGAAGGTCAACAGTGCATTTCTCTGCTTAGTACACCCCGTTGCCACGTGTCAGGTTACTTGCAAGTTCAGGATCACTACCATGAAGTTCAATGTCTTTCAGCTTGGCGGCTGCTTAAATCCAAACTCTGGCAGCTGAAAAAGCTTGGCCATACTGCTAGCCTCGTGCTTTAGTACACCTTTCATAAGGATGTTTTAGAGATCTTCAGATTTCCTTGTCAAAGCCTGCTTTTGGTTTTGCCTGTTCACAGTCTGCATGGTATCACACTGTGCCCTTGGAAACTCTTGGGCACAACCTGCACTCACTGCACTTGGAAACTTCCTTCCAAATCTCCCCTGTGGGGCTCATTTCACCAACCTCGCTCCTGACAGCTCTTAAACCATGCTACATTTCCAACTCATTGAGGATAAATCATGAGGGATGCTTGATCCAGCTGAGTCCTAAGATTACCATTATGCAAACTGGAGGCTTGCCAGCCCTTGAGGTTCAGTCCACCACCGTAACTCTTACAAAGTACCAAGTATTCATTATTCCCCAGAAAAGATCAGAACGGTTGGACCCGTCTCATCCAGAACAAAGCAGAGTGCTTTCTGCCCAGTAATTCAATACCAATTCACTAGGAAGCTCCTGAGGTACTAAACCCATCAGTTCTACTTTCTGCACTACTTGCTTTGAGGCCTCATCTGACTGCTGACCCGGCGCTACCCAGCTTCAACTATTAAATTTAATGAGAGCACAACTCAAAAGCTATATTTGTTAAATGTTCTCTGCTTACAGCAATTGTTTTGATTTAGCATCCCACCTATTACTGTAATGATTCACTCTTTCCATATCAAAGTCAAGCAAGCACTTTCCTCCCAACAGCTGCTTCTTTATCTGCAGTTAGAATGTTTTCAGCTTCTAAGAATGAGTCCTTATTTCTAAAAGGAATAAGGATGTAAGAAGTCTTTGGTTGGAAATACCCTTTAGCATTTGGATGGCCTAAGCAGCACTAAACCCAATCATAAACCTCCTAGCAGCCGCCAAAATGATCTATGGATACAATATCCAACTTTGCAAGACACTCTGCTCTGCCCAAAGGAATCGGTTGAAGCCTCTGTGGTCACCGGTGTGCTCTTCCTGGGTTAAAACTGTGCATTTTCAGGCTGAGAAATGAAATACCAACAAGAAATTAAAACATGCAGCCTGCAAAAAGGCTCTGGAAGTACAAAGGAAGCAGGACCCCTCGAGAAGCACCTGCTCATTTTCAATGCACTAACACAGGCACTCTGCAAAGCAATACCCTCTGCCCTTTCTCTGGCAAGAATATTGCTGCCCTGTGGTGGGAGCCAGATGGGACCTCCTGGGCACATCCATCAAGCTCCATCAAAGAACTATGCAAGAGCAGAAAAAGGAGAATGCAAGTGCAGCCAGAGACCTATCCACCATTCTCACTTTGATCTCCCCCTTTCCTTTATGCAACACTCACTACCAGTCAGGAATATTCACAATTACTATGGCAGCTGCTCTCTTGCCATACTAACTCCAGGAAAGAACTAAAGCATTCTAAGAAACGTACCCTTGTAGAGACTTAGGATCTGCCTGAACCCTTCTGGATTTGGTTTTAAGCCTTTGACACCAGCAACAGTGTGATTCAAGGTGAGCTACTGTGACAGTAAGAGAGCAGGCAGGATGCTAAGAGCAAGCTATCACCCCTTTACAACTCAGATGAAAATGGAAGTTAAGTTTGTATTTTAATATGAAGCGAGAAGGAAATTCATAAATGAAATGTAGAGCTCTGAATGAGTAATTATTCATCATAAAGAATAGGCCTCATAGCAGCCTGCCAGTATCTGAAGGGGGATTATAAGGATGTTGGGGATGGACTCTTCATTAGGGACTGTAGTGATAGGACAAGGGGTAACGGGTTAAAACTTAAACAGGGGAAGTTTAAGTTGAATGTAAGGAAGAAGTTCTTTACTGTGAGGGTGGTGAGGCACTGGAATGGGTTGGTCAAGGAAGTTGTGAATGCTCCATCTCAGGTGGTGTTCAAGGCCAGGCTAGACAGAGCCTTGGGTGGCACGGTTTAGTGTGAGGTGTCCCTGCCCGTGGCAGGGAGTTGGAACTGGATGATCTTAAGGTCCTTTCCAACCCAAACTATTCTCTGATTCTATGATCATTAACAGAACTAAAGGAAATTTTTTTTTCTCTTTTAGGATTAGATGTCACCTACACTTCAGAAAGACAAAACAAAACAGGGCATCTAGCCAAAAGCACAATGAAATATGTATTGAAACCAGACAGTGCAATTTAAGTTTCAATTTACAATGGAAAACAGTTCATTGATCATCTTAAAACAGGCCATCCCAAAGAGACCAGAGCCTCTGGACTGTGTAGATGAGCTACCCACTGTTCCAGAGCTTTGAAAATGCTTTAGTTGCTGGAGTAAAGGCTCCTGCAGCCTGAGCTCAGAGCACTTTGGTCTCTAGTGAAGAGCTGTGTAGGTGTGCATTAAGAGAGACCCAAATTCCATGAGTAGTATCTCTCCACAGGTATTCTAGCCAGAACAATTTCTTCCTCCCTCCAGCATACCACACTAATCAGTATAACCCTGTCATTCCAGAATCAAACTCAAACCATGCTATCAAGCTTTAGAATGGACTGTAGAAAGGACTTTAACACCACTCTCCAATTCCTGATACTACAGCAATAAAGACCCCACCTCTCCAAAGCCCCTGGGATTTATTTCGATCTCATTTGCAGTGCCAGAACTTGCCATACTTTTGCCTGCCTCAAGAAATATTTTCCTCCTCTTCTAAAATGCTCTGGAAAAATGTCTATTCCCTCCAAATGCTCTCTTGCAACCCTTGTGCGGGTTATTGTCCAATTCATTTACTTGATGTATCGTTATCTGCAGTTTCATGCAGGTGCAAGTAAATTCTTTCCTCCTCTGATGCATCTATCAGAATCTTTCTGAGCAAAAGACAAAACAAAAAGAAACAGAAAAATCTGTAGGAGAATCCTACCTGAAAAATAGCTATCCAAGCATATCCAATGTTATCAAAATTGATAGCTCCATTGTGTGGGTTTACATCCCCTGCCATGCATACATTGTAATACTGGTTCCAGTTTATGCAGGCATTCCTGCTGCTGAAGTCAGGGTTGTATAAACTTGGGGTGTAGGAGTCCATGCTCAAGGTGCACTCCACCTTGTACTCTTTCCTGGTTGGGATGTTGGAGCATTTCTGCATGCCGTTTTCACGATGCGATGAGCAGATGAATGGGTTCTCCTCCGCTTCGTCGGTCCGGTAGTACGGATGCAGAAAGGTAAGGTTGTATGTCCTGGAGGGGGAAGAAGAGGATGAGAACAAATAATGCATCCCTTGTTTCAGCAACAGCACTTCCCGTATGAAGACAGGCTGAGAAAGTTGGGGCTGTTCAGCTGGAGAAGAGAAGGCTGCGTGGAGGCCTCATAGCAGCCTGCCAGTGTCTGAAGGGGGCTATAGGGATGCTGGGGAGGGACTCTTCATTAGGGACTGTAGTGATAGGACAAGGGGTAACGGGTTAAAACTGAAACAGGGGAAGTTTAGATTGGATATAAGGAAGAAATTCTTTACTGTGAGGGTGGTGAGGCACTGGAATGGGTTGCGCAGGGAGGTTGTGAATGCTCCATCCCTGGCAGTGTTCAAGGCCAGGCTGGATGAAGCCTTGGGTGCCATGGTTTAATGTGAGGTGTCCCTGCCCATAGCAGGGGGGTTGGAACTGTGTGATATCTTAAGGTCCTTCCCAACCCGAACTGTTCTATGACTCTATGAACAGCACCCTTTGTTTCTGTCCCTGTTTTGGGTATGTTATTTCCCCTTTGCCCTTCAGGCCCATCAGACTGGGGACGGTAATCCACAGTTGAGACATCCGCCCTACAAAGCTTTTTGCATCCTGTAAGGCACCAGGTTGCTCTTCCAATTAAAGATCAACCTGGGTTTTCCCAAGTGAATAGGGTAGTTGAAACGTGAGGGTATAGAAAGAAAAATCCCAGCTGGCCAGGTGCTTCCCAGAAATGTAGGGAACTTTTTGTTTCCATCTACGGATTTTCCATTGCTCTTTTGATCTCAGAACGTGCTTCCGAAAAGCTGAGGGCAAAGCAGCTTTCCAATAAATTTGCCTCTCGACACACCCTTGTGATGCGTGAGCTAACTAACTGAAAGAGACCCAGCCACCGGCCACCCCAAATTCCTTCTGTACTTACATAAGGAAAGAAAGAGCCCACATTAATGCAAACTGCATGTTTACTGCGTATCTGATTTAATTGGCCTGGATAAAGTTTATGGCTCTGTTACAGCTAAGATAAGCAAATGCTCTAATTGCAGCGTGGCAGGGATGTGCCTTTTCCCCAGCCGTGCTCTGGGGCAGAGCAGCGAGCAAGAAGAGCCCAGGACTTTTCATGCTGTTTGATGAGCATTAGCGAGACCCACCAGCACTCGCACTGCTCAAAATGAGAAGGTGCCAATTCCTACAGCTGGCTTTATCTGCTGTGCTCAGAGCTGCAGGGATCTGAGATTCTATATAATCAGTTAGGAGATAAGGGAAAAAGCAACACGCAAATGATAACGGCCAAGCGAGATGTGGGTAGAAGATAAACGGGTAATTCTTCAATTTTCTATTCCTATCTGTTTCTGAATGTACCTAACTACTGAATAAACTTGGCTCTAGTGGGTGCCAAACTAGTGTTATTCCATACAATTGCTTGAAATTGGTCCCCTAAACCCCTGAGTCAAGCAGGATTCATTTGGCAACTGCACTTTAAGGAGAGAGCAATTGCTGCAAGGCTGAGCTGAGGGGAAATAAACCCTAAGCAATGCTCCTGGGGAATTTGGTTCTCCTCCGTCAATTAATTACTTGAGATGGGCATTGAGGGCTCATCCAGCTTCAGGAACAGGCAAGAGTAACACAGAGGAACCGGGCATTGTTCACTCGTAATTAAAGTTACTCCCCCTCCCATTGCAGAGTGCTCCGACACCTCTACACAGAACTGTAATATCTTCTTCCCAGTTTCTACGCTTTAGGTTCAAGAGACAAAAAACCCTTGAAAATTGTTTTTCCTCCGAGACTCCCTAAAAGCCTTCTCTTTCCCTTCCCAGAAATCGGTTTCACTTGGAGGAAATTTCCATATAAAACAAGCTGAAGAAAAGGCCGAGTGCTAGGCTAGCACAGCGTTCGTTAGGAGATCAGACACTACAACCAGCCGAGTTTGTCACGCAGTGTTGGGGACTGCGGGAGCTTGCAGAGGATTAAAACACACCGAGGCACGGGGATGTGCAAAGACAGCTGGGGAACTTGAGAGAAGAAACAGAGGCAGGAGGAGAGATGCCCGAGAAGTAACTTTTAACTGGCAGGCAGCTGGCAGAACCCCATCGGCTCTGTTTTGACCACGGTGGGTACACTGAGAGGGGCTGGGTTGAAATGCAAAAAGCTCCTTCACACCTTCAAATGTGGAGAGAACTGGGATATCTCTGCTTACAGCCAGGGAGGTCCTTGGTGGGCTCTGCACCTCTGTAACACAGGATGCAGCCCAGGGCAGAGCAATCACAGCCTCAAGAAGGACACTTGCCTCTAAAACCTCCAGGTTTGAGAGGCCACCGGTACATATCCCATTCACCTTCCAAGAAACTCATTAGCTCTGAAATCTGTCAAATCAGACATGGGGATCAGGGCTTTCTGCACCCTGTGGTGGTGGAGAAAGGGGTTTAACACCCCCAGAGCCCAGATGAAAGCTGGGTATGCTGTGCACTGCCTGATGTAGCAAAGTAGCACAGCCACCGGGCTCGGGGGTACAAGGAGCTTCCCCAGGGCTGACTTCACCACTCTTGAAACCAGCACTTTGTGGGTTACAAAGAGCTGCGCTATGAGCCCCTAAGGTGACGGCAGGAGAGGTCTCATTTGGTACCTTCTCATGAAGGCATCTGCCCTGCAACAACCCTGTGTGATCTTGGGAACATCCCTTGCGTTCTCATTTCCCTTGGAGCAACGCACACCAAGGCTCTTTGACCTGCACGTGGCTCTCCAATGACACAGTCTTCCAAACTACAACTGATCTTCCAGGAAAACCTGCTCCAGAGCCAGATGGAGCTGTGAAACTCAGCACAAACTCGCTTCTTCCACCACCCTGGAAGCAACACCCCACCAGCAGCAGGAGTTTCCTGATCACAGGCACTTTTTGGCAGCCATCAGGACAGGAAGCCTCATCACATCACAGCTTGCGGGCCACTGTAATTAGGATTCTACCCAGAGCAAAGCTGACTTGCAGAGGGAGATGGACCATCTGGAGGGATGATGGTGTAATTAGCAGCTATGGCTGCACAAGCGCCTTTCCTGGGAGCAGTTTTGTGTTTCAGTGCAGACACGCACATGCCCATGCCAAAAATACTGACCATAGAAGCGCTCAGATCGAACGCCTGATGCACCAGCACGATGCTCCACCCCAACCTCCCACCCAAGGTTCCTTTTGAGCTGCCTCTCCCACTACAGCACAATAGAGACAACATTCAGTGCCACACACAGCTCCACAGCTGCCTGCTGTCCCTTATAGAATGATAGAATTGTTTGGGTTGGAAAGGATCTTAAGATCATCCAGTTCCAACCCCCCTTGCATGGGCAGGGACATCTCACACTAAACCATGGCACCCAAGGCTCTGTCCAACCTGGCCTTGAACACTGCCAGGGATGGAACATTCACAGCTTCCCTGGGCAACCCATTCCAGTGCCTCACCACCCTCACAGTAAAGAACTTCTTCCTTATATCCAATCTAAACTTCCCCTGTTTAAGTTTTAACCCGTTACCCCTTGTCCTATCACTACAGTCCCTAATGAAGAGTCCATCCCCAGCATCCCTATAGCCCCCCTTCAGATACTGGAAGGCTGCTATGAGGTCTCCAGGCAGCCTTCTCTTCTCCAGGCTGAACAGCCCCAACTCTCTCAGCCTGTCTCCATACAGGAGGTGCTCCAGTCCCTGATCATCCTCGTGGCCTCCTCTGGACTTGTTCCAACAGTTCCATGTCCTTTTTATGTTGAGGACACCAGAACACATTCAGCACAGATAAATCCTCTATATTCCAGCCCAGAGCTGATCTCTGACCTCCTGAGATGCCCACCACAGCTGGGCAGGCTGGACAGGACCACATTGTGACTGGAACTGTATTTGATGAGCCACATACAGAGATTAGAGAGGCTTTATGTTTCCCAGGAGTCGCTGTTCAGGAAGCCTTGGGCTGAAGGAGAAGTTGCCTGCAGACACAGCGCCCTGGGCTGTGATCTAATAAGCTGCGAAGAGAAGATCTGGGCACAAAGCCCTGGAGAGCCAAAAGAACGACACGCTTTGGCTGTGGGAGGAAAATAAACCAAGGAAAACAAAGCACAGCTTGATTGTGAAGGGTGGATGAAGCTTGACCTGCTTCTGCTGCTGCCTACCTGATTTTAGCCTCCCTTTTCTCATTTTGTAATTGCCCCCAAAACCATTTACAAACTCAAAGTCCGCCCCAGAGGCCAAAATCAGTCTTAGGGGGGCCCCTTTTTGACCAGTCCTTTTCAAGCCCTTCCCTCTTCCATGAATGCCCCAGGCACAGATACACCACGAGCATCCACCCTGCAAATTTAAGACCTGTTCTTAGTCCCTCTGCTTGAGGACCCTTTCTGGCAAGCCCAAAAAGTGGAAAGAAGGAATGAGAGCAAGAATAAGGAACAAAGCCCTGCAGGATGAGGGAATCCCCAATACCCACAAAAAGAATCAGCTCTGCCAAGAGCATCTACCTCCACAGGCAGGAGAGGTCAAGCTGACTTCCTTCCTTGTTACTTGCCAACACGTACAGTCCAAATAACTTCTTAATGGTAATGAAGCCACTAATGACAAGACCCTTGTGCTCTGGGGAAAAGACATGAGAAACTAAGCCCCAGGATGGATCTTGTTATCACATTAGAAAGGATTAACACCCCTTTCTCGGCCAGCTGCCCAGTGCACATCTTTAGCTGGGCTCGCAGCAGCTTTTGCAACGTGTTTTTCCTCCCTGCATGTCCTGTGCTTCATCTCAGTCCTCCCATGCGAGGCATCCTCCACAACCACTGGAGGAAGGCGTGTGCATGCTGAGCACAATCCTGCTACAGCTTTCTGAGGAGCAGAGCAGGAAAGGGAAAAGGTGGAGGAAACTGAGCACCAAGCAGGATCCATTCCCTTCAAGAGGAGGCTGCTCCCTGGAGGAAATCCTGCTGACAACCCAGTGTTGCAGCACAGAGGGATGCCAGGAGGAGCAATCAAGTAGAACTCAGAAGTACCTTTCAGACTAACTCAGAGCTGTCTGCCTTGCCTGTGTGTGCCTCCTCACAGCTCTACAAAAGCCAAGGAGCCAAAGGCAGTACAATGGCAAGCAGGTATGGGGTTAATTAAGACTGAAGTACTCACATTATAACTGTCCTGCAGTGTTACATACATACAAAGCACTTCACAGCTCTCTCCTCTCCCCTGCCTCCAACCCACCGAGTTCCTTGAAAGGCTCTACAAGAGGGAAGACGCTCCTCTGCATAACGACACACAAGCAAGGAGCAGCCCCAGCAGCAACAACCCAGACAAGCTGGGGGTGACCCAATTGCTTTATTAACAGTGACAGCAGCTCATGATGGCAAGAGGGAGCCAGAGGGGCTTTGTGGGGAGACACACATCCTGAAGATCTTCTAAACTGCCAGCTTCACTTGGTCTCCCCATATACGCAATACTGAGCCCTTCCCTCTCAGAACAGATCAACCAAAAAGCCCTTGTGAAATCCCAGCTCCCACTCACACAGCACTGGAAACCATCCTGGCACTGCTGTTCCCCACTGTGAGCTCCCCAGGGCTTGAAGAGGGTGTCTGAACCCCCCGAGACTTCTGAAGCCCCACTCTAGTCTCCAAAGCTGGCTGGGGAGTGACCCACTCCAGTTCTTATTGCTTGCTAACCCACTACTGCAGCAGCCCGGTAACCACCTGCGATTCCTTCAAAGTCTCTACTAAAAGAGTCCTTAATACATCCAACCTCCTTCCAGCATGGTATCATATTGCCTTGCAACAGGGCAATTTTCAAAGAGAGAGAGAGAGGGGCACCTCAAAAGAAGTCCCCAAATCTCTTATCAGAATGTACCATATTTAAAAATAGCTTCTTTTCCTTGAAGCTGCCAGCTTTCAAGGGGGATTTGAAAGAAATGGTTTCCACAGGAAGAAGAATGATGGCAAAATTCAAAGTCACTTCCTCCATCTGATGCCTGCCTTCAAGTGGAATGGCCCAGAAAGCTGCTGGCAGCAAGTGTGCAAAGCAGCATGCAGCAGGTAAGAAACTGTGTTTGAAGCACTGGGCTGAGCTCGCTTGAATTTCCTTTATCCAGAAAGGCTTTGGGGCTATGACCTTCCCTGCCTGGCACCCTGGTTTGCGTTCAGATGCTCACCCTCACTTTAAAGCAGTTCTGTTTTCATCTGGAAGGGTTTGACACCACCACCAAGGTGAGCTTGAACAATAACTCAGGTATTTCCCTTTATAGGGCTGTAAGGAAAATCAGAGCCAGGACCATCATCTGCTCAGCCCCAGCCTGGGCTCACAGCTCATCTGCCCACCCTCCAGCCCCTCACAGCCCAGTGAAGGGCTGGAAAACACTATTGTTAGGCTAAGAATAACACCACTGGGATTTAGTGGGACTTGGCAAACAAAACTAAATGACCAGAATCTCATTCCCCCTTTCCCACAGAGCTCTATTCTGTTTACTTCTAACCAAAACCAGAGCTTAACTTTAATCCCGCATCCCCTGGCTGAAGGTTTTGTTGTTGGCTTTGTTCTCTCTCACAGCTCTCCCTGGAAGGGGATGGATGGTTTGTGCTCTCCAGCACTGATCTCGAGCACAGCAGCTTGGCACAAGGATGGAGGAGGAGGACACAGTGATGGACCCCAGTCAAATCCAACCCTGGGCATGACTTTGCCTTTATCTCCACACTGTCTTGCAAGGAGATGGCATGCTGCTGCTGGCCTGCAGGACCTGATAGTTTGGGCCCAGTGCTGTATATTTTGGGCCATCTGTACAAGAGCAGGAAGAGGTAACCCTTTCCCTGTTACTGTCACTCCATGCCTCTTCCCCATGTACAACTTGCTATTGAGGTGTTAAAGGCCACCACATATCCCAATGCCTAAAACTATGGATTCAGGAGAACGTATCAGGAATGACAGAAAAGATGGGAATAATTCCATCTGGGTTCCCCAAAACTTCCACTCCAAGCTCCAACATGGGATAGTTTCTAGCTGGAAACAGAAAGACTGGTTCAATTGCAATCAGATTTCTCAGGACTTAAGCTAATCCAGCAAAACACAAACCAAGACAGTAACTCCAGTCAGTGGTGGTACCAGAACAACCCGTATTTGTTATGCTTATACAGCATAATGATGATGACAACAGAGCTACCCCATGGGCAAGCCAGGAGCCTAATTTCACCCAGCTCCTCTGGAATGCTGTAACTTCATTCAGTATCCCCGAGCACATGGCATCACGACTTAGCCAAAAGCAACACGTAGCCCACAGCCACCCAAATTCACCACTATGTGCTGCTGGGGCCCAGGAACCAGCACAGAGCTGCAGTGGGGTGGGAAGGAGAAAACCTCTTACAAACCTCCTACCTGTTCAAGCAAGCTCCTGAGGCTCAGCACAAGGAGCCTGACTTTGCCTTCTGCGACGGAGACCAAGACCCTGATAAGCAAACCCTGTGATGCCTTTGATGCTGCTAATGGCCACTACCTGAGGGCCTGTTAAATATCTGTACTTAGCTAAATGCTTCCCCCGTGGTTAATTTTAAAAGCTCCACTTTGCAGGAATCACAGAGCATTTCAGAAACCTGGTCAAAGAGATGAGAGGGACTGATGCTAATTACAGCTCTGCACTCCTCCTCAAAGCACTGCCTGCCCCATGCAACAAGGGCCACCTGAGCACAGCTTTAACACTACTCTTAGGCTTTTAAATGAGAGCTCAGGGGTTGCTTTGAGTGACAAGGGTCTTGGTGACCAGCAGATGCCTGCTGTGCATGCAGGAGATAACTTGCAAGGTTGGAGCATCAAGATGCAGGAGTGGAAGCATACACACGTGGCAGACTCATCGATTTTCTGCCCTTCAGCATCTCTGATGGGGTAAGTGCCATCAGAGATGGGCTGCAGCACAGAGAAAGGCTCAGAGAGCTGAAAACCATCAGGAGTAATCAGCAAGAGGCAGGAACAGGATCTGGGGTAGAGCTGAGGGATAATCTCTGCTTGTCTTCCAGACACAAATTGTAGACAGCAAATGATTGCAAACAGATATAATTATGGGCTCTATCTTCTCTTACAGAGCTGGAGTTACCCTGATTAGCTGATCTCAGGCATTTCCTCACCTCTGAGCCACTGACATCTTCAGCAGTCTCTGACAGGAGCCCTTTGGAAGGGTTTTCCCAGGCAGAGCTCCCTTCTTCTGTGGCAGCTTGCACTTGGCTTTGATCTTTTGGTTGTGCTGATGGGTTTTAAGGTGTGCCCTTACATTGCACCTCTGAAGGGGCAAGTGCAGAACAGCCCAAGCTCGGTATCAAGCTGAGGGACTGCTGGAGAGCAGCAAGAGCCAGGCTGCCCCATGACAGGGGATGAGCCAAGAGGCAGGAGACATCCCAGTGCCAGCAGTTCCTGCATGGACAGAGTGCAATCACAGCAGGCAGAGCCCAGAACTAACAGCAGGGTTCACGAAGCCCCAGGCTTGATAAATGATGAACCAGAGGCAAAACCCACACAGGGAACTAAGGAAGGAGCTAAAGAAACTGGGAACAAAGAGCTGGAGACAGACACACCAACAGCCCAGCTCTAAACCAGGCCTAAGAGCCACAGGCTGAGCTTAAATAGAGCTCCTGGGCCATGGGTGCGGTGTTGGTCCCAGGTAAGGCTCATCAGGGCAATTAACAGCTATTAGCACCCTCAGAGCCTAGGTAAGGTGCTAAGGGATGCTGGTCCATGCAATTGCCTAGCTTGGAAGAACCAAATCTAAAGTTGCATCAAAAAGAGCAGGTGGTTAAATGTGATGCCCATTCCTGATGCCTGTCCCAGGATGCACAAATGTCTTTAATGTCTTTCATATTTGGGTGTTTCAGCAGCACAACCATGGTGCTGTTTGTACCTGGCCGGTGCTGTGGTGTGCTGGGTGACCTCCCAGCTTTGGGAATTGGCCATTTTAGGAAAGCTGTAAAGCTTTTGTTTGTTCTAAATCCTTCAAATCCCGGAGTCAGGGATCTCAGCTTCCTCAAGCAGAGATAATCCAGACCACAGACATCTTTGTCCTTCAGGTACAGGGGGAAAACTTGACAAAGGCACTTCAGGGCCTCAGTAACTTGATGACAAATGGTTTTTTTACAGACAAAAAAAACCCCAAAACTCCACACTTGAGTTCTGAATCCAAGAACCTCCCTGGCAGTGTCCAAGGCCAAACTGGGAGGGTCTTGGATCAACCTGGTCTAGAGGAAGCTGTCCCTGCCTGTGGCAGGGGCTTGGAGCTGGATGACCTTTAAGGTCCCTTCCAAGCCAAAGCATCCTATGATTCTATGACCCTTGTGAGTCAAGATGACAGCCCAGTTAAGATCTGTGCTCCCAGTTCAGCTCCTGCAATCCCACCAGATGGGGGCGGGGGGTGGAGAGAGAGAAAATAGGAAAAGGTGGAAATAGTTTTGCTGTACTTACATGGCAAAATTCCTGTCTAGGAAACATCTGTTCCTCAGCAGCCCTGCCCAGAGCTGCACACCGACAATCCCAAAGATGAAGAAGACAAAGAAGCACAAGAGGAGGACGTTGCCTAACATAGGCAGAGTATCTAACAGCAGGGTGACGAGTATTCGCATACCTGTGGGGAGAAGGAGAACAGAGGTTAGAGAAGCCCTTTGATGGGGAGAGCGTGAATGCCACAGCATTCCCAGCGTGGTAGTGCATCCTGGGTAAAGGAACTGGGGTGTTTGTGGTTTCCCTTAAGCCCTAAGGCTGAAAAGAAAGGTAAAGAGTGCAAAAGGCTTAGCCACATACAGGAGCAGCGTATCGCCAAAGGGGGGATTTAGGGGTGGGATTTTCAGATGTTCTCAGTAATACGGGCCCCACACAAACAAGAAAGCCTTTCCTGGAGGAACATCCCCCCAGACCATCACCCTTCTGAGGAATTAACAAAAGATAGATTTATAAACGCATTGAACATCTCTCATTGTTCCCTAAACAATACAGAGCCTCGTGTAGGATGACCACTGCGGCTCCTCCATGGACAATTCCTCTTCCATGGAGGACTCCCCCCTGTGCTGGTCACAGGACTGCCAAGCAAGGGATGCAGGGGAAATTCTGACTGTTTAAAGGGGGAAAACAGGATGCAAATGTTTCTTCCTCTAAAGAAAACCCTCGGCTCTGCTCCCTTCCCTTCCCCCTGTGCAAGCTTCCCAGCTGGTCCCACACCTCCCCATGAACCCGCAGGCAGAGCAGGAGCTCTCCCAGCACCTTTGCTGCCAGGGTAATGCTGATTTCTGGGCAAGCTCTTCCACCCTAAATAAGAAGCTTGAGGAACGAGTCCAGGGCAGCGTGGGCAAGCAGGCTGGGACTGGGCTGGTGCTCGGGGCTGCCCTGGCTCACATGAGGGCACCTTCCAACTCAAGGATAAAGCAGGAATAAAGAGAGAATAATGACTTGCAGCTCAGCAGTTCAATAGAGGTTAAATGAATCTCTGAGATACCGACCAGCCATCATTTCAACAGCTGATAATTGATGAGAGGAGGACTAATGAAAAGAGGAAGAGACAAAGACAAATGTTCAATCATAGGAAAGAATAAAGCCAGGAACCAAGCCTCAGGTGCTCAGAAGAGAGCAGGGCTCACGTTTATGGCACAGTGGAAATCGATGTGGCTGGTGGGTAAGGTGACACTGCCGCCTTTGGAGGTATTTTATCCCCCTAAACTTCTGCTCTGTAAACACCTTTTCCTGCCTGTGTGAAGCCTTTCCTCCCTTCATTTCCCCTAGCAGGATGCTGCTCTCCACCAGGCACCCATTGGAACGGAGAGTGGCATTTCCACATTGGCTTCTTCCTTCAAGCCAGCTCCTCAGTCACGCCTCACGCCTGACGCCTCCCCTGCTAAATCAATGATGCTGGGCTGCAAGGATGGGTGCTGGAAGGAGCAGGAGAGAAGTGCCCATCCAAGCTGGCACCTCCAGGCTGCAGCAGCAATGCTGGCAGGATCTGGAGCCCCGTCACACCGCATTACCCCTTTCCTCGTGTCGCTGTGCCAGCGGAAATGCAGCCCAGCCAAGCAGGGCCGGAGCTGACATTACCTTGTCAGCGCGGCACGAGTGGATGAACCAAGCCAAGAAAGCTGTGCTAATAAATAATGAGGTGTGAGTAATCACCTCTGCATCCCAGGGCAAGAGCCTGTCAAGGTCTCCATGCCCAGATGCATCTTGGCTCCTGCGCGGCTCCCCGCTGCTGGCGCCGGCAGCGGATGCCTCTCCGGAGGAGCCACGATCCTGGCGCCCGGCCCCGTGCCAGCGCTGCCGGCTGCCCTCCAAACCCTGTCCCCGTGCCACCCCGGTGCCAAAGCCACCCTGCAGGGAAGGGACACGGTGCTGGCAATGAGTGTATGTTGTCAAGTGCCGTGGGGCGGCGCAGGATGCTGGCATCCCTGCCACCCACTGTAACCGCAACGCTGGTGCCAGCTGATGGGAAGCACCGACCTCTGCTCCAAGTGCAAGAGGAATCCCAGATCTGGAGGCAAACAGGTTTTGGTTTTGTAACACTCGTTCCCAACACGTGCTGTCAGCGTGAGCCCCCCAGGAGCACATCCCACAGCAATGCCCTGCGGCCTTTCCTTGCAAATCTATCTTTGGAAAAGCAGGAAAGACACACTTCATTCCCACTGGAAAGACGATGCTGGGCATTTCTTCCTTTTTCTTTCCCCCTCTCATTCTCACTAATACTGTCTCTCTTTTTTTCCCAAAAATGGTTAAAATCGATCCCCCTGTGCCAGACAACTGTTTTCTGCTCAGTTACTTTTGGTATTTTGGGCTGTTTAGTGGCACCATCCTCGAGATTGAATCCATCTGTTCGCTACCCACTAAGGGTGCTCTGGGGTCTCAGCAGAATGGCGAGTGTGCCATGGGAAAAGAGCACGAGCATCGGTTGGGCTGGAACAAGGAGCAGGATTTCTCTTCGCTCCCATTCCATGTGCTGCTGGTTTAAAGCCCATAGCAGAAAAATCAACATAAAGCAGTGAAATGGATTTGAAAGAAAACCAGTGACCATGATTAAAAAAATCCCATGACTACAGCCCCTGCCAAACATATAAATCGCGGGAATTACATTTTCCAGTCATTTTCAAGGAATAATTTCGAATAGAGATGATCTTTTTATTGGCCAGGGTTCTCCTTTCTTTTCTTAACAAACAAAACAAAAATGAAATAATCTTGCTGGTGAATTTATTGTGCCTGGAAGCAAAGAGCTAATAGTGCTGGCTGGAACCCAGGCGAGTGCCCAGACATCACAGGGAGAAATCGACGGGCTACTCCTCATGGGTCCCTGCTTTCCCTGTGCTGTGACTGAACACCAGGCTCATCGCTTCTGACCCAGCCATCACTCCTATCTGCTCCATGGCCTTTTGTGACTGCCACTGAGCTGAAAACCCTCCTCCTGACAGTGGTGTGGTGGCTGGGGAAGCATCACTGTCCTGCTGCTGGGGATGGCAGGGATGGGGCTGAGGGCAACGTGCTGCCGTGTGCTGTCTGGGATGGGGTGGACGTCCAAGGAAATCCCTGGCTAAGCTGTAGCATCCCCATAGATGAAAGACTAGAAATGTAACTCTGTTGTTACCGGAAACTGCAAAAATACAGCACAACAGAGGGCTGTCACTATCCATTCTCCACAGACCCTGGATTATCTCAATCTGAAACAGCAAAAGTATGGGTGTTAAAGTGGATGGAGTTAGTGTCTCATCAACAAGTGGAGTCTGTTATTATCTGCCCTCCAGGAGCTAAGATAATACTAATCCTGCCCTGGCACTTGTTCAAGATGCTGGTAGCGGTGTAAGACCAGCCTAGCTGCTCCTCAGGACAGGCAACTCAACTCTAAACATGGATTGGGCTCTTTGGATTTAATCTCCCATACTATTAACAAAAAAAATTGAGTATTTTCTATTGCCTATCCTTTGAAAAACACTAAGAAGTGAAGTAGCAAGTACAGCAGAAGATGGCCTAAAAGGCTTACTTGAAAACTTCAGTATCGGACTCCCAAAGCAGAAGAACACAAGGTGGAGACAGACCAAGATTTCACCCAGACTTGGAGGTGTTGGGATCCCTGGGCCTCTGTTTAATAGGCATGTAAATGGACATCTGAATCCCAGCTTGACATTCCCACTGTTTCAAGGGAGAGCTATGAAGGGCTTTGTGGATTTAAATAGCTTCAGAGCGAGCCTGATCCTCACCCCAGCCTGAAACCTCGGTGGGGCTCCGAGCCAAGCATGTGCCAGCATCCCTCTGCTCCTTCCATCTCAGGGAGGCCGTGGAGCCACCGTGCTCAACATCCCAGTGGAAAACTTTGTGTTGTGCTTTCGGGCTGCTCCGAAACCCTGGTAACCAAACCTCACTAGGGAAAACAAAGCTCGGGAGGGTTTCGTGGTCCTTTTTAGCCTCTCTTTCTTTTGGTCTTGTTTTAAACTCCTAAAGTCAGTGAAAATCATGTAGATTATTAATGTTTTCTTTTAAAGAAAAATCCTGAAGAATGTAACTAAAAGAAACTTCAGAGTCCTGTGTGTAAAATTCCATCTATTCCATTGCATGTTCATCTGAGGCACTGGAACCAAAACCCTTCTGGGGGAGCTGGGTTTGCTGTCCCTAGATATGCAGACATGACAGGCAGCTCATCCAGGCAGGATGCTCAACGAGGACGAATCAGTGCTGCGTCATTCAAACGGGCTTTTAAAAAGACCAAGAAATGTACTTTCTTTTGCAAGGAGCCTCTATGATTTCCGTACAGTGCTGCTGCAGTTTGAATTGAGTGGATTTTGGTTAAAAAATGATGAAAGTGCTATGAAATTAGTACCTTGCAAAAGGAGTGCTCAGCAGACAGCCCATTCCGGCCAGAAATGTTTTCAATCTGTTGGTTGGTCTTTGAAATTGGATTTAGAAGACAAGCAGCTGAAGCCACTTCAAAATGGATTTAGGGGCCACTTGAACTTACTCTCATGGATGAACCCAATTTTGTTCTACACGACAGCAAACCCTCTGTGGTATTTTACCGACAATAGAGGCTGCTGCGCTTCTAATCCTGAACACAAAGAAAAGGAAAGACCTGAAATAGCCAAGAGGGGAAAATGAACCCATCCAGGGCAAGAAAATCCTTCTTTGAACTGACCTTTCCCCTTTCTTTAGAGGACCTTTGTTATTTTCTTTGCACTAGGAGCAGTTATTTGCCTCCGAGTTCACAAAGCGGTGGAAAACAGCCATGCAAATGGGGTCCTCCAGGTATAAAATCCACTCCCTTGCCCTTTACTAACACTGATAATCATCATAAATGATCTCAAACTTGCCATTATAAAGTAAAATCAATGAACTTGCTCTCAGCAGCGAGAGAACAGGATACTACTGCTGGCTGGGGTGCCTTTAACACCCTGGTTTTCCTAGGGGAGTGAACCAGGCAGAGCCCAAGCTGCAGACAAAGGCATTACTTACTTGGCACCCTGTTAATGGCTCGTAGCGGCCGAAGAACCCGGACGGTGCGGATCGCAGACAAGCTCACGTTGTGGCCATCCAGAGAATACTCCATCATGCTGCAGGGGAAAGAGGGAAAGTGTCAGGATGTGGGATGCTTGCTTCCTGGGGCTGCCTGCGCATCCAGGCTTGAAAACCACCCAATCTGTATTTGCAGCTCACAATGCTCTCAATGGGGGACATAAAGACTATTTCACCCCCTTAAGAGAAAATACCCCCATAAGCAGTGATGATGCAGATGTGCTCCTGGGATCATGGGCTGCAGGCACAGGTAAAACACCAGAAAGCACAACGAGGAGCAGCAAAGTGAGTGCCACAGACATCAGGGCAGTTGGGAGCCCCCAGCTCAGCTCCCGCAGCCGTGCTGCTCTCCCTTCCCATTAGCTTATAGTGCTCCAGCCAGCAGCGCATCCGCACTGCACAACTCTATGCAGCTCAAAGTCCCTAAGATGCTTCTGCTATTATACCCCCTGCTATCACCCCAGTTTATCTCTTTCCCTGTGACAAAACCTGTGAATAACCAAGCCAACAAATGACGTTAAAGTAGTTGGCTTCCATTTTATTATTAAGAATAAGGAACATTTTCTTTCCCATGCTCCGTCTCCATTTCACACAAACATTTCTCTCCCAGGCTGGGAAGGATGTTAAGTCAATTTTCTTGCTCTTTTATGGAGCTGAGTGGCAAATGGGTGTAGTGTTGGGTTTTTAATGGGGTTATGGCTAGTTAGCATGGCTGTAATTACAATTTGTGAGTTTGACTAGAGGGAAGCACTTGTAAATATGTCACAAATCTCTCACCACGCCTGTTCAAATAACAGAACAACATCAAAATCAACCCTGTGAGCAAGCTGTTGGATCCCATGGAGAAAGAGCTTTTGTTTTGTGGGGGTTTGTTAATAAACAGATACGGGAGAAGGAAGGCAAATACGAGCTGAAATCTGCAACCAGGCGCTTCAGAGGAAAGGAGAGGTTTGAAGCATCCTGCAGTGAGGATGGACCAACATCATTACATGCCATTAAGAAGCAACCACCAAATGGGCTTAAGCAACAACTGAATGGTTTCCAGGCAGTAGCAAAGGGAGGCTTGGTTTTGGGCCAGCCTTGCTCAGGTGCATCATTGCTTATGTGCTCATGTTCTCCCCTGCTGAAGCCTTGTATTTGGTGCTTTGCTCTGCTCTGGGAAGTTTAACTGAGACTATGTAGATGTTCTGATGCTTGCTTCTCTTCCATCTTTGTCCTGAAGCTGGTTGGTATCACTGGCATTGCACTGAGGTGACTTTGCCCTGTTAGCTTTCTTTTGCCTGCTGATTTGGGGCTGGTTTTAGCGATAACCTGCCAGAGATACTTGTTGTTATTCCCAAAGTAGTTAGTGAGTCTTTATAAATCAAAACCACCTTCAAGCTCATGCACAGGAGCTGAGCCGAGCACGATGAATAGCTTTAAAACTCAGCACAGCACAAAACCAGGTTTTAAACCCTATGTGGGTTCATGAAGCAGCCCGGAGCTGCAGGAAGGACCACACAGCAGGAAAGCCATCAGAAATGCCCATTCACACCTGCACCGAGCGGGGGCCTGGAGCCAGCACCAGGTGTCTGCTCTAAACAGACCTTGCAGGGATAGAGACAGCATTGTTTAAAGTCCCTGATGTGAACAGTGAGAAGCCTGAATGTGCTCGCTGGCGAGGTCCCAGTACAGCACTCTCACAGTGTTTTGGGTGGCGGAGTAAGTGGATTTTAGTGTAAGTGACACAGGCTTTGAACTGCTAATAGCAACTAAAGGGAGTATGAAATGCTCCAGTGGGAGCTGGTTTTGTACTCCAGGGAGCACATGCAACCATTGGTATGTTAAAGGGTGAACTCCTGGGGCCTCACTTTTACTTGGCCCTTAAGAGTTTCAATGGGGTTGATAAGAGAGAAAAAGCCAGGATTTGGCCTAGGAAACTAACTTTCTAACCCTGATACTTTGCAATATGATACTCCATTTAGGATTTGAAAGTAAGTCTCAGGAGGATCTACACTGCCCACTGAAGCCAACCCGAAACACTTGATAGATTCCAGATTGGACCATCTGCAAGCAGCTTGAACCTTTGAGAAAAAGGACCCGGGCTTGGGGTCCTGTTCTTATATCCCACTTGTAAACCAAGAATTCCCTGGAAATGCCTGACAGAAACCTGCTGGAGCCAGAAATTATGGAGGGATAGGAGGTCTGGGTGGACTAACACTTGGTAGGTGATTCCTTACAACCTCTGTGCACTGAAAACAAAGGAGGCACAAGGCTTTGCAATGGCTTCTGCCATGAACAGTTTCCAGTCCTTTAGCTGTCAAGTTAAAGATGTCCAAAGCACATCATCACGTGAGGCTGCAACGTTTCCAAGGACTGGGTCCACGAGAAACCTCTCTGGTTTCAGCTCTTGTGGCCATCATTTTGGATGCTTGGGAAATGCTTTCAACTCGGCTGCTGGACAGACCCAAAGGTTGTAAGCTCCATCTGGTCTGAAATTGTCCAGGGTGCATTTCTGAGGCGAGGAAAACATGAAAGGGCTTCCAGTGCCGGAACAAACTTCAGACACGAGCTGGTGCTAGAGGCAGGAGATCTCTTTGTTTTGTAGTTTCCCTGCTTCCCCTCTGCTCTCCTTGGTATTCACTGCTAGTTAGCCAAATCAGGAGGATACCGAATGGGGCAAACCAAGCAGGCAGCACTGCTGATCACTTGTTTCCCTTCTTATCATAGCAAACTTCGTAGTAACTTTATCACATCCATCTGCTTGCTGGGAAAAGCGACTCTTGTTATTCCAGTAGAGTGCTCCCTGCCTAAAACCACCTCCAGTTTTGGGAGCAGATGCTGGATTGAACAGTGGTGGGGGATAGATGAAGAGCCACAGTCCATTGCGCAGCTTCTCCTGGCCCTCCACTGGTGTTACCAGGCAGCTCAGCTCCCAGGCCAGAACTCTCTTAGAGCTGGGAAATAACGTCACAGGTACGGTTGAATCCCCCAAATCCTCTGGAGATGGCCCAGGATCAGCCAGGGATGGGCCATTCCTCTTCTCATCTTCAACCTGAGCAATGCCAGGTTGCTTCCATTGGGGTCTCCTGGTGCTTCTGCTGTTTCCATTCTTCTCAAACATACGCCGGCCACAGCCTTCCTTGGAAAACTACCGGATGGACAGCGTGCCACCTTCCCCCTTGTCCCAAGCGTGACATGAACAAAGATCCTGGTGCCAAACCTGATGCTCAGGTACGAGCAGAGGGCTCAGCCTTTCTGCCTCCATTTTATTCTCCTGTTTGATGCTGTGGGGAGCCTCTGCTTGCCCATCAGGAGAGCTCATCCTGCAGGCTCAGCGCGGGGAAACGCTGTTGGTGCACTGGTTATGGATGGCAGGCTCCTGATACCAAGCTGCAACCACAGCCTTCCCCTTCTTCTACTTATTTCTGGCTCAAACCCTGCAGCAAGGCTTTGGAAAGAAGAAATCATTAACTGCTGTTTCTGTTGTCCCTGCCGTTCTTTCCTGGTTACACCACACTTGGGTTCAAAGGAAGCTCTGCTCAGGAGAGCTCATGTTTTATTCAACCCAGTAAGGCCATTCCTAATTGTACTCCAAACAAATAACATGGAGCAAACCAAAACCCCATTAGTGCAATGAAGATTGTACATCACTAACGTAAGGGTAAAAATGCCCCAGCATATTACAGGAATGGTCTAATTAAACCCAGGCTGGTCATTAGAAACCCAGGGATTCAGAAATAAGGCAGAGCTCTATAATTAAAGCAGTCTAGCCCTTCCTAGGGTATCCTAAGCAGGTAAGAGAGCCTGGGGTTTCTAAACCATATTTATTTATAGAATCAAGTTTTAGCCTTGCCAGGCTTTCAGCCCATTCAGTTTCTCCCTTGGGTGTGAGGGAACTGGTGTCAAAAGCACGCAGCTCTTCCTCGTGTCTGTTTGCTAGCACATCCTGCACAAATAAGCAGCTGTAGGGGATGGTGTTAAACCAAGAGAAGTCTCCAGGAGGCATTTGCGTGCACTTGTCATTGGGTCAGCTTCTGGTCAGCTTCCACCATCAGGATCTCAATGTTCTAAACCAGATTTTGGGGCTACGTTCTCCTTGTTTGGCCAACTTCTGCCTCTCTGCCTCACTCTCGTGGTGTTACTTAGCAGAAGCTGGGCTGAGCTTTTCCATCCACCTTGGAGCCAGCGGGCTTAACCACGACCACTGGGACATTGGCCATCACAAGGGACTAGATCGGCATGCACTTGATTTGACAGAGACAACACTGGCAAGAGGATTGCTACTGAGCACCCAATGGCTTTTGCCCTGACATTTGTACCCTATCCCATAACCCAGTGTGGTTGCCACAGGTGAAACCAAATGAGGCTTATGAGACTGTGCCCTGGCTTGAGCCTGCAGTTTTCACAAGGCATCATGAAAACCAGCCAGGACAACGCACACATTTGGCTCTCTGGGGTTTTCCTGCTTTCATGACAAGGAAGAAACGTATGAGGTTCTGTTACTGACCCCGCCATCACGATGAAGAAGTCCAGCCGATTCCATGTATCTCCAAGGTAACACTTCTGCCCGAAGATCCCCAGAGCCACCATCTTGATGACCATCTCCACCGCAAAGAAAGCGAAAATGAAGTCGTCGAACGCCTGGAGACCAGTAAAAGATGATTACAGTCAGTTCTGCTGTGCAATCTTAGCAGGGAAAGGGAAAGCAGAGACATGAGCGTTCCCACCGCAGAGACACTCTGTGTACCCCGGCAGACGTTGCAAGGCAAAGCCCTGGGACCAAAATGCCACCTACCCAGCTCAGAAATAGAACCTGCAATACCTGATGGGTGATGGTAACCCGTAAGCATAGCTCTGGGGTCATTCAACTGCCTGGGAAGCATTAGCAGCTTCTGTTGATCTGCTGACAAAGACAGAAGGACATCACTGTTGTACAGGCTGGATGTTTCTCCTGGCATTTAAAGCCTACACGTTGTGGTTGAGTCCATGAGGTCTCAGCAGCCTGCAGTGGGAGCTGTGTTAACCAGACTGGGTGGCTCAGTACCTCCTAGAAGGAATTTGTCCTATCTAACACAGGGGGCTGTGCTTCACCTCTGATGCCTTCATGGACCTCTGAAGGGACCAGAAAGAGTTTGTCCCATCTAACACAGGAGGATGTGCTTCACCTCTGATGCCTTCATGGACCTCTGAAGGGACCAGGTTCCTACCCCCAGACCCACACACAGCTGGGAGTGAATGTGCACACCGAGGGAGGTTGAAGCTATAAGGACAGTTCTGCTGCACGTGAGGGATGCCTGGAGCGGTCCCTCGTGGTGCAGAGGCTCAGGGCATCCTGGGTGCCCAGCACAGGAGCCTCTTAATGAAGGTCAAAATGTAGGGGCTTAGATTACTGTGGAAACAAGAAGAGAAATTAAAGGTGCACAAATTAATCCTTTGCTGCCCTATAGAACATGCCCCAGTCTTTACTTAAAGAATGACTTCTGTAGAGTAGTGGGGACTTGGACAGCTGGGATTTCTCCAGCCTTCTGGAGATTCCGGAAGGTTCCTGCACAAAACATGGATGGTAACTTGAAGAAGCCATGAAATAGACTCTGTTGTAAAGACTCCTCTACATGTTGCCTGTAAACTTGAACATCAGGAGCTGCAGATTGCTTTGAAATCACGTGCAGAGGCTTTGCTGTTTTGAGTGACAGACTTGATAAGGCACAGGAACTTCTCAATCTACAGCCATGGCTGCTGCTGTCCACACCCAGCCCATAATGACCATGCTGTTTGGTGTTGTGTCTGGCACTTCCACACTGAGGCTAAGTGGATTAATGGTATAACCAACACAACATCCACATGGCAGCCAAGTTCCTGCTGTGCATCCATGCAGCTCTGCATGGCTCTGTGCGAGCACCGTCTCCTCTGGCTGTTGGCTTTACCAACCAACCTTTCCCTTGATAAACTAACACAGAAGTTTTGCTCCGTTATTTCAGTTCATTTAATTCCTGGCATCCAAATGCCTCCATAAAGAAGTTCAGGCTTTTCTACCTCATGTTCTGGCTTCCATTCCTGCCTGGAAGCAGTGGGAGGCTGAGGGATAACGATGGCTTTACTTGCAGCCTGTTCCTGCCTGCAAACCCGTTAGGAGAACACTTACTCAATACATTGGAATCATTCAGATTCCAGATTCAGTGCCTGGGCTCCTGGGGATTCCATGTGTGTCTGCTCTGGGGAGAACAGCCCATGGAAGCTGTGTGACTGCAACCTGATTGAATTATGGGAAAAAGGAAGCAAACAGCCATTCAGTAATGTCACCTCCTCATGCAGGCAGGATTCACTTTGTCTGCCCGGTCATTTTGGCAGGGATGCCACCAACAAAGCCCCACGTGGGTGAATACATGCAGGAAAACAGCAGGCACATGGAATGTCACCCTTCAGGAGGGCTGCGACACTTTGTGATGGGCAATCTGGGGGCCCACAGCTACCAGCAGTGTGACATTTTCAGGTGGAGGAGATGGACCAGCCCCTTCTGAGTGCTGCTTCACACCAGCCCTGACTTCCTGAGATGATCCCAGTGCTGGATGCCTCCAAAACTGATCCGCTAACGGTGCCTCAATTCACCTGGTTTACTTGGCTCTGCATTTAGCAGACTCTTTAAAGGTTGAAGGAGGCTTTGATGATCAACTCTGCTATTCCTGGTAGTTTGCAGGAGGTTTTGGACCGATCTCTACAAGAGGCAGCAGAACTGGAAGGATCCCACTGGCTTTCCTGATACACTCCAAGAGAAGTCAAGCAGCAGATCCACCCTACCACATGCCGGTAGTCCCTGCCTGCGTTGACGTAATGCATTAGGAACAAGGAAAGCTGGTTCCAAACCCCAGAACAGGGTTGCTGCAGGAAGCCCAGCGCCAAGGTGCAGCCCCCACACCAGATGCTGCTGGGATGTGCTTCCAAAACGGATCCCGCAGGCATATGGCAGCGAGGGGATTGCCAGGATGCAGCGAGGGATGAAGTGATGAGCGTGATGCCCCACTGAGCTTGGGACGGCCAGCAAGGGTCTGTGAGCTTTGTATGGGTATGCACTTCCCAAAGGTTGGTATGGAGGTTATCCTGGCACTTGGCAGTGCTGTTACTTAGGGGATTCTACTGCAGAGGAGAGCAGGAATGGGCTCATCCCATGCGTTTTTGTTCCTGAAGAAGGGAATAAGAGGGCAAAGTCACCAGTGCTGTATTGCACAGGCTGGACTGCAGCAAAGAGATGCCAGCACCGAGCTGGCTGGGGTTGAAGGGACTGTGAGCAAGAGGTTCCCTGTGGCATTGGCCATCCTGTAAGTAAAAAGCATTCAACACCTCCACTTGGAGCTGGATGCCCAGTTCTGAGCCTCCCAACCCTTATTAAATGCATAGAGAAAGGATCTCGCTGGGGTAAACGCAACTCAGCCTTTGGGTCTCACCTAGGGCCGTGGCAGAAGTAGGTTTGCATGCCAAAGTGTGGCTTATTGGGAAAACCATCCCTGTGGGAAGAGCTTTGGGAAGAAGGGACAAGATGGAGCTCCAGGATGGCCACCCCCCCACCCCTGCACCCCACACACCCCAGGCAAGCGGGACAGCATGGGATCCTTACCTCCAGGATGGTGCACCGCTCCGACTGGCACTCCACGTCCTCGCAGGGCTGGAACATGCCCAGGGTGACGCAGTTCAGGAGGATGACCAGCATGCTGACGTGCTCAAACCAGGTGAGAGGAGAGTGTTAAGGAGAGCACACACTTCAAGTGGCCATCGGGAGGGGGGGAAGCTGAAGCACTGAGCTATTTAACACATCCAAAAGCCTTCATTCCTCGCACAAGCAAAGAGGAAGCATCCACAAACATCCCAGCTTTGTTAAGGTTTCAGGGGGTTGGCAACCGAGGAAAGGGCCTTAGAAAGAAAACTCCTGTTGAGATGGAGGGACAAAGGATGCCTTTCATTTGCTCCACAGCAGCAGAGCCAGAGAAGCACATCAAGGTGCATGGCTCTGCTTTCCATCTCAAGTCCTCCCCCCTCCATCCTCTTCCACTCTTCATGCATGCCCAAGGCAGCTGAGAGCACAGCCACCTCTGTCCTCCTCCCACAGAGCCTTCATCTCCAGATCTCAGAGTTCTAGCAGAGGATCTCCCCCACACGTCCTCTAGCATGAGCTCTGTCACTATAGAGAGTGAACTGAAAGCAGGTTGTCTCATTCCTACCTGCTTTCTAAGTCTCAAGGAGTTACAGAGTCCATTCTGAGCTCTACCCCCGGACTGAGGATGAAGGCAAAACAAACCCAAACTGGGGGCACAAGCGGGTAGGGCCAATGTTATGATACAGGATGCAAACCAGGACCCAGGGTGCACAGCACAGGCTTTGAAAGGGAAGGAAAGGGCTCCAAGTTGGATGTCTCGGGTCACCAAGAGAAGAGCACATTCTCTGACAGGACCCACCAGTGCCCAACTGCACAAACATCAATAGTTTCACAGTAATAAGTAGTGATTTGCATCAGTGCGAAACAGGCCCAGAGCTTATGATTACTGCTGCTGGTCTGGCTATTAAACATAATAAAGATCTGGGGGAACTAAACAGGAGCTCTGCAAACGAAGCATGAATGGGAGAACTGTTCTTAGGAAAATAACTGGAACCATCTGTGTGTGAATAAACCTTTCTGCTTTCAAACATACAAGCGTATGTGAGCGAGGCACCATGGAGGAAGCAGCCCAGAGACATTGTCTTACCTCTGATAACACCAGTCCGGGAGCCTGAACAAAAAACCCCATCCATGTGTATCCCTGCTGCCTTTACAAGTACTTTATCTGGCATTCTATCAGTCCAGCAGAAGATTTATCACAGCATAAGACTAGGCAAGAGCAGAGCTGCAGACTCTCGGTACTTTTCCACACACACCTTCTCATTTAGCCAGATTAAAGGAAAAGAGAGAAATCAGTGGGGTCAGGTCCTGCAGCTTCCCTAAAACCTGAACCCAGACCTCTAGTTTTAGACAGGGCTTTGCTTTGAACATTCAGAGCTAGGAACACATTGGAGCTCATGCTGAGGACCAAACAGGTCAGACCTAGAAACCCTTTTGTCTCAAATGGAAAGGCATGAAATCAAGTGCACAGATTAAACCCCAGCAGTGATGGAGGAGAAGCTGGAGCAGGCGAAGCTCCTGGCCACAGCCCCAGAGGAACTTGAGCATCACTGAAACGCCAATATGGGTTTATTTTAGTTTCTCCCTTCCTTCAATGACTCCTTCTGATTCTTGCCATCTTTAGGAGCTGTTTGGATCACCTTCCCTTGCGCCTGATTAGAAGCAGAGTGGGAATCCTACTCCAGAGAGAAAACAGCCCACACCAGACCCAAACAAAGCCCAACCCTGTGGCTGTATCCTACTTACAATGTTTGCCTTGCTTGCTGGGATTCATGTGGAACTCCCTGTAAACACGACTCCTGCGCTATTCCCAGGGTGCCTGTAGTCGCATTCATTTCACTTATTATACTTGCAGATGTTTTTTAAAGTAAAATAATCAAAGCATGTGGGTTTTGAGCTTTAAAACTACATCATTATGCTGATGAATTAGGTCTCCTGCTTCCCCCAGAGGAGGGGAGCACGCTGCCCTGTAGCTGGCTGCTCCAGCCTCGCTCCTCCATCCTGCCCTGGGCTGCTGATCCTGCTCTCACGCCGTCTCTATCCCTTACTGCTAGCAAAAGGGGAAAGTAGGCTTTTCCCCACCACAAAATGATGAGGCATTTCCCAGGGATGCTCCCATCCTCCCTCTTGCCTGAACCCTTCCCAAGGAGATGTGGCTGGAAGGGTCTGAGCTGAAAGGTCCTGTCCCTGCTCAGCCCCTGCAGCCCTCCTCCTGTGCCTCCAGGCCCCTCAAAGGCATTAAGCTCCTGCCCTATTTATTTTCACATCAGATTAATGACAGTGAAATCCCTAATTCAAAAGCGGGATTACCCCGAGCGCTCTGCCCTAACGGGACTAATCCTCCCTCCCTCCGGTGCACAGGCACTCAAGGGAATTTCAGTTCATTCCTCCATTCCCTGCTCCTGGCTCTGGAGGAGCTCCAAAAGCTGTGATTTAACCACTGTCCTCTTGGCTTTTCCATAGCATCCCCCTTGCTATGAACTCTTCAGCAGCCACAAGGAGATGCCCCGAAGCAAACCCCCTGGGCAGCAGGAGGTGATGCTGGCTTGCAGGGTGGGATTAGAGAGGGCACCTTTGCACAGCATCCTTCCCACTGAGCCACTTCAAAACGCCCATCAAGAAAGAAAATCCCCATTCTGATAAAGATGGGAAAACACCCAGAAGTCAAAAAGAGAGAAGAAAACCAGGTTGGATGTAACTTGGAGCAAGCTGCTCTAGTGGAAGGTGTCCCTGCCTGTGGCAGGGGGTTGGAACTGGGTGAGCTTTAAGGTGCCTTCCATCCCAAACCCTTCTATGATAAAGAAATCCAAGAGCAGCCCCACATTGGGTTGTGCCAGCACCAACAGCAAAGATGTGGCTGGAGACATGTCCTAAAGCAGGGAACAGCCTCATGGGTGACCCTACAGCATTCTGCACACCCTGCCTGGCTTCCTTGCAACCAGGAGGTCAAGGAAAGTGTGGGATGGTAACCCCAAACTCAGCCATTTGGGCTCCTGCTCAGGATCTGTATCTGTGGCTGTGACCCACTAAAACCATGACTGTGCAAAACCGGGTACTTTTGAGTTACCATGGAAACCACTGCTCTCGAGGCCACCAAAGCATCACCTGGATTAAAAGCAGCCAAGCTCCCAACTAGCTTTGAAAGGAAGAAGATGCAAAGGGGAGATCCAGGCTGACGGCTGGAGGCAGAGGTAAAGGTTTGTTTAATATCGCTTCCTCTGCCACAGATTCCAGGGTGCGTTTGGGATGAGCTCTAATTCCCTTCGGGCAGGAGCTGGGGAGCAGCAGAGTCCTGCCTGCCCAGGGGATGCTCTGGCTGCACAGCACCACGCTGAGGGATCAGCGTAGTCTCTAACACTAAAATCTAGCCCTGGGTTTAGAAGTGGCAACACAGTGTCCCAAAATGTTGTTGGCCCTACCTGCTGTTAGTGCAATGGGTGATGCTGATGCTCTCCTGATGCTCTCCAGCAGCTTTTCACAGGGTTTTACTGAAATAACCTCCAAGGAAAGACCAGTGGCTTGAGGATGGAGAGCTCCCGGTACCACAAGATGCCTCAGCATGGGCAAGACCTGCTTTTCCCATTGACCTCTGCCAAGCCAGGTTAGCTGGTAAGGCCTTGACTTGATTTCAAGAGAGATGGGGATTTGAGAGTGTGTTGAAGCAGCTCAAGAAAAGCTTAAGTAAAACTCAGCAGTAAACTCAACTGGCAGGAGCCCAGCACAGAGACTTTATGTTGGGTGGCCGCTCACCGGCTCCACATCACTTAGCCACTGGTATTAGTGCCAGAGGATGTGTTTGAGGAGGTGGTGACCCAAAATAAAGCTGTGCAGGAGCTGTGCATATGTCCTGCCCAGATAAAGAGCTTCCAGCATCTCCTACCTCCATCCTCAGCCCCTGCCCTCTGCCACTGACAGCAGGGTTCAGCACAGCTCCTCTGTCACTGAGGCAGTAACACAGCAAGACTCTCATCTCCTAAGGACGTTACTGATTAATTAAGCTAAAAGGCACAGAAAAAAGAGCTAACAAACACAGAAAAACCCACACAACGTCT
Source organism: Pezoporus wallicus (assembly GCF_028554395.1). NCBI lineage: Eukaryota > Metazoa > Chordata > Aves > Psittaciformes > Psittacidae > Pezoporus > Pezoporus wallicus. The sequence continues at coordinate 342,274 of NW_026640870.1, forward strand.
TTAAAACTGCTGTCTGGTGGATCCAGAGCAGAACAGGACATCAGAGTCGCTTTGCATCTTAGGATGCAGAGCGGAGCGAGGCCACCTGCAGTGGTACAGCACTCCGCAGCACCAACAACTCTTCTTAATGCAGCATTTCCTGAAGCCAAGTTAATGTTTGGCCTCTGATTTAACTTATTCTTTCCATCTTCCCCTTTTCAAAGCAGTGCACTTGTGCCTTTTTGCATTGCTGACCTCCGGCCCCAAACTGAGGAGCAGAGGCACAGGGCAGACCCTGGTGTCACCAGCACACCTCCAGCCAGTGGTCACAAGGATGAAACTCAGAGGGAGAACACGCCAGCATCCAAACCCTCACATTTAACTTCAGAAGAGACTTAATTCCATGGAGTTTATGGCAACAAACCTAAGCAAAAGCAGAAACAAGCTCACAGCGCTCACGCTGCACCATCTTAGTTCAGCTGGTTTAAGCCCAGAACTAATCGATCTCTAAGACCAGCCCCAGCCAGGCCTGATGGCTCCATCTCCTCCAGAGATGGTTTGTACACCATGACATGGATGGCTGCAGGGGAAGAAATGAGTGACTGCTGAACTGAAGAACACCAAACCCAAACCCAGCCTCCCTCAGTTCCTTTCCACCATAAACCTCTGATTCGTGGTCCAAAGAGGAAAGGAAAACTAACTGCAGTGATACAATATGAATTTGTTCCTGAAATATAAAATTGAAAATAAAAATAAACTGCTTCTCTTGTTAGGAAGCCAGATTTTGGGTATCTCTTCTAGCATTGCATAGGTATAGAATAGGCTACCAAGCCTGCAGCCCCGGTTTGCGTCTCCATCTCTTTGCATCCATCATTTCCCCACTTGAACTAATGCACAGAAAACTCCAGAGATGTGGGTATAGCTCAGGCTCAGACGTATCATAACACAAGTGGTCTCCCTCACTGAGCCTCCCCATTTTCAGAGAGATAATCTTGATCATCCATCATTCCAACTCTAAGAGTATCTCTGCAATAAACACATCAAATAACGCCAGGACTGTACCACAAACCTCTTGCTTTCATCCCATGCCTCATGATGAGGAACATGCCGCTTCAAATTCCCAGGTTCTTCAGAGGGAACAGTCTCAGCTTCATTTAAAAGTTCCCCTCACCAATCCCAACCCTCATTTCTAAGTGCCCACATCAGAGAGAGGCAGAAGCCTAAAGCCTAAACCCCCAGCAACTGAAAAGCAGCAAGACAAGACCATGGTGCTTGCTATTTTCACATAAACTTATTATGTTTAAGCCAGTCAGGGGATTTTGGAGATTTAACCCATTATTTTACACGCTTGGATTTGGCAGTATTGTGATTAATACTGCTCTATCCCTACGTACTGCACACGATGCTGAGGAAGAACACAAAGCAATAAAAGCCAAGTTATAGTTACAAGGAGAACATATGTTTACAGAAGCAGCAGCCAACTGAAGTTTCAGTTTTTATAGTCTAAGATGTGACTAATGCACTAAATATACACACACACACACGCATATATACACACACACACACATCTGAGATACTGGGATTTTCGGAGTGCTTTTGGTGAGCTGGGTATGCACTGCCCATCAGAGAGCAGCAGGATGGGCTCCTGTTGGATGCAGTTCCTCCTTTGTGTAAATCACAGCCTTCTTTTGCCTTTAGAAACAAGGCTGGTTGGGCACCTGAGGACCTGCTTGTAAACCACCCAACCCAGCATCTATCCCCCAGTAGCAGCAAGAGTGCAACTGGCTTCAGGAGGAGAGACTGGGGAGGTGGGAAAGGGCATTGGTCCTCCATCCAAGTGGTCCAGCAAACCATGAGGATGCCCATGTGCTTGGTCAGACCACAGAGCAGCCACTGCATGCAATGGGAATGGGGCTCCTGCAAAGCGATGGAGCATCCAAGCACTTGCAGGACAAGGAGATGGGGATGAGGGAGAGCAGGGTGGGCACAGCTGCTGCCTCATCTGCGTGTGCATCTGTGTGTCCGTGTCCTTTGATGGGACACAACCAAAGGTTTGGGTACAGATGGGAAGCTGCTCTGGTGTAGAAGTACTGAATTCAGAGTACCTGGTGCCTGTCTTCCCAGTATTTAGGGGTGCTGCCCAGACACAGGCATATTACAGTGACAACACCTCCCATCTCTCCATGCCACCAGTGATAAAAATAGCTCTGAAAGTTTGCAATATCCCTCTCATCCTGGATGCTCAGTAACGAAACCAGTCCAAACTCAGTGATATTTGGTAAAGAGGAACAGGGAGGGGAGAAATGCAAAAAGAAAGAGAAAGAAAGAACAGATCGGGAAGGAAAATGAGTCAGAATGAAATTCCCGAGAGGCAGCGCTGCTTGGTGCTGGCATCATTTTAAGGAACATTCTTCTTTTTAAGTTGATTGATTAAAGCTATTTTTAGGGCCCAAACTGCACTGGATCATTCGGGTTCGTTTGCTTATGAATTGTAAAACAAAATGAGGCAGCTGCACTTCACAAATATATATATATATATTTGTATATATATATATATATATATACATACACACACCTCCCCAACAGCACCAGAAACACACAGAGCAGAAGCAATACTTCATCCTTTCATCCTGAAAGACACTAAGTTGGCCCATGTCTAAGGAGATGGGACTGACTGCAGAGAATCCTTGCGTAAGGATTAGCCTGAGTTACTGGAATGATGGCATCCCACTAGTTTGCTGTAGAATAACCATAACAGGATCCAACCTGGTACCAGCCCCAGACAGGACCTTGAGCTGTTCCAGCTGCAGGATGTGTCCTTCTGTCCCCAGATGTGAGTAATTCCCTTTGCTTTGCCCAGCCAGAGATCAAGGAGCTGATTTGGGAACAGAGCTCCTGGATCTGGCTTCAGTAGGTGATTTCTGGATGAAGCAAGGCACCTTGCAGCCCTGGACATCCCAGATGTGCCGTACATGTGGTCAGGGCATCCCAAACCCGTGCCCATCATCACATAACACAGAATTCCTGCAGCTCCTGAGACGTTTGCACGACCACATCTCTCTGCAAACCAGAGACTTGCTGCGAGGTGATGTTCAGCTCCCATGTGCCCTTTGAATGCCTCCTCTTTGTCTCTGGCACTCCGGGCGGCTGGAAGCAGTGTTTGCACTGAAGGTATCTGCTTTGAAAGCATCAAGAAGTTGGCATTTGTCCTGGCAACAGGGAAAAGGTGCTTATGTGCAACCAAGCCACTGCTGTAAATGGCCAGTGGTCCTCAAATAACCCACCCTTACTGCCAAATCGGGGTAATGACTGTAATGCAGAGATCAAAGCTTGTTCACAGATCATCCACCAGCAGTAAAAGGAGGCCAAATCCATCTTATTATGCACCTTAAATCATTCACCTTGCTCAAGCCGCTCTTGTGGCGCCATAATGAAAGGCAGTTAACTCCAAGTCCTTGTCATGTGTCATTTGTCAGACAGCTTCATCTTCCCTGCCTGTTGTCACCGCTTTGTAAGGAAGGCTGTTAGGAGACAGGCGGTGCAGCGAGTCGCAGCTATTGGGGATTAAACTTCAAACCAAAGGGATGATACAGGCATAAAAGCACCTTGAGGGGTGCGCAACAGCTGCCTCCTGATGCGGCGCAGTCAATGCAACGCTAATCCCCACCCTGTTCTTGCTGCTTTCTGAGTGTAATACCAGGACCTCTAAACCCCAATTGCTCTTCCCTGCCATGTGCCTCCCCCGTATGAGCCTGTCCCAACAGATCTCGCACCTCCCTCTGCAGGGAAATCAAGGCAACGCAAACCATTGCTACTCCCAAACCCAAAGGCAAACCTTCCCACGTCAGCCTGCTGCCATGAACCACCATGGAAAACCACCTCCTCTGCCTGGGTTACATGAGTGCCTGTTGATGTCCAGGGAGATGATAGTAAATGGCTTTAGTGTGGTGTTAACTGCTGGGAGATATCCCGAGAGCAAACAAGGTTGTATTGATTCAAGTGACATAAATGGACTTCAGCACTGCTGAAGCTGCCCTCTGGATCCTCGCTTGTGTTATAGGATGGAAAACTGCATCTTGTGTGGTTGAAGTTGTGCAGCTGGAACCACATCGGATCCGTGGGCTGGATCATGCAGAGGAGTCATGGCTAGCATGGATTCCTTGCCTGTGATGGCTGCACTTGAAAGCCCTTGAGCAGCAGGTTCAGGCCATCCAGGAAAGCCTCTGTTCCTGCTGTTTATATACTGATAAAACCCCTCCATAATTCAAAGGTGCTATTCCTGATTGATGCTGCACAGAGGTCTGGGGCCAGGGCCAGTGATCAAGTCCCCACCACTTAGAATCACCAACTGGCTTGGGTTAGAAAGGACCTTAAGCTCATCCAGTTCCAACCCCCTGCCACAAGCAGGGACACCGTCCACTAGAGCAGGTTGCTCCAAGCCCCATCAAACCTGGCCTTGAGCACTTGAACTTCACCCGAAATAAACCCAAATGATCTCTAAACACATCACAACCTGTTCAGCCACCACATCCACCCAGATGAGAGTGCTTCATGCTCACTAAATTCCCAGACATCATTCACCCAGCAAGGAGACAAAGACAGAAACAGCGTTTTGCTTAGTTCCCTCCGCCTGGGTGACTCACTTGATTAAAATACATATAAGCACCTACCTAAGCAGTGACATGTGAGGGTGAGCAATCAGAGCAGGTAATTGATGGAGAGAGACGGGTGTGTGGGTGAGGCACTGAATACTTGGGAAACGGGTCCTGGAGGGCACAAAGCCATAGCTGCATCCTTGGGGGCAGCTCAGTGTCATGGCAACTCAGAGCTGCAGCCTGGAATCCCAAAAGGATGCTGCTGGGGATGAAACCTGGGAGGTTGAATCCTAAATATCTGCTGTACCAGCTGGGTGGTGGGTGATGTGGAAGAGGTGTATGGGGAGAGGATGGGGGAGATGCGGTTCACCAGCTGCCTGCCACCACTCCTGCCCTCACTGAGTTCATCTCACACATTGTATGAAGTGATGGAGCAGTGCTTCTGGGCTTTAGTTTGCATCTGGCTTTTGCTCTCTGTCCGTGGGTAAATGCAAATGTGCTTTTCCCACCGGGAAAATGCCACGCTGAGCAAATACCTCATGCAGCTGGTGTGTCGGTAGGTCTGGCCCAAGCACGGCTTCTCCCAGTTATCCTGGTGAATTAGATGGGCTGAGGAGGGCAAGCACCTTTCCTCCATGCCCTTGGTGCTGAGCAACGAGCAGGGATTGTCACCCACAGGGGACCGTGCAGGTGACAAACATCGCAGCATCATCATCCCCTTCTGAGGAAGGTCAGCACAAAGATGAGGCCACTCAAGGGCTGCAGTTCCCCTTGAAACACCTTTGCATCCCATTTGCCTTTTCCCTCTGTGTGCTCCTAGCCATTCCCAGCCTGCACTCAGCTAAATTGCTCCATCAGCTCGCTGCCTCTAAACCACAACCCTTGGGAAACCAAACTCAGCTGGAATCCTGAAAAGAAGGAGCAAAGGATGACTTTGTCTCCTCTGCCTCATCTATCCAGCCAGGGGAAAAGTGCTTTGTGAGAAGAAGCAAGCCATTGAATTAACCTTTGCAGAAGCATCGCATGGTGGGTAAGAAAAATCCCCCTTTAAAGATAGGAAGTATCAGCAGAGAGAGAGGTTTGGAGGGATGGTTTGTGAAGGCCAGTGTGGTCAGTGTCCATGCCAGAGCCAGCCACCACTAAAAGTAATGACTGTTCCAATGCAAACAAAGCAGAAACTCAGGGCATGATTTAGGCAAGTACTGGGCTCTCCCCCAGCAAGGTATCTGTACCTATACCTATAAGGATGCTGGGGAGGGACTCTTCATTAGGGGCTGTAGTGATAGGACAAGGGGTAACGGGTTAAAACTGAAACAGGGGAAGTTTAGATTGGATATAAGGAGGAAATTCTTTCCTGTGAGGGTGGTGAGGCACTGGAATGGGTTGCCCAGGGAGGTTGTGAATGCTCCATCCCTAGTGGTGTTCAAGGCCAGGTTGGACAGAGCCTTGGGTGCCATGGTTTAGTGGGAGGTGTCCCTGCCCATGGCAGGGGGTTGGAACTGGATGATCTTAAGGTCCTTTCCAACCCTAACTATTGTATGATTCTATGATTCTATTCTAAGGTATGAAGTATTTAACAGCCAATGAGGGATGTTGTGCTTTAACAACATTGCTCTGGCTCCCACCCTGCCCTTCCTCACCCAGCTCTCATTCCATGGGTGATTTAAGCAGCGACACCCTCAAAACCAGCCCTGACACCAGCTGCCCAATGACCTGGCACTTTTGGTGCATGGTTGCATCCTCAGATAAAGCAGGATCTGCCCACCACCTTCAGGCTGCACTTCACAGGCTAAAGCCAGAACACTCTTCGCACTGAAGGAGAAATAATAATAACAGTAGTAGCAGTAATAATAATCATCATAATAGTAATAATACCAATAGCAAAGTAAATGGTCTATGAGATAGGATGAGCACAAGACAAGCGTGATGTAGAGGAAGGACTCTAACCCAGCCCAGGGCTATGGAGCTGAGGGCTCAGCACTGCAGCAGTCCTGCTACCCACCACCCAGCATGGAATGGGCTGAGTCACAGAGCAAACACCGCAAATGAACAGCAAATGGCCTCAGCACATCAGAACAAACCTGGCTCTCCACTCACACAAGAGAAAAATCAATGCTGTCAACATCGGGGCACGAGGATGATACGAAGGGAGGCAGGAGGCACAGACAGGATTGCAGCATCCTGGTACCCGAGCACCATTGCTCAGCCAGACCAGCTCCCACAGCCCGGCAACAGCTTTGCCAGAAATTGGGTCAACCAAACTTAACACTGGCTGTCTTTTTGTGTTTCAGACAGCACCAGCATCAATAAGAGGAGCTGCCCTCCTCGCCTCATGTAGCTAATGCAGTGTCATAAACTTGGCTGCTGTTATCGATACCAATATGACGTGGGTGTCCGTGTAAATGTCACTTGGTAGCAATAATGTCAATGCTGCTGTCCCCAGGGTCAATAAACAGCAATACCAAATGTCATCCAGGCAGAAAGCATTGGGTAATTGGGGGATGCTAATACAAAGGTAAAAATCAGGGATGCACACAGGCATGAAGTTTGTTTAAGGGAAGAAACTGACTTCACTGTAGTCAAAGCTCTCACAGCTTCTGGATTCAGTCCCACTGTGGCTCTTGCTCTTTGCTGCTGCTGTGGGCAGGGGTTGCCTGGATGCTCTCCCCACCACTGCACTTTACCTGGGCACAAAATCCATTCAAGGGCCAGCTCCTGGCTTGCACATGGGTCCTGGATGGATTTACACCATGATATTTCCAATCCTTCCCAGGATTACTCGGGAAGTAGAGGGCAGAAAACACTTTGCAGCTGCAATTGAGTGAAGCAGAGAAGCAGCCACTGCCTGGCACTGCATTTAGTGCACAGGGGCTGAGGAAAGGGTAAATGACAGCATCAGGACTTGGAAGGTGGTTTCTAAATGTTACTGTCTATAACATCTGCTCCTGCCATGTGCTGCTCTGGAGAGGATGAACAGGACCAAGACGTGTGGCTGATCCACACAAGCAATGCCCTTTTAACCTGCTCATGATGCTCAGGTGTTTTCACTGTAACTCTCAGCTCACGCTCAACTGGTCCCTGTGCAGGCTCTGGGCAGCTGTAACTGGCCTTGGGAAGCCTTTTAGCCTCTGCCAAATGCCTCAATGCATCCAAACTGAAAGAGATGCAGTCCAATTTTGAGTAGAAGCAGAGATTAGTGTTTGCAGTGGCTCAGCCAGCCCCACAGCACTGGGTTTACCCGGGTCCTCCCTGTCTCTGCGATACAACAGCCTCAATGCAGCAGCTCTACCTGGCCCCAAGAGGACCCACAGCCAAGCCTTGTGGCTCCCCAAGCTCCTGGTGGATCCAGAGCAAGGCTGTGCATAGGCCTGGATATACAGAGAACTAACCAAGGTATCAAGTGGCAAAGATAAAGGACAATAATAACTCCAACCACTATAAGCACATGGGATTCCAGTGCCTTCCACCGCTTCCCATTCACTGCCTGCTCATCCTCAGTGCCTAAGAGACGCACCTGCTACAGCAGCGAGCTTTAGGAATGACTGCACCGACACTGGGATCACCCAAGTTCTGCCCCAATACAACCTCCACGCCTGCTCTTCCCAGCCAGGACAGCTCCATGTGTTAATTCAGCTGCAGGAAACTGAAGTCCTGCTCCCAAAGAGCAGAGTGCTCCTTGTGATAGGTTTGCATAGGCAGCCACATCCATCACAAAGAGATAAGACTTACATATCTCAGTGCTACCGTGCGATGGATTGAGCTGCTCTGTTCAAAGAGGGTGTTACTGGAGAGCAAAGAGGTGTTGGGGTTGTTCGTTCCTGACCGTGATATTGGACAAAAAGTGGGAAAAATAAAATCAAATCCCCTCTCAAACACTTGGTGTTACACTTGGATCCATGGATCACTCTTCTCATGAATAGAGGCAATTAGCTGTCAGGATAACTTCAGCAGCTTTGATTCAAGGGGCAGTTTAGACTGACATTTAAATGAGCTCACATTTAAACTAAGCTGTATTAGCAGCTACTGGTTTTCTACTTAACTGCTTTAAATCACTCCGTGTCTCACGGTTGCGATGTGGTAACTCCCCAAATGACAATAATCACAGGAGGCAAAGGACATGAATGATGGGGTGACCTGCTTTGTCACAGGGGATGGGGACACTGTGCACTCAGGGACACCATGGTGCCAAGAGGAGACATCCCAGCATCCCAGTGCAGAATGCTGCTGGTCCCAGCAGCGTCACAGTGTGCTTTAAGGGACTTTGGAATCAACCTTCATCTCCTACCTTTCTCACCCTCCCCAAAACCTTCATATAGTGCTAGAGTAGCATTTATGTTCTGTGGGCAGGTTCCCCCGATGAACCTGGGTTTGGCTGGATGCCTCAGTGCTTCCTCTCTGCTTTGCTGTCCTGGATTAACTGGTAAGTGATAAAAGACATCCCAGTGGCACCTAACCAAGCTTGAATGAACACCAGAGAAATAACAGCTGAAACCTGAACCTTCGCTCCAAATGAGAGCTGAACCTGAACTGCTGCTTCCTGGGGATGCCACGCAGCTCAGATGCCTTCGAGTGGTCCCCTCTGCACAGCATCCCATGAACATCACCAACAAAAGGACTTTGCGAGGGAGCTGCTGGCCTGCAGCAAAGCCAGCTGGAAATCCTGCTTGAGAGCTCAAACAAACCATGTTTGTCCCTGCTGCAGGTTTGGATGCCTGGACAAATATTTCCCATTGACTCCCAGGGCTGCATTGGTCCTTACCCCTTCCCTTGGGATGGTACAAGGGGACATGTGGCTCTGCATGGCTAAATTCATCCAGGAGCTGTGACAATCATCTGCTCTCCCTGCGGTTTAACAGTTATAATGCAAATACAAATACATTCCCCCCACTTTCACAACAATGTTCTTTGTGGCTTTTCTATCCTGGGACTTTCCAGCCTCACTACTGTGGTATCCAAGAGCCTCATGATCTTTAATGGCTTCTTTGCATGAGTAATGCATTTACATGCATCTCACCCAAAATGCTCTTTCATCCTCTCTATGTGCTTTTTCTCCTTGGCACAACTTCCCACTTCCATTCCCTTTTATCTGAGCTGTAGTCTGTGCTGGGATGACAAATGCAGCCCTTAATGTCAAAGGAAATGAGGCACATTTTGGAGGCAGCACTTTGGAGATAACAACTGATCCCAGATGCACCTAACCCAAAAAATAGGGACATGGTCCCAGCTTTCCTCCTGGGGGCCCGTAGGCTGCCCCACAGGACTGGCTATAGAAACTGGGGGGACAAAGCCACACAGTGCAGGCTGCTTTAGCCATTGCAGATCCCTGTATTTCAGCACAGCTTGTTGGAACTGAACCCAGAGCTGGATCAGCAGCTTGTTAATAGAGCGTGATGATTTTACAAGGAACTTCTTGAGGTTATGGGATATACAGAGCATCTGCCTCCAGATCTGGATCCTCCAGTCCGGGTACCTCCAGCTATGCGATGCTCATCGATCACACATGCGTTCAGAAACTGTGTCAGCATGAAAAGTCTATTGATCCCCCCATTCCTCTGCTCTACAGTCTGCTCTGCTGGAAGCATTTCGCTACCAGCATCTTGGCAGGGCTCGCTGGTCACCTCCAAACTCAATTGAGACACCTCTTCAGTGCCTCTCTCCTGACCAGCTATCACAAAGAGGTTGGGATAGGGGGATAGAAAGAAACCAAGTTATCCTGGTCCATGGTAATACACACATTGAGTCATCCAGGACAAATCTAACATGCAAGTGCCTGGTTATCATCCTCACGTGGGACCCACTGCAAGGCCCCAGGGCTGGCTCTAGCTGGGGTCAGACCTATTGGCTTGGATCACGTTATTGTTCTGATTGATGGAAGAACACCTTTTACCCAGCTGCAGCGGCTGGGTTGGAAATACCAACTCCTTTTGTCCTTGCAGAAAGAGCCTGTCCATACAAGTGAATGTCTGGGTTAGAAGCCGATTCCCAGGCACCTCTGCAAATGTTTCATCTGCCCCAAATACATAATATTGCATAATAAAAGCAGTGCAGCCTCTGAACCCCACCTTTGCTCCCAAATCCTGGGAGCCTCAACCAAGGGACTGAAATACCACTGTGGGGATCACAGTGAGGGTTTGCTCAATGGCTCTGGGATGAGGATGCTGCAATGGGAAGGGGCCATTGGAAATTACTTCTGCAGCCATCTGCAACCCTAACGGCTGCCCTCGCTGGCCACATCAGCACAGCCAGGCTCCTGCAAGCCAGGAAAACCCCCAAACAACCTTAATTTTGCTCTCTGCTTGCCTCTGCTATCTCTTGCTTCGGCCTCCAACTGGAATAGGATCAAACCAAACAGCACATCTCAAGATGCAGCTGACATTAAACCAGGATGAGTGCTGGCCATCGCCTGTGCACTGAGGGAGCATGATCCAACCCCCAGTAGGTTTTCAGGCCACACAAGGTTCAGACATGCAGGCTCTAACCCTGACCTCACCACCCCTTTGCCTAGCCAAGCTCTGACAGGGAGTGAGATCCCTCTGCAGCCACAGATTAATGCTTTCATTTTATTATTATTATTTTAAATTCTGCTACAAAACAGCTTCAGGTTTTTTTGTTTTTGTGGATTTGGTTTTTGGGGCCTTTTCTTCATTGTTTTTTAACCACCAGCCCTGATAAGCAGAGCTTGGCATTGCGTTTGCTAAGGATGCTCTGTGCTGCTCAGCGCCGCATCTAGTCTGGGGACTGTCAGCTCTGTGCATCCCAGCCTCAGCAGCATGAAGTGTGCTCCCCACCTGGGTTCCTCATTACTGTAATGCTGATTAACACCTGCACTGCTAACAAAGCAACAGGGTCAGGAGGACAGAGGAAAAGGAAAGGGGAAGCAGATGCTGAGGGAATGGGGCAGGATGGGGCGAAGGAAATCTGGAGAATCCAGTCAGCCTGTGGCTCCAGCTGCATCCTGGAGGAATGGAGATGCATTGCCCCATCATCTCAGTTATTTTTTCCTGGCTTGCAATAGTCAGGCCGTGCTGCACAGACAGTTTGGGTGACAGCAGATGCTGAATGAGCCAAGTCCATCTCCCACCTATCTCAGAGCTACACATGGGGAGGAAGGGCTGCGATGGCACCACAGGGTCTCACAGTATTTGGGGAGAACAGGTCTGTAGCTGGAAAGCAGCTCCTCAAAAGCCCAGCTGAAAGCAGAAAGTGATGCTCCTATTTCCCTCCATGGGTACACATCCCACCAAGGGCCTGATCCTTCCTTCCCACTGACACAGTCCAGCCAGCTTAAAGCAGGATAGGCTGGGGAGCCCACGGTAAGGATACTGCTGGAGATGGGCTTTCTTCCCCTGCTTTCTTCCAAACTACATCCCCAAATATCAGTGCTGGCTGCAGGGCCCTTCAGACAGACACAGCCAGGGTGGCACGCAACGAGGCAGGGCATAAATCATCTGGATCCCAACAAGGCTCTTCTTGCTGCATGAGTTTTTCATTTAAAACCTATTGCCCCGGTCAGATCCTCCCCACTAAGCACTAAGAGGGGGGGAAGCTGCTCTGCTCCCCCTCCCTGGATGGTGGTGACCCATCGGGGGATGGCCCCATCCATCTCCTGCTCAGGGCTGACAAGTGAAACTGCTTCACATCCTCCCCAAAACACGGCCATGAAACCATGATCTATTTTAACACCTATTCACAGGGACACTCGCAAGCAGTTTGGATCCAAAAGAAGAGATGCTGTAAACAAATCAACCAAACAGAAGACTTACAACGCTTGATATTAATAGAAAAGTTATTGGGCTGCCTTTCCCCCCCCCCCCCAGAGCAATAAAAGAAAGCGTTGCAAAAATTCCCCCTGCAGTGTTTGCAACCCAAACAAAACAGCATTATTCTGACACATGAGAAATGAGCTCGGTGACAAGCAGGAGCTGCAGAGACGGAGCACAGAGGGCAGAGTTTTAACCCCCTTGGTCCCCCAGCTCTCCTACCTCAGCTTGCACAGCCTGGAGACCCCCAGTATCAGCAGGAGGATGCTCCTGTTCACGGGCAGCAGAGGGGTGCAGAGACCCCTATCCCTTGCAGGGGTCCTGGTGCTGCCTGCAGAGGAGCAGAGCCCAGGGCAGGGATAAGCAATTTGGGCTTGCAGCCATGAGGAACAGAGATGCAGCTTCTCCTCTGCCCTCCTGAGCAGACCTCCTTGGAGAGCATCCAGCTTCCCTGTGCTTCATTAAGCCCCTCATCGTTAGTGGTGGGCACTGGCAGCTGAGAGGGGAGCAGCTGAGGGGCTGGGTAAGTATCTCCTTGGTGCTGACCCAGGATGGGCCAAGCAAAGCCATTCCTGCATCCTGGCTTGTTCATGACCTCAGATGCTTTGAGAATGGGCAGACACCTGAATACCTGCTGGGGTATAAACCCTGAAAAGCCCAGTTTGTTACGGCAAAAAACATCCCAAACTCATCCCAAACTTGTATTTCACCTGGAAAGGCAGCGCTTTGCACTGAAGGGAAAGGTTATCAATCATATTTTGTAACTAGGGGAAAACAGCTTGAGTGCAGACTGAAGGAGGGATGAAGGAACCTACCTCCCCATCCCGCAGCCACCTCCTGCACCAGGCAGTGATGCTCCTCCAGCTGTTTTGCCAAATCCAATTCCCATTGATGCCAAGGGCAAGAGCAAAACTTCCAGGCAGTGGGTCCCTGAATTTCAGTGTCTTTACTGGCCCAGTTCTGCCCCAAAGGCAGTGACAGCTCCACCACAGCCAGATTTCCAACCTATCCTTGTACTCCCCACCCTACAGCATCGCTGTGGCATGGGAGCACCCAGATTTCTTTCTAAAACAGGGCAGCCTCACTCCATTCTCTATACCTGCCATCAACTCTGGTTGTTGCGCAGGCACTGCAGATGCTCAGAGAAGCCACAAGCCTTTGCCTCACCAAGTTTCATGCTGGAAAATGAGAAAGGAGTTGCAATTTACACTTTAAATAAGTTAATGCTCATGAAGTGCTCGTGGATCAGTGCAGGCGGCTGCCGGAGCCAGCGCAACCAAATGCTAATTCAGCTCTGCAATCAATGGAGCCTTTCTTAGAAGTGGCTCAATAATTATGTCTAAACAGAGAGGAGTTTTTAAGGAGGTAAAGAGCTGAAATGCATCACCTCCCGCTCCAGTTTGCTGGAGTAAATTCAGGACAGTGGCAAACATAAGAGGCTCCTGAGCGCTGCCCATGTGCTGCTGGTAGGCATGATGCAGTGGGAAAGGGCACAATGCCACACTGGGTTTCACTGGCATAAAGAAGACCTGCAGGACCAGAGATTGCAGTTATAACCAAAAGCTCATCGGATGACATGACCTATGCTGAGCAGTGGTTGTGTCCCCAGCGCTGACCCATACAAGCCCCCACGGAGGGATGTGCATGCAGGGAACAGCGGAGTTTGAGCCAAGGGAAACAGAGTTGCAGCCCATCACCTTATCTCCTGATGCATCAGGTCTCCAAAAGGGTATTTATTTAGCAATGTCGTGCTAACAGAAGAAAAAAAAGATATGTTAAAGCTATTTGGAAGGATTGCAGTAAACTATGGCCTTTTCTTGGGAGATAATTCCTCTGGTTTCCCTGTCTAATAAACACACTGAGGCACCACTTACTGCTTCCAAAAGGACATACTGGCAAATCACCAGGGAAAACGAACATGGGATGTACATGGATGTTAGCAAAGCTTTGGGGAAAACACCTCAAAATCAGCCTCTTGGGTTCTTCTTCGGTGTGCACAGACACAAACAAGACCTACAGTGCCCATGGTGGGCAGACACACACCGGGCTGTGCTCAGCATCAGGGATGCTTCCAACTTACTGCATCCACCCCTGCCATGTAGGAAAACCAAAGTGTGTTTTGCTGGGAGCACGGATGCTCAACCCAGGCTCTTACCAAGTGTTATTGCTGGTGGAGCAGAAGAGCTGATTGGGAAAGCAGAGCTGGGAGAGCTCTTGGGTGTCAGACTCACGTTCAAAGCAAGGGTATGTGCAAAGCACCGTGAAGGTATCAGGGTACCCAGGGGAACACCGGCACTTGGGGAGTTTGGGATCTGACCTCCAGCCTGAGCAGGAAGCCAAAGGAGAACAAATACTGACCTGGGTGATGGAATGAGCTTGTGGAGGGCTTTAGGGCTGTGTTTAACTCAGGGTAAACAGTGGATGTTCACAATGGAGAGTGACGGCCACCACCAGGGCGAGGGGAAGGCTGCTGAGAGCCTCTGCGAACCAGGCTTTAAATCTTGATAGAAACCATTTGGATTTGAATCAGCTCCTTTTTGTGTCTGCTCCCAAGCGTGCTGCAGGGAAGAGGCTTTTTCTTCAGGGCACTGATGGACCTCTTACAGTTAAGCTTTATGGACAAGAATTCAGGGGTTTAGCACCTGGTCAAGCCTGTCTGTAAACCTGAGCAGCTCTGGCCACAGCCCAGCAGAGCACTTAAATGTGTCTTCTCCTGTGGGTTTCACCCAGGCTTCAGGAGCAGGCAGGGCAGTAAATAGGAGGCTGAGCCTGAGGCATCAGGAGGGGAGGATGCAAAGCTGCCCAGTGGCAGCAGCGAAAGGATGGAATTCCCAGATCACCAGTGGTTTTACATGTATTTCAGAAGCAAGTTGGGACCAAGGAAGCATAGAATGATGGCAACTGGTGGCACGCAGATTATCAACCTGAATTTATCAAGTTCTGACAGTGCAGCTTTCTCCACTTCAGTTTTTGTCTTCTAAAAAGTACTCTTTTGACCTTATTTCCCAAACCTGGATGAACCCAGGGCTTTCAGCTTTCATTTGGGCAATGAGGAGGTGCAGGCAGGACGGTAGAGCTGAGCGAACAACAACCCACATCTGGTTGTTCCATTCACTAACGGAACAAAAGATGAAACACGGTGCTCAAATGAAAGCTGAAGGCATCATAGGAAGCACACAGGAAGGTCTCCAGGCTTAGCACGTGAACTGGAAAGCAATAAATACAAGCTCAATCTGGTGATTCCCACCTCGGGCAGAACTCTTCTGACGATGTTCTCGGCTGTATGGGCCAACCTCTCTTTCTTGCATGAGAGAATTGCCTGTTGTGATGTGGCTCTAAAATCAAACATGAGACAGGCAGCAACTCACTTGCAAGCACAGACAGGCTGGGAAAAGAGAGCAGCATGGGCAATCCTGAAAAGGTTTTGCGATGCTCCTCTGGGAGAACTCATCTCATGGACTTGGTACCAACCTACTCGATGTTCAAGTCATTAAATGTGCATAATAAATCCAGGGAAGTACCTGAACCCATTACTCTAGGTTAATTTTGGTCCTTTTTAACATTTGCTGTGACCAAACAGGTCAAAGGCTTAGAGAGGGGAGTTTCTGGAAGCTCCAATCATCAGCACACATCCAACCTGGTTGAAGTACCAAGCTGCAGTGCTCTTCACCTGAGCTAATGAGCGATGCTCTGCTAAACCCCTTCACCATGAAGCCACCAGAAGGTTCCCAATCTGTTTGCAAACAAAACCCAAACCATACAGCAACAGTGCCATCCCCGACAAGAAAACCAGAATGCTTTAAGAAACCTGCTCACAGCTGGCTGTAAGCAGCAGAAACATCTCAGGAAACTTCCCACCACTTCTTCTATCCGTGACTTAGAGCCCATAACCCACTTTGCTGCTGCACTGTTGGTAACACCAGACTCAGCACAACAGATCCTCAATCCCTGCCATGACCTGATGCTTCCCGACTGAGGGAAATGATCCCTCTCCACATGGTGCTGAGAGCTGTCATTTATAGCAATGTTCCTCTCCTGACTGTGTTGGATAATCACCACTTCGCTGTGGCCGTCGCGGGGCTGCGACAACAGCAAAATTCTGCTGAAAAGCCAAACAACTTTTCCAGAAAGGAAAATATTTTGCTGTCTCCAGATCCTGCAAAGAGTAAAAATAACCCTCAGCTCCCCTCTCAATTAGTGAAACATCACAAAGGGCTGAAACGTGCATCCAATTGTGCTTTTCTTGCCTCAAATGATCTCTGAGAATGCAGCTCAGTCACGGGTAGCTCAGTGGCGGGTATCAGAGGGCACAGTGCTGGGGCTGGTCCGTAGGAGAGGGATAGGCAGGATGGGGACAATGGGGCAGCCCATCCAGTTGGGAAGGGGAAAAGGTTTTTGGGGAGAAAAGGGGAAGAGATTGCAAAGGTGGAGGAAGGGAAAGCTCCGGACCCCAGTCAACTGGGATGCGGATGTACAATGCACTTCAGAAAGGGCAATGCTGAAAACTCAGAAGCTGCTCAAGTTCCAAGGCACACGGAGAAATATATTTAACTTAAAAAAGCAAACCTAAGAAGAAAAAAGAACATTTGCTTGTGGACTAGAATTCACAAATAGCAACAGACTTAAATTTGGGAATTGCGCTTCATTGCCCATTGGAAAATATTTAACCAAGGAATTGATGCCCAGGTCTCTAATGCCCATCACAGCTCCTCGGTGGCACCGAGCCATGTGGAGGAGGGGACACCCACACTGGCTCCCAGGAAGCCCTGCAGCAGCACTCGCTCCTATTCTCTCTAGGTGATGAATAATGGGAATAAGAATGAGACAGAAAATGGTCTGACAGTCAATTACTGCCTTTGTGATTAACCACCCCAGAGCAGCCCCTGCTTTAAACCGCACTTGATGCTCCTTTTAAGCGAAACCATTCTGCTGGATCCCATGATGGGCATTTCAACAGGAAGACAAAGTATCCGCTGATTTATGTTCTTGTTTTCTTATGTAATCACAGCTTCCTAAATGTTAATGACTCCACACCACTCAACTGCCAGCAGGATTTGCACACAAGCCTTGCTTTTCTATGTGTGAACGCATGTCGCTCACGCTAGCAGAGGTGTTGGTGTGTTGAGGAAGAGCAAAGTGAAGTGCTTGGGGCTCCCTGCTCGAGGAGAGGAGCCTGCAGCTCTCTGCAGATAAAGGCAGCAAGTTTGGCTGCTCTGCTCCTGAGGGTTTCAGCACTGGGAGACAAAACTGGGACAAAATGCAAAATGCAGCATCCCGAGATCCAGGTCTGAGCTGGAAGGCTGTGGAAGGAGCTCGAGCCCTGCAGCAGCCCTGGAATGTCCTTGCAGCCCGGTCTGAAACACCCAAATTGACATCAATCCACCCATCCCTGCAAATCAACATCAATCCACCCATCCCTGCAAATCAAAGCCAGCAAACAGGACAAAACCCTCTCTATGGAGAGAGGTAACAGCTCCATGGACAATCTCTTCCAAGCATCCACCTAATCATAGAGACATGGAATGGTTTGGGTTGGAAGGGACCTTAAAGCTCATCCAGTTCCAGCCCCCTGCCATGGGCAGGGACACCTTCCACTGGAGCAGCTTGCTCCAAGCCCCTGTGTCCAACCTGGCCTTGAGCACTGCCAGGGATGGGGCAGCCACAGCTTCTCTGGGCACCCTGTGCCAGCGCCTCAGCACCCTCACACAGAAGAGCTTCTGCCTAAGAGCTCATCTGAATCTACCCTCTTTCTGTTTAAAACCATTCCCCCTTGTCTTATGACTACAAAAATCAAAGAGCAGGATCCCTAAAGCACAGAAAGCCTCCCATGTCCAGAGACCAGCGATAGCTGCACTCATTCAGATCACACATCTAAGGTACACAAAGGTAATGGAGATACCACCTAGTGCACATTCAAGCTCCTGACACAGCACCAACACTACTATGCCCAAAAGTTCTGGCTTTCCCCCTTGTCCCCACCTAAATTTACCAGTCTGGGACCAGACCAAAGTCATTCAGCCCATCCCTTTGTCCAAACATGCAACACGATCCCATCACAATGACTTGTGATCACCACCAGGACCAAGTTCATGCTATGAGAAACCTCATTTTGGGGTTCAATCAGGGTTTTAAACAAAGTGTGATCCCCCCTCCTGACATTAGGGTAGCAAGACAACCTGCCTATGCTATACTGGCTTTCTCCAAGGGTTCCTCCCTTTATAAAGTCCCAGGGATTCTCTCTGTAATGAGAGATTCAGTTTGCAGACAGATAAATGTTTGTGACATACTTGATCCTACCACCATCACTAACACTTGCGCAGTCAACAGCCAAGAAAACACTGACACAAACTAAACCCAAGTTATTTTAACTCTGCCTCAAGTTATTTTAACTCCCTGGGGAATCCAGCCAAGACGTTTGCCCTCCCCACAATCAGCTGCCCCAGGCTTCAATGCACAGCATAGACTTGAAGCTGACCCCTAAGATGTTTAAACATTCATCCTTCTTTCCCCCCCTCACAGAGAAATGCATCTCCCAAATTAAAGGTTACCTGGAGATTACAGCAGTGCTGCATGAGATGAGCAGAGCATCATTTCTCTTTATCAGACCTTGTGTTGGGCTCATGCTGCTCCAGCCTCCAGCCTGCTTGTTGCTTCCGATAAAGCATTCTGAACGAAGGTCCCGCTTAGAAATGCTTTATGCATATGTATTAAATGATTATTAGAAGCAATGACTGCGCATTCTTTAAGAGCTTATTGTAAATCATCACACAATAAAATACATCAATGAGAGACTCTCAACCACTGATGCTTTAGTAAGGTGCAATAAAAACATGTATTGGAGCTTGTAATGTTGCTGAGTGTAGCTACATGCAGTTTTGAGGAACCCATTTAAGTATGTTTGATGCCTTTAGCCTGCAAGTACTAAAACAAGGATACACCCCATGAGGGCTGGAAGCAAGGGGGGCTGCTGTTGTTTGCGGATGCTCAACCCCATGAGACTCAAGGAAAACCCTCCATTAAAACATGGCAATAAGGGAAACCTACGGCATCCCAAGTGCTGGGAAAGAAGAGGTTACGCAGCAAAGGCCAAGCACCAGATTCCACAGGGAACTTGCTTCCAGCAGGCTTTTGCCAGACGAAACTCCAAAGTTTCTGGGGTTTTTTGTGCATAAGGAGCCTGGCACATCCAAACCCTGCGGCTCGGATAGCGGGCAATGACGGCTGCGTTTGAAACAGAGGGAAAGAGTCAGGACCCATCCCTGCATCGCAGTGGATCGCCTCCATGCCCGGGTCACCCAGGAAAGCCCCAGCACATGGGCAATTTTCAATTCAATCAGCTGGAAAACTGCAGCATCTTCCTTTGGCTGGGGTGAGAGAGGAGCAAGCCAGATTCCGAGCTGCTCAGTAACCCTTGTTTCTCTGAGTCCTTACTTCAGGCTCCTCTGAAGACAGACAAACCATGTGTAGGAGCAGAGGAGCTGGGTGAAACGCTGCCTCCAACGTGAAATAGGAACAAGGAATACCTGCAGACTGCAGCAATTGGCTCCAAGTAACCTCTGCTGAGAGATGGAAAGAGGGTTCAGCAAAGTAAACACAGGGCAGGTGGCTCATGAGAGCTGCTTTCATGTTGCAAAACTACTTCCCTCCATCATTTCTCTGAAGAGGGGAATTCTGCCTCGCAGGGAAGAGTGAACCCGGATGCCCAACTGTGTTTTGATGATATCCTTCCTTCCCCAGGTGAAAAGGACTGAAGCAGCACCCGCAATCTGGCCATGCTCACTGAGCCCAACTGATAGAAGAAGCAGCCCCAGTGAGCCTCAACTGTTCTGGTTGTCCTTTGCTTTTCTTTGCAGGTTTCTACATAAGGAACTCAATCCAAGGAAGGAAAAGGCATTAAAATCATGCAAACAGCTTGCACAGCTGAGAAGAGCAGCTCTTGATCTATCCCATTGTTTGCTGGTTAGACATAAATAAGCCTGTGTGCATGGAGACACTGGCATCAGCAAGAGGCTCCCCAGCGCAGCCAACCGGGATGTACAGACAAGGAAGGGTTGTAAAAAAAGCCAGATGTTAATGGAGAAAACATTAACCAGCAATTGGTGGTAGCCCAGCAAAGGAGCTGTGCAGCACTGGGACCTAAAAAGTGCTTTATAAAGTGTTACACCACAAAACTTGCCTTGCTTCATCTGACTAAAAGTGTTATCCCCTTGGAAATAGGTCTCCCTTGAGGCTGCTGGTCCACTCAATGGGGCAGTAGCAAAGAACAAGTTTGAGGCAGGGCTTTAATAGGACTCCGGGTGGCACTGATCCAGGCAGGATGCACGCCCAGCAACAGAGAGCTTTTAGCTCCAGCAGCAGTGCTGCCTACACCAATTAGCACGCTGGTAATTGCTTAGTAAAGTATTAAGCACCAGCAGGTTGACCTCATATTTGTATGGCCTGAAATGGGAGGATGCAGTAAAAGAAATTCCCTGCCAGAGCTTTCCTGCAGTCGGGAATCGTGCTCAGGCTCCTTGGGTGGGAGCCTCCTGACCTTCAGCATGTGCTGGAAACGTCCCCATGTTTCTTGCCTGCGTGTCCAGATGGGTTGAGGGCTGGCTGTGATGGATGGTCCCACTCTACCAGCACAAAAAGAAGCTGCTTTCGCACCTTATGTCCAACTTGCACTACGCGCACTCTGTGAAGAGTGGTGTCAAGTCTGAGGGCTGGGGATGCCTGAAGGCATCAAAAGAGCCCGATATTAAAGTCAAACAAAAACCTAGCCCCAGCAATCCTGTGTGCACTCCATTTCCTGTACTTCTACAGCCAGACTGAGGTTAAGGTCTGAATCAAGTGAGGAACACAGGTTTGCAGAGCGGCCCCTCCTGGCCCCTGTGTGTGCAGCCCAGCTTTGTAGCACCATGAATGAGTGGCTTTGACAAACATCCGTATTTGAGGGTTACCACCAAAGCACACTCTGACCCCCTCTGAGAGCCACCTTTGCCCTCATGCGATGCCAACAAGCTGGAGGAAGTGTGAATCAGAGTTACCAGCTTTCCGAAGCACAGAGGCTGGGGAAGGCTGCAAGAGGAGCATCCGCTTCCCCTCCCTTCCCAGCAGAGCCCATCAATCCTTTGGAGCAGCCAATGCTGAAGTGCCTCCAAATCTCTATTAATCCACGGTAATGTGGCAGCCCCGGACAGCACCGACAAGCAGCTCACTCAGAGTGTCAGGAAATGAATGAAATTAGGATTTGATGAAATCGAATTTGCAGCATAGCAGAGACAAGGGCATGTGCATATGGATCCTTCTCGCATCTCCCATGCTTCGCTCGATTGGGTGGAGATGAATTTACTGAGCGTCCCAGGAGCTGAGCGGTAACAGCATCACTATCTTGCTTTTCCATCTTTAATAAGGACACAGTGATGGCTTGTTCAGGGCAGCTTAGGAGATACCCGCTGTCAATTAAACCTAAATACCTGCCTATGCTTCTTAAAACTCTGGAGACTGCAAAAAGAGGACAGTGCTCAAATCCTGCATCTCACAAGAGCTATGGTCCTAGCCCCGAAGGTCACGCAGCTCCGTTATCCTCACCAGGATGGTGCTGGTTTCCATCACCAACCCAGAAACCCTGGTGAGGGGCTGCTAAGAAGGTGTGGCTGCACCACGGAAGATGAATCCTGGCTGTGGAGCTTTTGCCCAGGGAGCCATTGCCCTGTGTACACGTGCCCAAAGCCTCACCGACCACCTCAAGTTCTCCATCACTCTCATTAGGAGCCTCAACTTCAATGTGCCAAGAAGCATTTATAATGAGTCTGAACGTGGAACTCTGCACAGGAAAACCTGAGTTTTGTACCCTGCAGGTTGCAGGCACGAAGCAGAAAACACCGTCGAGATAAACACGTGGCACAGAGCCCTCCACAGCCACCATCGATTCCTTTGCAATATCAATACTAATAATTAACTGTGTTCCACCGCGTTATGCCTTCTCATCCTCTTCAATGCAGCTTCCTCGTGTCGTGCATTTGAAAGTGAATGTGAGTGGCATAAAACATTAATACTTAGGGACAACATCTAAGCAAACAGATAAAAGCATCCCACCCCTTCCTTTACCCTACTCATGATTTATTCTGGCTTCCCATTCTCCATGCGGCTGTTTTGCAGTGGCAGTGGCACCTTTCACAAAGCACAGGAATACAAGTCCACTTGGAATCGTGACTAAACAGTGCCTTGAAGGATTAAAAAGAAGGGAAAAATCTGAGGTTTTTTTGTCCCCCCCAACCAAAGCCAGCACACTGAATCTGAGATGAAGGCTGCGGTGGTAGAGAGCAACAGTTTGAAACTGCAGAAAGCATGTGCCACGGCATGGGAGGGATCAGGGAAGAACCTTTGTTGTTGTTTTACTCCAATTTGATGGAAGAGCTTGAGACAGCAAGAACAGACTTGGACTAAATCACTGCTGAGGAGATCAGGGATTGATCAGTCTATTGTCTGCTGTGCCTGAGCTAAACCAGCAACTCAAAACCTGTTCTCCCTGTTTCCAGGCTCCAGAAAACATGGGTACATCCTCAAACCTCCTTGGACACTGCATACAGCATACAGCACTCATTTAAAAACTAGTCAGCAAGAGAATCCCTCCTGTGCCAAAAGACAGCAGATCCACCAGAACCACAGGGAAAAGCAGCCTGTGAAACCAGCAGCACACACAGTGACTGCAGCTCACTGAAGCTCATCCATAGAGCCCTCGCCTTGTCCTACTTCGGATGCTTCATCAGCATCGTCATCAGAAGGGAATGACTTTGGTCTCTCCCTCTCAGCAGCTCTCTTATCTGCCCTTTGCATTGCTGTGTAATCTGTTTGCTTGTTTGCTTGCTCTGTCTCTCCAGCTGGAGACAGAGGCTGAACTTGGAAAATATTTGCATTCCAGTTCAAAGTCAGTGGAAAGGCCTCCAGACCCCTTCTTCCTAAAACACGGACCAATCTTTGCGTTTAAGATCTGAGTGCTGCAGAAGAAAGACCAAAGAGAGCCCTCAAAGCCACTTGTCCATGCTGCTCATGCATTAGAACGTGTATAAACCCTCCAAACCCAGGGGCCTGGGGGAAGCAATCCCATCTGCTGCTCTCAGTGCATTTCTCCCGTCCTTATTCCCTTAATCAAAACGGGATTGCTCCATCGCCGCGAGAGGAAGAAGCACGAGCCTGGTTCCCTTTCAAGGAATCCCAAGACTATTTGCAAGGGAGCTCTGTTTTTCCTTGCTTTGCAAGGAGCTCGTGCCTACTGAGCCGTTGTACTAAAAATACCGGCAGTGTTTTGACATTGAATGGTGCCAGAAATATACCCCGTCCGCAGCGTAACAAGGCAAGCATATGCTAGGCTCTATTGCAAGGTCTTCTCCAAAAGCCGGGCTGGGAGGTTGGGGGTGGAGAACACGCTTTAAAATAGCATTTTGCAAACTTCTGGGGAGGTTATTGGCAATAGAACATGTAATTCTGGAAACGTCTCGGCAATTAGAAGTGACTAACAGCACAGAGGAGGATTTCCCCCGTTACCTCACTTGGTTTCGGTAATGCGGCGCCTTCCCCGTGCCCCGCGTCCCGCCGCGTGCGATGCTCTGCATCCCTGTGCGCTGTCAATCTGCTGCTTCATTGCTTCTGACGAGCTACCCGGCGCTATCTAATCACTTGTCATCTTTAAGTGGCAATTCCTGCTTTCCCTTTTGTTTCTCCCCCCTCCTCCATGCTGCCTCACCAGCTCCATTAAAGCTCAGCTCTAAAAATGAACACCCACATCGAGACGGAGCCTGATCCAACAAAAGGGCTCCCCAGTCTGCTGAGCATGGCTTTGATGTGCACCTAAGGACTAATCCAGTGCTCTCGCTATTCCCTATATGTCACTAAAAAGCAGCTGATTTTCAGGAAGATGCTGAGGAGCCCCCTGTGGTTTGTAGCTTTGCACCAAGTTTAGCATCTCTCCTGCAGCATCCTCCTGATCTGGTCACAAAGTAAAAGGGCACAATGAGCTTTGTGCCTTTGTGCCAAGAATCTGCAGGAAGAAGGAACTGAAGCCTAAGATTTGGGAAGGAAAAAAGAAAGGAAGGAGTAGCTGGACTTTTGTTAGGGACCCAAATGGGGAGGAGGAGACGCGGAGAAGGGGACTTCAATGTCTTTTTAGTGTTTTATCTACATTGCAGGCTACAGACTGACAGCTCCAAATGAGGAATTGCCAAATGTTGGCCTCCTCGTTGTCAGAGCCCAGGAAAGTGTGACAGAAGCGGTGGGTGTGAATTTTAATGCTTTATTTTGCCTGATCTTCCCTCCCTTTGCATTTGAAGTTCCTCAGTAAATGATTCTAACTTCATCTTTTTTTTTGCCTCCCAAAGAGCAACACTTTGAGTGTTACAATCACTCTGATCTGTAGGTACCTCTAAAGGATGGGAATGGGTAAAAAAGAGCCTCACTACTCAACCTAAATAGCAAAAGTCATCCTTGTGTCCTGAAATCTGCTATCAGCAGCCCTGTGGAACGCCGTTCAAACACCATTTCTAGCTTTGGGCTACAACAGAACTCACCAGAACTCAAGGTACCTTAGAAAAATTAAGGAATGTTGACCCAAGACCCCCGTGGCTTCCAAGTAGGACTCAAAGCTCCATCAAGCAACCTGTCTGCCTGCCAACCCCAGCCCAGAACTGGACCAAGCAACATCATAAAGCTTCTGCATGGCCCAGAGCATGTCCATCCTCTCCATCACCTGCTTGTTCTTCCCCTCTAAAATCGCTGGTAGCTTTGATTGCAGTGTCCACTCAGGAAACCACAGCCTAAAGAGGCGCTTTGGGCATCGCTTGATATGTGGGATGAAGTGTGGACCCCATATGGATGGGTCCACACACACAACCACACAGATGCCTTCCTGCAAAGCATTCTGCCCCTGCAAAACTGCTCAGAAGGACTGGAGATGGTATCCCAACACCTGGGGAGAAAGGTAGGGTCCTTTGCCCCTGTTACCACTTCCTTCTTTGACAGCTCCCATGACCACACCATCATTTTCACCACCACATTGGAGTGGTTTCTGTAGCAGACGGTTTCTCATGACCTGGTCTGCTCAGCTTGCTTCAAAAGGACAGAGGAACAAGATTGTAATGGAAGAAAAAAGCCATCTCCATCAAGATGATAGTGAAGTTACAACAGCTACGCTCCGGCTCGGCACACGCCTCCTGGCTCACAGCAGAGCATGGGAGCAGCCAACTGCGTTGTAGGGATAAAAGCAACGACCAATTTTAAGGCCTGCTCCAGCCCTGACCCGTTGCTATTTTAACTCATCTCAAAGAATGCGTTAAACACAGGCCTTGTCATCCGACTGCTTTTGGATGAAGCAGGCAGCACCAATTCCTCTGTCACGTCACCGCCGCTATTTTGTCCCTGTAATGCCCTTATCTTTTCCATGGTGTTTCCTTTTTCTGGGTTAAGATTCAATGCCACTGAACAAAAAAGCAGCAGCCAGGTCTAATTTATTGAACCAACTCAATTCCACGGCTCTCACTGTGCACTCTGCTTCAGAGGAACAATGAATAAGCTTAAAGAACAATACTCACTCTTAATTAAATGGTGCTGCAAAAAATATGCATTGGTGTTGGACCACGGCCATGCTGCTTGAGATTTATTAAATTTGACAGTTTAATATGCTCTGAATATCCATGCTCCTTCATAAGTAGTGCTCTGAAAACAGTTTAAATATGCTTTCAATTTAATTATACTTCATGCCTACTTCCCTCGTTGTCAGCAGACCAGTGTGCCATGAGCTGACCTCTCCAGCATAGCTCCTGCTAGGAAGGGGGGATGATAAAGCCACCTTTGCTGATGGACCCCGGCGTTCCCATGCGTGGTGGCCACCTCCATCCATGTAGCCTTGGCCAAGGCCACCGAGGCTGCCCTGTTGGCAGAGATCTGGCTGCCCATCGTGCTGCTTTGGTGCCAGGAGCAGCGTCTTTGGTGACGAAGCCGCTGGGCTGAGGCCAGCATCCTCCCACCACTGGCAGCCATTGGTGTTTCCTGGCTCAGAAACACCAGGAGATGAATGGGCACAGGAAGACTTGCTTTCCACGCTTCCCTGCAGCTCCTCTATTTCCACTAAAAATGGGAATCTAGTGTCCAGGCCTATCAACCTGGATGTGGGCTTGATTCAACAAAACACAAGGCACTTTATGTGCCATCCACCTGACTGCACCACACTCTAAGTCAAGGCTTCAGAAATTAAACATATGCTTAAGAGAAAAGGCTCTAATGGGCAATCTCATAATTCCTAGAAATAAGGACTTGAAAATCATTTCTGCCTTCCCCAGCTCCTTAGAGATGTCTTTCTTTGAAAGTTGACAGCAAAGCTACAAAGTCGGCAGCACTTAAAGGCACTGATAGATTAGTTATGCCTACTTTTGGAAGAGGGATATCTAATTTAATCAAACACACTTCAGAAAGCACTAATTGCTGTGGAAGTGACTACCATTTACCTAAAGGGCAACTACACTTGGAGACGCAGAAGAAATGGCTTTGCTTTCATCCCACCACCATCAGCTTCGTTATCTCTGAGAGCTATTAAGGACACCACAAACATAGAGCAACTGCCCCATAATTACAAACCACCTTCTAGGAAGCCAGGAAAATAGGAAGCTGAAGACATGCCATAGCATTTCCCTTTGGTTACATGAGCTGGTGGCAGGCATGGCAATGAGACATGGCTTAAGGGGAGTTGTGTCTCCCTTTCCAAAGGTACAACGAGCTTTGGCGATGCAGGTCAAGAGTCCTTGCCCTAAGCCTGGAAAACACACTCACCTCTGCCCAATCCCTCACATCTGTAGACAAGCCCCGTCTTTTTTAGGGATTAGCAGGATTAGGGAAAAAAAAGACCTGGAAAATTGCACATTTTTACGGTTATGTGAGGAATTTGAAGAGCTTTAAGATTATATCAAGAGAGACGCGTTAGTTCATGCAAGCAGACATCATCAAACCAATCCCTGGATTACTTCCCGCTAGTGAAGGATTTTGGCCTGTGGCTTTTCCTTGTCTGTGAATTGCAACTTTTACAGCACTCTGCAATAGCAAAGAGTGACAATAATAATAAGTAGGCACTTCGTTTTAACCAGGAACTTCTTTTCTCTGCTGCGTTTACAGGTTCCTGCCATGCTCAGTGGATTCATCACCTACTCGTGCTGTGGGCTCAGCACAGCAACTTCAGGCACCTCAGAGCCGCCAATGGGTTCATCCTATAGCACTCTATAGAAAGCTAATCAGGGATTATCTGATGGTTAAGCACAAAGGACATAATGAGGCTGAGTGACTGGCACAAGATCACACAGAGAGCTAATTGCTCCTGGCTGCTCCAGCAGCTCCCTTCCAGAGCAAAGCACGTGCATGAGGGTGATGGAGGGAGGATGGGAGATGTGATCCCAAGAGCTTCGCAAAGTGGTTATTTCATGGTGGACAAGTCCATGGCCATGCAGAGCTCACCCCATCACTGGTCACCAATTACCTTTTAGCAAGGAATTCCTGCCATGTTAATAGCTCCTGCAGGGAGGGCAGGGAATGTGGCACATCCAGAGACGGGGCTAACACCAATTGCAAAAGGCTCTCCTTTGGCACCCTTTAATGACGGAGCACCTGTACTACAGTGACCTTCAGGGAGAACACAGGGGTTGAACTAAGGACTGCCCAAACCAGCCCACCAAAAGCTTCCATTTACAGCCCAGCAGCCTCAGTGCTAAATCCAATATACTTCGGGAAACTGAATTGCCCAGTGTCGTCATAGGCTGCCCTTATTTAATCATGTTAAAAGCCACGGAGCTAGTATTATTCTGGATTAAAGAAGAATAAGGCTTTTAAAAGCAAACTCAAACCGAACCAATCTGCTTACAGAAAAAGCATTACAATAAGTAAAAGTCAAATTGTTGCTATGAAATGCACTCCAAACCAATACAACTTGTCAATGCAGAACTGTCGGGCCATGGGAAGGCTTGCGGAGGAGATGACCTTTCCCCAAGCCACAGTGTTTCCAATCATTTTTAGGACACATAGCAGGTAATTTGGGTCAATACTTAAGACATTAAAGCATGCTATAAACCTTTGGATTTAACAAGCTTTGGGACTTAGCAGGCAAGGGATAAAGCAGCAGAAGTCTACATACATCTCCATACAATGTTACACCCTGGAAAGTCTTGTAATACAGCCTCCTCTGTCCCTTTTTGGGGCAAAATTCCCTGAAAAAATGAAACTTGATGAATAGGGTGAAAATGAAGGGTGACATTGTCAAACTGTCAGGGGGTTTGGAGGTGATGGCTGTGAGGCTGGGATGCAGCGGTGAAATTATCTCCCCATAGCTCTCATCTTTTCTTGGAGCTCCACTTAATGAAGCATGTCTTGAGTGAGCCTACCCCGCACAGAGATGCCATTAGCTTGGCTTTCTCTAGGTACCCAAAGTACTAAAGTACTCCGAGGAGCCCATTCCTCAAATCACATCCCCCTCACCGGAGCCTTTAGTGAAATAAAATGAAAAGGGAGGAAAAAGAAAACCTCCTCCTCTGTGGGCTCCAGACCCTGGAAAACAATCAGGGGGTTAAAGCAGAAATGTCATCTCTCAGAAGGGCCTCCTGGGGAGGAGCGTGGGAGAGAAACACTGCTTCTTCCATATGGTTTTGTGCACAGTGCTGGGAGCTGGTTCTCCTGTTACGCATGGGTGGCCCAGGTGCCTCCGTGCCACGCTATGAAGCTCAGAGAGCTGCTTCGGAAACTATCTGTGGGATCTGCCATCCCAAATGGGCTCTTGGGCACTGGAGGGATGTTTCCTGCCATGACCATGTGTGCTTGGGAAGCTGAGGGGTCTCCTTCAGCCACCTCCTGTGGCTTTGGGAAACTGCCCCTGCTGAGCTCCTGAGCAGGCTGATGGGATGGGGGATGCCCATGCTAAAGGGAGATGCCAAAGACGATCCACAGGGAGGTTTTACTGCTGTGCAAGGCAGAGCAAAGGACAAAGCCATAGTGAAAAAAAGACCAGAAGTTAGAAAAACTGATTATTTTTCCCAGTCCTCATGGTTTTGTCTGTAGTTTAGGGAGGTTTCTGTAGTTCCCTGCTGTGGGACTGATAGCAGCATGGAATTACTCACTACCGATGCATGAACTGACGCTGTTTTCTTGTTTACTCTTTTAAAATCATTACAAGGCTGATGCTACAGGGGACAGGGTGAAATGTTTGGAGCAACGCCTTGTCTTTGTGCAACAGTAAAACAGTGGCACTCTGTGCTCTGCCGCTTCTGACACGCTATGAAACAGCATGAAGAAACGTGTGGGGAAGAAACCCTCTGCAGAAGATTCCCAACAAAAAGCTCTGAATTCTCAAAGTAAAGCTCTGACATACTCAATGGAACCAAATTCAGAAAAGAAAAGTGTTAATTCCATGAATTCCCATCAGGCTTTTTCACAATGGCATGTTTTACAAAAGCAGATGTATTAATGGAGAGCAAACAAACCAATCCTATTCAGTAGAGGTCAGTGGGAAAACTCCCCCTGGTCCTGCAGTCCCCAGTATTGCCTTTTCCTCCCA
Organism: Pezoporus wallicus; assembly: GCF_028554395.1. Taxonomy (NCBI): domain Eukaryota; kingdom Metazoa; phylum Chordata; class Aves; order Psittaciformes; family Psittacidae; genus Pezoporus; species Pezoporus wallicus. The sequence goes on from NW_026640870.1 coordinate 372,171, forward strand.
AACCTTGGCTCAGCCCATGCCTGCAATACTGCAGAATGGCAGCGTTTTGATTTTACAACCAACACTTGTTCTGATGCTCAGATCATCAATTTAAAAGCACTTTGAGACTGCCAGATGATCTACATCAACATTATATACTACTGTTATCGGCAAGGAGCATAGCGATGCTGAAAGACTACGGCAACGCACACGAGGCAGTGCAAGATGCCTTCCGCAGGAGGGTGGAGAGAAGTTAGTGGCATCCTCGGCCATATGGCTGGGATATAAGCCTAAAGCTGAGGCTTGGAGAAAGCTCAACTCCATCACAATTTAATCTAGCTCTCTGGGTCCCCAGTCATGTATGTGATGGGTAGGAGTGAACTGACCTGCTCTTGCTGCAGTGGGGCAGCAGCATGAGGTGCTTCCCCAAAAGCTCACCCCAATGACCGCAGCATCACAGACAAGACCTGCTCCTCTGGATGCTGGAACCCCCAAAGAGAGAATCCTTAAATTCTTCAGTATAAAAGAAGAAGATATTGAATTCCTTCTTGGAAATCACAGAATATCTCAAGCTGGAAGAGAACTTTAAAGTCACCTAGTCCAACCCCCTTCTGCTGTGAGCGGGGACATCTTCAACTAGACCAGGTTGCTCCAAGCTCAGGACAACCTGACCTTGAATGGTACCAGGCATGGGGCACCTACCACCTCTGCAGGCAATCCGTTCCAGGGTTTCACCCACACTGCTGCCCTAAATTCATCCCCCCTTGTCCATGGGGAGACAGGCGAATAGGGTGCACGCTACAAAGCCTAAAGTTCTCTCTTCAGAGAAGCTCTCCAGCATTTGTTGTTCAGAGATCCCCATCACCCCTTCGCTCGTGAGGAGTCCCCTGGGTTTCAAAAGCTAATTTCACACCAAAGAAACGAGGAACCAAGAGCTCTGGCCAGCAGATGTGTGCGTGCCTGCAGCCCTGAGCAGAGCATCACCACCACCACCGAGCCCCAGAGCTGAACACGGGTTCGCAGGGGAGTCCCACAGCCCCCACCTCTTCTGTTTCTGCTGCCTGATGGAGTCTGTACAATTAATACCCCCCTCTCCAGCCCTTCCAGCAGACCCCAACCACACATTGGCACAGGCTCAGCCATTCAAAATGACATTTTCTCCACCAATACTCAGCAACAGGGAGGATTTAGAGAGCAGCTCGACATCTGTGATGACTTCTACCTAAAACATTTTGGTGCTCACACACTCCTATGGGTCCCTGTTGAGCCAAGCAGTTGAGCACGTGTGTGACATTAAGCATTTTAGGCTCAAATCTGTCAGGCTGGGCACATGATAAGTGCTTTCTGAAACCTAATCCTGCCGTACTAGAGCAAGAAAGCCACACAGAAGCTTTTCAATATGGTAAATAACGGTGGTGCCCGGGTACCTCATCTCTGCTCTGTCAGTAAGCAAGGCAGATGGAGCTGCAAAGACGGGAAATCACATTTGTGAGACAGAAAGCTCACCACCATCCCATGCTGGCCACCGAACCCCCCTGGTATTCCTGGAGGCCTTGGTTCTGAGAGCCCTGAGCACCCATGAAGTAGGAAATCAAAGCATTCACGAGAGTAATGTGGGAGGGCAGAGCAGCAGCAGGTAAGTGCAGGAAATGCTGCCAAGCAAAAGGCTCTTGCGTCCATCCTTTAGCACAAGGCACAATAAAGGGACACAGGCAGAGTCTGGGCTTTCTCTTAGCACCCAGCCTCCCAGAGTCTACGCTGACACTAGTCTCCAATTTTCCTTATAAATAATGGATTTCCATGTTGGCATTGAACTACCATGGTGCATGGGGCCATGGGGCAGACCCTGGTGCCGGGGTGCCCTTTACATCTCACGCTCTGGGCTGACCTCCAGCTCTGCCAAGCTGCTGAGCTGTGGTGTTAATACAAAGAATGGCATCGTCCTGGTCCCACACATCCCATCCCCATCTTCCTCTTGCTTCTTCAAACCCGTTTCTCCCCTGCAGCAGCCCCAGGCAACATGCTCTGAACAAACAGTTCATCAGTGCTCACACAAGGGTACTTCTGTTCCTGTGGTTGCTGCTCATCAGCCCCTTTGGAGAACCAAGGAAACAAAACAACATAGAAACCAGACAACAACAAAGATTGCCTCCGTTAATGGTCAGAGACCTTCCTACAGCAGCACTGATGAAGAGAAAACAGCTCTGGTTGCTTTAGTGTCTGCTCTAGCAAGTGGCTCCTGGTCCCCAGGAGATGGAGGTGCCAGCCAAACCCCCTGTCCCACATGCTCCAGCGGATGCTGGGGACAACCCATGCAAACCCCTCCATAGTGGGCATGGGGACAGGCTGCTCTCAGCCACCTGCACCCACTGTTTCCTGCTGTATTATAAAACACATCCTGCAGCATCATAACCGTTATCAAAGCTGACTTTAAACACGTGTATTTACTGTGCTGAACAAATACCAAGCAACCTGTGGGTGGACCAGCAATAACACTGCCACCTTGTGAGACCTTGCAGGGATAACAGACAGGCTGGGGCAAGGAGTTACAAGCCCACATTCTGGGTTTAAACTGAGGTAGCCCTTGGTTGCAGAATACTAGATTTGCAGGATGCAGAGAAGAAGTTTGCATCAAAGCAGCAAGCTGTGGGTTTGCAGGAAAGAAAACCCAATGGAAACCCTCAGGGGGCCAAAAGCCAAGTTAGGGTGGCCTCTCAGCTGGGATATATTGGCCAAAACCTCCCCATAGTGTGAACAGACAAAACATCAACTTACTCATGTGGTTATCCTAAGATTAGGGATGCTGCCGGGAGTACTGGAGCAGGGTGGATGCAGCCTGCAGCTGAGGCCGGGGGAGATAAAGACATGGAGCAATCACCAATGGCCTCCCCGCGATGCTCCATGTACAGAGAGGACAGAGATCTCCAACCAAATATCAACTATTGGCGTGGGCCGCTCGGTTCACACAGCACAACCCCTGCCAGCACATCGGCTTTGGGAAGCCCAGGGATAACCAGGGATAACCACCTTCCCTACGGCACCCGCATCCGCCTGCCCCAGCCCCTTTGCGAATGCCTTTCAACTGCTGCAAAAGGGAACAAAAAAACCAGGGACAAAACCCACGGATAAAGCTATTTTATGCCCAACTTGCTGCTGAAGAACTATTATCAGCATCCTCTGCTTTCACCTCCCCTCTGCGCCTGCTTGTTCCAGATGACTGAATAAAATCAAACCAAACTAAAATCAAAAGAGTTGAGACCGAGGAAGAAATCGCCCCTTTCACATAAGCCCAGCTTGATGGTTTCAAGACCCAGATTGAACCACAATGGGATGGCCTAGATTTCCCAGCTGATTATTGCTTCTCCGGGTTCCCAGAGTGAAAAAGGCAAGAGAAAACCCCCTGTACCATTTCACTCATTCACCCTAAAGCAGATGGATAAGTTAATAAAACAAGTGGCTGGTGGGAGACCAGAGCTGGCAGAGAACTATAATGAACCCAGATTGCCATGAATTGAACACGAAGTTCATTTTCTCCCATCTCTTTTTGCTTTAGAACCCTTGGCACAGCGATTTTGCACACTGTGCCGGTCATTCCTCGGAATGGGAGCACTGCACGGAGCGATAGGAGAGGAGCCTTACTGCACCCACAAGCACCCACTGGGGGTGGTACCGAGGTGATGCTGAAGTGAACACCCCAAACACAGAGCAGAGGTGCAGCAAACACCGGGATCCATCCAGCCCAACACCGGAGCAAACCCAGCAGCAGCCGGTTGGGATACCTGGGAAAATCCAGCCTCATCCTTGGCAGCCAGAGCCAGTCTTAACTTACACGGTAAATCCCAAGGGTTACCCCGTGTGAATTCCCATACATCGCATCTGGAGCACCCGATCCTGTTGGGTATTTGATACGTGCAGCGTGTCACAGCTAAGAATACCACCCGCATTTGAGGAATGGGAATAGCCGTGCCCTGACTGCGCTAACGGGACGGAGCTCACCGCGCAGGGAAGCGCCTGGATGGAGGGTTCAATATTTCTCCTGCATGCTTTGCAATCCGCATCTGAAAGTGTTGCCAAGGGAACACTGCTGAAGCGTTCAAAAAGTACCTGGCAGCTGCCAAATTGGAAAGGGCAACCTGTGTTATGTGGGCGAGATGAGGCGGATGCTGCCACCGCGGGTCCCCCCCAGAGGTGTGGGGATGAGAGCTGCCAGCTGGCACCTGAGCATCCTTCAGGTAAGACTCGCATGAGCCTTCTCAGGTGGCTCTTTGAGCCATCAAAATCATCCCATGAACTGCTGTAGGAGGTGGTTATCAGCCTTGGGAAGCGGCCAGCCCTGGGCTCTCCCTCTTGGCTTCTCTTTTCTCGTTGTTAAACTAAACACATGCTGTCTTGTTCCACCCTTGCATGGTGAGGAATATGCTACTGACTTCAAAGCACTGAGCACCATGAACAAGCCAAGATAATCAGGGGTCATCTTTCCACTCACAGGCAGCCCCCTTGTTTCATTTCTTACATGTCAACCCCACTCATGGGTGTCTCACATCCCCTAAATTCTGTTCTCTTTCACTTGGCCCTATAGGTGAGTCCGTTCAAAAGCAGCAGGCACACATGATACCCTCATATCATTCAAGTCAAGCCTCCTGCTCCATTCTATCCACTGCAAAAAACAAAAGCCATGATGCTTATGCCCTTCATGAAGCACTGGGAGACCCGAACGTGAAAGGGCTGTATAAAACCTGGCAGAGGCTCCCATTGCCTTGCCCTTGCCCACCCAAGCTCACCATGCAACAGGCCTTCCCTGCCACTGCTGCAGCACAAAATGTCTCCATCACATCCCCTCCTTGCATGGCTTTTTTCCTCCTCTGAATAATTCTGCAATCTGCCATTATGAAAACGGAGCTGGCAATACTTCTAATGCTGGCAACCACACAGAGCAGGGACTTGAAAGGCTCTTATTAATTCAGGAACGTCACCATCACCAACAGTGCTGGAAGCCAGCCTGCCAGCAGAGCTTGGACCTTGCCCTATGTGCTCAAGGGCCGTTCACCCTGAGCCAAAGGCTGCACAGGCAGCACTGAGGTTCCTCTCCAAGAGGCATTTTACATATATACTAGTGCCAGTAGATGTTGAGTTGCTGGTCCTGGTAAAGGCAGTAACCTTGTGCAGAGATGCAGCAAATACCCTTATGTCTCATTTGGCTGCACATGTGGAAAGTTAAGTCCAGCACCTACAGCATGATCTGTCTTTTGACTTCCCCTGTCTGCTAATGGAGCTGATGTGTGCAGGAGGTGGTCTGCAGGACTTGGATGGAGGCCACCAGCTCACAACGCATCAATGGGCTGTTGAAGGGTGAAGCCTGGATGCTACCAGAGATAATGAGCTTGACCAAGTGAGCGTAGCAGCACAGAGGTCTTCATCCCACTCCATCAATGGCTCTTTGGGTACCCAAGTCCTCCTGCCGTAGTGGGATGAAGAATTCCAAATGCCCACTTCTCCAGTCATGCCAAGGGCTCTGTGGCTTCTTCCAAATGCAGCCAGCAGCAGGACCAACGTCAGTGAGGTGGCCTGGGGTGCAAGCAGAGAGCACAGGGCACCAGAGTGTCACCAGCAGCCAAGCACAAGCCGGATGCCTCTTCCCAGAGAGCAGCTGCAGCAGGCTGCAGCCCTCATTTCTCTCTATCATCACATTGCTGGGATAACGGAGCTGCGAGGCAAGTCCATCACTCTGGATGACACGTTTTATAGTGGGCTGCACTCTTCATAATAAGCCACTCTTTAGGACTTGGCCACACAACTCTTATTAATGCTAAAGTGACTAATGGACAGAAACCTCCCTGGGCATAAAGATAGGAATTATCTCCTCCTATAAGTATCTCTTTCCATCCCGGACTGTCAGGCGTTGTCTTTTCTAATTGCTTTACCTTTCCTTCTCACTGTCACATTCTTATTATATTATCTTCCTCTCCCAGCAGAGTTTCCAAAAGGGGCTCCGGTATCTGCAGAGATAAAAGCAGCTCCCGCCAGCCTCGGGGAATTCTTTCCACCCACTGGAATGGCAGCAGGTCCCAGCAGGCGGAAAACTGCAGGCGCCGGGATTTAGCCACCCTCTACCCGAGCACTGGGCTTCACACTGAACAGCATAGGAAGCAGCCCTGGTGGGGTGGTTCCTGCCACACATGGGGGTCCCAGTGATGGAAACGTGGGGATGGGGCCCCAGCAGCTTCTGTGAACCAGCCACCCTTCCAGGTCTTTCAGTTCTTGATGGCAGCATCTCACTCAAGGTAATAGCGACGGGCTTTGATTTGTGTCTTTAGGCAGGCACACTCCTCACTTGTGTCGAGCAGGGAGAAGAGGGGAGAAAAAAGCCTGATATTATACCCTTATCTCAACAACAAGGGTCAGCAATTCTTTATACTTGACTGGTGACACGACTTTTCCTTAAAGGCTAAAGGAGATACAATTTCATTTTGCTAAACAAGCCCAGAACAGCTTTTCAGTTATCTCTGTGTGTGACACTGGGAATGCCAATGTGCTCGGTGGCAGAAAAGCAGCAGCAGCGACGATGGAGAAATATTTCCCTCTTTGAAATGTCAGCCAGGCAGAACCTGGCACAGGAGCAGGGCAGGGACTCTTCTGCATCGTGGTGACAGTCATCCCTGTGGGCTACAAACCTCAATTATGTACAGTCCACACGTGTACTTCACTCTTCGGGATGGGCTTCTCCTGATTGTCCTATCACATGTGATGTCCTGGGGTATTTCATTGTTTGCTTCCTTATTTCCCCTCTTTCCCTATTATGCAGGGTCTGTCTTTTGCTAGCTCAGCTGCCACCATAGCAAAGGCCATATGTTTTCTGAGGGATCTTTTATCCAAACAAGGAAAAAGTGGACTTTGAATGCAACAAACCATCCCTGAAGTGTTCCCTCTTCAAACACGAGCCCTATTTCCCATTTTCAAAGGTAAAGCCATTTTCAGTTGGGTTTGTGCGGTGTGGGGGGGCTCAGGTCAACCTTTTTTGACCTTAGTCAACCTTCTTTTCTTCCTTGAAACCACAAAGCATTCACTTCATGGACTTCTTTCCTTTGAGCTGCAAGAAGAAAATCACCGGGACCAACTCGCTCCTATCTGGGGCATCTGTGATGAGGGCAACCAAGAGCTCCCTGCGACAGAGGGTGGCTCCAAGAGCTGACATGCGCTTTCTATGCACATAAAGAAACCGTAGCGTGCTGGGAAAGCCCCGAGCAAGCACAACTCTCACAGCAGCTGTGGATGTGGGGAGGAAACTGGAGTTCAGGGGACAGTGTGGATTACACAGGCTGTGTCTCTAAGTGACGGCAGCGAGCTGGCCCCAAGAGCAGGTGATGCTGTACTGAGCTCCCACATGCATCCCCAGGGGGTTCAGATGCTTCAGCTCTCCCTCTGGAGCATAGTGGGGATGAAGGGCAAGGATCCTTTTGGATCATGAGGATGCCCCACCAAGGGCAAACCCACCCATAGGAAAAATCCTGGTGTCATCACTGTGGTGTCGTCCCCCCCCCCCCAGGAGAAAAGCACATCTCTCACCTAAGCCATGGCAAGAAGAAACAGCAGCGAACACCATGACACAGAGTGTGAGCATCTCCCTCCACCTTCTCAGCTCTGCCACCACACAACGTACATTCCATTTACTCTCCAAACAACACGTAACAGCAAGATAACAACTTGCTCCTGCGATAATCAACACACGCTGGATCTGTGAAAAGCAACTGGCACATCGGAGGCATTAGGTTGGGTTCATCTCCTTACACACACTTCTGTTTCCCACTACCGCACAAGGCAGGCGAAGCCAAGTGGAGCAGTTCTCTCTGCGTAGCTCAGGGAACACGCACAAACACAATGCATCTTCCCCAGATCGATCTGTCATTTGGGAATTAGGAATTTTTTCAGGACTTCCTCCGCCCCCTTTCCCCAGCATCACTTTTTCCTTCAGAGCAACTCGATGGGCGCATTGGGAAACAATTCAGTGCTGAAATGTCTCCCACCAAGCCTGGGAGGAACGCGGGCAGTGGTGGGGAGCTGCCATCAGTCACACCACATGGGGAATGAATGAATGAGCATAACTCTGAGGTCAGGAGAAGCACTGAAAAGGATGGAGCAAGATTAGGGAACAGCAGAAAACTATTAACACATTACTTTCCAGCTGTTTCCTGACGTTGCACAGCTGCTCTAAGGTAGTAGATGACTACCGATACCTTGGTTAGGCTCAGATTTGGGCTATTAATCCCCCATTTCTTGCCTTGATCTGGACGCAAGGGCAAGGAGCTGCAGGGTCCTGCTTCTGAGGGTTCACATCTCAACGGCATTTGGAAGAGGGGATGCAAAAGGAACAAGGGAGGAGTTCATGCCTTGAAGACACAGGGACGTCCCTTCCCAAAGGGCATCGGAGCAGAAAGGCAAACTCAAAACATGAGGAGACGATGCAGCTCCATGGCAGATCCTGCCCAGCAGCTCCTCCATGCTCCCAGGTCTCCTTGCAGCCCACCACCATGACCCTGCCCATGCCATGGCCAGGCTGAGCTCCGGGGTGGGGGGGGCACCCATGAAATGATACGCAAAGCTGCAGGGCGAGAAGCAAAGGCTTTGCACTGGGTTTGGAAGATGCAAAGGGGACAGAGAAGCTTTTGCTTGAATCTTACCCAAGCTCTGGAAACACAGGAGAGCACCTTCAGTGCCTGTAAGGACAAGGGCTGACAGCAGCCTCCAAAGCCAAATGAACTAACAAGAGAAGCCACAGGAGAACATGTGAGTCCGACCTGATCAGGCTTTTCCTCCTGACAGCACGAGGAAACCACTCAGCACCACGAAAGGTGCCAGGCTGTAAAAGCAACGAACAGGAACAACGATAGGTATTTCATTAAAACCTCATACACAGACAGATGACAATGATTATTGCTGCTGCTTTTCTTTTTCTAGTTAACCGAGCCTTTGCTGCCTCAAAAGCAAACTAAGACCAACCTGCAAAGCATGCACTGCACAAACGTGCCCAAGTGACACTAATTCCTTCCAAAGGCAGGGCCCAGTGGAGCATCCCTCTTGTGCCACAGCTTTATCCCCCTTTTCCCCTCACAGAGGATAAGGAGGTTGTAGGCTGCAGAAAACCTTGTGGCCAATATAAAGAATCCTTTTGGAGAAACACAGATTTGTGTCTCCATTGGGAAAAGACAAACATAGACATGGGGAGCCGCAGGGGCATGATCTGATAAGCAGCAATAATAGCAGGCTGTTAGTGTGTGCAGCTGAGAGCTGGATGCCCTCAGATATGGGGAAAAAAGAAAAGCAAGTTAAACCCAACTCTAACAGCAACTGCAAATGGGCTTCCTGTACATTGAAGGGGTGAGGAAGAGAAGCAGGTCCTCATTCATCAGCCTGGGGTTGAACAAGGCACGAAAACCAGCAACATGGGGATTCGCTAGGACTTGAGCCGAAGGAGATCGGGTTTATTTTACTGGCCCATCCTAATTATGCATCTCCAAAGAGCATCGTTTTGCAAAGCTCAGGAGTCAGCCTCCTGTGAACACAAGCAACACCAGGCTCATGAAACACAAATAACCATCAAGAGCCATTCGATTCACCGCTCCCTCCGGACCCGGGCACTGCTACGCGCGGCACTTGGCTGTCCCTGACCCTCAGCTGTCCCAACGGCCATAAAAAAGGGGGAAATAAATAGAAGTAATACCTCTCCCCATGGAGCAGCAGCATTGCCTTCTCATCCCTGACAGCAGCACGCTACAAGGAACAGCTGAGAAACAGCTGAGTAATTGCCTGGAGAAGGGACGGAGGATGGGGAGCTGCGGTAGGGAAAGCCCTTGAAAGATAATCTGGGAGTGGGAATCCGGCACATGTGATGCGAGCGCTGCTCCCGGAGGATAGCGCACTGCTGTTATATCACCCCAAATTACAAGCTTGCAGGACCTAATTTGGGAATGCTGATGCCTGACTTGCGCTGTTGTGGGCTGTTATTCTCTAATAACACCTTATTCTGGAAGTGGCCATGGAGAAGATAAGTGCTGGCGAGCAGGGTACCGCAAAGCCACGGGCGAGCTAACCAGAACCAGCCCGCTGTTACGATGGTGGTCTTCTCTTTATGCAAACCAAATTCTCTATTTTGTGCTAAAGACAGTCATAGAAGAACCATCTCCCTCAGCATCCTGCAGAAGAGACCTACCGCAAGGCTACAAGCACCAGCCAGAGCTGCCCATCCAGCTGCGTGCTTGACTTCAGATGATGGAGACTCCAATAGGGGTTTATTGGTGTGGGGAAAAACGAAGCCACCCCTGAGTTCTTCAGGGATTCCCAATGTAAAACATAACCCTTGGAAAAACAAACCTCCTGGCCTTAAAACTAAATGCACAAACAGACCTGAATCAGTTGTAGTTGGGACCACATCCAGCCCAAAGTTTCAGACAAGGTTGTTGCTTTATCTGACGCACCATCGCGCACTTACACACCGTCCTGCTGTCTTCAGTTCATGCTTGTGACCTACACACACAGACACCCACTTTACCAGCAATAGTCATGTTTTTCCAACACATGTGCACCTCCCGTCCATTCCATTTGCCAGGCTATCCTAACCAAACCCTCCTGAGCTTTCCCCAATGCCTCCTTAACAAGATCTCGTGAATTTTCTCCCATTCATCAACATCCACTGACCACAACAAGCCCTGGGGCGGATTCAGTAGCTCCTAAAGGAAAGCCCCAGCAGCAGCACCAGCTCTCTGCTCACAAGAACTTGTCCTTGATGGACATCACTTTGCTCATGTGGCTTCAGGAGGAGCCCAACGAGCTGAGAAGCAGCAGCACAGGGGCACAGCGGGTGCTCTCTCCTCTCCATCCCACCAGACAAACCACCCACGTGCTGCTCCTCTGCGCTGTGCCTGCACTCCCTGACAACAGATTTTGTGTATAGCCTCCGGCAACCGTGTTCTGCAATAATTACAACTCCTCAGCGAGGCAGCTCCAGTGCTGTTTGATGCCGATTACTTCATGAGCACTCTTTAATTAATGTTCCTTCCCTGCTGCCTCTGCCGCTCACCCTCCATAGAGCTGCAAGGACGCTGCCTTCCGCAGGCTCCTGGTGGGGATGGCTACATGGAATACTTTGGGTTGGAAGTGGGTGGAAACAGCTCAAGCACGCAGACCTGAAGGCAACATCGGGGTCCTGGTATTTTTCCAGGTGCTTTCTTGGGGCTTCTGCTTACCAACACAACCACTGCCTTCCTGCATTCTTAATTACAAGCCTTGTTTCCTCTCTTCCAGGTACCAGAAGCATCATCTATCTTCATTACAGGACCTCATAAATAAGTTCCCAACTGAAGACCATGCTCCCACTGAGCCAAATGAGGTTTCTCATCATTTGATCAATTGTCTAACAGCTTCTGAATAAAACTCCAATGTGAGCATATTTGCTGGTTTTCTCTTCAATCAAGAGATGATTAAACATTGTTTCCTGAGCACAGCATCTGCATGGGAACGAAAAGCCCTTCAGAAGAGACATAAATAGATTCAAATGGGGGGGTTCAATTTGCAGCTCATCCCTGCTTGTCCTCAAAGGGTGAGTGCTAGTGGGAAGTGAAAATGGAGATCCTGGAGCACTCAGGGGGATCCCAGCTGGTGGGGTTAACGGCAAATACACTGGACAGGGACCCAGTCAACACAGAAAGCAAGGTGGAAACAGCAGGGAACATACAAGGGATATCCAAGTCAAAGGAAGATCATAGGATAAAGAAGGGGAAAAAAAGCCATGGAGAAGACAAGAGAGACAGCATCCTCTCGGTGCGCTGTGGAGAGCCCCTGTGCCAGAGGGGCTGCATCACCACAGGTTAGTGAGTGGCTGCCGTGAACTACAGCAGCCCCATGATTCCAATTAGGAATGCAAGGCTCGCTTAGAAACACAGCCAAACTCCTTGTGGGAAGTAAGTGGGTTTGTAGCTATATACACCAGAGAAAAATTTTGGGCCCTTCAAGTGTTATTCTGCTGTTCAAACCCAATTTGACATTTACTCTCTCTAATGTCAGATCTTCAAACCTAAACACTTCAACAAGATTATTTCACAGCCTTTCATTTGCCTTCCTTGATTAAGGTTAACTGGTCCCCCCGGTCTGGGCCAAGCAAACACACGTGAGCAGTGCCAAGTGGCAGAGCAATTCAAAGGGGCGAAGAGCTCCTGGCATATCAACCAGCTGCAGAGAGCAACCTTGCCTCCAAGGAGACTTGGACTTTGGGCACACAAATAGCTGGAACATCATGCTGGAAAAGGTTTGACAATGGGTATGACACTCCCTGGCACCTGAACTGGAGACCCCAGGAAGGCTGGAGGGATGAAGGGATGCACGGAGAGAAGCCGCACCTCTGCTCCCCTGACAAGGCAAGGGGAACAGATGGCCTGTCCACTGATAAGGTTTTATTATCCATGGTTATTTAAAGAAACTGCCCAAATGCATCTACTGAGACTTTGAAAACCATGTTCCACAAGAACAGAAATGTATAAAAGAGCAGAGATTTAACCTTATGCCAGCCACTGCCAAGGAGATCACATCAGCTGAGGCTAATAGAAACCACAGGAACAGCGCTGCCAAAATCATGACTACCTAACTGTAATGGATGGTGGAGAGAGACTTTTTAACAGAGCCTGTAGTGATAGGACAGGGGCAATGGTTTTAAACTAAAGTAGATTTAGATTAGATATCAGGAGGAAATACATTACTGTGAGGAAGGTGAGACACGGGACCAGACTGCCCAGAGAAGCTGGATGTCGCATTCCTGGAAGCGTTCAAGGTCAGGTTGGATGAGGCTTTAAGCAACCTGGTCTAGTGGAAGGTGTCCCTGCCTACAGCAGGGGTTTGGACTAAGTGATCTTTAAAGGTCCCTTCTGATCTGAACCATTCTATGACCCTGATTCAATAACCTGCAATTCAGCACCACCCAACCATACAGAAACTGAGGCTCCCATCCACCTCACCCTAACAGCTGCAAGTCAACACAGTGGGATCAGCAATGGGGTTAGCAAAGGGTTCTTCTCCATCCATCCCCATAGGGGATGGGGCTTTCCCCATCTGAGGCTGAGCAGGCAGGAAAAGCCCAAGAGCTGAGTTTGCTCCTGGGAAAAGGCACAGGAGACACCAGGAGTGAGACCTGCCAACAGCAGTGTTTTAAGCAGGCAATTTTAGGAACTGGCTGTGATTTTGGTAGAACCGGCTGGGTCAACCAAACAGGAACAAACTGTCTCCAGCCCAACCCAGAGAAAGAGCCTTCCCATGGCTGACAATGGAGCTCGAATGAGGAACCGCATCCCAAGGTCATTAACACGATTTGAGAATGTGCTTTCAATCTGGGGCCCCAGTCCTGTCTGCTTCGAGCAAGTGAGAAGTCTGGTTCTCAGCATTTCTTATTTAGTCTCCTGGCAGAAACAGAGCAGGAATCACATTCATCCTAGACTCTTTATTACGGGGGTTGCTAGGGCTCCTTGCAGTTACACACCCTTGTCAGCCCAAATTTCTCCCTGGAAAGAATTAAATTAGGTAAAAATCAGTTTGTTTGCTGAAAAACAACCAACAACCTCTACCCCCCAGGGGTTTAGTTTAAGGGTTCACAAACTCTGGTGCCTTGCTTTGTCAAGCCCTGCAGGCCGCATCCTGCATTCCTTCTGCACCAGTGCACAGGCTAAGTATGGAGGGCTGTTTGCTGGCTGGATTTATCCCTCTCTTCCCAGCACGCGAGGAACGCCGCACCGGGCTCCCATCCTCATCCAGGCTGGTTCTCCTTGCATTTATCCGCCTGGGAAACCCAAGGCTCACTAAAAGTGGGCCTTTACAAATTAAAAGGGAGGTTTAAGATGACAGTAATTGCTTACGCATGCCATCGGGATGGGAAGCAGAGGCCTGAATGCAATTCCTGCTTCAAGGGCTGAGTCACGGGGTGAATCTGGAACAACAGCATCCCCGGAGCTGCAGCTGGAGGGACAGCACCTATGCACTGCAGCCAGGACGAAGGGAGCCGTACAGCCTCCACCTCTGGATAACTACCACCCTCCCCAGCATGTTAATTTGGGGCTGAATGACTGTTTTTAAAGCACTTTGTGACCCCTGTGCAAACACGCTTGGGAAATACCGTCTAAAGGGTGGATGTGGCTTCCTAGCTGCTTCACAGCCTAAAAGTCCCTGGAAAAAGACTTGGGAGCAAGTCCTGTATCCTTCTCCTCACACAGGTACAGCTTGCAAAACCACTGTGCTTAAATGGCTTTTAGGACCAACCAGTTTTCTAAGTAATAAACCAAAGCCAGGCTGTATCTCACTTCACTTCTCTGCCCTATGACTTTGAAGGCATGCAAAACATTGCAATCGAAATGACGGGCCTGACTTTGTTAAAAAGGGGGAAAAATGAAAAAGCAAGAGTTGGGGAAAAAAAAAGGTATAGTGATCCCAAAGGATTTGCAGGGATAAAAACCCCCACACTACAGTCAAGCTCAATCGCACTCCTCAGCAGCTTTTCTGTCTGGGGGGTGAAGCAGCAGAGTGTATGTTAGGTACTTGTCTGATGTATTGATTTAATCAAGTTTCTGTTTCATCTTTGGGTTGTTACCATAGTTGCAAGCTGCTGACAAGGTATAAAAGAGGAAAAAAGAAAGTCACATATGCATAACAATCTATGAAGTTCCTATTTTGTTGTTTAGAGCCCAATTAAATCCATTCCCAAGAGATTTCTAGGGAAGCTGGTTCCTAACCACTCTGGAAGGGAGGTAACAAACCTGCTTTCAACCTGGCAACATGAGCAGGTGAAGTGCAAGCACTGGAATATTGGAACAATCAAATTAAGAGCTTGGCTCCAATCACTACCTCTCAATCCCCACCCCAGTCCACCACATCCTTGTGTTGAAGCCTGCTCCATGGCAATGATCTACAAGCAAGGCCCCAGAACAAAGTCACAGTCCTGGCTTTGCTTTTTGTGTTATTCGTGGCTCCCTGCCTAAAACATCCTGCTGGCTCCAAGAGGAATGCCAAATCCACTGGGAAAAAAGGCATGGCATTCTGAACTTGGAGGACAATAGAGTTTTCAGCTAGCTCAGGGGTGGGAGAGAGATATATGTATATGCACATACATATGTATATGCACAGATCTGAATATGTATATACATCCATATATATATATATACACAGAACATATTCCTTAAATAATGAGGAAGTGAGTGGAAAAGTGGGAGAAAAGAGCTAAAAATGAAACATCAGTGCATTTTTCCTTACATTTTTTAGTTACACCATCACCATCCCCTTCACTACAAATCAAGGCAAAGAAAGGTAAGAGCTCATTGAAATCAGAGAGGGATTTTGACACGGTTTGCAAGTCCTATTTGCAAGCCACAGCCCTGACCCTTCAGAGCCCCCCTCTATACTTCCCCAGCACATACGTTTGGTCCCTATGAATTCATCAGGACTATTTATGGGTGTGAATGCAAACATCAATTCATCTTAACAGGCACGGCAGTGCTGAACTGGCTCAGATTAAAGCAAACTGGGATTTTCTTTGCTTGTGCCACTACGATTCCCACTGGGAATTCTGATGAAGAACTGGCTGTGGGCAGAGGAAGGAGCCTGTCCTTTCGGTGGAGGAGAGGACAGGGTGCAGGCGGGGACATGGGAGACTCAGGGCTCAGTGGGAGCTCCCAGGGCTCCCTCCCTCACCAGCACCACAGGAGATGTGGATTCCTGTTTCCCTTCCAGTCCTGGATCCGACCAGCAGACAACTGCCTAGCTGAAACCAGCCCAGAGAAATGAGGAAAGGAACTGAAGAACGACTGTTTCTCCAGTACATCAGTTTTTGATAGAGGAGGTATCCTTACGTTATCGTATGGACCCAGGGAAGCAATAAGAGAATGCGTGGGGATGGGTTGACAGCCAGAAATCGCTCCCCCCAAAACCAAGATGAACCCCAAAGACAGGCAGTGCCATTGCCTGTCATTTAGGTGCTTGGTGGTCATGCCCTGCCAGCACTGTGCAAGTCCTTCTGCAAGAGCCCAACAGCTCTCCACAGCTGGAAAAGCCCAGGGAAATAGATGCACCTGTGGAAAACCCCCTCCCACGACAGCAGCACGTTTGGCACTGTTTTGGTAGCTTGAAGCATCAACTGAAGCATCACCTAACCTTGCACTCAAGAGGCTGATTCCTCCCAGCTACCTGCACAACATCTGCATTGTGCACAAGGGTGTTTGAGCCCAGAGAGCACCCAGCGTGTGAGCCCATCACATTTATCATCTCTTATCAATCATCACATAAATCATTCCTAGATTCCCCATGCCCTCTTAACTCAGCACTTTGCAGGTCTTGTGGAAAGGCTTTTTACCCCCTCCCAAAGATAAATTTAACCTCACAAGCCTAAATAAAAGGCTTGGTAAGAGGCCTTGTGCTGTTGTGCATGGGAAATGGTGGTAGTCTCAAACACTGCTTACAAAGCTATTTATTTCATGTATACCTCTGCAATTGCCTATACTTGAAGCTATGATTTTCCATGCAGCATTCTAGTTTTCCACCTGGAGAGCTCAGTGTTACCACTGAGTAGAGAACTGCCGAGAAACAGGAAGGGTGAATGCAAAACTACTTCATTTAATGGCCATTCCCCACATGCTTTAAAGCAGTGCTCAGACTTCGATACAAATACACCTTTAGCTTCGTCCTCTCTACTAAATCAATACATTTTACCTTCAGCTGAGGGGAAACACTGAATTTTAATTTAAAGGATTTATGAGGCTATCAAAGAGGAAAAGTTGCCAGCTGGAACCTCTGGATATTGTATTTTGGGAAATAAATTAAGAAATACAAGCTATGATAAAGGCAGCGTGGTTTTGCTTTCTTCCTTCCTTCCCTTGTACACTTTTTCCTCCTTACTGGGTATTTTCTGGTGAGCAGAGAAGTATTAAATCCACCTTGTGGGCCAAGACTCTCAACGTGCATAAGTGTGTTTGTGCAGCACACCCTGCAAGAAAGGCAGGAGACATTTGACTTTCCAGCCACAGCAGGGACCAACACACACACACATCACTGAGGGATCAATGGCAAGAGCCAACTGAGCTGGAATAGAAACCACAGCCAAGGGCAGGTTATGATTATGAATCCTTAGGGACTGCTGCTGGCTCACACTGCGCAACCCTAAAAAGGAGGTTTTGAGCTTGGAATTGTCAGTTTTCTAATGAAACACCCTTAGAAGATGAACCAGGGATGGGGATAGAGACGGGGAGAGGAGGGAAATGATTGAACTTGGATAAAACTGACTGCAGATTGTGTGTCAAACAAATTGGTGCCCTTGTTCTGGGCTTCAGGGGAACTTTTAGTGACTGTTATCAAATAGAAAGTAGGCCACAGGAAGTCTCCCCAGTACCTGAGCTTTGCTAGAATAGGTTTCATCATGGTTTAACTAAACCAGCAGCACTCCCTTGGAATGCTCCCTACAGTATAAATGTCAGATTATTCCAACAGTTCACATGTGAGGAGCTTAATTGAGAAGTCCATTGAGGAAGGAAACACGCCTTCATCACTGGTGGGTCATCATCATTTGATTTCTCCTTTGTCTGAGAAACAATATGGGGGGGTTGGGATGTATTTGACTGACTGGGTCCCCTCTGATACACCAGAGTTGAGATTTGTATCTAGCGATTACCAAAGAGCAAGCTTTTTGTTGCCTGTGAGTTGGAAATACCTCCCCACCCGCCTAGCTAACTGTTGCACCGCTATAATTATACCTTTAAAGTTATCCCTCAGCAAAACATTACTCAAAGATCCTGCAGAATAGCCTCCACTGATTTTTATGCTCACCCACCTTCCAAACCTGCTGCCCAGGAGGCTTAATGCCATAAGTTAACATCTACATGTCAATCCACAGCACAGAGGAGGGAGGGCGAGGAGTGGGGAATAAATACATCTTGGGATGTGCTCAATGACTTCCCAGGGAGAAGATGCCCCCTGCTTGGGAACCATGTGGGAACATACCACATTGGGGTAGCTCATCCATCCCTGGGCATCTGCTGCTTGCAAAGGAGCTCAAACTGCCCAGCAAAGGAGGGGGGAAAAGGGCAAAAAGTAGGGAAAATCCATCTGGTGGCTGAGGGCGTGCGAGTGGCTTTGCTGTTGTATCCAAAACCTGAGCGCAGACCCTCCAGATCCCAAAAGGCAGCTCCGCCTGGGATCTGTGCTCTTAGGGAAGGGATTATGATGAGTCACCCTTCAGCGAAAGTTCACGCAGAGAGGATGGAGGGGGAGCACCAGGGAGATTTCCAAACATGGCAATGTTTGTTTGAAATTCAGCCTGAAGCAGAGATTCTGAAAGATCTATAGAGAATATTTCCTTGTGATTAAGCTCGCTGGCTACTGGGTGTCACGAGCGGGCCAAGGAAGCAGAACTGAGAGCGCTGCAAAGCACAGCGCACGCAGGCATGAAAATAACCCCAGCAATGGTTTCCCTTCCCTTAAAGAGCTTTCTCCCAACAGAAGCAGGTATTTCACGGGTTGGCTGATTACAAGGTGATTATTTGCTTTACTTAACCAGGCCGGATGCTGCGCATCACTTCAACAGCTGTCTCTTGAGCGACAGCCACTGCTTTTCTACACCACGATTTGTGACCTGAGCGCACATCCTTCCCACCAACGCAAGGCTCCCAGCCAGACAAGCTCAGCAGCAAACTTCCTGGCTCCGAGTCATGGAAAACTCAGGTAGGATAATTACGGCAGGTAGCAAATCAAAACGACTGACTCGGCATCATTTCTTAAGGACACACATCGCAGCTGGCAACGGGTCAGGCATAGGGAGAAGGGACAGAGCAACGCACAGCCAAACATTAATACACCAAAGGAATTAGGACTTCAATCTTCTTCTGAGAGAAGCCCGTCAGTCCTAAAGCACTCTTTCAGCACGTCACCTCATGAGCACAAATATGACACGAGCACGTTGCAGTGGGCAAACATCAGGGGGATATTTTGGGTTGAGGTTAAAGCAAGGACTGCGCTCTCCCTGCATGGATCCCCTGCTGTTGTGCAGGTGGGCAGATGTGGAGATGTGTGTGCGGGCAAGGAAGTGTCAGTGAGCCTCTACCAGGCATTCAAACCAGCCCCAAGGCCAAAAGAAGGTAGAAGAAACGGGATGAAGGAAGCTCCTGCGAAAAGCCTGTATTTACACCATTAAGACGGGTCGATACCTGCTCCCCAACACCAGAACAACCAGCAGAGCCGCACGGTTCCAAAGTGCAAGGGGTGAAGCAAAACACAAGCTCCTCGACCCCGGTGTGTGTGTACACACAGAGCAGAGCTGCTTCCCGGGATACAGCAATTAGTCATCCTGCAAACAGCAGTCACGTCGCAATTACGCCGCGATACCTATAATTACTCCTAATTCATTTAACCGGGAAGTTCACTACCTGATGGGGAGTAATTGCGCGCCAGCGCAGCGTGGTTAACGGGGACTACACATGCAAGCATGGGGCGATGCTGAGTGAGCTGTGGGGATGATGAACTGATAACTCAGCTGCTGCTAAATGCACCAAGGAAAGCAAAGCTTTAGGGTTAGCACACTGCAGTGTTCAGCCATCGTGATGGCAGGGGACCCCACAGCATGTAACAGCCATGAGGTACAGAGCAGAGGTTCCAAGGCACTGCCCTTAGAGAGGACATGGGTTTTGGGGGGACAGTAAACCCAGGAAGGGCATTTCCCATCCAAGCTTCTCCTATCTCAGCTGCACATGAGCCTCACATCCCGCATCCCCTTCTCACATCCCTGCTGTGCTGCTGCTGATTCACTGCCTTGCGAGCCCAGTGACAAAGTTTGCCAAACAGAATCTCCTCCAGTTTAATACCAATCCATTTCCCACACACCGGGCATGCATGCTCCCCGCTGCCTTCCCAAACCCTACTGTAAGTTACAAATAGACCTGGCTCATTCACCAAGGGGAAATGCTGGAGGCTGCTGCCACACCAAGAAGAGGGTAAGTGTGAGAACAGCACCAGGGTCCCAGCTCCCCATGTCCAAGCACAGCCGGATGGAGTAGACCATGTTCACAGCAAGTTTTATGGCAGCAAAAGAGCAGCACATGCTACTGGTCTGCCTGGGGAAGGAGATGGTTTCATGCATTCAACCCACTGCCTAAAAAAGCAGAATAACTCCAAGGGCCAAACCTCCGGCTCCTCCCTGACCACAGAGCAAGAGGATGCACACCACCTTGTGTAAAACCTCCACTTCCAGCCTCAGACAGAAGTGTTACTGAAGGCAGTGACATCCAAGCAGGCAGTGCGATGGCTTTCATGGTGCAGAGGTGGCTGAGACTCCACCTAAAAGGGCCTGGGGACCTCAGTGACTTCAAATGCACCTCCACGCACTGCTGGCGTCAAACCCTCTTTGGTGCAAGGCTCATCCTGCCCTTTCCCATGCAGGACTTCCAAAGCGAGCAGCATTCTGTGCTCTCACCCCATGCATGGTCCAGGGGGGGCTGCCCATCACTGCTGCCAGACCCACCTGCCTCCGCTCCCACGCTCGGGGTGCGGGCGATGGGGGGTCCCCATTGGGGTGGGAGGGGGAAGCGTGGCCTGCTCGGCATTCCGAGGAGGAGGAGGACGCATTCCTCCCGTGGGGACTGGCAGCAACGTGCCAAACCTCCCATGGCGCAGCTGTCCCTGCGTGAGATACCTTCCCCCTGCAAAGCCACGCTTGAAGCACGCGCGCAGCAAGGGAGAGGGCAGCTTTTAATGCTCCTTAGGAGAGCAGAGCTCTGCCAGCGCTCGCAGCCCTCCTCCACTGAGTGATCTCGCTTGGCAAGGGCTAAGCAGACACTTTGGGATCGCTCCATGTTTTCCAGCCGTGATGGGATGCAGCTGGAGACCCCGGCATGCAGGAGGTCCCTGTGCTCCAGCTTCTCCACAGCCTCTGCAAGAGTTTCTCGGCCATCCAAAAGGGGAGCTGGGTACCCCGATGCTGCTGCATCCCTCTCCCTTTGGGGACCACCGATAGCCGGCTGGGGCGATGGAGAAGAGGAAGCATCAGCCCGCTCGACCGTCACACTTGCAGTGGGGACAGAAACATCAGCTGAGCCCCGTCAGTTGGAGAGCAGTCATGCTGACATATGTATCTTGTATAAAAGGAAAGGTTAAGGGAGTGCGGGGGGAAAACGAAACCTTCATGACAGTGCACATTTGACCTTGATATTTTCACTGTCGCAGCCAAGGATTAAACTGTCCTATCGAGTTTCTCTGCCTGGGACAGCTCCAGTGTCTTAAGCCTGGGTGTAGGGTGTCTGTGCAGATGTCAGCACCATGGATTGGCCCCACTGCAGCCTTTGGGGTTAGCTGAGCTCAGCCCCATGCACACCATGAAGGGGCAGACGGTGGGATGATGCAGAAATGACCCCATTGCTTCCTACACAGCCGAGATGCGCTGTTTTACTGAGCTGAAGCTTGAGGACTTGTCCCATCCCTGGCAGTGCTCAAGGTCAGGTTGGACACGGCTTGGAGCAAGCTGCTCTAGTGGAAGGTGTCCCTGCCTGTGACAGCGGCTGGAATTGGGTGAGCTTTAAGGTCCCTTCCAACCAAACCAAGCTGAGATTCTATGATTTGGGGATGGCACAAATCGAGCCCAAATCAGGGCAAGGAAAGAGCCTTTCCATCCCAGCCTTCCCAAAAGCAGTCTCGGAAAGCCTGGCCCTCCTCTGCTGACCCACCTGTATGCACAGATTCAGCTGCCGACTGCTCATTAATGCCAGTTAATTACCATAGGTGATTCCTGCAGCTGGGAGTCATGCCTGTACTTAAACTCAGGCACATGCTGAAGCTTTTTCTTACCCAATGCTGTCCAACTAAGCCAAACTCCTCCACAAAACACACGCGCATCCCTGCCCTCTTCACAGACGAACACACAGACCCCAAAGCACAACCCTGCTCCTCTCTCCCCTCCAAACCCCTCCTTTGGAGCCAAATTTGACATTTACAGCTGAAAAGTGCTGAGATAGGGCAAAAATGGCAGCTACGGTGGGAGCAGATGCTGTTAATGTCAGAGGCTCACCCCAGGCTCAGCGCCCACCGCACACGGGTGATCACTCTCCGTGCTATCACTCACGTCACGCTTGTCACTTCCTTCCCAAGCCTTTGTTTTACTGGGGGGAGATGAGAAATAAAGGGAAACCAGCGGGGTTTGATGACTTCCTGCTGGGCCGCTAAAGTGAGGATGCTCCATTGAACACAGCCAGGTTCAGAATCCTTTTTGCTCCATTTCACGAAAGGGAACTTTTCTCCTCTTGTAAATCTATTTAAAAATAGACCCACTACCCATTAATACAACAAGATCAAAGTGAGATTCTTTACCCTTGCCTTATAAGTCCATCTTTTCAAGAAGTTTACAGCTCGGCAGCAAACACACATACTCTCAACTGGATTTTTCTCCTTCCCCCCCCCCCCCCCAACTACTCCATTTAACCCCTTTTAAGCTGTGTAGGACCAGGGACAGGCAGCATCCTTCAACTCCCAGTGCACCCCAATAGCCACAGTGCAGAGAGCAAGAGCATGTGCACTCCTCAGAGCCTCAAAGAAACTCCCAAATTCAACTATTAAAATCCTCACAAATTCATTCAAAAGAATTCTCCAGGACGGGAGTAGGAGAAGGTTTTTCCATGGCATTTTTCCCCGCACTTCCCAGCTTTCCAGGGCACGCTCCCTCCTTTCTGTTTGGAAAGGAAAGACAGAAGTCTTCAAAACGACAGCCTTGAAACCAAGGCTCTTCTGTCGTAAAATAACTATGCCTGTAGGGCTCTTTCTATCATATAAATGCTGGATCAGGCAGTTCGCTGTCCTCTACAGTCTGCAAGATGCCAACACAAAAGTATTAGGCTGACACAAACTCTGTATTTATGGCTCTGGCCAATTGGATAGCGAATCCCCCACGTGCACACACAAGATCCAGACGCAGTTTGAGTTGCTGGAGAGGTCTGGAAGCGCATGGAGCAAGGATTAATTATCCCAAATCACCTCCAAAACAACCTTGGTCCACGGCAGTGATGCTGCATGGACCCATCCCAGTGCTGCTCTGAGAAATGGCTCTAAAGATGAGTGTCCCTGGGGGTGTTTGGCGTTCAGATCCAGCTTTTAGGTCAGAATGAGCCTTTCTGCTCTTTTCCAACCCCTTGAGCCATGCAGGGGGTAGCAGATAAATCACAGAACAGTCTGATGCCCTATGCTGGAGTAATCGGGAGAGCAGGCGTGACGCCGGGTAGAGGGGCTCACCAGGGGATGAAGAGCTGTCAGCTCTGGCATGAACACAGCCCTTGGCAGCACTGAATACAGAGGAAAATCCCGTTCAGCTGCAAGCCCAGATTAGGTCAGCAGAGCTTGCAGTTTTGGAGTGGAAATGCAGATTTCATCACTTCTGAACAGAGATCCACCAGGAAATGCTGGAATACGCAACACCCCAGCAAAATAACTTGGCAGAACTGCACCTCCTTAGGCTGTGACCCACAGGGGGACTGCTGTGGGGCTGCTCAGGGCTTTGGGGAATCTTAGGGGACATGATGACCAATGCCCATGCTATGCAGTGATCTCTAGCACCAACCCTTAGTCCCAACCAAGCAAAGTAGGTCCCAAAGCTGCACCCAAACCCTGCCGTGCTCTTTAGCTCTCTCCATTCATCCTTAGTTTTAAATTCCCTTGAGAGCTTAGATTATTTCTAACAACCATTAGGCAGAAAGCGGGGTTTAGATCTGCTGGTGACAGAGGCCTCTGGATGCCAAACCCTTGAGTTGCAGCATGTGCCATCACTTTAAACACTCATTTCAGCATCCATATTCACATCAACACAGAGGGGCCCCTGCCTTTCTCACTGACATCAGTAATATGTAAAAGCACCAAAGGAGACATCCCCAAGTGCCAATTTGTCTTTGAAAATGCAAAAAGATGTACATCTACAATAAACACGGCTATGGAGGGAGGCCTCAGACACAGCAAGAGAGGCTGTGCTGGCTTTAGCTGCATGGCTAATGGCAAGTGACACCATAAAGGTAGTTTTCAACATCAAAATCGGTCCGCATCTTCTAACGGGGACGGAGGAGGTTTGTCTGACCTCGTTTTAGTCCTATTCAAACTTGACTGGGACTAAGGTCTGAGCTTGGAGGGTGTGGGAAAAGTGCAGCAGAGTGAAAGATGGGAGAGGGATGAAAGAATAAGAGGTGGAAAGGGAAAACTGTGGAAGTGCCACAGTTGTTCAGCGACAACAGTTTGGGGCCCAATGGGCACAGAGTAAGAAAAGGGGAAGGAATCCCTGCCCATGGCAGGGGGGTTGAAACTAGATGGTTTTTAGGGTCCCTTCCAACTTCAACCATTCTATGATTCTATGGGTAGTACCATGGAAAAGCAAGAAGAGAGCCCATACCCACGGCACTTGGGCTTATCTTCATGGGTAACTATTACCTTTCCAGGAGGAATCATCCAAACCCAGCATCTAGAAGCCCATTTACTGCCATGTATGAACTTAACCCTTTAATTCTGGCTTCCCAAGAGTGAGTTACTCCCAACAAATGCTTCTATCAGCGGGAAGCTCCAAAACCAAAGCTGCCAACAGCACTGTGCGTGCTGGCGTGCGGATGCCTATCCCCTCATAACCGAAGTATTCCTTAACTCATCAGTCCCAAGGATGATTCCATGTGCCCACAGCACACACATCCCAAGGGAAACAGGGAATCAACCCCAGCACAAACTGCAGAGCCTAAAGCCAGTGCCTGGCTCCTGCCCCAGCACCAAACCCTTCCTTGCAGCACAACTCTAACTTTCCATGGTGTGAGACTTTGGTAGGACGAGTATGAGACGATGAGTCAATAAGACTTGATTGTAAGATGAATGTTGAAGAATGTGCTCATTAGCCCCGCTGCTCACAATGGCAGGATGTGGTGCCAACTTTCTGACAAAGAAATGCAGGGATTAATTTAGTGACTAACGACACGGAGAATTGCATTACTCCGGTATGCTCCCTGTATCCCAATGTGTAAACATCCCTAACAGCACAAGAGCTTGTGCCTCAAAGAAAGGCACAAGCTCAGCCAGACTTGTGCCGTTTCCTTGTTAAGATGGCTTTTTCTTGCTGCTTTTCCCTTTCAAACCCAGTCATTGGACAACTCCTGAGAACTGGGGTTTAACTAGAACTTAACTTGGGGTTAAATTCCCAGAGGACTATAGGCAAATACTTCAGTGCCTTCTCCTGGTTAAACATTGTATTGTGTGTCTGGCTATTACAGAGCAGTCAACACACTCCACCCTGGAACAGGCTGCACTTCAGTCACCAGCATCTTAGGCCCAATGCCCAAGGTCTTCTTAAAGTGACCTGGATGATGGGATCAAATGCATCCCGATGAAGTTTACTGATGATACCAAAGTGAATGGGGAAGCGGACTCTTTGGAAGGGAGAGCCATCCTGCAGGATGAGCTGGATAGGCTGGAAGAATGGGCTGGCAAGAACCCAATGAAATTCCAACAGAAGCATAAGGTCTTGCACCTGGGTAAACACAATCCAAGAGTGCAGCACAAGCTGGGATCTGCCTGGCTGGGGAGCAGCAATGTGGGAAGGGACCTGGAGAGCCTGGTGGACAATAGGAGTGAACAGCTGCAGCAAAGAACACCAACAGAGTGCTGGGGAACATCAAGGAGGACATTGCCAGCAGAGATAAAGGTGTCATTATCCCACTGTACCCAGCACTTGTCAGGCCATACCCAGAATACTGGGTTCTGGGATTCCATGATCTCTGAAGGACTTGGGAGCTGACCTGAAGTTTCTGGAGAGCAGGAATGCAGCATGTGGAACCAGGGGAGCTGTCTGTGGCTTCTCCAGAGCCAGACAATACCAAAGGCAATATTCACATCCATGATGGATATTAGCTCAACTTAAGGCCGGTGGCTTTATCTTTGCTGCCATAGGAAATAGAAAAGAAAACCTCATTAAGCAGATCACTCAAGTCAGAGTCGCCCTTTAAGATGCCAGTTTGCCTTTCCTTGCCTGTGTTTCTAATTCTCGGGTACCACAGCAAGTCAATAGTTCAAGGCTGCAAAGCAAGTTGCTTCAAGTCAAATATTCAATTGTTATTAGATAACTTTGCCTCCGTTCGGCTGCTGTGTGTAGGTGGGTTGCCAGGTTATGCACGGCACATAGCGCCTGAAATTACATTGCACAGGATGGAGAAAACTCCACTGCAGATAGCCAGCAACTGGATTTATGCATTTGGGTAGGATATTACCAACCTACAAAGACAGAGAGAGGAAGAATATAAACCCATTTGTTTTGATCCTTCCAGCTTTTCATCTCCTTCCTCAGGACTATGTTAAATGATGTAAGCACCATCCCATCCAATATCATATCCTGCTCTAGTTGTCATAAATCTGCCCAGTATCAATCCATCACACGAGCCCTACACAATCCAGGAGATAACCTCATTTGAATTGGGAAGCCTCACATGACACCACTGATCTGTAGCTCCAGCTGGCCTCACTCCTGGACTTTCCCTCACACTCAATGTGCAACAATTAGAGGAGTTTCTGCTTGTCTCCTCTGGATACAGAGAGTTTTGAGCAAAGCATCTTTTAGATGCAAGAAGCTTGCTTGGATTTGCTTCACGCTGAACTACTGTTAAAAGATGCAAGGGTTTAACCTCTTAACCAGGGTGATTTGGGATCGGGGACAGCCACAAGAGATTGTTTCATATGGCAGGAAAGACCCTGGTCAGGATGCTCCAGACTCACTGCAGTGGCTTTCGACCTGCCCATCTGCCATCCCACCCACCAGAGACATCCAGCACCTCTGCAATGGCTCAGGTCCTTCCCAGGAGCATGCTGTGCCACACTGGGAAAGCTTTTCAGTAGCATCAAATATTGTTTTGTGTCCTGAAATAAAACACACACTCTGAGAGCCATTAAACATAATGTGGATGGAGAGCTTGGGGACTTTGCCTTCTCCCATGGAAGACATGGCAGATGCCAATGGATTCGGGTACCTCTGGGTTTTCGGTCAGCTGCTCTTATCCAGCTGGAGATAAGAAGCCTTGATCATGCAAAGTCCAGCTCAGAGCACACTAATACCCATGCTATAAAACCACAGTCTTGCTTTTGCCATCTGCCTCTTGGCCAGTAGGGACAATGCTTTTAGTGTGAGCGAGAGCATTGTCCCTATGGCAGCTGAACCATCTCAACTGGGACTCTGCCTCAGAAACACTTGCACAGCCTAAAATATCTCCAGCGATCTGGTGGGCTCGCATGCGTTGAGGCAATTCACCATGGCACATTTTAATAAAACCAGTGACAAGGAAATTGCTATTGAAGAGGGTCCCCTGGCACCGCAGAGGGTGAAGAGGAAATAAGAATCAGTTAAGGAGTCTGTCCTCGGAAATGATAAATCTACACTGTTGCTTGGGTAAGCAAAAACCAGGCAGCAATGAATTCTCGGGTGAAGCTGGAACAATCTGCAAACACAAACCGGCCTCAGACTGCCTCAAACCCAAACAAAAAATTCCTGAATATAGGCACAGTATGATGCCCATTCATCCCCAGCAACAACCAGTGTCCCACCAGCTTCGCTATCTGCCCCACAGGTAAAGAAACCAAGATAGCTGAAACCTCTGTGGCCATGGAGGATACTGGAGAGGAACAAGCCCTTGGAAAGCTTCCATCACCCCTGCACAACAGCACCAATAACACAGCATGATTATCTGAACTGCCTCCATATCCCTCTGGACCTTCACCCCCTCAGCACCACGGCAGAAGTCTGGGGCTCTGCAAACACAGCACAATCAATCTACTGAGTTTCAAGAGCCTTAAAGGTCATTTAAAATTGCTATTCTCTGCTTGATGTTGAAAAGCATCGTCTAAAAGCAGTGGGTGCTGGAGCTCACAGTAACAAGGGGCTGCTGCTGGCTCTTCTTGAGCTCTTGGCTAGATTTGCAAGAAGGGGCACAACTTCTTAATGCAAACGGGGATATAACTGGGGATGCAAGCACCCGGGGGGGAGGCTTTGAGATCCTTGGGAAGGGATGCAGCTGGATGCAAAGCCATGCGTGAGCCAGGGCACTTTGCCAGCACCTCTGCTCTTTTTATTAAGAGTTTTTAGTCCTACAACTGTTCGGCTTGCCCTTTGCTCCTAGGAATGTCATTGCTTTGAAATAGGGGAGAATCCAAATCCTGCCGACTCCAATCCCTCCTGTGCTGGGCCCAGAGGATGCTTTCCATTTCCATGTTCCCAGCTTGCTGACAACAGAACCTCCCGTGGAAGCTGAAGGCAGGAGGAGCCTCTCACCAGGTGGGTCAGCGCTTGCCTTCATGCTCAAAACCATCTTTCACCGCACTCTACTGCGTTTCTTTTGGTGCTTGTTTTCCCTAACACACGCTACACTTTACATTTTAGAGCGCCAGAGACTGTGAAAACTGTTTACTTCAGTCAAAACCCCAGACTACCTAAAATAAACAGACAAAAAAGGAGTATCTCATTATTTACTGGGAGCTACAGAAGGTCCATTCACTTTGCAAAGCAGCCGGCTGCAGGAAAGCACTTATTAAAAACACCCAAACCAATAAACACAACCCCAACTCATTTATCCAAGCTTTGCAGCTATTATTTGGCATTTTCTTTCCCCAGCCACACAAATCTGATTCATTACTTATTTACAGTACGGCCCCCAGCCCAGGTCCTCCTGCTTAGTGGCTACGCATAGAATGGGAGAAACAAGAGGAGAGAAAAGGGGAGCAGCTGCTCTCCAGAGAAACCCCAACACAGTTCAAGTGGAGAATTTCATATCTCTCAAGCAGCCCAGCTCAATACGCAATAAATTCATCTGTCTCACCTCTGTTGCACTAAGTCACTGCATTTTCCCCCTCTTCCTTACTCCTGCAAGTACTGGAGGTGGCAGCTCTTTGCTCCACTCACAGGGAGGGTTGCCAGCATGTTGGCTGTTGTCCCACATGACAAAAGCCTGATGATCCTTGTTTTCATCTGGGCCATTGGTTAAAGGCCACCTCCACCCAAATCCCAGCTCTTGCCAAAGAGGCAGCTGACTGCTCCGGGTCTGAGCATCAGCTTCAAACCTGCTCGAAGGGAGCGCTACTCAGTGCGTTGTCATGGCAAAGCCCCTCTTTGTCTTGATGCTGCTCTTAGTGCTCAGCCACCGAATGGGTCAAGTCAAAGTCCCACAAAAAGACTAGAAAGAAATCCCATTAACTCCTCTGGTTTGGCATCAGACCATACTTTTTCGAATAGCCTGATCTTATAACAGTGATATAACAGGAGAATAAGTGAGCTGAGCTGGACCACAACGACCCAAGGTGAAGACGCCATACAGGAGAATCCTGCTCCCAGCCCCGAATCCCTGTGAGCTGCTGCATCAGACATTAAAACACCTCTTTTCACATCCCATGTAGAGCAGACTGGGGCAGAAGCAGTTTGTGTTCAACACTTCTGAAGGCAGAGAAGAGAAGGAAATTAAAAACCTTCAAGCACTACTTTCAAAACTATATCATGAATGGGAAATTTCAAGCTGGCTGCAAGGGGAAAGAGAAGCCAAAGGCAGGATGGGTTTTTTTTTCACTAGCCCTTATTAGGCAAAAGGGCTCTGTAACTATTTATAAGTGCCTCCCCCCCTCCTCCCCATCCAAACCCAAAGCCTCTGGCACAACACCATGAACCTCCTCTGCTGTCGGAGCATGAATGCGGATGTCACAAATTCAAGCTTACAGCATCACCGGCCAACTTTAAGTCTATGAAAAGGCCACAGTCTCCACCATTCCCAGTCATTCTTATCCGTTACGTTGATTAACACCCATCCACAGGAAGATGAGGGAACAGAGCCAACATTATTGCTCCCTCATTGGATTATTTTCCCCACAGTTTTTGTGCGCTGTGGGCTGAAGATCTTCCTCTCTAATCTCTCTGTCCCTTGGGACCCAGGTATTCAAGAGGGACTGGGAGAGAAAAGTGAGCTCAGAGCTCCCAACTACTGCACATGAGAAAAAACCCAGTGCTCCAGTTAACCACGGAAAGCTCAGATCCCTCCACAACTCACACAGAGGGGACCCTGGGTTTGGTTTGGTTTTTCCATGTTATATTCCACTTTGTGTGGGGCCAAACCCAAAACATCCACAGCCCCATCAACCTGCAGGCTACCAAGGAGAAAACCAGCATTATTTTAAAGATGCTGCAGGTTGGACTCATGAGGGCAGATTGGAGCAGGGAGGGTCCCCACTGGCCCTGGGAGGAGATGTCCCCCTTCTACACCAGGGCATCCTCTCTGTCTCAGGGGCTCTGTGGGCTCAGGCTGAGATTATTTGGGCATTAGCTTCCCCCAAATCCCTAAAGTCTGTGCATGGCATTAACAATATGATGGGATGTGGAGGCACAGACAGCTGAGAAAACCTTGCCCTGCCCCATGCCGTGAGTCTGGCATCGATTATGGCAATAAGGACCTTATTTGAGCCCTTCCAAGCACTTTAACGTGAACCAGACCATCCCCAAGGACACTCCCTGGTACACGAACGACAGACGACAGCGATGCCGACCCTTTTCTTCTCCCTAAGCTTTAAAGTTTTTTGTCCCAGTGCCCTGCAAGGCTCGTGCCAGTTAAAGACACTTTGGCAGCTACAGAGCCAATTTAATTGCTGCCATCAACTCGTTCCCAGACAAACGAATTCATTCATGATCCACATGCACTGTGAACATAGAAAACACCCCGGAGTTCTCAGAGCGATGCACAAAGCCATCAGTGGCTCCAGAGCAGGGCGGAGATTTTTAGGGCTGATCACAGATTTCCCATCAAGTATTTAGATGGGGAAGGGGGGGGTTGCTACATGAAAGCATTCACACAAGAGGCCTGCTCCTCTCCACAGCTTGCTGCTTCACCCTCAAAGCACAACCCCCAAACCGAAACAAAAGGGTAACCACTGATTTTGATGGAGCCAGAGGATCTTTGCAGTAATAAAATCTGTTTCTACATTTCCTTTGATGGATATGAACCCGAGCTCTGAATTCAGCCTGCTGTAAACCCACCATCCACTTCCAAATACAGCTTCATGGCTTATTTGCATTATGGGCCCATCAGTCCCGCGGGGAAGCTCTCCTCTGCCTCTCCTTCCAGCAAGCTGCAGATGGAGACATGCAAAATGCCATCCCACAGGCTACCACAGACTTGAGTTGCAGCAGGAAAATATTTCCATTACACTACACCAACACAGAAACTTGTTCCATCCTTTGTTCAGGGATGCTGCTGCAGGGAGTTAGCGCAGATACAGCCCTCCCTGCTCACACACCGGGGCACAAGCATTGAGGGAAAAGGGGATATTCCTCTTTTACCCCTCCAAGCTTCCTTTGTGGTCCAACCACAGAAATTCAGTGAATTCCAGCTGCAGTGTGGTCTGGTTATGAATCTAACAGCATAACTGCTAAAATGTAAGCTCTGAAGATGGAGGATGCTGGTTGTATTGCGTAAAAGTAGATATATAAAAGTTAGCTTCATTTACTAGAGGTGGGAGCAGAGCTTTGCATCGCAAAGGGAAAGAGAAAACCCTTACAAAAGGAACATGTCATGCATTAGCTGAAATCCCACCTGCATTTCAAGTAGACAGATGTTTCTTCCTTTCAGATTTCTAATAATGTCACAGCTACTTAAAAGCCAACTTCCAGGTGGGTTTTTTAGAGGAAACAAGCCCTGCTTGCTATTCCTAATAACCTCTTAATTTCAGTTCGAGCCTGCTCCCCGCTGCTGTGAGCAGGAGGCTGTAGTCACACGCTTATGCAGAAGTACTGGGATGCTGCCACTGTTTAGATTAGAGCCCTACTGGGAGGTGTCTCCTGGAAACACCCCATATATGGATTTCACAAGGAGAACAAAAAGCAAAGAGAGAGCAGTATTTCAGGCTCGGCAGACACAAGCATCCCTGCCACTGCTGCGGGCTGATGCCCCAAATGGGCTCCCTGAGCTGGGAATGGAGGATAGGCTGTGAGGTCCAGGGATGCAGCACTGGGGACAACTGCTGAGGAAGAAGCAGGAGAGAAAGCAGGGCAATTATCTGCTGTTCTCTCAGGGTCCTGACCAGCCTCTGGGTTAGGAATGAGATTGGCAATAGCCTGAAGATGGAACTGGGAGTAACCTAATAAGTGCTAGTGGGAAGAGTTAGAAGGTTCAAGTCCTGTTGAAAAGATGTCTTTCCTCTCCTCCCACCCAATCATTTGATTACTTCACTATCCAGTGCAACAAAATACACAACTATCATGCCACACGTCGGATGACATTAAATCTCCTTTTCTTGCCACTCCTGTTCTGCTCAATGGAAGGAAACGCTGTTCCCTCTGATAAAATCTGCTGCCCCGTTCCCAAACACTGAGTTTGTCCTTAGAAGTCAAGACTTGGGATGTGCAGTTCCCTGGACCATTAATTGGTTGATCACCCCTCGGTCTTCTTGCATTGCTCTGGGTCAGAGCTTCAAAAGGAGAAGGCAACATCTGCCACTGCTGTTTTTAAAGCCACCCTTCCACGTACGAACAGAAACTGCCCTTTTTAACGCGTCTTCCATTTAAAAGAAGCAAGAACTGGAGTGGATAAACCCCCCTCCTCATGTGGTCTGTGAGTTCAGGCAACCCAGAGCCAAATCCTGCACTGCAAATCTGTATCGTATCTAGACCACTATGGAAAGACCCACTTTGCAAAGCCTCCAGAGACATCTCCCTTGCTGTCTAACATTATTTGCTTTGGCAGAACACTGTTTAATATCTATTACCCAAGCTGCCCTAAGCCCAAGGCTGTTTCGCATTCCTGCCAAAACCAGACTCAACATTGAATTGACTGATTAGGTCAAATGCTTTCGAGTACTTGGGCTCATGGTGGTTCCTCAGCCCATCAGCAGAAAACAAGGAAAACCTCAACAACGCCAGGCAGGGCCCATTCTCAGCAAGAATTCCGTGGTTTTCGTCAAATAAGACCTTAAGAAACAAGGATGCATCTGCTCATCCGAAATGACATCAGGACCAAGTCACTAAAAACCACCCCGTTGTCCTTGAATGCCGCCAAAGTGCCATGGGTACATGGGAAGAGGTCTTGAATGGGCAGCTCTTCTGATGCCCTCTTTGCTTTCCTTAGTTCCTTGGAAAAGGAACCAGAGGCACCAGGAAAGAGGCTCTGCCCTGCAGCCTGCCCAAAGCACAGGGCTTTTAAAACATGATGTCTCCTTCCAGACCGGTCTCATGATGCTCTGCATCAGTATTAATGGCTTCTGCCTCATTACAAACTGCATTCTGATAACAAGCTGTCGAAATACCCAAGTTTGCTAAATCTTCCCTTTATCCCTGCTCTCCTCCTGAACTATAAATAGTGCTGGCATTTACAGTGGTACATTCTGCCTTGGTGAAATTTGATTTAAAAGTAAAATTGGCTGGACTCTGTGTTAAATTATCATTGTTCTTCATCTTTACAGATGTCCTCCCCTCTAAACACTGCCTAAACTTGAAGCTAAGAGCAGAGATGCAGAGTGAAGTCATTAGAAAAGATTTCCTGACAAACCTCAGGCATCCAGAAAGGTTCAGTGCACTTTTCACCTGCCCTAGGAGAAAGCCTGGACATCTCCATGCTCTTTACAAGCTCTTGCCATAGCTGTTCCTGCTCTTCCCCCTGCACAACATCTGCCACAGCTCGCTACCTTGCATGGAGGGAAGGGACATGGTTTGTGCTTAAGCGTGTGGCTTGATAAGAGATTTATCAGATTTTGGAGGAATTCTACTGCAAAGAGGGAAAACCATTAAATTTTCATGGAATCCTTTTTGCTTTGAAAGCTTTCTCCCTCCTGCTGTCATAGCAAACAGACAGCTTTAAGCAGAGGTATTTGCACAAGTAACAGAAGCTTTCCCAGCACAGGGCTCACTATTAAATACTTTTTTGACCTCTACAAGCTGCCCCTTTATTCCCAGTGCTCACCACACTCACAGGTGAACCCGTGGATATCCTGATTTCCTTGCAAAGTTATTTAACAGCAGCGCAGACCAGCAAAGCCCTGCTGGGTCGGTGATGATGTAGGTGATGTGACTCGATGCTGCAGTGGCTTCTGGAGCATCCCCAGCACCCACAGCCAGGTAGGCACCGTGCCAGCCACCAGCAGGGACTCAGGCTGCTCGCAGGCACATCCACGGATGCTGTTTCCACATCCCTCTCTTCCAAAAATACACAACCGCGAACAACACGAGCCATTCATGCATCTTTCTCAGCAAACAACAAAAGAAATCACTGACATTCCTGGCAGAGTTTATTAGCAGCAGAGTTTATTATTGCTCCTGCTGCTGTGACACCCTGAAGCTCTCCAGACTCCATCCATAGGTTGGGTAACCTTCACTTCCAGAGGGAAAACCACGGGCTGGTGATTAATGCCTACGCCTGGGACTGCAGCGCAACTCCCTGCACCGCTATGTTTGACCTCAAATAAATTACTACCTCATTCAAGTCTCCAACCTGCCAAGAAAGGACAGCAGGACTCCCCCTCCCCAGGGGGCTCTTCAAGATAAATACATTAAAAATGGTGAGATACGGTGTCAGTGGGGATTATATAAATAGCTCTCAGGCTCTTTTCTGCTCCCAACTCGACCTCAGACGCAGAATAACTGCAGTCAGTACATGTTGTTAGTGACACAGTGGGAGCTTAATGCATTTATTTTAAAGGACTTTCCAGGCTTTAAATTGCAGCCTCTGTTGTCCACATACGTCAAAGGCACCTCCCTTGGTTGAAGGGGCAAGCGGCATCACTGAATGTACCCACATGCCCTTTCTTTGTCTTTATGTCAGCACTTACTGTACCCTTCTCTACGCACAAGCACACGCACAGGTACCGTCTGCATTCAGGCATCCAAATGTCTGTGCCTCATCTCGTACCTGATCAATACAAAAATATTACAGGCATCCATTGCCTTAGTCCAGCAGTCTCCAGAATTAAAAACCCAGAAATCTCTTACCTCTGACCCAAGCTGTGATTACTTATTGTAATTCCACAGTGCAGCAAACCTAAACAATTCATTTTAAAGATAAGCTCAAATACAGGTTTTTATCTTGTATAACATTTATATGATTTTATATGTAATATACACATAGAATAAAACCACAAAATCATGGCTGGGTTGGAAGGGACCTTAAAGCTCATCCAGTTCCAACCTCCTGCCATAGGCAGGGATGCCTTCGCCTTCCACTAGACCCGGCTGCTCCAAGCCCTGTCCAACCTGGCTTTGAACACTGCCAGGGATGGGGCAGCCACAAGTGCCACGTATATATATATATATATATATATATATATAAAAATCTATATATTTCATATATTAAATTATCTGCTCAATGAGATGCTGTATTACTGCTATATATTTCCATGAAAACTTCTAACAAGACACTCAGTGCGTTTCTGTGCGTGCTCAAAGTTTTAGGGACACCAAGGATGCTGTAAGGTCCCACAGGGACCCACCCAGATGGTGACTGCAGGATACTGGCAGCACCCATCAGTTCCCAAGCCACCTCATGGGTTCTATGCACTTGCAGGATATTATCTGGAGGCAGTAATCAAAACCAGATGCATCCCTGAACCACAGCCTGTGCCGCCACCATTCTTTCCTCGGCGCCGAGCGCTCATCTGCCACCACACAGCAGAAGACAATGGAAGGAAAGGATCAGAGAAAAAGTGGTTTAGTTTTTAGAAGGCGCTCACCCAGCCAATTCACGTTCTGGATCAGGTGTTAATTGCTGCTCTAAGTGTTTGGCACAGACGGTGCCAGCACAAATATTGCAGATGTCACATTATCTTTGTTTAGTGGGTGAAACGTGCTCCACTCCTGTTAGGGGAGCCCAGCAGAGCTGTTCTGCCACCAGACTTGCCCCGAGGAGAATAAAACACAATAAAATAAACACTGTATTTAGAAACCATTAAGTGCGGGTGACTAAAATGACATGTTGGGAAAGAGAGCCCAAAGGACTTCAAGGAAAGATGTTCATGAAAGCGATGCAACAAAGTTCAGCCCTGCTTCTAAAACAAAACGAAAAGGGTTTAAATGACTTGCATTGCTCTTTCCAAGCGTATTTGCCTTATTCCCACTATTTATTTCAGGCATGGCATGAAACAAGGCTGGTTGGGGTTTTGGTGCAGCAGCCACAGGCATGGACCACTCAACCATACGCTGGGGAAACCTCCTGGACACCATCCAGCTCAGTGCACACATTACTTAACCAACTGAGACTGGGAACCAGGATTCAGCTAGCTCTGTATTGCAGGGACAACGAGGAGAAATAAAGAAGTCCTGGGTTTTTGGTGCTTCACATCAAATACCTTGTTCTCCAGACACTCCGCATAATCTAAGCCCTGCCCCAGCAGAAATAGCATGGCGACCTCATTCTTCCCCCATTCTGTGGGTATAAATCACATTCAATCATTTTACAGGGGGTTTAGAGGGGAAATGGAGACCCCACAGAAAGCTTGTTTGGGTTAAACATCCCCTCCAGCTTCCCTGTGTTTAGACTAGAGCAGGTAACTCAGGCCATGCAGATCAATCAAATCATTCCAAGCCAGGTTGGCGAGGGCTTGGAGCAAGCTGCTCTAGTGGAAGGTGTCCCTGCCCATGGCAGGGGGCTGGAACTGGATGAGCTTTAAGGTCCTTTCCAACCCGAACCATTCTATGATTCTATCACCAAAACAAAGGGACATCCCCCAGCCTAAAACTGCAGTCAGCAGCGCCCAGGAAGAGCACTCCCAACCTGCATAGCGATAAAGCAATATCACAAAAGCCATTACTGCAGTGTTTGCCTGCGAAGGGGTTTTCCCACATCTCCCAAAAGCCGCTTGGATTTTCAGAGGTGACGCTTTGTCAGCGGGGAGGGGGCCGTGGGGACCGCTTTGCTCCCCGCCGCGCGGAGCCACACAACTCGCTGTATTACTTTTAATTAAGAAAGGGAAGCTGGGATTTAGCTGCCTACTTTACCACCGGATCAAGGCTGGATTGCGAGCTAAGGAAGGTTTAAAAGAGGCATAAATAGCATTTCAGCCCTACACAGTCTGCAAAACAGCATTTGATGGAATAAGAAAAACCGGAGGAGGAAAGAACATTTGAGGTTTTCTTGCTTAGCCAAGGCCACTGCAAACCTGGTCTCTGCTCTGTATTTCTTACCCATCAGAAAGACACTCACACAATCAGATGTGATCATTTAGCAAAGCCATCACCCCCCTCTTGATCCCAACTTGTCCTGGTTCAAAATGCTTCTAGAAATCAGCTCTTCCACCATGTCTTTAGTGGACTATAGGCACCTCAGGTTCCCCTCGGTATCTCCTCTGAGCAATTTCTCTTCCATTAATCCCCTTACATCTTCTGTTGTCACTGTATTTCTCTATCAGGGTTCGGCATCAATCCCCTCGTGACAACGTGCATCAATCGCAGCCACTCACCGACTCCACAGATCAGTTTTAACTTCCCCATTAAAAACCATGTTTTCATAAGTGCCAAATTTAATTAATTGCTATCAAACATGAGATCACAGAACATTCTGGATGTGCTCCTGATCACCAGCATCAGCTGGGCGGAAGGGAGCAACCCAGACAGAATTTGCTCTGCTGTTTCTCTCAAGCCCACACAGATACTTTTAATTATCTCCACTGAGCTTAAAAAGAGTCATTTGTGTGGCCACGGTACGTGTGCTAAGCTGATCCATTTATCCCAACATAAGTCTTTCATGCTTGCTACACAGTCGAATGTATATTCCAATCATAAAAATTCATGAATGGAAAGAAAACCAACCCCCAAAACCCCAGATCTGTCAATTAAATTAATACATTGGGAAAGAAAATAACAGGGCAACTGATTCAGTCACAAAATAAGACCAATACAAAAGACTCTTCGTAGTCAAAATCAACACCTAAGGGTTTGCTGGAGGCTGCCCAAGACGTGTCGAGTTGGTACCTATGGGTAAGGGCAAGCAGCACTCGCTTTGGCACATTGAGTGAGCTCAACCGCTGCTAATTTATTGATGGGAATCAATGATGCTGCAGCAGATTACACACTGCTGTCATCTCACATGGCACCACTGCACTGCAAATGGAGAGAGGCACCCTCTGATGACCACGGGCTGCTGGAAATACTCTCCTTGCTAATGGCAGAGGTTGCGTTCCTCTGATTTCTTCTTTGTTGAGTTTTTTTCCCCTCCATTTAGGAGGTAAAAGCAGCCTTTTCCATGACGCACCGTGTCCTGTGCGAGCCTGAGCGGTTCGCTCACTCCCAAATTAGCAGGAGAGGGAAATGTGAGTCCTTTGCAGTCCATGGGAGAGCTTATATAGGATATGATGCCTGGGATGGGAGGGATCTGCAGTGGCTGGTAAGCCAGGAAGCTTAGTCCTCTGTTTTCCTAAGGGTTTGTAATTTTTCATCCTTGGGTAAGGATTTGGAGAGAAGGAAGGGAGTAATTTCAAGATACAAATAAAATAGAAAATGAAGTCATGGGGAAAGGACAAGTCTAATAAAAATCTTCAGCATATGTTCAGTTTGCATTTACTGACTGGGGTTTGAGCCATTCTTAGTTTTAATTCAGAATCTGGGCAACTCTGAGGGAAAAAAAGCTTTAGAAATAAACCCCCCACACTGAATGCAATCACC
This sequence comes from Pezoporus wallicus, assembly GCF_028554395.1. NCBI lineage: Eukaryota > Metazoa > Chordata > Aves > Psittaciformes > Psittacidae > Pezoporus > Pezoporus wallicus. Next base: position 410,812 of record NW_026640870.1, read on the forward strand.
CTGGGGAGAAAGAAGAGGGGATAGAGCCTCGAGGTACATGGATATGGATTAGTTCATACTTTTGCAAATGGAAGATAAATCATCCTGTTACCTTAGAGCAAGATCAATGCAACAAGGCTCCTGAATGCCTGGTGGGTCCAGCACTGATTGTCAAGGGAGGGAAGAAGGTGCAGGTACATGGTCCTTATGCGACTCCTTCCTGCAAGCCTGGAGCATCCTCAGGATGGGATGGATCAGCTCTCCAAAGCAGGCAAAGCCCAGCCTACAGAACAGCGCTGCCAGGGAGCTTTAAAACCACCTTTTTTTCTTTATCAATTAAGAAAGATTGGGTTTTGGGTTTTCCCTAATTAAATACAAGACTCAAGCAATGGGTAATTATAATGTGGAATATCAAAGCTGTCATTTAGGTGTCTCAAAGGGGAAAGCGCAACAAGTGGCAGTTCCACCCCAGCCTCAGCATGTATTTAGTTTCCCTCTTGCTTTGATCTTGCTGGCTGGAGGATATCACCTACCAACCTGGAGCAACCGAGGGCAGCAAAAAGAAGGAAGCAGAGATCAGCTGCTCTGTTCAATGTCTTCCCCTTGCAACCTCCCTTTGAATCCCCCTTCCCTGCTCCCCCGAGACCGACTTCAACAGACAAAACCCAAATGGGGATTGAAAAGGTTGTTTGGTTCTGGTTGACAAAGTAAACGTTGAGCGATGAATAATGAATCAGAGACAGGGCTGGAGTAAATAGATTTATACCCTCAGCACCAAGGAGCTCACACTGAAGGCTGGGAGAGCTCAACAATTAGCATTTCAGGCCCAAACATAGCAGGAAACCACAAACTGGTTAATCCCTCCATAATCCATCTTAATCCAGTGGGAACCTTTGCCTCTTGCTACTGGCTGGGCCATATGAGAGGCTTCTGACTGCTCTTTGCCAGGAAACCTCAGTTCTTAATTGCAGCAAGGTCTCAACCCTGTGGTGTCCCCTGATGTCCCAAGAGGAGGGTTATTTTGCCCCAATTTCACCACAGAAACTGTTGAAAAGGGCAAAAACCAGGGCTAAAAGCAGGGGCAGGACAAATATCAGCTCTTTGCTGTTCAGCCAAGCTCCCAATGTACCCCTGCCACATTCTGAAGGGCCCAGAGTCTCCTGCTTGGCCAAGACATCTCAGGAGAACAAGTCTTTGCCTAAGAACTTGATGTGGAATAGCCAAAATCCCCAAGAAAATCCACACAAAGCCTGGACCAAGATGAGCAAAGGGGCAAAGAACTGGAACCAAAAGGTGGCAGAACACCTGGAAATAAACACCACTATTTTATCCCCAGAAGAAGGGCTCCAAGTTTGACATTCAAAGCTAGATCCATCCCAGCCCTGCCCAAGCTGGGCAATGGCTCTTCCCATTCCAGAAGCCACTTCTCAAAGCCACTGCTGGTTGAAAACCTGGGGAAAACTTTGTGCTGGTTCAACTCTGGCTTTGCAGTGCCTGATCACATAGCCCTACACATGCTGCTGAGCACACCCAGGTCCCCACATCCCAAGGGACAGCCATTAGACACGCGGCCAAGGCAACCCCTCAGCAGGGGGGTGACCTGCACTTCACACACTGGAGAAACCTCCATCAAGGTACAGATGCAAAACCACCCAGATGCCACACACACATACAACAGGCTTTGCTTTTCAAGTCTGAATCTTCCTGAATCAAGCAGTTGTCATTAGGGAAACCTCTGCGGTATTCCAGCAGTGGGACGATGTGCCTGGTGGGCAGAGGTTTACAGAATGCTCTCTTGCAGAAAGCAAACAAACTGGGGGAGTGAAGAGAAGGGACAGGGGGGAAGAGGCCTGTCACATCTGCTCTTGAAATGTCAATTAGAAAAATCAATGTTGCTCTCAATTAAATAGCAGCTGTACAGCTCTTGCTCTTTCTCCCCAGTAGCTCCTCAGCCTGGAGCTTGGCTTAGCAAAGCCTTTGCTAAGCAGTGATCTAACCCCAGCCAGGATGCTGTCCCCTGCAGGTGCCAGTTTGATAAATATATATATATCAAATTCTCCTCTTTGTCCCTTCCCAGGAGCACTCGGAGCTTGCCTGCTTCTGGACCTCAGAAAAGCTTCCCAAAGAAAGCTCAATGCTGCTGATACCCAAGAGGACAAGTATTCCTGGAAGGTAATAATCATGCTGCGGGAAGGGCTTCACCTCCCGGATGATGGGGGTGCTTTTGCTACCTCTGTTCATGCCATGTGCATGTTATTGCACCAAGGCCACCAGCCATCCAAGGTCTACTTCGCCCCAGCTGTGTCCAAACCCAGAACTCAACATAAAACACCAAGCAAAACCATGCCAAGGGGTGATAGAAACTGAGTTATCTCACACAGCAAAGAGCTGCCCATGCCCTTTCTGGAGAGGACCTCACCACCAAACCACCACAGATCTCAGGGTTCACCCTCCATCTCCATCATCCTCACCCCTCTGGGGTCCATGGTGAACCCCACTGGGTACAACTGTGGAGTTACAAAGCCCAAGAGGGTTTGGCGACAGCAGAGGGATGTCCACCTCCACTGCCAAGAGCAGCCTGGCGGCTTTCCTCCAGTGGGGCTTCCCCTTCCCACCGCACACACCAAACAGCAACAAGAACCCCATCTCCATCACAGCCTTCCTGGCCAAAAATAACCCTCCCAGGCATCGCACATGCCATTACTGACCCATCAATACTATTGATTAAATTATAAGGGAAGCCAGCAGGATGAAGAGGCAGCAGGAACTGCTAATCTCATTTCGAAGTAAGCTATAAAACATCACCACTTTGTTGCTCTTGAGCATGCCGATGGCTTCCTCTCCCTTCCGCTGGTCAACCCTGTGCGATCAAACGCAGTAACAGCTTGCTGTCAAAAATGAGAGAGGAGATTTCTCTCCCTTGACTCGGGGAGATGTCCCTTCAGGACACCAAAGCCAGGGAAAGAGGCAGCGGCCACAAGCGCTGCGGAGCAGGGAAAACATCCCGAGTGCCCTGGGAATGAGGACAGGACATCCAGTGCTTAGAGACACGGAAGGTTAACAGCTGGCCTCGGGGCAAAAGGCCACAGTCGATCCAGCACATGCAAAAGAGCGAAGCGGGAGACTTAAGCTAAAAAATGATGGTAATAAAAAACACTGGTGTCATAAACAGCTTCCACAGCGCTCTTCCAGAGCTGGAGTCACCATCCCCTTCGGCATCGGTCCCAGCAGCTCTCATGAGCCTCTGATTGGGGCGGCAGAAGCTGCTGGCTTCATTATTTGGCTTATTTACCTGCTGTTCCTCCAAGGCAGAGGAATGGAGAGCCACCAGCTTCCCGAAATCCCTGGGATAACCTCAGGCACCAGGCAACGCCAGGAGCTCAGATCCCACAGGACCAGCAGCAGCCTGGCAGCGCTGGGATTTCAAACCAACCAATTATTATAATTCCTGGGAATAGCCTTTTGTGAGGCTTTTCTTTCTCAGCCTAACTCCTGAAGTCAGGTGTCTGTCTAGAAATGGGATTTATTTCCTGTTCAAAAGCCTCCAGCCCACATAGGATCGTTCAACCAAAGACGCACAGAGGCCAGGCTGAGCCAGAAAGCCAAAGATGAAAAGGAACATCTTAACATCTCAACAGCTCGAGACTGGGAGGGTTTTATGGGGTTAGGATTTGCTGACTGGGAGAGGTTCAGGGTTTTTTTAGGTTATCATTTAGAAGCCATGAAAGAAATATAGGAAATGTTTACAAGTCTCTTACAATGGGAAAGCTTTAAATTCAGCATCATATTTAGTGATCTTACATTTTCCCTACTGCTTTCTATTGACTGTGAGTAACAAAAGCAGATGGTTTCACCAGCCTTGGTCCCTATCGCGTTCAGTGGCCGGTCCCCACAGCCGGGCATCCTGCTGCAACATCTGGGCTGCCCCTAAAAGCCAAACAGCCACGCTCATTAGTTTAGCTGGGCCGAAGGTCTGCATAAAATTAATAGTTCATGAAAACATTGCTATTAACATTCGTTTTTATGGTGCCTCTCATTAAACAACAAACTGGCTCTGTAATACACGAGGATGTGCTGCTAATCCTAACGCCGGCCGCATAAGAAATCTGTTTGAGGATTTTCTAGTCAGTTTTGTTTGATTAGAGAAAGCACGACACAAAAATCAATTTATGCAGTCCATTAACAGGTTTGCCCCCATCAAGGAACAAAAAAGCTCCACCACCTTCATCTCCCCTGTTGAGCACGATTAAGTTTGAAATGATAGCTTGCAACACCCTCAGCATTCAGATGTTCTCTGAAATACATGCAAAGTCTCTTCTTAATTATATTGCCTGCGTTTCGGAGACAGGCTTCGCGTTCCAACTCACTCATGTGTTTTGACAGGAGTTGAAATGAAAATCTTGTAAAATCTGGATCACGCCAATCAAAATCATCCCTAGGAATGTCATTGACCCGCCAGCTGCATGTGGCTTATCTGGAGGAGGTTCTTTCTGCCGGGATAAGGGACTGAAAATCCCCGTTGATTAGGGGCCAGATCAGCATGTGTCAGTTGAGATCCCCTTGAAGGATCTCAGCCCTCCTAAGGTTCAGCTGTCACTTTTAACACCGAAGCCCATGATCAGGGCCATGCGTGTCCTTTGTCCATCTGTCCTTCACAGAACCCCACTCTGCTCAGCCGCTGCCTCTCATCCCTGCCCAACACCATCCCTCAGGATGCTCCTGCCCTCAACCAGGACATGGCCATTTGCCTTTCAGCTTTTCCCAGCCCTATCAACCAGCCTCTGGGCCACCATTCCCAGCTCTGTCACCCATTTCCTCCTGTTCTTGGCAGCCTTTTCTCTCACAAACAAGTCAGGTCTGCTTCAGGAGAGCTCCAAGCTCTCACATACCTACCCTAAGTGCCTCTACAACAACCAGCTTTTGCAGAGCAGATGACAATATGGCATTACCCGCTTGGAGTGGACTTGTCCCTACAATCAATATAGCTTTGGAGACACATATAACTTCTTATCACAGGCATTCCAAGCTCTCTTTTAGGCTCTTGCAGAGGGTTCTAAAGTCCAGGAGGAGTTCACAAGTGATTTCCCCAAGACCATATGGCAGGTCTGCACAAAAGCAGGAGTCAAAGTTCAAGTCTTTCGATACCAACTGGTCCGCTGTTTCCAACAGGCATCTCCTTTATCCTCCTCCAGTTATCAAAAGTCAAAGTAAACGGTTATCAGTTCAGGGCTTCATTTCAAGTTTGAATTTTAGTTTGGTTTTAGGAGAAAAAAACTCTACTATAAAGAAAGGTTGATGGAAATTTCAAATCCCCAAAGTCGATGCAAAGAAAAGAAACCACACAGTTCCATTCGGAGGTATCTGAGTTGAAAAGTCTGATTATTGCTATTGCTTTTCCCCATGCAACCAAATGAGCAGCACCAAGCTCAAGGTACAGCCTGCTCTAGCACTGCCAACCCTGCATCTTTGTTTAAACATTTGTACCCCTTTTGCCCTCCCTGCTCCACCAGCAATAGAAGCAAATATGGATTTCAGTGGAATTCTTGAGTCAACAGTGTTTTATTAAAGACGACCCTATCGTTGTGAAGAAGACACCACAATCCTAATTACTTCAAGTTAGGAAAAGAAGGAGTGAAAAGTCCACCAATTCCACCGAGTGTTCCTATAAGGTCTGATACTAAGCAGCATAATCCAGGCAATCCATCATCTGGCAGGAGACCATGCGCGCTTCCCAAATACTTCACAAAAAAGGAAATGCGATCACACCCCGCTCCCAATTCCCAATCTTCTGTAAAAGCAATAGAAATCAAACATCTGGGCTGGTTGCGTGCTGGGATTTGGGTGACATTGTGTAACGTGGGAACAGCACCAAAAGTAATCAACAAAATTATCTCCTTGTAAATCACTGCAGTCCAGCTACAATTCCTTTATGTATTCTCTCGCTTTCTCCACGTTTCCCAGCTATGTAGGTTGAATAAGAAACAAAGACCTTTGCAATCCAAAGCCACAGTTACACCAAGAGGACAGAAAACCCGCACCCCAGTAGAGACTGACCTGAATCGCCCCGCACCACACGGTTGCATTTTTGTCTGTATATAATGCACTCGGAACATTTCCTTCCAAAATTGCCTATGGATGCATTTCACATTTAAAGAAAATACAGAAAGAATTAGCATTGACACTGCACCCCATGAATACTAATGGAGCATCTCCCACCGGCTGCAGCAAGGGAGGGATTGCATTGACACTTGCTCCTTTTGCAAGCTCGGTGGGGGACTGGTGACAGCCTGAGCAGGAGCTCCCCAGGGAGAGCTGGGACTTGAACTCAAGGGGGGTTAAGGCACACTGACTGCTTGAGGAGGTGCTGTCTGCCAACTTAAAACAAAGAGGAATTTGGGAGGTAGAAAAGACAGGGTGCCCAGAGAAGCTGTGGCTGCCCCATCCCTGGCACTGTTTAAGGCTAGGTTGGACACAGGGGCTTGGAGCAACCTGGTCTAGTGGAAGGTGTCCCTGCCTATGGTAGAGGGTTACTGGATGAGCTTAAAGCTCTCTTCCTACCCAAATCATTCTGTGATATTATGTAAAGCCCTGGCATGGAACTAGACAGCAACACATTTCATCAACACATTTCATCATAACTGTGAATTAAATGAGGTATTTTCCTATATAAAGGTGTTTCCCCATGTGCCTTGCCTGCATCCCTGCATAACTCACCCTGGCTACCCTCAGCCTCTGAATCTGTGGCTGAGAGAGATCACTCTTCCACTCCTGGCTTAAATCCATCAGCCTGTCACTGCAAAATGCCCTGAGCTTCACCCAGCAATGGCTCCATCTGATGAGTGGAGTGATGGATAACCCTGTTCTGTAAAGCACACAGGAACCCTATGGTATTAATCCAAGGGTTGCCCTAGTAAGGACTGAACTGGGGCTTGACCTGGTTTAGGATGGCTGCACTGGAGACTTCAGATGTGTTGGGATTTTGCCACTGTTCCTTTCCACCCTCTCCCACAGCACATGGATGAACCCGTCACACATAACTCTTCCACGGGGCTTGAGCAAGGGCTGTAGATGGCATCTAGTTGCCACAAGATGATTAGTTGGGCTTGATCAGCCTTGGCCAGGAAAGCAAAGCTTTGCGTGCATGACTCCTTTGGGGTTTATTTGCTTCTTAAGTAATGAAAATTAAACCCCAAGCTGAAATCCAGATGATTTCAGTGGAGACGGAAGGATGGGAAGAGAAAAAAGAGGTTTTCTAGGAAACCAGCCTGATCAGAGAACCTTTCTGAGCCATCTCCTCCAACAAAAAGGAGTTTTGCTGCTGGACATGCTCCCGCATCTCATTCCGTGTCCCATGTCACAAAACTAACTCGGGCAGACAGCTCAAGGACTCGTACGGCTGAGATCTGCAGGAAGAGGCTTTGGGGGGATAAGGGGAGACATGCCACTGCTTTGCTTCTGCTCCAATCCCGCAGCGTTCCCTGTCATCCCCGCTGCTCTGCTTGTCTCGCCATGACTTCCATAGGGGACGGACACGAATGCAGGAGGACACTGCAAGAAGAGCTCCACAAACTGCATTAGCTTTAAAAAGCAGCTATCCTGCCTTTCAATCAAGCAAGCCTGAATACCTAAATAATAAAATCGCCTTTCAAGATGATGTGATCAAAAGTGACATAAGAGAAATAAAGGGGGGGGGGAAGAAAAATAAAGATTAAAAAAGAGATACGGGTTGTCCTGGCAACGGGCATCCCTTTCCAGCACTCCAAGATTACTGGATGAAATAGATGATTCCTAATTAAATTCATAAAAGGTGGCATTTATCAGAGGGTGACCACTTGCTATTTTGCTGTAGAAATGGTTATTTTCTTACAAGTGAAGGGTTTAATAATGGGCTGGCTTTGATCTAAACGCAACACTTCCAATCTCCTTTAATCGAGCAGGGGATTTCTTCTTTCTTCAACTTTAAACAAGAATAACAGGAATTGCGCATAAAGCCTGCATCAGTCCCGCAGATTAAGAAGAACCGGCTGTGAACAGCCTCTCACACGCAATGATATCATTCCACTGTAATTATCCCGGATTTATAACACTCCGGGTGAGATAAAAATCACACACTCACTAAACTGAAACCTGAACCTCGCCGAAAACATCAGCATTTCTCCCAGCCTTGACAGGCTGAGGACTTGGTGCCAATGAGCCAACTGGCAACCTGCAGTCCTGCCCATCAGCCTCTCATCCAAGGTCAAGGACTGCAGAACTGGAATGACAGCCTTGGAGAAAGGCTGCCAGATTTAATAAATCTGCCTCAAAGCCGACCTTTCTTCTCTGGGCACTGCTTGGAATTTAGCAGCGGGCCGAGGGGAGCTGCAGACACAAAGAGAATGGCAACGTCATGGTGGTTGGTGTGGTTTTCCATGCAAATTTTGGAGTCTCAGGAAAAAAAAAGGAAGAGCAAGAAGCACAAGACTGGGTTATGAAACTATTAAAGAAGTCTTAGTGCAGATTAGCATGCTCTGGTCTACAAAAGCATCCCAACAGGGTTCAAACTGCAGTGTGTATGGGTGCTATGAAAAGGCAGCTGCTTAGGAGAGAGAGAATGGCTTCAGTGCATCTCTTAAGTCTTTGAACTCCAGGACCTCTTGAGATAAACAGGCTAAATTAAGCAGCAAAACATTCCAGGCTCCCTAGCAAAGCCCCCTCCGTTTCAGAGCAGCCCTTGCAAAGCAAGGCATCTACATCTACCGATGGCCACAGGACATCGAACCATTTTACAGTGACTCCAAGTGGCCTCCAAGGATTTAAATGCAAAATGGCTGGTTTGCTCCAAACCTCACCTTCCTTTGGAAAAGCAGACAGCTCTTTTGTGTGTGTCTCATCTAAATAAATCTATTTAGAGCAGTGCACATAGTGAACTGGAGAGCACTGAAGAGCACAGGCTAGAAGGCAGGCATTTGATGAAATATTTATCATTCAAAACCAACGTAAAAACAACAAGAAGGGAGAAGTCACTTTTAAAAGGCTTCTTTGCAATGTGCAGGTCTGAGGAAGCACACTGGGAACAACAAAAGTCTATCTGTGAGGGGCAACAAGCAACAGGAGCAGATAAGGAGGCAGATGGAGAGCCCCTTCTTGTATGCCACTTCCTATGGAAGGAGCAGCAGCAAACACCCAGGAGCAGTGTGAAGGACATCACCCACGTGGTCCTCACCATAGCAGGAGACCCTGTGAAGGGAGGAAGCAGGGAGATCATCTCTCTTCCACTCACTGTGTTTGGTAGGAACGTCAGAGCAGGTGAGAGGACTCCAGCAACAGCCCAAGGGCTACCTCAGGTGAGATGGAGGAGCAATGTGCGGAGGGACAGGGAGAACTGCCCTGGTGCACGCCAGGTCAGAAGGCAATGAAGAGCCTCCAAAAGAAAAGAAGGGGAAGTATTTTTGCCCACAGATGCTCCTCTGAGGTGCCACAGAGGCAAATTACTTTCTTCAGGTAAGCATTCAAAAGATACAGTCACATCTGGTAGCACTGGTGTGCAGCGGAATTCTGACCAGCTGTCAGATCCCTCTCTCATTGTGGAGCATGGGAAAAGCATGGAGCAATGGCCAGTCTGGCCACAAGGTCCTTCGCCAAGCTCCTTAAACCTGGTCTCTCCTCCCAGGGCCCTCAGAACTGATGCTCTTCTGACATAGCTTGTGCAGAAAGAGGCTTTTACCCACCTTTTACCCAGAAAGAGGTATAACAAAGATGACTCTGGGCTTTCCACTGCAGCTTTTTTCTCCTCCACCATAAAACTGATGACCTGAACTGGAAAGATTTCAATTCCTAGGGGTAGGACATCAGCAGGACACAGATCTCTTTCCGCATCTTCCCTCCTCAGAGCACCAGGGTGCGTAGGGCAACGATGGCAACCACCCAGCACCCAGAGGCAGACACGGCCCACGCGGTCCCGCACTGGCTTCTGCACCATGATACAAGGAACATAAATGAGCATTGCTTGCAACACTTTATATCTGCACCACCCATTTACTGAGCTGAAATAAGAATATCACAGCAACATTCTGTATTACAACACATTCAGTTTATTTATGAATTTATGATCTCTCAAAGACTCAATTAGCTTCAGTTTACTCATCTGTGAGATGGGTACAGGATCTTGTATCTACTTCAGAGCTACCATCAATCATCAGATAAATTATTCATCATTTTACAAGGTATCATTAGGCATGCTCTTTCATACCTGGGAGTACACATACATGCAGAAGGCTCTAGATGATCACTGTTAATGCTCAATAGCTTTCATCTCATTGATGGAGACCCAGGGAGAAATGACCTCTGCTATCCTTGTTTTATGAAGGAGCCCAAGTCTGACCATGGAATAAGGATTAGGGATTTCTCAGCACTAGCAGTCCTGTTCCTGCTCTCCTGTACTCCCCTAGCTCTCTTATAGCTCAGTTCTTCCACCTCGATTCCTGAGGTTTGATTTATTCACACCTATAAAATGCAACAAAACCATAAATATTCCTGTATGAAAGGCGCTACGAGAGGGAAAAACATCATCATGCCCAAAGCCCATGATGAGAGGTGACTTGGCTTTAACAGATTAGTCAATACAGCCTGGTGAAAAACAGACCTTCTGATGGATTTCAGTGTCTGCTCTGCCTTGAATAGCAAAAGCACTTAAGTGCTTACGCAGACTGCTGCTCCTTTCATTGACAATTTACAACCAGGGCTAGTGCCTGAAGATAGCTGGCATGAGCAGATAAACTGCCAGGGCCCTAAGATACTAAGCATCTATTATTCTCTTTCCCATTGCTTGCCAATGAGACATTGCTGATACAGAGGGTATTTTTGTCCTGTTCCCTTCATCCCATAAATTAAAGCGAGAACACCTCTTCTGAACTGTCCATTGCTGGATCTCCTCGTTCGCTCCGTTTGGGTTTGAACACCCAATTTCCCTGCGGAAACCCAGCTTTCAGACAGCCGGAAACGTGTTGCCCAGACTTACCCCCTCGGAGCAATGCCGGGGAGGTGGCTGGGAGGCAAACCTCTGTCAAGGCCTGCCATTAGAGCTGTGGTCTCTGCTAATGAATTTGTGTTCCCTAATGAGCTGCCGGCGCCAGGCTTTGCTGCCCGCTCCGGAGGACAGCGGCTACCGGGCAATTACACAGAGGCACATTCTCCATTAATGAAATGCACCTCCTTTCCCATTGGTGCCAGAAAGTTGGGAATGAACAGGAATGTAAATGTGGGGGTTTCTTTTCCTTGTTTCCTAACTGCTTTTCGCACATATGCGGTCTGTACGGGGATGCTGCTGCCTGAAATCAGACCTAGCACAAGCAATCTTGCTGTGGTAAATAAAAGACAGCTCTTTACAGAGAGCTGCTATCAAGGAGACACAAGCACGAATCTGGTGTCAGTTCAGCACACCGACCACACAGCGGGATCGAGGTCTCCCCCTTGGGCATCCCTCATTTATCCCCCGTTATCCCTCCTGGAGAAGCCAGCTCCTGGCACCAATGCTTCCCACCATCACGATTAGCTCTTTAGCTGGAGCCGCAGCACCAGGGCTAGCTGATTTTTAGAGCTGAAAATCACCTTTAGGAGGTGAGAAGAGTTTTGGGGGTGCCCAAGATGATGGATACCCACTGGACTCGAAAAATCCCTCTCTGCAAGGAGTGCCAGGAAAATCCTGGGAATCGGAAGCCTGAGCTCACCCAAAAACCTTCTCAGTGAGGAGGTTCAAGCCCTGCTTTTGGCTGTGCTCAGAGACAGCGTCCATCTAGAACATCAGATGAATAACTTAGGATCTGGAGCTAAGCCACTTTTGTAGGACAGGTAATGGGGAGGCTGAGTGTGGCCCTCCCCTCAAAATGCCTCTAATCTAGGAATTTCAGCTCAGGAAGTGCATGGTTTGGGGTAACATTTCAGCATCTTCCTGCTCCAGACCACACGGAAGGAACCAAGAACTAAACACACACAAAAGAACACTAAAAAAATGGGTTAGAGGGGAAAAAAAAAAACCCAAACAAAACCAAAACCAGGTAATCCCTTCATGCAACTAGTTCATCTCATGCCCTCTCCCACCATCCAACCATTCCAGTGCCAGGTATTGACCCCTTCTGCCTGCCCTGGGAGCTCCCACCCCATTTGCGAGGGCTGGAGACAGGCAAAGCATCTTTCAACTTCTCATTCTCCACCAGCTTCACGTGTATAACAGCTCAAAGACCCACAGAGAGCCCAAGCCACCCAGCTAAGCACACAGCCAGCTCAAAGGGACCATGCCACCCTTTGAGAAACCACAGGGCTGCAGACTAATTCCCTTGCAGCTCATTATCCCTCACTCTGCAAATGAGCCCATTCTGAAGAGCTGGGAAGAAATTCCCATATCTCCCAGGCTTTCTTCCCAAAACACCCAGCACTGGCTCACCCCAGACATTGAGTCAGTGAAGGGGAGATGGCAATGAAGAGGAGGCTGCCAGGAGACAGCAAGCACCGACGTGGGAGGCAAAGGTTGAAGCAATGCTGGTGGTGGGAAAAGTAGCACAGAGAATGGGATCAGGTTTGGAATTTTTGGTAAATGTCAAAACTGCTTGAAAAAGGAAAAGTCTCTGGACTTGCAGGAGGTTGAGGAGAGGGGCCCGCAGGTTTGACAGCCCACTTACACCATCTAAATCCCCCTGGCTGCCATAAGAAGGAGCTTTATCTGCCCATCCGAGGCGGTGGCCAAGGAACCAGCCAGGGTATCAGTGACATCCGTTGCCATGGGAACGCTATTACCAGGAAACGTGGCTCAAGGTGGAGAGGAAACCCCAGAGATTCATTAGCAACAGGTTCCCATGGCAACCGCTCCAAACTCATTAATAATTCTCCCTTCCCTTCCTGTTCCCCCCAAAAAAAAATCCCCACCAAACTTCTTGCTGCGCGTGGGTGTGAAAATCCACCGGGAAGGCTGATCAAAAGGAGGGGAAGATGTGCCCATGCATGAGCGGCAGCACGGGGCTGTGCCCCCCCCCACCAGCTCCCCATCACCCTGCTCCAGAACTTGCCTTTTAAATCCATGATATAAAATAGAAGCAAGTGGTGAGGGTGGATGCACCCCATCTGCAGGGCAGCGTCGTGCTAAGGGATATGCTGTGACCTGAAAGCTGCTGCAAAGGGTAAGAAGAAGACTTCTCCATTCAAAGCAAAGGGCAGGAGCAATGTGGCTCCGGTTCAGAGGGTGTTTTCCACCCCCTGCCCGCCCCGATGGGTGCTGCCATCTCCCCTCTTCCCATTCCCTGCCACGCAGATCCACTTTCTACTTGCTAAATTTGCTCGCCCTGGATTCGAGACCGTGATTCTCTTCATGTCCTAAAAACACAGCTGGGCTGCAAAAGGTGTTACTACACAAGAGAGGAGCAGAAGGTGGAAAATATGGGCAAAGTCAGAGCAGGGAGAACGAGACCCAAACTCCAGCACTGCTCCCTCCCTCCTGGCTTTCCCAGGAAACACAACATGCCTGCTCCTGAAAGTCACCTGTCTGGGCAGAGAACTTTCACAGCGCTGCCAGGGAATCTCGCTGTATTCCATGCATCCCGGTTCAGGTGACAGTGAGACAAGCGAGCGTGAGTCTGACCTGGGAGAGGACAGGGAATGAGATGCAAACATTGAGAGGGCTTCGATAAAAAATGAGTACATCTCTTTCTTCTCTGCTGGAACAGCAAATTTACTGCAAATGAGCAAACACCTGTAGTGCGATGCTGCTGGGAACTGCGAGAGGGAAATGGTAAATGGACCAGAAAGAGCATCCCCTATGAGCACCTGCAGAATACACCCCATGGGGCTGGGCAGCATTAAGGAACCCGGGTCTCCTTAATAAACATTTCCTTTTTGCCAGCTGAGTGGAGCTTTTCTTCCTTTACATCTGTTCCCCTTTTGTGGGGCAACAAAAGTCGAAGGGACAGCAATATCTGATCTCTAAAGTACAAATGTCCCTGGGAGGTGATGTCCTTTTATGCTCTAGTGCCTCTTTCAGTCCCCAAAACCCCAGGCAGACTTCAACACATGGAGATTGTCCTGAACTCACAACCCAGCTCATAACACAGGGTGGGAAAAGTATTTGCCTCGCTTGGTTTTGCTGCTATTCCGCATGTGTTTTCTCAAAAGGAGAGCTCTAGCACCTCAAAAACTATTCCAAATCCACACTTCAAACCAGACCTAATATCAAACCTGTTCTTTTTTTCCTATGGATTTCAATGAGACTGCTTACAGGACAATTAGGTAGTGTTTGTAGTATTAAGTGCTCTGGAGCACTTCTGTAACAATAGCTATTCCTCTCAGAGCCAAATAATACTGAATTAACTGTAATAATAGTATAATAACTCAACAAGCCCAGGGGGAGAACGTATGGCTTCTCTTTCTTCAGGTTTGCTTGCTTTACATAAATGAGATACAATCTCTTCTGATAAACTAATAGAAATACCAAACAAATCAAACCATCTCCATGGGTTTTATCCGCTGCAGTTACAATAAAAAGTCTCAGGCAATATTAACCAAATACATCTCACATGCAAATATGAGATCCTAGCCTACGGCTGTCACACTTCCAGGAGAGGGTTGATTTCCTGTACCTCCAGCCTAATCTCCCAGCTGGATGCCAAACACTAAAACTGACATTTTGGCTGAAAGAGATTCAGATAGTACAGATTAACACATCTTGGATAATAACATATTACATATATATATATATAAACACACACATATGAGTTCTTCTGTTTATACCCATGGCAAACTGTGTCCACCAGATTAGACTGCTGATATAAGACAGAAATCTGATTAAAATCAATAAATATTCAGCTCTATGCTGCACCTCTCTATGTGTTAATGTTAGGGCAATGCTCCCTAACTTTTCCCCCTGCAGCATCTCCTCTGGACCAGGAGACCCCTCTTGGGAACACCCGTGCTGCAGCAGTGGAAATATATCTAACGCAGATCTGTTACAAGGTTCCTAAATTACAAATACAATCCTATAGCATCTTGAAATTCTCTCAACAGCAACAGCCACAAACAGATTAACTGAATAATGATATATTCATCATGCAGAAGTAGCCCCGAGCACACGACAGAACAGATCCCATCACACTAGGTGTTGCACAGAGTAGAAAGACAGCCCTTTGTCCAAAGAGCTCCCAACCTAAAATGACTTGTTCTTTCAATTTTAATAAATCTACCCCCCTGATATCATAAAAGCTGGCATCAGAACTGGCTTTCCTTGTAGCAATTAAACGACAAAGGCAAGAAGCTACTTCATAACCTCTCTTTATTGTAACTGCTTGGGATGCAGTTAAAGTTCATGGTAGCAAAGGGACTGAAAAGAGAGAGACAGCAGTCAGCAAATTACCTAGGTGCCAACAGGAAAGCCTTCACCTCTATACATTCTCAAGTCTGACTTGCTTTTAATTCAGTCTGACCAGGATGGAGTCATGTGATGGGTCAAAAATACGTATACTTGTTAGAATGCACTTTGGATCGAAGGAGCGAAGGTCAGGGAATATGCTTCATTATTCACCATAATAAGACTGTGAGACTTGTAGAAGAAAGATATTAATAGTGCTCAAGAGGGAATTGCTTGGCTCACTGCTGTGGATGGTCCAGCTGCGCTGCATGAAGGCAGGACTGCAACAACAGGCACAGGCTGCGGGTGCTCAGGGCCACCCAACATCACAAGGGATGCTCTGCAGTGCAAGAAGGCCCTGGTACCTGGTGGGACTGGACTTGCAGCATCCTTGTCAGGAAGCCCTGATCCCTCACAGGGAAACCATGAAATATGAAACACCCCATTGCTATAAGTCCTGGAGACGACTGTCCCTCTCTCTCCTGTCATGCATTCAGTGACAACCAGCAATGACCCTTCAGGCCTTAAGGACATTGTTTAGAAGGCAAAAGAGAGAGGTGAAATACTGTCAATCGAGTCTCTGCATCTCTCTCAGCTCCAATGTGCATGTGCTCTTGGTGCACACAATGAGTAGCACCTATGAGAACATGTCCTTCAGGAAAAACTGAGGTGTAGAATTGCAAGTTGGCTTTAGAGACATCTATGGCTTCAACCTAAAGCATTACTTCAATACTGCTGTTTAATTGTCTTAACAACTGGAATTGAAAACAACTTAATCTGGGTAGGATTAGACTAAGGATCTTAAATGCTACTTGTTCTGTTCTATTAAACACTGCTGTTGGGTTAATGGAGGTCTTTAGAAGTTGTGGTATTGTAACGCTGCCATGGCCCTGAAGAGCTAAGCTTTCCACGATATCTATGCTGCAATTGCCTCCACTTGCAGACTTCAAATCCTGGTCGACTTGTCCTCTTCAGATGCTCCCTCAAAGGTAGAATGTGAGATGGTTTAGCCCACCAATAGGCCACCTTGCACCATTTCTGCCCAAGCTGTGTTTTTTCCTATAAAGACTTCCATTTCAACACCACCATTCTGGTACCCATCAGCACAGCCAAAATTCACTTTAAATAAGCTGTTTTAAGTCTTTGTATGAAACAGTAATTCCTTTCCTCAAGGACAGTATTTTATCTGCTGCATAATGAGATGAAGAAATCCCATCAGACTAAAGCAAGAGTTAAAAGCGCTGCAAAGGACTGCTCCAGGTTCCCCAAAATCACTCTGAATCTCTACAGTGTAGCTTCAGGAGGTGGTTTCATCTTTCAGCATACAAAAGCCCTGCAGGCCTCTTTCAGTATATAAATGGCCTAAAAACATAGGGAAAGCCACGTCCCTCCTGAGCTCCCACGTGTCTGACTTCATTAGTGATCTTCTAAGGAAGGTTTTCCAGAGCACCAAAACAATGGGAAATAAGCGTGGGGAGATGAGGGAAGACAAGGACTCCTCTATATGCAAAGACTGCTTCAGGGAAGGACCCTTCAAACTGTATCATTACCTTTAAGATGGTTTTAAACGTGAAGAAGTCCAAGTATTTCCCTTTCTCTTTGAGCAAAGCCACGGATATGTGCCACAGCCTCAGCTCTGCATCTGCCTGGCACAAGGAAGCAAACACGGTCCTGAAATCATTCAGAAGTGGGCTACGGATCTCTTAAAACACTCTTTCTACGGAACAGCAGTAATGACAACATGAGCCAAAACCTCTTCTGTCAGAGACCCCGAGGTGCTCAGCTCAAGCCCCTCTCTACCCCATTTCCAGCTGCCCTGAACTTCTGTACATCAGTTCCTGCAGACATCAAGGTGCTCCATGACCCTCAATTAAACCAGAGGCCAACCAGTCCTGAGTGGCTGAAGCAGGCACCTAAAATTCATTCACTCCTATTCAAACTTCTGGCTTTCAAAAGCCTTAAGTGTGCAAAACCAGCGCAAATGCAGCCTCCTGCAAGGTCACCGCCACGTCCTCCCTGCAGCACTGGAACACCAGTAACGGGGTTACTGGAGTCAACATAGACTTCTAGTGGTCGACTTGGGCCCAATGCAGGGAATAGCCATGCAGTAGCTTCCTTCTCCTGCAATCCCTGCCATCATTCAGGAGCAGAGGCGCTCTTCTTGGGACCTGCCTGGGGAATCTTCATGCATGAGCTACAATCCCCTCGCAAGCACTGGGACAAAAACCATCAGCTTTGACTGATGATTTGAACCTGGACTTTGATTCTGAACCCAAAAGCTGGATACTGGCTTTTATCCCACTTAGCATAAAGAGAGCATTTCCCCCGACCTTGTCTTGCTTCTATGCTTGGACCACAACGCCTGCATCCACGTTTCATTCACTAAACCACCCTGGCTTTCTCAAAGCAGCCATTCAGATCAATGTGCTAAGGAAACAAACTGGGACACTGCAGATGCAACAGCATTGAAAAAAAAATCACAACAAACCCAAACCCAAACACACCAAAACCCCAAAGAGACCTGCACAGCTCACAGCAGGCTCAGAGATTTAGTGAAGGTCCTGTGGGTTGGCTGACGGCCACCTCTGAAACCACATAACTCCAAGGAAAATCAATGGTGTGTCGTGCTGCTCTTGCAGACACATCCACCAAAGAGGTGAAGGGCTCTGTGCCTGTGGGTTCCCACTAGGAATGGGGACAGGGACAGGCTGACCCCTGTGGGGACACTGGAGGGAGGAGACCATCATCATGCGAGCGTCCCAAAGGCACTGGGATCTGCAGCAGCTCTCATCTGCCCATGACACGAGTTTGCCCTGAGCTCTGCTGCTCACCCCTGGTTCAGAAGCTTCCCACTTTTGTTCTCTCCCAATTTTACCTCTTTCTCCTTGTGATGCTAAGACAGCCTGGTCCAAATCTGAACTCCATTCGAGTAAGGCAATGCACAGACCCCCTAAAACACACCCTGTCACTGATTTCGATGTGTCTGAGATTAGGTCCATTAGACCCATGGATATTTTGCAATCTCTTTCACACACTCTTCATGCTTCCCTAGAGCACTGAGTGAAAGCTGGTGGATTTATCAGCTGCCCTGTCTCCAAGGATGGAGAAGAAGGAGAAGAAGGTCAACAGTCCACTTGTCTCTTGCACATGGCATCGCAGCACGCTGCAGTCTGGCTGTATTTCACACCCTGCATCTCCATGGCACTGCCCAGCATTAAATACAGCTACAAAGTCAGCATTAAATATAGTGGCATGGAAAAGGAAAGCAAGAGTTACAGGCAAGGAGAAAAAGTTATGTTTTCAGCTGAGATTTAAAGCGAGCTGCTGAGTCAATGAGGCAGAGGGAGTGGAAGGGAGAGCCACAGTGCAACAGCTCCTCTGTCTTCAGCCAGGAAAGGGAAAGACAAACAAATTGGCTCAAAATTGGTCTCCTTAATTTTATAGCCTGCTGTACAAACCTCATCCATCTCACAGCTCAGCTTGCTCAGCCCACGCTGTGTTCCTAGAGCTCTCCGTCCTCCTTGCCCCGCGCAGACACATCTCCTTACCACCCAGAGGCCAAACCACAGAGGGACGAACATGCAAAGAGAGCTGAGGCTCAACCCAAGCTCCACATAGTACCCTTAACAACAACCTCAGCTCTTCCCAACCTCAATTTTCCCCGCTTTGCAGCAATATCCATCCGTTCCTATTAATTCGCTCTCCCAGCGCGCTTATTATTTAAGCTCTGCATTACTTAACTCTCCAACGTGTTCTGAGACACAGTTTGCAGAAAAGGCACTATGCAAAATAAAATTGCATCTTCTGTTCTAATTTGTTTCAGGGGCTAATTACCAGTTTTATTTGGTTTCTGCACACGAACGTGTGCTGCATATTATGTACGGCACAGCTGCCTACCAGAGAGCGGTCCTTGGAGCATCAGAAGTTTCATACTTTGTTTTGAAACAGCATGGGGAAGGGAAATAATAGATGGTCATTAGGCATTGAGTAGGATCCCATTTTTCAGCCTGGTTTTTGGGGGGTTTAGTGTCAACATGTGGGTTTTCCCCATAGTTGTTACCGAGCTGCTGCCACAAGCACGTTAAGCTGAAAGAGGGCATTGTTTGTAGTAGAATGCTTTTGTTGCTCCTCTTAAACCAATATGGAACAACCCCTCTCTTACGAGTTGCTATGGATGCTCTGAATTCATGGGATAGCCGCATCCCAGGTCTCACTGCCCTGACACCAGCAGGAGCCAAACCTAAACCATGCATGGAAACACACTCCTAAACCTGGAATCAGTTTCAGCACAGCTCTAAACATCCAAAGCTGTAAAAAGGATAAAGACAGAAAGATGTGCCTTTTCCCTTGGCAAAAGTAAGGGGAAGAAAACTTCTAAACTTATCTTACTGTGGCTGAAAATAATAAGAGAAACGCACTGATAGATGCCCATGAAAAGAGCCATTTGTAGCATAAGGGGAGAAAAAGACCTTTTCTGCATCTGGAAATCATAAGGGAAGAGCAGTGACAGGGCTGCTGAAGGAGGGCATGCACCCAGCGGTGCTCCATGGGAGTGGGCACTGCCAGGACCCCCCTTCACCAAGCAAACATCTCCCTTCTCATAAAGCCCCGGGTGGCTGCATGCGATGAACTCACATCAGGCTGGAGACAACAAAGCTGCTTGGAGGAAGCCTGTGGCCGCAGGAAAACCTTCCTGGAGCCAGGCTGATGGCATCTTGGCAAGCAGAGCCCCGGGGAAGAAGCACATCCTGCTGGCAGCCCGCCACTGCATCCCTCCCTCCTGTTAACACGTCGGCCCTTTGCTATTTGGAAAGCAAAAGGCCAGGGATTTGTTTTTACGACACACTCTTAGCTTTTCATGGAGGAATAAGAAGAGAAAGTATCAGCAGAACAACCTACGCATGTAAAATCACGGCTTATATCCCCCCGAGCAGAGCGGTGCCAGGGACCAGGTACTCTGCAAGGGACTGAAACGCACGTGGAACCTCGGAGCGGCAAGGTTGGCATCATCCCTGGTGAGGGGCAGTGCCTAAGCTGAGGAAGTGGCACTGACAGAAGTGATGGAAGAAGTCCCGGTTGAGGTGCAGTGGTAGCACCAAGCTCCTGCTCATCCTGCTTTCCGCGACCTGTTGCTCCAGCCCTCGGGGCTGGCCAAAGCACAGCCACAGACATGGCTTTAGGGGATGGTGCCTCCTCCCTACACAGCTCTTGCTCCCCAGCCAGGCTGTCCTGCATCTCATCATCCCCTCCGAGGGGCCCATCCCCGTGACAACTCACCCTGTAACACCCAGACAAACACCATATTCCCAGAAGGATTTACTGCTGATCCCACAAGGCTTGGCTCTGCTGCTGATTGCAGTTTAACCCCCGTGACAGACAAAGCACAAGCTCCTGCCTGTAGCCTCCCTGGCTCCTACCCTTGCAAATCCCAGCACTCCTGAGGAATGGGGATGGAGGATGAACCTGGGATCTGGGAAATCACAAACCTGCTGCAGTGGGAAAAGGGACTCCAGCCCCTCCCAATCTCAACCACTTGTCTACCACTGTGACCTTACAGCCATTTACACTCTGATACAGCCCTCCCATCTCACCCTGCTCGTGTGCCCAGCCACAAAAGCATCAGCACTGTGGATATTCAGCTCATCATCACCACGGGGACACTCAGAAACACAACACAACCAAGGGGGTTACTGCCTTTGTTAGCATAAGCCCTGCACCTTGGTCCATGCCACGGTGACACCTCACTCCTCTCATCAGCTCTGCTCTTCCCAAGTCCCTGCAGACAGGAGTCACGAGGCATAAGGAGCATGCCTGAGCAACCCAACGCTGTCTGCCACCTGTAACCCAGGGCACTGCAGTGCAATTACACGGTGTGTAACAAGCAGAGCTTTCTTCCCTCATAGAGCTCCTAAAATTATCAATTTCATGGTTGATTTTCCTCTGTGTTCACTTCTGGCTGTAGCTCTCACGCACACCCCCCCATGCTTCCCCCCTCCCTGGTGAGGGGTGCATTGCAAGCAGGGACATTGAAGGGTTCAAAGAGCTGCCTGGAGGCTTGTGATGGGACACGTGTCGCTGGATGCGTGTATCCCAGTGCAGGACTAATCTCCTTCCAAGCACAGCAGAGGCATTCTAGTGCCACGTGTGCGTGGGGATCGCGTCTGCAGAGCCAGTGCTGGATCCCTGTTGGTACATGAGACCAGTAACTGCGGGCACCGGGGTCTGAAGACACCTGATGCTGCACTTCACAACCTCCTATTGCCCGCACCATACCCTGGAAACACAGCATTGAGGTCCAGCCACTTCCAACCCTTACAGCCAAGAGGTTCCTCTAAATCCATGCTCTTACGGAAACTCCTTTCCAAGCAGGATGCATTTTAGCTCAAGGGAAAAGGATGCATCCTGTAAGAATCTTCTAAGCTGCCATGCAGTTATTGGGTTAAGGTTTTACTCTCCAAGCCTGATCCCCAAGGGCCTGAGAGGTATTTTGCACCCCTTTAGCAATGGACTGATGAATTTCCATGGCTATACATCCACTCCCATGACAGCCCTTCCATTCCAATGCCTGCATATGAAATGCATTGGTGCACATCAGTGATGCTCTGCCCATTCATTCCCCCCCCACCAGAACTGCAAATAAACTGCACATTTACTTTCCTGCTCACCACTTTGCACTGACTTCTTCAAACACCAGAAAAGGCCAGGAACAAGAACGGAGATGGAGCACCACAGCCTGGACTACAGGACGCCAAACCCATGTGCTTCACCTCTCACAGCCTGCCTGCTCTTTGAAGGAGACCTGAAAAACTGAAGTCATGTTCATCTCAACAACAGACATTCATTTTTAGCCAACAAGCATCTATCTGGCCAGAGGGGACCAGGCTTGATCAATCCCATGCTGATTTCTCATGTCAGGTTAGCTTTTATTTAAGGGTATGGCTCCCTGAAGTCATCCATCTCCAGCAGCCTCAGCTGAAGGAAGCGTAGCCCGATGTTTATAGTAACAAATCTAATAATCAAACACAGTCTGGTAAATGACAAACTGTTTATTTTCCCCTCACATGAGGAATCCTTATAAAACTGCTGAAACATTCCATTTCAGAGTCATTTACACGGCGATGCGCTGGGAAGCGTCATAAATCAGGGAAAAGAGCCTCATGAATAATTTCAGGGGCTAAAAATAATCCCAAACTGGAATCTTCCCTTCACGCTTGAGCTGAGCTACACACAAGCATGGGGGTTTTTTTTCCACTTAATTAAGACAAAAGGAGATGCCGATTGATGGGAATTCTGAGACACGAGTTAAGCAGCACGTGCCAAGGGCTTGACGGATCCCTTCAGCTTCTTGGCCCAATGGGATCACAACACACCTCGGACTACTCGCAGCTTCCTTCCTTGGGACACCCCAAGATGGGAGCCCAGCCAAGCCTTTAGGGCACAGACACACACAGGGGAACAGATAAAACACCCTAAAGTGTGTCCATACCTTTGTGATGGGTTCCCCCAATGGAACTGGCTCAGCCCAGAGGTTTATCCACCTCCTGCCCTCGGCAGTGCAAATACACAGAGGCGTATTGATAATCTTCCCTGCATTCAGCATCCACTGTCATCTCTTGATCCAAAGGTCAATAAAACAAGTAAAACTGAATTAAAACGCCTGACTTCACAGAAGAAGTACCAGATTCCTTCTATAAGTTGTTAAATCTCATCTTGCCAAGCGATAGCACCAGAGACACCCAATCTGCACAAGAACAGATCCTGACCGTGCTCCAACCCCACCAATCTCCAGCAACATCTCAAAGGAGAAGTTCTGCTTCAAATTATGCTCATGATGACCAGTAGCTATTCATAGAAGAGATGCTTCCCTTAAAAACTGGTGTAAAAAAAGTAAGATCGTGAGATGAGAATTGGGTCCCTGTAAATGCACTTCTAAGTCTTGAAGTCCCTTCGGCAGCATGGCTGAAGCCTTCAACTGAGGACAACTGAACTCTGGGAACATTTCACTTGAGATAGTTCATCGATTTCCAGGAAAAAAGGGGGAAAACGCCTGCATTCATTTCCCACCTTGCTTTCATCTGCGCTATGTCAACAGGGAAGCCATCCGACATCCCACAGATGGGCAATGAGCTGGTGAGGGGACGTCAGCCCCTGTCAGACTTCCAATCCCATTGTGCTCCCTGCGAGCTGGATCCCCCCTCGTGCAGCCGAGGTTTGACATCCAGTGGACAGACAGCTCCTGAGAAGATGTCACTGTGCAGCCAAGGGACATCAGTGCAAAGTCACCCTCTCAACAGGAGAGGATTCAAGGAGCAGGGGTTCACCTGTAGGAGAAAAACCACACACCAAGGTGTTTCTCCATCAAAAGAGGCCAAGCAGCATCAGAACGACAAAGATTAGCCCAGACTTTTAGAAGAGGTTATCCAGGCTCAGCACTGGCAGGAGATAAGAGATCAAGGTCAAGGTGGGTGATGCTCAGACACCAAGCAAACACGAGAGCCATGCAGCTCTGTTTGTGAAGAGCAGTGAGTAAGCTGCTGTCTGGTGCCCAAGAAGCATTGCTAGGGAA
The DNA here is from genome assembly GCF_028554395.1 of Pezoporus wallicus. NCBI lineage: Eukaryota > Metazoa > Chordata > Aves > Psittaciformes > Psittacidae > Pezoporus > Pezoporus wallicus. Next base: position 434,724 of record NW_026640870.1, read on the forward strand.
CTGGGGCACCCAAGGGGCTGCGTAATCCTGTCAGACCCAAAGGATTTGGCTCCAGAAGTGGCAGCTCAGGTGAGTCACCCGTTCTCAGCCCTTCCAAAGGCTGGTAGGAGATGCCAGGTCTACCCTGGGAGCTGCAGCATGACCTGGACCACTGGTTTGTGAGCTTGCTTAAGCCAAAGCACTTGCACCCACCAGAATGGCAAACCAGACCCTGCCCACAGCCTGATGACTTTAATGGTTAATACAGTCAATACTGCTCAGACACAGCATTTTCCTCCTGAAGAGCCCACAGCCTTCTCCAAACAACAACTTGAAATAAATGAATCAATCATATTATCATAGAGTATGATTTATATAAACCCAAGGATATAAAGCCAAGTATTAAAGAGCCATGCCAGGTACCCAGATAAATGAAGACCTTTCTTCAGGCCTGAATGAAGTGTGATTTGTTTCAGAAGAGGCCGATATCTGCACAGCTGCCTAGAGATTCAGCATGCCCAATTCCCATTAAAATGTATGGGGTGGTGAGGACAAGAATGCCCATGGGAAGGCCAATTTTCACTCAGACTTTCTCATTTACAGACTAAAGTAGCTCAGGATGGAAGCTCAGATGAGAAACTAAAGCTTTTAGAAGGCTCTTGGCTCTCCAGCTCTCCAAAAAGGGGCAGCACGTCACAGTGTACCAAAGAAAGCAGCACCATGGGATGAAACAGCAGTGCAGAGCCTTACAGATCTTGTTCTCCTCAGCAGCATTGTTAAATACAATAGGGCTGTGTGCCTTTTTAAGGATGCTGGTCCAGGCTGGTCCAGGTCTGGTCCAGGCATTGTAAGACAGAGAGCATCCAGTGGACGTCTGGTCTCCTCGATATGACCGCTGAAATAGCAGTTGTTTGGAAATGGATTGCACCAAGAGCCATCTGAAGTTGCAGAAAGCCTGGACAGCATCCAACATGAGATTGGATCAGGGCACATTGCCGGGACCAAACACACTCCTTGACGCACTAACATCTCTGGGGGAGGACAAGTCTCCCTGTTTCACGGTCTGATGAGGGAGCCCAGAGTGACCCAAGGCTCTGGTCAGAGAGATTGCTCTGGAATGAGACCTGTGGCAGGGAAAAGAGTCAAGCCTCACTTCTCAGGACTTGCTCAGCACTCCCTGCTCCCAAACATCTGCCAACCCATCGCTCCATTTCACTGATACCTTATCCTGGTTTGCACAATGCGCTCCTCAGCATCGTGACATTGACTTGCCTGCCAAGGACAGGCAGGGGTGAAGGGAGGACTTGGTGATAAGGGAGTTTCAAAGGGCTCTGGGAAGGAGCTTGGAGGAAGCAAAGGAACGCTGCAGGCCAGGCAGGGAAGACTCACAACTGTATGTGCAGAACAACAGCCTCAGTTAAGTCTACAGACATCACCAGGCAATCTAATGCGGAACTGTATTGTCTGGGGAATGCTTCAGAGGAACCCCAGCACCCAACTGCAGAGTCCCATATGTTTTGATAAGAGACTGTTAAAGGCCCACTTCTACAAACACAAGTCGCATTTTGTATAGATAGGGGCTGTAAATGTTATGTTAAAATACCTCAATTGCCTTGAAGCTGATTCATGCTTCATGCTCTGCAACTGCCAAGGGGAAAAAAAAACAACCTAGTGAGGCCGGGATATTTCAGCTTGCTATCTGAAGTTATTTATAATAAACTCTGACTGAACTGAACACAGCAGGGCCAAAAGAGCAGAGGAAGCAGCGATGAAGGGTGGTAAAGCTCACCCTGCAATCCATCACCCCTGCTGCAGAACCGGTGTTCAAACAAGGCAAGGTCTGGCTTCCATCAGGCAAAGCCAGGAAACGCAGGGTTAAGGCCAGCTTGCACTTGGTCCTTAAGTGACCCCCTGACATTGCGCCGCGACTCCAGCACTGCTGTCATGAGGGGATGGCTTGTGCCTTGTTTGCCTTGGGCTCTTCTCCGAGCAGAGGCTGCAGAAGGACTTAGGGAGCCCTTCATGGCCCCCCCCTTTATTTGCATTGGGGCACGGGTCAGACTGCACCAGGCTGGTGAGCAAATAGCTCCATCCCACCCAACTGCATCCCCACCTCCTCGCTGCTACAATCTGGTATTAGGACTGACATTAAACTGCAGGGCTGACTCAGAGGTAGCTGAGGGTATTTTACCCTCCCCAGTTTCTCTCCAGCCTATGAAAGATCACAGGCTGCCAAGAAATGATGCCTCAGATGTAGCTTCCCTTTCTTGTGATAAGCTGGTAGCTTAAATCCATCCTTCAACTGATACTGCTGCTGACACTGACCCATCCTGGAGAGCAGAGATGTGCTTTCAAACACAGCATTTAGAGCTAAACTGACAACTTATCAGGACAAAGCGATAGGGAGCAGGCAGGGGATTCATTTTGCCTAACTGATCCCTCCTGTCTCGCCACAGCCTTTACTGAAACGAACAGTCCCACTGGGTTGCAACGGGACCATGGGAACACACAGGCACAAGAGGGAACAATCACCTTTCTTTGGTGAACGCTCCATGCCTATGGAGCCTACATGCAAAACCCACTCTCAGATAAGCAGCAACAATCAAGCATCACATAAGCTCACAGCAAGATGGGACTGATGATGTCTATGTAAGGTCCAAAGCTTTACACAGTTTAGCTGAAGTTATTTCCTTCCCCTTATCTATAAGCTCTGCTTGTCCCTCAAGGCAACAGAGGCTCCTCTGGAGCATGTGGAGAGCACTGACCACATACACTTGTAAACTAATCCTAATCTCTGGTACCTGCTTCTCAGAAAAGTTCTCCTCTGTGCATGTGGATATGAGCTACTTTGAAGATGCTTCACAGAAGGAAGAGCCCAAATCACATCCTCACCTCCATCACTTGCTCTCTGCATGACCCCAGGCAAGTCACCTCATTGCTCCTCACTCTGGTTCCCTTCTTGCTTTCTGCAAGAGGACAACTTACTCTTCAAAGCAATCTCAGCCCCAGATTGCCTCTTACTTCATGCTCTGCAGCACCGGCAGAGGCTCTGGGTTCAGCCTAAGCGCTACCCTGATGCAAATGCTAATAATGCAAATGGGCTCGTCACTCATTACCCATGCACACGAGAAGCAGGTCTGCAAGCTCCATCCCTTGATGGACGTACATGGGAAAGCCTGGTAGGTGCTTGTCAAAACCACAACAGAGCTACAAAGGAACCAGCCATGACTCAGCAGGGCCAGGGAAATTTCAGTGAGAGGCATGTTTAGCAAAGAAATAACAAAAAGAAAGCAAAACCAGAATAAATATGGCCTTAACATCACCCTCCATTTTGCTATGGCTGAGCACTGATTTTTTTCCACCCTGCTCTAGCAAGAGGGTAAGATTTCACTTCATCATAACAGGAGCATCAAGCTAGAGGTTGGAGATGGAGCCATCAGAGCAGGACTTGCAGATGCCACAAACACTGAGACATGGTCGGAAGAACATGGGAGAAAAGCAGCTGGCCGATTGTGAAATCCCTCTTCATCCCTCACCCTGGCCTCAACAACAGAAATACTCCCCACTTCGGCAGGTCCAGAGCTCCTCTTTTAAATACCAAATTATCAGCTCAAGAACAGGGCCAGACTTCATAGTGAAAATGAGAAAAACCTCCTCAAAGCCTATAGGAAAAGCCTCACTTTTTCTGTCCAGAGCAGGCAAGTTCCAGATAACACAGACACTAAAAACAGGCACTCTCACAAGTGAGCATTTTACTGACCCTCATCAGCGAGGCAAAGGACAACAACGCGCAGAAACTAAACCAGCTTTTGCCCGGTAGAGCAGTGCCAGGAAGACATGCAAGAACTTACCCTGCACTCACTTTGTGCCTTGATAAGAGATTTAAGAGACTGTGGTGGTCATCAAGCCCTTCACGAGGCTCTCTTGATGTAAAACACACATGATTCAGTGTTAAGTGACTTTTTACTGCTGCCTTATAAACCCCTGTGAGGTCGAGGTCCAGGAGACCCACGCCAGCAGTCGTGACTCTAATAAAAGAATTTACAGCACTGCTGTATGCTTGACACTGCAGAAACAGTCTTTGGGATCACCGACAGGCACCACAACCACGTCTGAAATAGAGCACCCTTCTGACTTCTGCTCTTCCATTACCACTGTTGATAGAGATGGAATTAAAACCTTTAGTGGGAAGCGAGGTGAAGGAAATCCCAGCATATTTACAGACGTGGCATTTACCAGGGCCCTTGGGAATGGATCCAAACCTCTTTCCTTGGGAACATATTTAATAGGACAGCAACCTTCCCGGGGTTTGCTTCCCATCACTGTCATCTCTCCCACCTGTCTGCCCATGCCTAGAAGCCCAAATATGTTAAATCTGAGCTTAGGAAAAAAACAAGATTCAGGAGAAATAGGTGATTTTTTTTCCCCTTCCTTCCTCAAAAGTTGCTCTGTACAGTTCAATCCTCCAGGCTATAAGATTCAATGAGCCACAATATTCCAATCGCTACAAGCTGCCTCGTCCCCACCATGCCAAAGCAGCTCAGATTTAACAACAAAATTACAGTGCACATTATACCCTTACAGGCTCTGCACAAACACACAAATGGGCCTGGTACAAAGAGCCTGGGGATATTTAGTGGGTTTAGGGCTAAATCCTGCTCCTGGAGCATCAGCTTACCTCACCTGGAACACATGGCTGAAGAATAGGTTCTCAGTTTCCTTTCCAAACCCAAACTGATGCTGCCCTCTACTCCTCCACAGGTGGAAACCCAAAGATAATGATAAAGATCTCATGGATTCATTATTTCTCCCTAGGGCTTCCACAGCCCTTCAAAGTCTGCCAGCATCTTTAGGGACAAACCCAACCAAGGAATAAATTTGTTTGCCATCTACCTCCACCAGAAAGGTTTTCATCCCTTTGCAAGGTGAAGTCCTTTTTGCTAGAAACAGCAGCACGGGTGCACACAAATACATACAAAAACATACATACATTAGGTATGTAGGCACAAATACTGCATTTGTGTGTTCCTCTGCTTTCCCATCAGCCCCAGACCTAAGCCCAAAGAACCTCTTTGCAGCACCAATAAGCACAGTTTGCTTTGGCTGCTGGGGAGCTCTTCATCCTTTCCTCTCTCTGTCATCTCCAATGAAGGAGGTGTCAGTTCATGCTTTCCCTCCTTAACCACATCAAGAAGCAGCCTGGGCTGCAGCTCCTCTGAGACAGGAGCAGATCTCTATGCAAATACCCGTGTACCCATCCCAAGTCTCAGAGGGTTTAACTGAACAACAAGAAAAAAATCAAAACAAAAGGTATGGGTGGAAAGGAGAGCAATGGAGAGCAAAGAGTTTGGGTACACCAAGCTTCACGAGGGTCCCAGGGGATGCTCTCCCAAAAAAACATCCCTGTTTGCAACGTTCATCCAACATCCTGGTTAATGTGACTCTCCAGCATTCTGGAACAGAACAGCCAGCCCAGACATCCCATACCATAACTTATGGCTTATGTTCTGCAGCAAGATCTACCAAATATTAAACTCTTCCTACTTTGCACCATGAGGATGGAGGAAAGGAGCCAGGAGCAGTCACACAGCTTGAATTCACCCTCTGCAGGAACCGAGATCACAAATAGATGTCCGCACACATACAAAGTCATCTTATTTCTCCGGAGTGGCTTTTGGAGGCAGTGCTTCTGAGCAGAACTGCAAGATACTGGTAGCATTGTGAGAGCACAACAATTTCCATCTGTCAATTGAAATGGGCAAAATTAGATCTCGAAGCTGCACATTTAATCCATTGCCAAACTGGTGCGCCTGGTACAGTGCTCAGAACAGATTTTTATTAAGGGAAAGAAAGAGGAAAATTGTCTTCCACAGCTGTATCTTGTCAAAGCTCCCCTCCTCCTCCTGGCCAGGCAGCTCTGGAGTGACCGCTCTGATATTTCCCTGCGGCAGAAGGCTGGGAACAGCCCTGGAAGCCCAGCACAGAGCTCATCAGCCTCTAATTCACTTCCAGTTTGTTTCTATGCAGTTTGATGACTCCTAATCGCTGGTTTAGAAATGCAGTGCATACCCTGATGAGCTGAAGTTGGTCCAAGTTATCTTAGAATTAACTATTAAGGGAGATCACATAATAACTTTCCTCCTACCCAGGCTAAATATTCAGTTTAGAGTGTATCTTACTTAAAATCACAAGGCTGCTTCAGCAGCTGGATTAAGGGATTGGACACAAACACCAGATGCTACCTTAAGAATTAAGGGCAAAATCTGAGCTCAAGTTCTCTTCAAACATCTGTGTAAATAGAGGTAACATATTTCTTGCATGAGTTTTAATGCTGGTGGCAAAGGTTGCTGCTGCGCAGGTTGAATGCCCAACCAGGTGGAATGCGGTGTGATGTGTGACTGAAGTAAAACACACCTGCATGTCTTTGGGTGTACAATCCATGGAGCCAAGGCTGTACCCCTGGGACTCCTCCTGACTCACACCAGGATAAGGAAAGGGCAGACCACAGGCTACACGCATCATGCAGTGGAAAACTAACCGGAGCTCTGTAAGTAGGCAGCTCAGTGCTTCTTGTCTGCAGAAGCAATTTAGAAGCAAAACAACAACACCACGCAGAGACAAACGTGATTCAGAGTTCATTCACTGTAAACTAATGGCATCCTGGTTGCTCTAACGGAGTTACTCCAGACATGTCATTTACAGCGTGGCAGATAAAGCTGAGATTTTGCTTCCACTTAAGCCCATGGGAGCCAGCCCAAGCCCTGGAACCGAGCAACAAAAGCCAAGGAAAAGGTAAGCTTAAACTCAATTAGGATAGATCTAAAACAACTTTTGCATTTAAAAACACCTCACCAAAATGCAGTAAAGCATCTCAGGGACAGCTGTATGATACTGCTGAAAATATCTATATCCAGCTTGGGTTTACGCCGCACAAAATGCCTCTGTAACGTAAAGAAGAGATTAGCTATATAGGTCTTCTGCCCCCATTAATCAGCACAGCTTACTCATGATATATTAGTTTAAGCTCCTAAAGGATTTGCCATCTAGGCATGCTGGAAAAAATACATATGGACTCAATACATAAAGCAAACTTGTAAATAAACTGCAAATTGAAACTGCATTTATTGATTCCCACCAGATTTGAGAGGTGAGAAAAGTGACGGCAATTGGGAAAACTTTGCAAAGTGGAGCCTGGGATCCGTCTTGTAAATGCCTGGAAAAGTAGCAAATGAATGGCTCTGAAAGGTGATAAATCACAGAGCAAAAATGACAAAGTAAATCGGAGCTGTTTCACAGAGATTACAACCGATCTTTAGTAAAACCTGATGCAACAAGTTAACATCTCGGTTTCTCGCTGGAGGGAAATATCCAGTACAGGGCAATAAAAAAGCAGTCAACCTCATTCCTCATCGGACAATTCCACGTTTCCATTCTTGGGCACCAGCACTGTATCTTTTTAATGATCTCCCTATCTTAGGAAAAGGCATCCTAAAATAATTCTGATTTCTATCTCCAGGGAAACTATACACATAGGAAATTCGGATGTGTGGATGCAGAGTTAACTTTTGAATCCATTGGCTTTTGCAGCAGGGAAAAGCACTAAGTTAAAGGATGAGGTAGGCAAAGTTTTTCTAAGTACATTTGTGAATTAAACCTGCCAGAGACATCTGTTGCAATCCTGACTTGAGACAATATGGAGCTAAATCCCTAAAACACAGAGAAGCTTCACACTCAGCTTGGAACCCAAGCACCAGTGCAGCAGGGCCAGGGATGAATGGGATATCTGGAGCTCCAATACAGGGCTGGTCTCACCAGCATAAGGGAAAGATCAGAACTGGGGGTGAGGAGGGGTTAAACATGATTCTATTTACTGAATATTACACTTCATTAAAGTCAAAGATCTAATTTTATTGTCATTACTTATCCTTCTGATTTACTTCATGCTCCTTGCTCAGATGGACCTTTTTATCCTCATTATGAGTCAACTCCATTTCATCAGCCAATGTCGTATCTGGTTTTATGGTTTCTCTACGCTCACACTCCTGAACACGTACAGGTATTACCCACACCATCAGTCCCTGCTGCAAAGAGCTACAACAAAACCTCGTCCTCTTTGGAAGTATTTTTGTCATTAGCTTTCTATCCCCCCCTTTTTTTTTCCCTGTTGCAAGAGTCATTTTGAAACCAGGAGCCAAGCACGGACTAACGCCTGTTTGAGTCTGAAGAGAGCTTAACACCTTGCTCTGAGCAACCTGCCCACACTGGCATTTGTCTTAAATATCACAGGCTCCAGCAGCTTTGCCATAGGACAGGGATTTCCAACACAGATCCACGCTCCTGAATCTAGAAGTCAGGAATAAGGCATTTCACAGAGGTACAAGCTATGAGCAGCACTTAAGGAATTCAGGGTGCAATACAGAGGTCAGAGATGATGGGTTTGGGCTGTGCCAGGGATGCAGGGACCACGACGAGCCAATAGAGACAGCTTCTGACGGTATTAAAGACGCAACCCAGGACTAAGCTGTTGATTAGATGTATTGAGCCAACACAGAAATGGAAGGAGCTAAACCACATGTGGACAACATATTTTTAGCCGAGTTACAATCTACAAGACTTTTCTTCCTTATGTTTCCTAATTGCTTGTCATTCAGTGGGAGATGCTGCTGGGTGCACAGCACCTGCGCCTCTCACCAGATTCAGTGGGCGTCGTGGATGCTGAGCAGCTCCCAGGATGAGGCCAGAAATACATCTCTTTGCTAGCGGGTTTTTCCACAGCAAGCTAAATATTTTAACTGCAATATTTATATTCGGGGATGACAAATGATGATTCGGTCAAACCCTCCCCATTGCACTTGTCAGGAGACAGCCTGAATAAGAACAGATTAAAAGCAAAGGCTTTCCAATAAAGCTCCTCAAATCTGAGATTCACTTATTTATACAGCGATCAAATGAAGTTTGTCAAACTGATGGGGAGTCCAGATCCCATCACTTATACCCACATCCCCACACGCTCAGTGTAAACCCCCCAACTCACAAACTGCAATGCTCCCACAGACACGGGAGCCAGAACACATCAATCGTGCAATAAGGAATGAAGGGAACTGCAAGCCTCGTGTCAGAGAACAATTTATAAGGCTGCCAAGCAAACAGCCTAGCCCAGTACAAAGAACAGGGGGTAGGAGTGAAGATCAGAACGTTAGACACAGAGCAGATACACCATTTTTTCACTGTCCAAGTGTATAGACACCTAAACTGAGGAATGCTTGGATATAAAACACAGGATGTTATTCGGGATGTTAGGTCTGCCCCGAAGCGCTTAGAAAGGCAACAGCAAGTGCTGCAAGAAGCACTTGAGAAAACAAAAATGATTAAAAGAATAAACCCCAGATTTGATGCAAGCAGAGACTCTACCCAAAGAGGAGAACAGAGCCAAGTCCCATAGAAATCAGCTGGCACCAACCAGCTCTGTAGCCACTTGAGAAAATAAATCAGCAGAGGGTTTTTTTTTCTGACTAAGGCACAGAGAACTCACCCTATAACGAATCACAACGTGGTTTTCTGAATCACAAAATAACCAGCAAAGTCGCTTGCGCCTTATCAAAGGCCGTGCTGCAAAGCTGATGCTCGGTGCCGTGATGGAAAGCAGTCCCAGGTTGCAGCCACCATACAGTAAAACCCCTTGCGGCAATGCAACGGACTGATGTGACACAGACTCAAGGCATGTGGATGGTGGAGCTGCTGATGGCCACCATCGCTGTGTTACACGGGCATGAAACAACAAGGACCGGGAGCTCCCTCGAGGCACAGGGAGACCCAGGGATTGATAAAAGGTGACTCAACACCTCGATCAACACATTAACAACCGCAGAATTAACGTCTTAAAGACAACACCCATCTGGATGCAGGCAGAGCTCTGTGTTTCTGCAGAGCCATCAGTTAACAGCAGCGCTTGGGAAGAGCCAGGAAAAGACCTCGGAGGATGGCAAAACCCAAAATCTGGCTCTCTACCACCCAACGTGCTCAGAGTACACAAAGTCCCACCCACAGACCTCTATAAATAAACCCATGTAGGAGATCCAGGACTGAAGAAATAAGTTGGCTTCCAATTATACAGCTTTTTAAAAGACACAATACAACTTGACAGTGAAAACTCAATTTTAACCACTGCCCGTGCCATGAGAGCTGTATTTGTGCTGATTATTCGCTCTAAACTCCCACTTATAAATGGGTTTCTGGCTGAGGTTGGGTTTGGAGGTAACCCTGGAGCTCAGAAGGAGACTCCTGTGTGGGATCTGTCACTTCAGAAAGCTGCAGAATGACACTACACAGCAAACAGCTCAACAAAAGTCAACCGTGGCAATCAGACTCAGCCTGAACGCTTCCTGCTCCTTTGATTAAACCTCAATGGACACAGCTCTTTGATTATCGCTCCCACACCTGAAAATCAGCTCCTTGCGGATCTTTTGCTTTCTGTTGTTTGAGAATTCCAAAGTTTCTTGGGTTTATTAATACTAAACCCACGCAAACAGGGGGGGGGGAAGGATTATTTCCAGGTTGTTCTTCACATTCCCAAACGCAGCTATTAAAAACCCAAACGTGCATCCACTACATCTGCCCTCTCCACGGTTTTCCCTCCGATGCATGCCTCCGGCTGGGCAGGCTCCCGGCTCCGAAAGCTGATCCCGGCCCCACCTGTCCCCCTGAGAACCAGGCAATGGCTTTTTTTAGCTATTTCTAAGCCGGGCAGTAGCTCCCCCTGCTTAAGCTGCACAGGCAAACCATGCTTTTGGCCCTGCTGTGGAGGATTTCCACCTGCTCCAGGCCACAGGTCTGGGCTATCTCTGCTACCAACAACTATTCAGAGCGGCCGGGGTGGTTTTCATGGTTCAGATCATCCGGATTGATGAGGATTTGCCCGGGAGAACCCACGTGAAACGCACTCGACAGCATTCCCAAAACTCTATTTGGGATTTGGGATGCTGACGTAGATGGTCTGCGGTGGGATGAAGATCCCTGCCTCTGCCAGGAGCATCCCATGGGATCAGCCTTGAGAACCGACAGGAACCTGATAGGAACCAGACATCGAACCTGCAGTATGGGACACCTTTGCATTTCCAAGGCACGCTGGGCAGACAGACAACTCTGTCTGCAGCCTGGGGATGCAGGGGTGAAGTCTTTCTATCTGGTGGCAGGGGGAAACACACACAAGTTTTGGAGCTGAAACACTGCAGAGAAGACGCACGGAGATGCACTCCCACACTGGAAAACACTCGGTGAGCATGGGGAGAGGAGGAACATGGACATCAGCGGCACGGAGTGAGATCTTTTCCCCCCTCACCCTAAAATAAACCCAAAGAGAGATAAGGACAGCTCTCCCAGCAAGAAAAAGCACCACTGAGGAAGGCACTGGCTTCTCACAGGGGTTAGTGCTCCCCAGGTGAGGAGGCAGCTCAGGGAAGCTCTTCAGAGTCAGGTTTTAAGGGATTACACAGCCTTCCTTTTGTAACAGAGGAAGATTTCAATGCAAACAAAGTTCATTATTGTGGGTTATGGATCCATGCTTCTGGAGGGGCACGAAGAGTCACCAAAACTGCACGACTGGCCAGAAACCACTTTTGTGTTGCGATCGTCTCTTTCAAGTTACTCATTCCTTGAGACAGGCACCCGAGGAACCTCAGCCCTTACCACACCATCCCCTCCTCGAGTCTCCTCACGTAGCTGCTTTCCAAGTGCCGCAGCACCGCGGCAATGGCTTGTCCCTGAGCTGCCCAACTCGAGCCACCCACCACCCAGGCACAGCACCCGCTCCTAAGCAAGACACGCATCTCCTCCCTCCGAGGTTGCTCAGCACGGCTTCATTAAGCAGCTGCAGAAATCACAGCCACCAGCAACACGGGTGCTCTCACCAAGAAACTTGGAAGTCAACGCCAAAGGATTATTCTCCCTGCGATGCGTGGGACTGCTGGCGACTGGGAGAAGAGGGGAAAAATCCCAACAAGGAGCTATTTTTGCTGGGAATAGGAGTCCCTATTGCTGTGATACACCGGGAGCTTTGTTCTGCTACAACCGAAACATACTGGTGCTGACAGCAAGAACACTACAACGCAGGGCTGACGGAGTTACGTTAGATTTGGGCTTCACTGCTAACCCAGCGTCACAATTTCCACCTAATGTTAATGTCATATGGGTAAGTTTTATAAAGGAACTCACTCTCCTGTGAAGTATGAGGTGATGCTGAAAGGCAAAATCAAAGCAGAGCCTCATCCTACAGCGGCATAAGCACACCTGAACTCTTCCACGCAAGCTCCCTCGCTCCGCGCCGATGCCTCCGTGCTTCATTCTCCTCCTGCTGCCAGTTCACTTTCCAGCTGTATCAGCTTTAGGGATCCCAAACCCAGGGCACACGCAGGAGAGTGAGATCCCACCAAACGAGCTTCTCCCTCTCACCTGCCCCCAAAGTTCTGAAACAGGATAACCTGCTTTAGGGGAAGAGATCCATCCTGATGCCCTCTCAGCTCCAACACAACAGTGTCCTCCCCAAGCCCTTCCAGGACTGGGTATTTCACTTTCTTATTATGGAATCTTCATTTACATTTAGTATTTACATAACTAAAGCATCGCTGAGGAGATGAACTACTTGTTTACATCTCCTTTTCATCCGCACGCGTGCATGAGCCTGGTTCCCCCCTCGCAACAGTGCCAAGCGGAAATCTCCCTGCACAAGTCAATAGCTCACATAAACCCAGCTCCAACAAGAGGAACCCCAAGGCCTTAAATACTGTGGGGTTTCCCTTGGATCATTTCTCCTAATAACACCCCCAAAAAGCACTCAGGGGAGGATTGTGCAATTCCTCCTCCCGACAACACTCGACCTGGGGGTGTTGCTGAGGAGCACAGTGAGCTCAGACACACAGGGGTTGCTCTGGTTAACTGAGGGGAGATCAATAATAACCATATTAATAAATAATGCTTTTAATAGCAGTGGCAGGATGTAGGCAGCAAACTGCAGGCAGGTATCGGGGACAGGTAAAAGCATGAATTATCCGCACCATGTCAATGCTTCCGAACCGATGTGCAGAGCAAAGCTAAAAGCTCACTTTCTGAAGATCATCAAGACAGACTGACAACTCTCTGCTTGCACACAAGCATTTCGGGTAAAATTCAATTTGCCGGATGTCACAGCGGGGAGAAGCACACTGCTCTCCCTTATTTAACATTAATAAACTGGGTAATGGACCCAGGGAAAGGAGAGAGATTTAGGGGGTTGATGTCCTCTCCCTTCCCCGCCTGCAAGTTGCAAAAGAACAAAAGCAAAGGGGAGTTTTTGGGACCCGAGGCATGTGCCTTCTCCCAAGCAACTCCAACCCGCTCCATTTCTCTGCGAGGAGAAGGCACACAGGAGCTCCAAGCAGCTCTCTTATATAAACAGCGCGGGGGTCAGCGCCTGTCTGAAATTCCCCACTGTGACTAAAACAAACACGAGGTTGTCCTTAAACTTTGCTCCTCGTCACCCCACCAGGAGACAAGTGAAGTTGAGGGGTTCTCCCCTCTGTGGGTCCTAGAGGGCTGTGGCTCAGCACCCTGCACCCCACACCCCAGTGGGATGCTGAGGCTGAGCACCTTGTCCTGCCGCCCCATCCCTCTTGCTCCCACACCAAACAGTGGGACGAGGCTGGTGCAAGCATGGGGACCTCAGTGTGTGCGTCCCCCAAATGAAGCCAGCAGGATAAGCACAGCGGGGACACGCTCCCTGCCTGTCCCACTCCTGCAGACCCCCACATCCCACTTCCCGAGGTGGGGATCGGGACAACACAGAGGCACTGGGGGCCCTGCGGGCTTCGTGGCATCACCGTGTGCCCGAGGGAGCAGCGAGCCCCCGGGATGCAGAAGCCCGACGGGGTGCGAAGGGGTGGTCCAGGGGAGGGGTATCCCCGTGGGGGGGTGCGTTGTCCCTCGGGGAAAGGATATGGATTACAGACCAGCCTGAGGCACCAGCTGCGCGGGCGGGTGGTTTGCTTGAGGCAGAAGAAGGCGGTGGGTGCCAGCGCCGGGTAAGGCACCTGCTCCTCCTCCTCGGAGGCCAGGTCAGGCGGCGGGTCGCGGCCGGGAGAACCGCCGGAGCCGGCATCCTCCGGCGGCGGCTCGGCGGGGCGGCGCGGCGGTACGGTGATGGGCACCCGCACCTCGCCGCCGGCCGGGCGCGGCAGCGACTCCGGGCTCTCGCCATCAGTCATGGTAGCGGCCGGGACCTGCGGGGCAAGGGCAGGGGGTCAGGGGCGGCGGGCCCCCCACCCCGGAGCGGGGAGCGGCTCCCACCTGGCCCCGGCGCTCCAGACACAACAAAGAAGGGCGAGGAAAGGAAGGAGCGAGTCGAGCCTTCACCCGGGCGCGGCCGTTCCCGCCCCCCGGGGAAGCCGGGATCCCCTTCTGCAACCCCCGGTGTGCCCCCACCCACCGGCTTTTTCCTTTGCACGTATGGAAAATGGATGGAGATGGGGATACTGGGGGGGTGAGGGGGGGATGTGGGTGTCCTACCTTAGTTTGGCGGAGCGCGGTGTCCCCACGAGCATAGCCGTGCCTTTCCAGTTCACATGGGACCAGGCAGCAATCGGGGCGCCGGGAAGCGGCGGATCTTCCCCCCACCCTTCCCTCCCTCCCCTCGCACACCACCCCCTAAATCCAACGAGGGGAGGGCGTGCGGCGCTCGCCCGCGGGGATGGAGGATGGAGAAGGAGGAGTAGTGGTAGTGGTGGTGGTGGTGGGGGCCCTTCCCGAGCCGAGCGGAGCCTCTCCCGACGGTAATCCCAAGGAGCGAGCAGGCAGCTCCGCAGCCGCTCTTGCAAAGCTTCAGCCGCGCTGAACAGGAAACTTCGGATTTACCGGGGGAGGAGGGAGAGGAGAGGGGAGGAGAGAGGCGGAGGGGGCTGGGAGAGAGCCGGGGGCGGGCAGCCGGGAGGAGCCGGGGCAGCCCCGGGGGGTCGGGACCGGAGATTGGGGGGGGCACCGCCCGCACGGTCCTGCCCGCGGCCACGCTGCTGTCTCCCCGCTCCTCCGCCTTTGTTCAGGCTCCGGGCGATGCGTGGCTAAGGGCAGGGCGCTCGGGGCCTCTTGGGGAGCCACCCCCAAGGCAGGGGGGGGGGGGGGAAGAGGTGAACCCCCACCCTGGGGAAAGGGCTTTGCAAAGCCGGCGGAGGGGAACCGGGGGATGCGAGGTTGCCACAGCCCCTTAAAACCCCAGCCTTACCCCAGCCCTTAATTCATCGGGTTTAATAAAGAAATGTATAAAGCCAAGTGCGAGGTCGGAGCATTTTAATAACTAAAGCTCGGCTCTTCAGCTGCTGTGATTTGTAGCTGAGTAGCTAATCTTCTCAAGGGCTTAAGCGTGGAGGGATCACAATAAACAGATAATAGAAAAGTCGTTACAGGCACCATCCCCTTAAACTCTGCTTAAGAAGTTTTATTCTTACTGAGTTCTTTCAAATTCGATGAATTATATATATATATAGCTTATGAGTGTAGTGCAGGTGGAGGGGGGGGAAGAGATGAAAAACCGTTAGCTAGGTACATTCCCCTCGACTGGAATGTTTGAAAGAGCGAGTTCATTATATACCAGCACATTCAATTTGCAAATGCAGCTCCCAATGCTATTCTTCATGGTTAATAACTGGGAATTGATTGAAAAGAGAGGTCATGCAGCTTTCAAAGCAGAAAGAGCCGAGCCTAATGGGGCTAGTGAGGAGATGGTTTTACATACACACTTTCAATGGTTGTTTTATTAGATGTTTGCAGGTTGTGATTAACAGTGTGTGGCAATTTTATTATTGAACAAACAATGCCTCTGACAAGCAGGACGCAGCCTTGCAAAGAGAACCTGAACTGTGCACAGAAGAGATTGTGCTTGGAGTTTCCAGGCGTTTATACCAGCTAATTAGGGCAAATTGTAACTTCCTGTGGGAAGGGAGGACTTGGAGTGAGTTGGTGGAGCCCTGCTCCAGCGGTCTTCCTCTCAAATTATCCTGCTCAGGAATATGACCTTTACAGGGAGAAGGGGAGGTTTACTTTTTAGTAATTGGAATTGCAAGGAGAGGCCAAGCCTCCAGAGCAAGCTTTCTCCCTAAGGCAGAAGCTGCCCAGGCAATAAACTTTCCTCGGTGCCTCCCCTCCGGCCCTATGTCTGGAAAGCAGGATGCTGCTCCCATGGCTGACAAATCCACCTTCAAAGCTCATTCCCAACCAGCTGCTCCTGAGCTCCGGCTCCTGCCCTTCGCCACGCACAGGCTGCGTGGAAGCTCAAAGCTGCTGTGGCTGCAGAGATCCATCCCGTAGCCAGAGACATGGCAAGCCAGGCATTTCCACGGTCTTAACCTGTTGCCTGGACAGTATTTAAAGCCTTATTAATAAGCTCCACGCAATGATGCTGTCTGAGAAGGACTTCCATTGTAAAACAGGGCATTTTGAAGGAGGCTTGTAAAGAATACCCAGGGAAGCTGTGGCTGCCCCATCTCCTGCAGTGTTCAAGGATGGGGCTTAGAGCAACCTGGTCTGGTGGAAGGAGTCCCTGCCCAGGTCCTTGGAACTGGAAGGGAACTTACAGTCCCTTTCAACCCAAACCATTTAACGATTCTATGATTAGGCCCAGTCCTGACCCCAATGGGGATTTTTGGCTCCTTGCAACAATCAGGATTAATTACAAAGTTGGTCATTACTGAAAAGAGACGTTCTGTTGGCCAAAGCATCTGCTTCCTCCTGTAGTTCCTGCTTAACCCACATAGCGGTTGGAAGGAGTAGGCCAGATTCTGTTCCATTTACTCCAGACTTCTCTCCAGCTGACTGCACTGATAGAGGTATCACTTCTGCACATTTACACGAGTCAGAAGGATCTGGCCACGGCACTTCTGTCATTAATAAACACCAGAAATTTTAAGATCAATACCAATCCGAGAATATACATGCCCTGAATGGGCACTTGGCTTGCAAAATCACAGCTGACATAATGGGATGTGTAATGCTCTTAGCTGGCCCTAATAAATCCTCCCCCGCTGGCACGCACCCGGGGGTATTACAGCCTGCGTGCAAAGAGGACAGGCTGGAGATGTGCACGTCTGCCCCAAAACTGCACAGCCTGGTGAGGAGAGCTGGGATCCCTGTCCTGGGCTCGCAACTGAGCTGGGCAGGTCTGGCTCCCATTGTGGGAGAGTGCTCGCTGGGGTGGGAGCTCAGCAGGGAGAGCTCACAGGGTTCCTAAAGTTATCAGAGCCACAAGGATTTCAACAGCTCAGAAAGCAGATCTGCCCTGACCATCACAGCCTGTGGACTGAGGACACCTCAATTCCCCTTCTGCCTCATCTTCCCCATTTGATGCTATTTAGGCATTTACAATCTGTCACACAAAGGACTTTACAAGAACATTATAAAATCATAGAACTGCTTGGGTGGGAAAGGACCTTAAGGCTCATCCAGTTCCAACCCCTGCCATGGGCAGGGACACCTTCCACTATGCCAGGTTGCTCCAAGCCCTGTCCACCCTGGCCTTGAGCACTGCCAGGAATGGGGCAGTCACAGCTTCTCTGCACAAAATCCCTGCTTGTCCCAGGTAGTTTTCATAAAGCAGTCAATTTAATATTCTCCTATTTAATATTCCTCCTCCAAACTTGCCTATAACCTCTCAAAGGCTGCAAACGTTCCAGCAACTCTGCTGAAGGGCTGAGCAGCATCTCCAGCCCTGCCTGCACCCAGCCCAGCTCCTGGCTGCTATGCTTTGAGTCAGGAGCCACCCGAAGGAGACCCACTGCCACTAGGATTAAACTCCAGCTCCTCAAGGTCATGGGCATGGTGAGAGTGGGATGAGGCATCCCTGCATGTCTCACACCCTGCTTGCTAGCGAGGCTCCAAGAGGAGCCCTTGCCAACGTTTATAAACTGCTGGGTGTGCCATCGTAGCGTAGTGTCAGATGAAACCCAGACAGTAAATCAAGCACCGTAGCAGAGCTTAATGCCCTCGTCTGTGCCTGTACGTGATGTGCAGCCTCTTCCCATAGAATCACAAGCATCAGCTGGGGAGAAATAGTCAATATAAAAACCCTATTTGACTTTTGGAGTTTGATGCTCCAGGTTCCCCAGGCTAAGACCAGACCAGCAGGTCAGCAATGTAGTTTAAAGTTTCTTTATGTTCTTATGCCTATTAAGCTGACCTCTTACAGACAAAGTCTGACAGAGGTGCTGAATACTTTATGCAACATTATTTTACTGGATCTCATTCTAGCTGACTCAAATCTGGGTTTTTTTCTGATTGCAGAAAAACCTTCAAACAAGGAACAATCTAGCTAATAGTGCTTGCATAAATCATCCTCAAAATAATGAGTATCTGTGGAGTGAACTCATTTAGCTAAATAGATGGAGGGCCACTTTAAAGTTATTTAGAAAGATTAACAAAAGAGAAGGGAAATGAAAAACAGAGAATAAATTGAGGGGAGAAGGGGAAAATTATGTTAGAAACAATGAATTTATTATAATTCAAGATGGTAAGGAGAAATTGCCAAAAAAACGAGATTGGCACCGGGCTGTGCTGGTGCTCAAATGTATTTTTAATTAAAATATGTGGATGTTAAAATGCATTTTTAAAATAGAGATAAATAGGTCCCCAGCCAACATTATATATTTATTTTTACAGCTTTCAAATTCCTCCATAATTTGTCATTTCCTCAGTACGAGAAAACACTTATCTACTCGGGGGATGGTTCTGCCGCTGCACTCGCCATTGCCTTCATCAACCACCGAGTACAGAATGCCAAATGCCTGCTCCTACCCCCTGGCAGATCCCAGGGTCTATTCCATTCCCATTTGGAATCTACACCTTTTTCTGACCAAAAAATCCAGTGTTTTGCTCCTGCGTTCTTCTTTTCTCACTTTTCCTTCCTCCCATCTCAGTCCTTTACCCCATCCTGTTCCTTAATCTGATATTCTCTCTCTGCTCCTCGATCCTTTATTTAGGGGTGACTTCACAAAGTGCCTGCTATCCCAGTCACAGCCCCACAGGGAGCCCCTGCAAATGCATCAGATTGTCCTGATGTGGTTTTGGTATCTCAAAGCCCCTACAACAGCTCTGGACCTGCAGTCCCAATGTCACAGCAGACATGGATTTTCTTTCCTCACCTTCAGTGATTTAGCAAGTAATTCCCTCCCTGTAAACTCTCATCTTAGGTCTTCATGGGTTATGGAGCAGTGTTGAGGTTCTCTACAGCCAAGCCTGGAGAAACCCACCAAGCAGTCCACACAAGGTGTACAAAAGCTTAAAGTCCCACCTAAATGCTAAGGAAAACTGGGATGATGACTCAACCAATGCGATGCCTTTGAGATCAAGTCTATCACTCGTGTTTTATCCTCCAGAACCCAATTTTTCAGGAGGAAGCATCCCCTGACTACTTTGTCATTGTGTTAAGAAGCACAAAGCTATTCACCTTTAAAACCCTTCACTCACCTTGCACCGTTTCCAGTCTCACAGCTCTTCAGCGTTCCCAAATCCATCATTGAGTGAGTATATTTCAAAAGCACACATTTTGGCCGGGCTCAAAAGCTGCATTGTGGCTTGTCTTTGTGCTGTCGTGTTTGCCACTTCTCATCTCATGTTTAGACTTGCTAAATATAAAACCTGTTTAAAATAACTGCAAACTATTCTCTGAATCCTTGAGGAAAACAAACCCATTGCTCGGATCTGCCTCCTTATGTTTTATGGGCTTAGCACATGTTGGAAACAGAATATTTCCATAATAAATGTTTGATAAAAATAATCTCCACGTGAAGCTTGTTCTAAGCCAACAGGCCCAGAAAGGCAGAAGAGCCACAAGGTTGGCACCAATATTCAGTGCATTCCTGGAAAAGCTTCCCAAACTTATTGGAAGAGACCACTCTGAGTGGAAAAGACAAGTTTGGTCTCCACGTTCACCCTATGCCTTATCTCCTCCTCGTATCCTCAATGTGGACACAAGCTTAGTGAGATGGAAGCAATATCAAGGAGCCTAAGAGTTGAAGATGTGTTTTATGACGACACCACGTCAGTTTGTGGCTTGATATTCTATTTCCCTGCCTTCATACTAAGACCTTTGCATAACTTACTGGTGCTTCCCTTTCACTCATGGGCTTGAAGAGTGGAGTATGTCTCCAAGATGACCCTCAAGCGCAGGTTGCTGCCCCCTTGAAATCCTTGGGACGTCAGTGTTGGTCCACACTTCTGTTTGCAGTAAGTTCCTCTCTAAAGCTCAGAGGTTGACTCAAGCACTGTGCAGCATTGAGCATCACTTTCCCAGCACTTCTCTAAGGGCTGGGCAGGTTCTGGTGAACCAGATCTCCTGAGTGCACTTTGAATGATGCTGCCTGCAGCAAGAAATCACCATGGCTGTGATTTCCCCTTTCATGGAGCTGGAGTTTCGTATCCTTTCATTTCATTGATTACTCTGTAGGCTTATTCAGTGAGGATGCGAGTTTCACTTTTACAGGTGCCTGGTGCTTTTCCCCTTGTTTATTAGATGGGCAAGACAAGACAAAAAGAATGAATTTTCAGTTTGCTGCCAGTATCAGAAACGCTTTTGGTGGAGACCTAAACCCACAAATGCTGCACAAATCTGATTTCTTGCTCAAAATTGATGCCTCTTCTACTGCGAAGGCAACAGAAAATTAAAAAAAAATAAAAGACAATTTAACCAAATTTTAAAATGAATTGAAATTTTTTTTTTCACTGGAAGGACTTCACTGGAGGTCAGGCCCCTTTAGAGGTAGAAATATTCCAATTTATTATCATAGAATACTATTGTTTATATTGATTAAATTGTTGGTAAAAGCATTTGTGATGTGCAGAGTACTTGAAATCACTGAGGCAAACTGCTGATAATGCAGATTAGTTAATTTACTGGACAAAATGACCTTTGTTGCACTAAGAACCAAATCTTACAGAACAGAAGTCTTTCAAGTACTTGCTAATAATTTAAATGAATTATCCAAGATGATGATGTTGAAGAGCTGAACGTATTACAGGGTTTATTATGGTAGAGGGTATATGCAGGATATGTAAGGGCTGAATATATTAAGAGGATGTTTTGCATGAGAAATAACTTGATTTGGAACCCAGAGGCTTCTGCTGCTATGTGTCCATAGAGGGGAAGCAAGCAGATACCTGTTCTACATGCAAAATTGTTTGACATTTCTCTTCCAAGCCTCAAAGACAACAGCTGTACAGCAACTGCAAGGTAAAGGAGTGTATCCAAAGAGGCAAAATATTGCTCTATATTGCATTGCTTTAGAGGTTTGGCTATCCAGTAGGAAATCGTTCAGCTGGGACATGTGCAAGTACTCCAAGGGATGCACAAGTGAGGGCAGGAGGACAGTGCCAGGATGCCCCAAAGCTCACTCTAAACGCAACAGGAGACAAAACCTAAGCACTGCTGCATCCTTCTCCAGCAGTAATTTCCTCGTGCCAGCAAAGTCCTATAATGTTCTTTACACAACTTGTTGTAAATCACTCATGGCTTGTTTAACACCCTGCTGATTTTATCTTGATTTATTGCATTGCCACCCTGCCACCCTGCGTGGCAAGGCAATAGCCATGGCTTTATGGTCTTCAGTCAAAGCCCAGACACGTGTAGTTGTAGGCCATAGCTCCAGGTTCCCATATCCAAAATCCCTACATGATGCTCTGCACAGCCCTGGGATTTCATCTCCCATTGCTTTGAGGGGGGAGGATGACAACAAATATCTTTTCCTCCCTTTGTTCTGGGGCAACTGATGGTAGAAGGCGTAAGGAGCGGCTGCCTGAAAGAATCACAGACTGGTTTGGGTCGGAAGGGACCTTAGAGATCATATAGTTCCAAGGCCCCTGCTATCCTTTCATCACTTCAGACAGCTAACAAAGCCAAGAATAAATATTTCAGCTCGGGCAGTATTTAAAGATTTTATTGCTCTAAGGCCAAAATTCAGTCTATCCAAATCTCTTTACACAAACCCAGCTAAACAAGGAATTGTTTTAGAAAGAGCTGGACCAAACACAGCACAAATATAAACTGTTCTCATGGAAGTGATTGACAGCTTGCTAAACTTCGAAACCGTAGCTATGTGAGATAAAGGATTGAATCAAGGATTCTTCAAGGACAGGCTGAACAGGGCTTGGAGCAACCTGGTATAATGAAAGGTGTCCCTGAGCGTGCAGGCGGTTGGAACTACATGATCTTGAAGGTCCCCTCCAACCCAGAGTATTTTATGATTCTATGAAACTCTGTTAACACTCCCCTTACATATATATACATTTATATATATATATATATGAAATAACATGTAAAAATAGATACAATATATAAAAATAAATATAAAATATATGTACTATTATATGAAATGTATACATTATTTCACATATGTATATGTAAGGGGAGTGTTAACAGAGTTTCATAGAATCATAAAATAGTTTGGGTTGGAAATATATGTAGAAATAAAATATATGTACTATTCTACATATGAAAGGAATACATTATTTCATATATATATAAACATATATATATCTATAATAACATGCACTGTACCATCAGCTAGACTGCAGCACCCTGCAGATGCCCCTACAATCATCAGCCCCGCCAAGCACATCGGGCTGGAAAAGCCACTATGGGGCTGCACCCCTGGGTGCTGCTGTAGCACCCTGCTTCTCACGCACAGACCGGACAGCAGTGGGATACAAGGAGCATGTTGGCTATTTTAATCCCAGGCAGTAGACACGGAACAGCTGCCCGTGCTGGGCTCAGGCCAGGCACAGTCACATTCCCCTTTGCAAACCTTGCCTCAAACACCTTCCCTTCTCCTCCCCTGCTGTGCCGTGGCTCCGTGTGGAGTATGCTGGGATGGATGGCCAACTCCACAGTGGGTTGCAGAATTCCACTGTGCTTAATAAGCGGGTGTCCTTTGCCCTTTACATCACCTCCAAGGCTTGCAAGACCCAAAGCAACACCTATGGGGGACAAAACCACATGGCAGAGACAAAGCTATTTCAGCTTCACAAACCCCAGGGTTTCCCAGCCGGATGCAAGTGAACAAGGGTCCAGGGTTGGGTGAGAACCTTACATGGCCACAACATGCTGCTGCCACAAACCCAGAGCTGACTGGCACCCACGTGATGGGCATGTCTGGCAGTCCTGCTGGAAATGCAGCTCCAAACCCCAGGGCTTTAAAGTTACACCCGGATGAAGCTCCTGAGAAAAATCCAGACTTGCTGTAGCCTTAGGGACAGCACAGTTTTGTCACAGAGAAGCCTACAGACAACAAAACCGGCTCTGAAAGATCTCCCCATGCCTGCTGTCAACCAGCATTTCCATCAGTGTCACAAGCCGTTCACAGCAGCAAGCTTTGGATAAGCAGGAACACAAAACCCACCCACACAGGCAGGCAAAGGGGTGCGTGGAGCCTGTATTTGAGCAGCCCCACCGCTTCCAGGGACCTATGCTGCCTACATCAAAGAGGACCTGCTGGAAAAGGCATCGGCAGGTTTAGCAAGCGCGCACCCAAGAGCACAGAGGGTGCCAGCTGAAATCTGTGCAACCCTCTTTTTGCTTCGCTGTTCCCTAAGGAAACAGGGATTATTTAGGGTAATCCTGAGCAGGAAGGAGGATGCAAAAGGCTTCTTTGCTGGGTAATTTAGACCTGCATGGGGAAAAATGCTCCAGAGTCTCACTTACGGGGCAACCCTGTAACAGCCATGTACACACCGGAGTTTTCTATCTCCCGCTTTCCACGTATCACAGGGCTCCAGCAAATGTGGCTAACAGACACAGAAGAGGATATGATGCTTAGAAAGACAGAGTATGCTTATAGAAACAAGGCTCTGGCTAGCTCAAATGGGGGCCATGCAGCTTAATCTGCACCAAAAATTTAGCAGGAGCACACATCTCCTGCAAACCGCAGGTAAATGAGTGTTAGAAGTCCAACTCCAGCTCATCTTTGCCCTTTCATTAGCTCTGGATGTGAAAGTGTTCTTATTTATACACCTATGGAGGCAGGCAAGTAAACAGGAGGGCAAACAAGCTAGAAGCAATAGGTTAAACAGATCTGCAGGACAAAGAACAGCTTAGTGGGAGCAGCTAAAAAGACATCAGGATGCATAGGAAAAACCATATTCCTGGGTAATCCAGCCTGGATGCCCAACAGCACCGAGAGGAAGAGGCTGATTTGTGTGTTTAAATGCATCCCAGCCTGCGAGCTGACTGAGACGCATTTGCTGCAGGTGGGTCTCTCCAAGCAGCTCTATCCCTGGGGGGCAACCAAGGGCTTTTGGGCACTGTTCTGCTGATGGTGTCATCTTGAAGCTGTTTCAGCCTCCCTAAAACGAGGCAGGGAAAGAGAAACAGCTGTAATAAAAGCAGGTATTTTTAGCAGTAAGTCTCTCCTGTTAAAGGAAATCCACTTTGCTGAAAACCTGGAAATTCAAGAGATTTAATTTATGGGACAAGAGGTACAACGTATTTTTGTGAGGGGTGGAGGGAAAAATCCTTTGCAAAGCAGCTGAAACATGTAAAGATCTGCTTTAATGTTTGCTGCCATCTGGGTAATTCACAATAAAGCTGCCTCTTATCCCACTTTAATCGATAACTTCTCTGATTCCCATCATGCAACTTACAGCAGTTCATTCTCTCCCAGCCTGTGTCTGCATGGGGAGAGAAGTGGGCCCATCGTGGCTCCATCCAGGCTCCCTCCACTCAAACTGTGCCACTAACATGAGTTCAAACCGACATCCTTACTGCTATTTTAAGCAGAATCACATCACTTGGTAACCAACCACCAAAAGCCTTAAAGATTTGCAGGCAGAGTCATTCCTATTAATTTAGGCTTCCTCACTGGTCTACGATTCAGTGCTTCACATCCCCCAGGGCCCCTAGGAAACCATCAGACCTCTGCTCTTCCAACCTCCCTCCTCTTCCATTGCAAGGGGCCCCACCAGTGACCCACCAACATCATTAACTATTCCCTCAGAGTGGAGTGCTCTGATTGTCTTAAATAACTCACAAGGATAGATTTCAATCAGCCACTGTTCGTTAGGATTTATTAGGCTGGACCCAAGGGCAGGCAGGAGAACTAATTAGAATTATTATTTTCAGGTGACAAGCGTAAGGACCTCCCAGGGACATTTTCAGCCCTTCATTTTAAGGCTGAGGTTCAATGTTCAGGGTTATTTTCTGAAGTTATTCGATGGGATAGTTCTTTATAACAGTGCAGAGGTCCTGGGAGAGGGGTTGTGGTGGGAAAAGAAGGAAAACTAGACCCTGCTGAGAAATTCTGGGGGCTAAATAGGCAAAAAGACATTAGTAACAGGGCCTGACTACTGCACTGAAAGCAGCCACACAACCGATTTGTGGCCCAGCACAGCCACTTCCCATCACACAACTTCCCATAGTGATCACAGAAGGGGAGAACACAGCTCAAACCCATCACAGCTTCATTTGGGTTACCTTTGAGGCTTTGGTAGAGTCACAAGCGTTATTCCATAATATGGAATTGGCATATCCAGGCCTGGAGAATGGTGCAAAAAATGGGGGTCACTATCAGGTCCATCCATTTGCTGCTCCCTCTTCAGAAACCACCAGTGCAGAAGGAGCAGCACCACTTCCACCTCGGAGCGGCCGATGCCGAGGCAGGATTTGCCACTCTTTGCTCATGGCATAGAGAGAAACCAAGGAGCAAATTATTTGCACAGAAACAACCTACTCAGCAGTTGTTAGCCCGGCTCCAAAGAGCTCACTGCTCCTAATGACGTCTCCAGAGCTTTGCTGGGAGGGAATATTAAAGAGAAGAGCAAGAAAACAAGCTTTGGTGACTGACTGATGCCAACTTGCTGAGCATTTTCAAATAGCATTTGCAAGTTGACGGCTTGACAATTGGAAACCCTAAGGAGCTGGAAGGAGATGGGGGAAATTTCCATTCGGGAAGGTTGAAGTGCACTAAACTGCTTTTGATCAGAGCTGTCTAGAAGGTGAGAGCTGACAGACACATATGGTTCAGGGATACCTTCGCCTCTAAGGGCGCAGAGCTGTTTGGTGCATGTGATAGCAGAGGGCATGAGGGCATCCAAGCTGCAGAAGGATTCTGGGTACCAGGATAAGTGCCACATCCTAGCTCCTGGTCAAGGACCCCCGCATCCTGGCGGAGGATGAAGGAGGTCAATAGATCCTGTTTGATCCTCCACACTCCTGCCCCCAGTGACAGGGATGCAACCAGGAGGAGGAAGGCTGCAGCAAGGTCCCTTCTGCCTCCATCCCTCCACCCTGACAGCTCTGGGGTGAGCACCACAAAAATCACTATTGGCCATTGAAAATGAAGACTTCTATGCCTCAGCATGGGTCCTCACTGGTGTGTAGTCAGCATCTCCCATCTCCTGATGGGTCTCCTTCAGTTAGGCAAAAGGAGAAAGCCAAAAAGCAGCCCCAAACAGCCAAAATGGAGTCTGAAGGAAGGAAATGAAACCAAACCCAAAGCCTGCTTTTGACAAGTGACTATCTCAGTTTTGCCATGAAGCATATGCATTCTGTTCGCAATGCTCTCCGACCTTGGGCACATCACTTTGCTCCCTGTTTCTCCTTTTGGAAAAGGAGCTTAGGATGCGCTGGCAAGCGTTAGGAGGCAGTTCCTCTCAGGACCTATATAGGATCTACATATTCATATATTGTGTGCCCTCTGCTGGCAGCCTCGTTTTCCAGGAGCACAGGAAAATCCTGGAGGGAAGGGCAGGTGGGACTTGGGCCTTTCCTTCAAATACAGGGAAATAATTAGAGACAATATGAGCCATAAAACTTCAGCAGTAGCAAGAGAAAAGGGTATTTCCTTGGGTACATCACACAGTGGCAGGTGAGGAGATGATGCTTTTCGTGGTGCTCTTTGGACCAGAATGGTTCTTACAGGAGCCCCTGTATCCCAGGGGTGCTGAGGCAGCTCTCCCTGACCAAACACTCAGCACACTTTAACTTCCAAGGAGCATTCTCTGTATAGATCCAGATCCCTGAAATAAATGAGGGCACAGGGGAGATTTGAGTGATTTATCCCATTGCCTCCCAGGTAATACAACAAGTTCAGCAGCATCCCAGCAAGTATCTCAGATTTATTGATGCAAAGCATCAATCAGATGAAAATACCCATGGCTGTGTACACACAGGGCTGGAAGAGAGCTACACATCACCTGCAGTGAGCAGCCCTGGCTTTTGCCAAGGTCAATTCAGCCACATTCATAGAACCATGGAATGGTTTGGATTGGAAAGGACTTTAAGATCATCCAGTTCCAACACTCCTTCCATGGGCAGGACACCTTCCACTAGACCAGGTTGCTCAAGGCCCACGTTCACAGCCTTAGCTTTGCACAACAAGAATTGGGCACTTAGATTTGATTTGCATGAAAACATGGTCAATTACAGCAAGTTTTGCTTCACTTGATCCTGCTCTTCCTCCCTTGCCGTCCCTTTTGCATCTGACATCACACTAATGGTACATGGGGGATGGAGGGACCCCCTGGGGCACCCAGTCCTGCTGCTCCAGCCCTTGCTGTGACCACTGCACCCCTCAGCCCTACTTGGACTGATCGCCAACAGGTTCAGCCCCAGCAAAAGCCTCTCTTCTGACTGCTAAGAACCTGCTTTCCAGGCTGGTTTGTGTTTTATCACCTATTAATAGTTACTTCTTCAAGCCCCAGCATTGTCTTTCAGTTCAGGTGATTCATTTCTCTTCATCCACTGAAATACCCCTGCGACAAAACCTAACCAAAAGCTGGCTGATGAAGAAATGCATTTTTCTTTTGTGAAGGAAACCAGTTCTCCTGCCAGCTACGAAACGTATCAGGACAAGCAGGTTCAATGTGCCTTTGTAAGGCTGGATTGGACTCGGTCCTGTTTTCATCCCATTATTCTTCCCTTCACAATTTGTCTAAAGCTTTGCAGGCTGTGAAAGGCCAGTCGCTGCCGGGATTGCTTTTCCTCTTCCTTTCATATGGAGCACTCTGTTTGCCATTCTTCACTTATATGAACCACTCCTGAATGACACAGCTGTGAAAATACTTTACCAGCAGACTCCTCTTTTAGTCCTTTCTTCCCCCTTGCTTCAGCTCCTTCGGATCCCTCTGCAGAGATTCCCCCATTTCCAGACCAGCAATACACTTAAGTATGCTTCCAACTTTTCATAGAGCTGAATCCCCAGTGCTTCCTGCCCCTCGCAGCACTGAGTCCTATTGGAAACAGGGTGAGTCTGTGAGAACTCTGACGGTTTTTGGTTGTTTAAGCTCATGTGAGCACCATGTCACAGCATCACAGAGTGGTTTGTGTTGGAAGGGACCTTGAAACTCATCCAGTTCCAATCCCTGTCATGGGCAGGGACACCTTCCACTGGAGCAGCTTGCTCTGAGCCCCGTTGAACCTGCCTTTGAACACTGCCAGGGATGGGGCAGCCACAGCTTCTATGTTGCCTCCTTCCACAAAGCTTTTGGGATTTCTGTGAGGAACATGGTCTAAAAAAGGAGGAGAAGCATCCCTGCCCCAACGCATCACTTTGGGAATCTGAGTTTCCCTTCCCATTTTCCTTAAAAACTCCATTTTCCAGGAACTGCACAGGAAAGCTCCATCCTGGGCTTACCCACCCAGGCCACCTCTGCTCGAGGTGGCTTTCAAGAGACTACAACAACTTCAATACTGAATAAGCTAAAAAAAAACCCCAAAATGAAGAGAGCAACGAAACAAGACAGAAAGCGCTATAAAAAGGCCTACAAAGGGGCTAATGACCCTGTTCAAACAAAGTTGTCTCCTGCAATAGCCCTAAACCCTTTTTATGAGACCTTTGAGCCTGTAAAAAGAGTTTATAAGACAATTTTGTGTTTGCTAGGTTTACTGACAAACAGAAACTGCTCAGGGTGGTTCCAGGAGCCCCATTACAGAACAAATCAGGTCCATTTTACCATTTTCCCCTCCCTCTTATAAAAAGCCTTAACTATTTCCCTCCCCGGCCGGTCCATTGGAGCACAGCACGAGAAGAGCCAGAGTGGAGGGAGAAGGAGAAAAGGATATAGAGAAAAAGAAGCTTCCTCCAAGAGCAGCATCACAGGAGGAGGCAATAGTTGCTGGGAAAGATAAAGCACATTCTGCATGAGGCTATTGCACGAACGATGCTTTGATCACAAGAAGCAAAGAGCAAGACGGCAGTTTTAATGGTCCGAAAGCACATGAAAAGCTAATGCAGAAAGCAGCTTTGATACACAAGGCAGTGGCACAGTACTTATTTTGTGACCTTTAAGATGTATGGGCAGTGCAAGGAGATAATGTGATGGAAAAAGAATCAAAAGGAGACAGGAAAATTGACCCAAGAACTTTGTGGCAGAGGGAGAGGAGGAGCAGATGGGGCTGAAAGCTTCCAGCATGGTGGGAACTGAGACCTGCAAAGTGCCACATGTCCCCATGAAGAGCAGCAGCCACCCAGTGCCTCCCAGGAACAGGGAATTTGGGATATCACTCAGCAAACCCCAAACACTTGCTTACAGCCAGCTCTGTGCCTCCGCTGTCCACTTCACACCTCTATAAGCCAGGCTGTTACTTTTCCAGATAGCTCAGCATCTCTCAAACTAGGGTTTTCAACCTGAAATAGGGGTCACAAAACCCTTTTTGCTGGGTTACCAACCCGGAGCAACTTCATGCTTATTGCTGATAATCTGCAAGGCTGAGTTCAAGGGAGAATCCTTGTTCTTGCGGCAGGATGGTCAGTTGAGCATAATTGACTTTACATTTATCTTGTTAGGCAGCTGTTCTTCTGCCTCCTCTACTGGCCTGCATTAGCTCTTCTTCAGGGCTCCTAGGAAATAGCTGCAGGGTGTTATGCTGGCAGCAAGAAAAGAAGTATCTGCTCCACATACAAGCGTGGCAAGGTGCCTATCTAAACAGTGGGAGCAAGAGTGGGTCAAATGAGACAAAATCATTTTGTGACCTTAAGGAATAGGGTGGGAGACTTGCAAGGCTCTCCCCCCTTCTGGTACATTGGATGTGGAAAGGCTGCAGTTCCTGGCCAAAGCATCCTTCTGTTTCAGTTAACATCAGCACAGAAAGGAGGAGATAACAGCATCAGACCCACCTGCAGCAAGAAAAGGCATCACCCTGGACCAGATGGAAAACCTGATGCTGCTGGCTGTGGATTTGGAGCTGCCAGGGACGCTCCCCATCCCTTTTCCTGGCATTGAGACAGAGAAGCCTCCCACACAGGTGGCATTGCCATGGATGCATTTCACTCCACTCTAAGGCTCCTGTCTATTGCCAGTGTGGTCCCAGGGAGCATTAGTAGGACAGTGACAGAAGCCTCATACATATTAAACGCATAGAGGGTGAAATGCTTAATGAGCCATCACATTCGGAGCCTTCTTTCCCTCTCCACAGTCATGTCTATGTTGACTTATTCCTGCTCTACAGAGGAAGTGGCAGGATTTAATAGTCTTTTATTGGTATGTCAGCTTTTAAAATGGTCAAAGTGTTATCCATAGGGTAGGGTAAAAAACAAAGCAACCCAGAAACGCAGCACATTTAGGAGGAATACTTCTTGTTCCAGGCAATGAAAGGGGTTAAGTGCAGCGGTGTGTGCCTGGCCCCTGTCTGTCACATCTGGAGAGGAGCCGTCCCACTTCCCCGTGCAGACCAGCCTCATTTTTACTTCATTCCCATGCTTCATACCCCCTGCCACCCCATGAAGCAATTTGCTCTGGGAGTCTGGGGACTGCATTCCCCTGAGCAGCAGCAGGGGCACCAGTACCACCAGCTTTAAGCCAACAGCAGGGCTGCACAGACACGAATTGGAATCCTCCATCATTTCTGGTCTGATCCATCTTTACCTCTTCCACTCTTAACTGTGCCTGAAACATGTTTTGTTCTAGTTTTTGCTTTTAAGTCACCAAAAGCCTTTGTCTCCTCAGTTCTCTTGCCACTTCACATTGTGCCCAGACCTGAAGAGCTGCTTTTATGCAGAGGAGGATTTCTTCCTCCCCCCCAAAATGCAGCTTCACAGCCTCAGACTAATAAGAACAGGCACCAAATACTCCCAAAACTTTCTTGCCCAACAAATCACATTTCAGAAACCCTCTTGCTTTTCCTGTCCCGGTGTTACAGGACCAGAGATGTACGGGGATACTCGAGTCCTCTGCTCAGCCTGACAAAGGCTGGACCTGGTGCCCTGCTTCCCACATCTGTGCTCAAAAGGGCCAACCAGATTTTGAAACAAACATAGCAAGGACATGAAATGATTTGTCCTAAACAGATCTTCCTTGAAAAGGCATTATTTATACGATGCAAAGATAAAGGAGTGAATGTTTCTTCCCATGCTTCCATAGAAGGATTAGAGAAATCCATCCTTGTTTCTCCCCAGCTATAAGTCTCTGACCAATCTCATGTCTTTTTCTCCACCTTTCACAGTTTGGGGTCTTGCTTTCTGCTGGAAAAGCTGAAAAGCAGCATCTGCTCCCAGGATTTTTCTGGCTCTGAGAGGAAAATCCAGGATAAAAGCTGTTCCCATCACAGTCCCAGCGCCCAGACACAAGGTGTTCCATGACACACCTGCTTTTGGAGGGACTCATTAAAAACAGACCTTCTGAAACTTGGAGGCTCACCCCTCATTAGACTGCACTATCCTGGAAGCCCATTACCTCTAATTGGCACAGGGCTGTATTGAAAACATGGCGCTAGCTCCACTGTAATCCATGCAAGGGCTGCCTCTAGATTGTGATGGCAGGTTTTTACCCTAGAGCCTCTTAGAAGCAAATCTTATTTAGGTCAGAAGTGACATTTCTCTTTCTGAAATAGTAGGCCAAATGCCAACAGAATCGGAGCACATTAGTTTGAGCAGTCAGGGGGATTTACTTTACAATACTGTGTATTACACCCGTCTGAACACTGACAAGAAATGCAACCTGCTGTGCTAAACTTGCAGCAACTTATTCATCAGCACTGGTTGAACATCAGAGTTTCCACTCCGGAGGAAACCCAGGTTACTGTTAAAAGAAAACCCCTTTAGGCCTATTTGGAACAAAGCCCCACACTAAGGTTTCCCATCAGAAGTCTCAATTCAGTAACAGACAGAGTGTTAGCTCTTCTAGCTATCAGAATATGTATGAGTCCTTATAAAACCCAAACAGAGAGCGCAGCTGTTGAGAAGTTGCATTTCAGTATAAATCAGAGTGGTTTCATGATGCATTTTCATGCAAACAAAAGCACCAGCTCCGATGGGGAAAAGCCCTTCCCCATGGGAGTTTCGGCAGTCAGCACTCACTGCAGCCCTCCAGGAGGGGAGGGTGATGGCTCTTTAAAGTTATGAAACAACTGAGATTCCATGACTTGCTCAACAAGAAAAGCTGGGTGAGTGATAGAACCTTTTTGTCCCAAAAGCTAGATCAATCCTGTATCCCACAACCTCTTCCGATGGGAATTAGGCCATCCTCCATCCGCAGGACTGGTTATTACTAAATTAAGAGCATCCCAACATTGCCCAGGGACTGCACACCCAAACAGCTTCGTTCCTATCCTCCAGGCATTAGTGCAGGTAGATTTAGGAGCAGTTATAACTGAGGAGCTCCCGCGATCTCAACACAGCTTGCATCTACCCCTCCTCCTCAGCCAGGATCCGCGCTCATCTCCTTGCCTTCTGCAGCAATGTCACTAAGACTCCACATCAGTGCTGCAGACATCTGCTGCCTCTCTGGCCGCTCTTCAGTTCCAACCTGACAAGCTGTCACTTTGACAGCCACACAAGATTTACAGCTTGTTAGACACTGCAGTTGTCCAAGCAGAGCCACCCGGTAATGGAGAGATGGTGGGAGGACCAGAAGCTTAAGCACTAATCTGTACAGGGCTGGATTTGTGCTGGGTTCCCCCTACTTTAGCAGCCACTTGTACTTAGCCACACACCACTTGACAGACACAATCCTGGCAATTCCCGATCCCCACACACCACTCCAGGGTAAACAAACGGATAACAAATCCTCTCGTTTCAATGTCTTGGAAGGAAACGCTCCAAACCCAAGTTGACTTGAATAATAGCAAACATCGAGCTCCTGTCTAAACCAAAGTTACCGACAGTGATTGATCAATCTATGTGGCTTTATTAGCACAGCCTGACTGCAGGTCCCTTCCCAACAGCATCTGGAATCAATAGCTTAATTGTCTTCCTGGCTCGCTTTGCTTCTGCTTAAACTCACTGATTAATCCTGCAAACTACCAGAGGTCGCTGGGCTGAATGAGTTAAACCTCCACAGGCTGAGGAGGAGGTTCCCCATGGATTCTCACATCCGAGCTTGGCAGGAAGGCAGCCGGCACGGCAAGATGTGCCATGGGAACACCCCAGCCCCGTAGTGCCTTGGGGATTGTCACTGCAGCAACGTTTTCTGGGCAGGTTTACACATACGCATCCCTGAAGACACATTGACAGGTAGCACTTCCTCCGATGAGATGTTCCCTGGGACATTTTCATTGCTTTTCCATTGCCTTTTCTTCCTTCTTCCATTCTTGCTCCTGAAAAGAGCCTGGCACCATCTGATCTACACCTGTTCGCAGGCAATGGTCTTTAAACATTGATCACCATCACCAATAGGTCAAAAACGGGAAACAAGCTAAGGCAAATATTGCCTGTAACTCAGCCATGACAGATTTAAGGGAGCTTTCTAAGCCACACGCTAGATCTTCTGTTAAGACAGCTCTTCCAGGGTAAGACAACTTGCTTCAGATGTGTCATTAATCCTATGAATAAGATGTCCTCATTAGACAACTTCTGTCATGTCTTTGTTATTTGTTAGAAGGTGGCAATGCTTTTGTGCCTCTCTCCTACATATTAATCTCCTGGGGAGACTGGAAGAGCTGCTTTTTAAGGAAGACCTGCAAAGCAAAGACAGTCTTTGAGTCTTTTTGTTACTCAGGTCGGGAGAACTAAGTCAGGAACTGGGCTGTTTGCTTTTTCTACTTGAAGCTAACAGAGGTGTGCAGATTTATGGTACCCGAGGAGGCAGCTTTTGCTTCCTGGAAAACGACAGAAGGGACAAGAGATTTACGATTTGCAGTTACCAAGGAACTGTAACCTGTTAGAAGGCAATCACAGAAAGTCAAAAGGCAAAGGAGGTTTTGGCTGACTTCAAGAACATTTGTATGATGTTAGCGAAGCAGTACGTGTAGGAACAGACTCACCAGATTGGGTGTAATAAAGCTTAACATCTCTAATTTCTAAGGTGAAAAGGAGGTGGCAATTCAAAGCAATAGCTCACAAATCAGCCAGTTTTGAAGTGGCTCAGAGGAGGCTGGGATGATGGGTTGAGAGGCAGGGACACTTTCCATCCATTACACTTTATAACCCCCAATGGCATCGTGATCTCCTTGCTCCTAACAAAGCCCTGTGGCACTGCAGACAGGAGTCCCAGACTGTGACCTAGGCATCATGAATGTCATCAGAGTCACACAGCCCAGTGCAAGTTGGCGCCTTTGATGTTAACAGATCTGCATCCACACAGAAGGGCAGAAAGGCCTTTATCCCTATCATTACTTCACCAAAACCACAGGGAAACCTCTTGAACTCACAGCAGCTCTGAGCTGCTGACTGGTGAAGCCAGGGCAGGATGAAGCCAGTAGAATCAGGCATCTGCTCTGGACATCAAGGATGACCAAGAAAGGGCCACAAAGTTGCTTTTTCTTCTTTAGAAGGTTATTTCCAGCCATAGCATTTGGGGGTGGAAGTAGGATTTTCAACATCAAATAAGATTAGTTACCCATCTAAGATGAAGTTTTTCCCAGACAGGAGACACGTACTTGTCTGCATGCCACCTAACTAATAGTCATTACAGCTGTTCTGAGGGTGTTTTATATCAAGAGGGTTTAAACCTCACACACTACACTGGAGAGTATTTCATCCTTGAAATACTCCACTAGACAGGAAAGTTTTCTTACCAAAGGTTACATGAAGCTGGTTTCTGACATTTAATCATGGTGATTTGCTTCGGGAGGCTGGTGTAAAGTACCACTCGGCATAAATAAAGACATCAATCTGGATGAAGTTTTCACAACTGCTTCTATTTCATGGGGCTAACGATGAGTGATGCTCTGATCCTGCCTCTCACTGATGCATCTCATGGACAACGTGGTCCTTACAGTGAATGTGGGACTTTCTGTGCAGGCAGCAAGGGGCAAGACTTTGCTTCTGGAACAGGGTGATTAGATCCATGAACTGAGCAAAGATGCCAAGGAGGCAAAAGCTTGTGTCCATCACAAGCTGGAAGGCGGCACGGCAGCCCCATGAAGCCTGTGTCAAGTCACATCTCTCTGCACCTCTCCACCACTGCCCATTCGCTACCTGTACCTGATGTCCTCTGGCACAAACCCCAGTGACCACATTAGTTCCTGTGCTCGGCACCTGCAGGCCATGACACACCATTAACTGACAGGCTCCAGGTAGAGATTAGTAGACATCTAAGCTACAGCTTTACCAAGGAAAGGAGGCAATAGCGAGGAAGAGCTCAGTGATTCTTTGCTGCCTTTGGCTCTCAGCAACGTGAAAATCCAGTCTGGCTGAAAAGAATGAACAGAATGAGGGGGGGAAGAGTGACATTTCTGTTGCTCCTTTCAACAGCGCCTTCCTGAGCTCATAGTGAACGCACACTTCACTGTAAGGTACAGCAGAACCATCACCTTCCCTACCCCATTACCATTATCTTGTCATGTAAAAAAAAGCATGTAATTTTTATTAGATGCTAACATGCATCCTTGATACAGGCCAGGAGTCTCCTCAGCCAGAGGCACCACATCCCCCAGGACCATGCTGATCTCATGCTATACACTATTTCATGCTCTCGACTATGACAGCACAGGACCACAGCAGCGCTGCCTGTGCCCAGCCAGCACATCTGTGTTGGCTTAGAGTTGTCATTTACAACTGGAGAGGCTGCAGCTGGGGGGAACATGACTGCAGTGGGAGCATCCTGGGGGATTCTGGACTGGCAGAACAAAACGAGATATGTAAACCTGTTCCAATGGAAGCTGCCTCGGTATTTGAATAGGTTTCATATTAAACTAACTCAGATTTTTGGAACAAGCCCAGTCAGCAAGTCAGTTCACATGCTCAGGCCCATAAGGCATGGCGTACCTTTAGCAGCACTGCCAAGCTTGGCTACCAGCTCACTGTGGCTTTGAAGATTGCTCTGAAAGCTACTGTTAACCCTGAAAACACCCAGCATAAGTCATTAAGATTGCAGGCGGGATGGTGCTCATTAGATGCCTGCTGGGCTCTGAGCTTTGATTTCTTCACGAGTAAGATGCACTCCTCCAGTGATCCCTACTTTCCCCCAGGTCAGTCCCTGGATTCTCCATCCATCTCCCCATACCTAATGAAGAACCTTGGTCAGAGAAGCAAGAACACTGAACCTCTCCCAGTTTGTAGCTTTACTGCAGAAGCCAGGCTCTTGAGACCACAGCGGTTACAGCTTGCTACCCACCAAAAGACATATGAGCTGAAGGTCACAAGCAGCAGTGGTAGGGACACAAGCCAGCTCAGTAGGGCTTGGCTCCAGAGACCCTTCTCATTTCAGACACGCTTCTCTGCTGCCCCCAATTAATGGTGTATAAGCCAGAAAGGCCAACAGGCTTGTGATACAGTACCTTGAATAACACTGTGCAATGGCGGCTGGAACCCATGCCCTGGTTGACTTGGCCACCAAGTACCTCAGCAGAAGCTGAATACAGGTATTGAACACAAGGTATCTCAAAGGTCAGTTTCTGCAGGAGAACAAAGCCCCAAGAGGAGCATGGGGGACACACAGAGCCTAGGTTATGCTCTTCATAATCTTTGGTTGCCCAGAGGACAGGTAGGTTTAGCCCTACCTGAGAAGAACTCCTCATGCTGCAGTTTTCTATCACATATAGAACATAGTGGGTTGAACTCTCAGTCAAGCACTATTTAAAACAAATTAGAATCATCTAAGAAGCAGTCTGGAGGCTAAAGTGCATGATACAAGAGGACTTCTTATTGACCAGAGAGAATCAACCAAGTCCAAAGTGGATCCATCTAACAAGGCAGGTTGGACTCCTGCGCTGGGATGGCTGCTGCGCTCATTCCTCCTGCTCAGTGGTACAGAACACCTCTTGAACAAGCATTTCTGCAGTGGAAGAAGCATTAGAGCCACCATTGCTCAGCATAGGAGAGAGAGCAGCAAAGCATAAATAAAGGATGAGCCAGGAGAGAGCAAGGCAGCTTCGCAGGCAGCAGAGCCCAGCTCCCTGCATGGCTCCTCAGCATCCTCCTTTAGGAGGGGAGAACAAAGGCTGCAGCTCCTGCTCAACCCCAGAGCAAGAGGTAATTATAGCTCACTGTATTGCAGAAACAGCAAGAAAAGCCCCTTCCATTTGGGGATGGGCTGTTGTAGCTCCCATCCAAATCCAAGTCTACCTGGTTTCTCCAGAAGACAAAGGGAGGAGAGTCGTGTTTTGATATAAATGGATGCAGCAGCTTCTTTCAGGTGTTACCTGGCAGTTTGTGATGCTTTATGTGGGCTTAGCTCACTGCTGAGGACGTTGGGTTGGAGACCTTGCCCTCACCTGGCGCAGGAGAGGATGAGGGGAGTCTGCTTTCCTCAAGTGATAACTGTTTGACTAAGAAGTTCAAACATATGTCCTTTAGAGCTACAACAAGCAATTACAGCCTGGCTGAAGGTTATTGCTCCCAGAGTCTTGGCACAGCTTGTTTTCCAAGGCACCAATGAACAGCAAATAAGGGTTTTGTCACAAATCAAAACTGTCCTAGGAAAGCCAAAGGATGGTCTGCAGCATTCACATCACCACTTGGATTGATAGCAGCAAAAGGCTCAGGGTAAACCTTAGGGCAGCTTCCAGTGCCTAAAGGGCTACAAGAAAGCTGGAGAAGGACCTTTTATAAGGGCCTGCAGGGACAGGACAAGGGGAATGGCTTTAACCTGCCAGAGAGGAGACTGAGATTAGATATTAGATATACATTCTTCACTATGAGGGTGCTGAGGCGCTGGCACAGGGTGCCCAGAGAAGCTGTGGCTGCCCCATCCCTGGCAGTGTTCAAGGCCAGGTTGGACACAGGGGCTTGGAGCAAGCTGCTCCAGTGGAAGGGGTCCCTGCCCGTGGCAGGGGTTGGAACTGGGTGAGCTTTAAGGTCCCTTCCAACACAACCATTCCCTGATCCTGGAAGGTGACTGAACAGCAGAAGGACACAGTTGACTGGGTTTCATCTGCTGCAGTTTTCTTGCACTCTCCTGCAAGAGGGAAATCAGCTGGAGGGGGATGCTTTAACCCCATATGGCAGCTAATCGTGGTTGCTCAGGATCATGTGAAATCAAGCAAGCACAGAGAGAGAAGGCAAGGGGATTTCTTTAGCAAGAACAGCTTTCTCGCTTGGCCAGCCAAGCTGGGCACCAGTGCTCAAGAGACTGCAGGCTGACAGTGCTGCAGCGTCAGGGAACCCCCTTAGCAACCATGCACTTGCAAAAGGAGTCTTGCAGGAACAAAGGGCTGATCACAACTTCAGACCTTACAAAAGTAAAGGTATTTTGCTAACAACAACGCTGAACAATCTGCATTTCTCACTCCAGAGCCAGGGAGCCTCTGACCTTGGGTACAGGACATCACCGAGCTGGGTGCTGAGGTCCCAAGAGCATCCAAGTGACTTTGCAGCATAAAGCAAACAAGGCTTGTGGAAAAACTTACTCAGGTACTCCCCAGCATACATCCATCCCTGTGACTGCCTTTGTGCTCACTTCTGCCTCAAATATTTATGTGCTGATCAAGGTGGAGCCAGAGGAGGCTTTGAGGTCACTTAGAGAGGTGAACTCCTCACTGCATCCCAAACAGCTGAGACAGCAAGCCAGAAATGATCAAAAGCAATTAGAATATGCCTGTACTACACAGCATTTACTTGTCATGCTAAAGGAGTCCAAAAAGCAAAACAAAAGGGGTTTGCTAATTCTTCCCTGCCCCATCACGCTTGCAACCAGAAAAGCATATTAAACACCTCTGCTTTGCTCACTGTTTCCTGTGTGTTCTGTTCAGCTCTCCCTTGTCTCAATAGCTTAAAAGCCTGTTTTCCCCTTTAAAAGCCAACTTGCCTGCCAGGTAGCTCCTCTTAATCTCTCAGTCTTGGCTAGAAGCCTCCCTAGGCTGCTCAAAAAGATAGCTACTCACCCTTTGTTCTTGCAACACCAAAAGCCTCAGCTATCAAATCATTCCAGCTTCCTCTGTAGTCTGAGAGACTCTAAAATGGAAAGAATAAACCCCTCTGTGTATCAGTCCAACAGATTAATAGCTACTAAGGGTTGTGGTTAGACCAGCTTATAAGTGTGCCACACCTCCACAAAGCAAGCCTTTTCCAGACCTGATAGGGAGGAGACTTCCTAACAGAGTCATTGACCTTGGACAACAATCCCTGTGTCAGTTCCTCATGTCAGTGCTCAGCCTGAGAAAGGAGTCAGAGACTAAACTGGTGCTTCCAGCCTCGGCTCTTCCGTGGACCGACTGGGACATCCCACCAGGATGGGCAGAAGCGTGTCCATACTGGTACGTACTGGTCTAAGGCCATTTTCTTTCTCGAGGTTCTTTGCATGCTGCAGTTGTACACAGCTCATCAGCTAAAGAGATGTACATGGCTCCCGTGATGGCAACACTCGTTTCTACAAGCTGAGAGCTGTTCCCAGAAGTTGCAAGCAAAAATAACACCCAACTGAAGTAACTACCAGTGTTAATTCAATATTACTTGAAGTTACTTCAACGTGACTTGAGTAACCACCAGCTACATCAGCACAAACACTTCTGTAATCAAGTTATCCAGAACTTACGTAGAATTGCCTCAAAAAGCCTTTTTCAGAGTTGTTTGTAGAGAGCATTCACCATAGGGAGTGTGGGAGGCATATCCTCCCCTCCATGTATCCTTACAATGCTTTTCTCTTCCCTGGAAAGCAGCCCACCATCTAGCTGCTCACACACCAGTGGACCTTGGCTCTCCCTGTGTAGACCTCTCCATGCCTCCCATACCTGAAAACCCTCTCACACACCTTGACAGCAAGAGCCAGAGAGAGTCCCGAAAGGAAAGAAACCACATCCAGCTGCACTAAGCTCCTCGCAGGCCTGTGACACACGTACTGCATCCCTGCTCCTCCAGCAGCACTGTGGACTGTGCACGACTCCAACTGCTGTCACTTGGCAGAAGGAGGCTTCCCGAGAACAACTCTTTAGGCTCAACCCCAGCTCAGTGTGCATGGATTTCTAACAGCATCACTGGGTGCTGCGCTGTTACTCATCATCAGGGCCCGTCACCCACACTGTTCTCCCTGGAGCTGCCTCTTTCCAAGTTGCAGGCATGTGTGGCCCTTCTCCCTGCGCCTTGGGAAGAGCAGCTTGCTCTTATCCAGCACCCAGAGCGTGCCACTTACCCACATCTGCTCAGCTGCTTTTGCAACTGCAAACCTCTTCTCATTTGTGCAGCAGAACAGCTTTAGAGAGTATGGCACAGTTCAATGATGCTCTCTCTGCTGAGGAGCAAGCCTGCTCCTGGGCTAAAGAGCACAGCGTCCCCATTTCACGTGAGCAGATGGGCAGCTATAGGCTGTTATAACCCATAGAGATGCAGCAAAACGTTGCCAAAGGTACCAACAAGATTTAGGAAGTGATCTCAGATCTCCTGATGCTCCTTCGATCACAGCAGTCCCAGTGGTCACTTACTCCAGCTAGCTTGAAGCAACAGGTAGGTGCTAGAGGCAATGCACACTGTAGCAAGCTACCCTGGGCATCATTCTACTCTGATGTTACACCATTGATTTCTCCTTGGTTAACAACCCCTGTGCAATATGCAGCAGGATCAATGGCTAGTGAGGCTCAAGCAGGCAGCAACCATCCAGGTTTGGGATCTGGAACAGCAGGTTAAGTTTAAATGTTGTTATATTCCCCACCTCACACTTAGTTTCTTCTCCTGTTCAGCTGACATTAGAAGCCTTTGAAGTGTGCATGTGCTTGTGGTCCAGGAGAAAGTCTCCAGGGAAGTAATTTGCTACAAATACCCAGCTACTTAAAAATATTTATATATGCTAGAAAAGGATTAGACTTCATTTAGCATTTTCTCTACCTTTAAACCTCATTTAATGCAGCATTAAGCTCCAGCTGCAGCAAATTGGTTCTGAAGTTGTAAAGGAGAAAGGCACTTGAAACAGCAAAATGGTTCAGTAAGGAGAGAAGACTGATTGCTCATTGGTTTCTGCACCATGTTTTAGTAATGGAAAACTAAAGGATAAGCGAGATCCTCAGTTCAAAAATCTTTACTTACAGGATGCTGTTCCCAAACTAGAGAGCATCAGAAAGACACAGGCATCCAGAACAGCTTTAAAGGGTGACAAGATAAGGACTCGCTATAGAAGAGGTGTTCAGACTGTAGCTGGGTACCTTGTTCACATTAAAGGAAGAAACATCTTATTACTTGCAACCACTGATAGTCTGTGCAATAGCCAGAGGGTCCTTCCCCAGCCAGCACAGTGAGGGAAGGAGCACCAGGACTGCAGCTTGCTCTGCTGTTGGCAGATAGGGGTGACCATAACCAGCTCTCAGCATGGCAGGGTTTTGGCACAGCCACCTCGAGACCAATAGGGATGCATGAGAGGCTGAGAAAAGCATTAGAGGTGCATGAACTCCATTAGCAGCACCACTAAGTTCTCTGCTGCCCCAAGCCCCACCAGCCCAGTCCCCAAAAAGCGTCCTGGATGAGTTCTGGAGCTCAAGATAAAAGCTGGATAATGGAAACCTGATTCTTTAATGTGCACCATATGGTGTGTTCTGAAGCTGTACCCCCTGCTCTGGTACCCATGGGGCAGAGAGTGCTTTGCAGATGGGTGCCTACAGGAGATGGAGCTGCTGGAGCCAGCTAACCAAGCTCCTGCTGTGCAGGCAACTGGAGCTGTTCCTTACTATTTGAAATAAAAGATTCATAGCTATTACCAAGCAGCTCGAGTCTCGGGAGATTCCCGTTTTCCTACTCCTGCCATCAATCTTTCTGACCAAAATCCACGTCCAGCAGCAGTTCAGAGATTAACAGTCCGCACACTTGTAGTCAGATTGGTTTTCACCACTGAAACACAGCATGTGCTTCCACAGCACAAGCCCCCATCAAATATTTACTCTGCTCAAAGAGCCATCAGTGACCTGCACAAAAGCATTTTTCACATACTGAGCAGGAAAACACACTCCATCCAGTCTCTTTGAGCCCGGTTACATCCGGCTCCAGGTTCTCCAGCAGATGAGAAGAAAACCGGTTGCAAACGCTTAAATATTTAAGCTTCTTGCATTTGTGAAGTCTTATAAGTCAGGAAAACACAGAGGGAAGGAGCAGGGTCCCTTTGTAAAGACATTTAGTTTTCAAAGGCATCGAGATAGAAATATGCCCTGCAGACACGGAACATGTTTACACACTGCAAGGTGAGCTCCTACTGCTCCTTGTTTGGCCACCTTCCTACAACCCACATGCTACATCCTCCTTGGATGCACAGCGCGGGCCCTGCAGCCCAGCCCATCTCACAGGGGTTATAAGAAACATCCTTTTTTTTTATGGCAACATGCAGAAAAAGAGGCAAATGTGAGCGCAGAAGCGATTTATGAGGACTCCCAGCCCACAGGTTGATGCGGTATGCACAGCAGATGAGGGTACAGCTGCCTGACAGGCAGGATTTGCCTGGATTTATGGATACAGCTATGGGTGTCCACAGTGTCTGCTCCAGCCAAGCTGCTGCAGGAAGAACCAGAGGCATAGGAATGGCCAGACTCTGCCCTCTCAAGATGTTTATGCTGGGATATTTGGATAGGGATAAAGAAGGGATTTGCAGTGATCCGTTTTGCATGGGAAGCCTGCAAAGACACCCGAATTCTCTTACCAGAAAGCATTCCAGACACAGGGTACTGCTCACGTTTCTTGGCATAGGTTTGGGCGCCTTCAGTGAGCTGAAAGCCTTCACCTCTGAGCTTGTTCACACCTCCTTAGTGAGCTGTTCACACCTTATCATGGCTTGAGGCTCTCTCCAGCCCCAGCATCTCATCAGTCCTCCACCCAGCCCCAGGTCAGAGCCACCCAGGGCTGTAATCCCCTTCCTCCCCACACCTGGGGATGCTGCAGAGCCAGACCTCCCACCCATGGGCAGCTTTTACAAGCATCTCTTCCTCACCCCATGCTGCACCATGCCACTGCCACACCAACCTGGCTTCCCCCATAGGGACCTTTCATCCTCTTCGTGTTCTCCTCCAGTTTAAGAGGCAAAGAAATGCTCCTTCCCATGAACACAAAGTCACCAAGCAAGAACAGGCACTGCTTCTCCAAGGCCAGCAGCATGATATCCCCTGGCTCCACGCAGCATCAGCCCATAGTCAGCCACCTCAGAGACAACAAACCACCTTCAAACCTCCTCCTGCCCCACATGCATCCCCTTATATACACACCCATCTCTCCCAGCAGGGCCCCTGCTCCTGGGAAACTACAGCTCCCATGATGCCTGACCATTAAGAGTTGCAGTCCTGATGCCTGATCTCTAAGGGAAAGGGCTTGCAATGCAAGGCCAGTGTTTGGGGACCAGCTCCAACTAGCCCAAGCACCCCTTTCCAGGCAAATATGTGATTATTTTGCAAAGGTCCCCTATTCCCACCTTCCATATCCCTGCATTTTCATGGAAAGGGTCTTTAACACGTGAAGATACTGAAGATCTCCATCACCAAATGGAAAAGCAGGGTTCTGCCAGCTGGAGGAAGGTGTTTGCAGACCCTGGAAATAGGTTTATTGCATAAGAATTGCTGTTTATGAGCCCTG
Source organism: Pezoporus wallicus (assembly GCF_028554395.1). Lineage (NCBI taxonomy): Eukaryota > Metazoa > Chordata > Aves > Psittaciformes > Psittacidae > Pezoporus > Pezoporus wallicus. Next base: position 478,547 of record NW_026640870.1, read on the forward strand.
GGGTGTCAGGCGTGTGCCTCATTGTGGAAAACTGTTCCTACCATTCACTCAGCTCCAGGAAGTAAATTTCTGTGGTTCAGGAGAAAGTAACTGTGGCAAATCCCCAGTGTAAGGAAAGACAGAAAGCTTTTTCTATTCCTAATTACACTGCGTTTCTAAACTTTCCCCTATGGCATGAAATAGTGGAGCTCTTTAGCAGCTTTCCCCTAAGAAAACGCTAACAAAGGAGGCATTGTTACAAGTGAGGAGTGCTGAAATCCCAGTCACTACGCTGGCTCTGAGCCCATCATCCACAGCAGATGGGATGGCTTCTTCCCATGCGGTGCACGGGACCAGCTTCAGCTCGGCTGGAGAAAACGGGCAGGTTTAGAAGAGCTAAATTGGGAACAGGGATGGGAGGACTTGCCAATGGACAGTAAATGCTTGATGTCCCACAGTGCATCAAAGATTGTATCAGCAACCTTTGCACTCACCTGTGCGGCTTGACCTAAATGAGTGACTCCACAGAGGTGAAAACACACCTAAACCCAGGAACATTCTAATTCAACAAGAGTATACCAGTTCAGAGACAAACTGCCCCCCGGGAAGCCCTCCTCTGTGTTCACACTGGTTCCACATCCATCCCTATATGTTCCATTCACAGCCATCGGTGGTGTGGCATCACTCCCGTATTGATATCATGCCACCGCTCCCGGCAGTTCCCTTGTTGTAAGCAGGACAGCTCTGTTACATCAGTGCCCTGCTCATCTCCAAAGAGAAAAGCTGCTTCCATGTGGAAAATACAATATTGCCCATGGGAGACGTGTTCAAGAGGCTGGAACAAATTCATTCATGCACCACCAGGTCCTTGCAAAATGCCTTGGTTTTATTCCGTGTTGGTGAGCGGAGGAACCCAGTGTTCCCTCTGTACTACTGAGCTGTCACTCAGAACAAAATGATGTTAGCAGTGTAGCTTAGGAAATGTTATTAAATGCAGGCAGTTATTCTGCAGATTACATTTTCTGCCTCACGCACAGATAATAATGTTCATGCACAAAGCCAGGGTGAAGTGTAGTCAGAGAGAAAGGGAGAGGTTCCCGCTGTACGAGGGATGAGAGGAGATGCGTGCACGGCCCAACCAGCTGCTTTCCTCCCCCAGGGCATAGGATGCTCTTTGCAGTTTTGCTCACTGAGTTCCCAACACGTTATCTCCATAAGGAGCATGAGGAAGCCGGAGGGACAAAGAGGTGGGCTTCCTGAAGGAGCTGGTGTGGGGCCTTGGTTCATCCAGCTCCCTGGGTAATCTCAGCAATGCCATGGATGTCCAAGGGCATCTGAGCCCTTCCTGAGTGCTAGCCAATCTCCCACTGCACGTCTCATGGTACAAGGCTGCTTTAAGAAGAGCTTTGTTACCAAAGAGGCACAGCAGGATTTTCCAAGGCAGCTACAAACTCCTGCACGTGGTTCAGTGGGAGCTTGGGATGCAAACCCCTCCATTTGGAGTCTTTGCAAGTCAGCTTACTCCAAGCAGCAGAAGAGGGATGCTAAAAGAAATGGCCCCCAAAGATTTGTTCTTGAACCCCTGCTCAGGCTGAAGCTGTTTCGGCCTTCAACAGAGGAGATTATCCATTGGGAATTTGTCCTTGTGTGGGTAGGAAGGACCAAAGCCCCGGTCGGGCCAAAAGAGTGATCTGCAATGTCACTTTGCATGGTGAGCACCTCAGCACCCAAATGTGCAGCTGGAGGCTAATGGAGAGGCTAGATCCAGACTTTGCACCATAAATCCATGATTAAAACACTTTAATGTCAAACAGTGGGATTCAGATCTCAGGCACTTCTGGGGCTCAAGCAGCACTTGGGTAGGAGGGAGACTAGAAAGTCCACCCCCCCTGCTCAAGCCCTTTATCTGCTTTAGCCTTAAGTGTTAAAAGCTTCGAAGCAGAAATGACTTTTCCACTCTTTCTCCCCCTTTTTGATTCAGATCTTTGTTAATAAGAGCATGGATGAGAAATTTGCAATGTTTTGAGAGCTTTATCTCTTTTTCAGGCTCATTAGAGTGGGTGCAAAAGGCATTATTGTAAATAGGTCTCAGGACCGTTCAGATGCGTTTCTCTTTTGGCAGGAGATGTGTTTGGAAATTTGTATTTAAATGATGATTTGAATGGAGTCTGGGTTGAGGAATTCGCTGTTTATGAGCAATTCCATTTTAGTGTTTGCTTATCTCAGTGTTGCTATTGCTGTTGCTGGAGATCAGAGAAGGCACAACTCTTCTTAACAGCCTTGGTGGGTGAAGGCTGGCGTGGTGGAGATGCGCTTAGTATGAATTTGTCAGGGTTGAGCATCTGCTTTGGGAGACGTGAGGTTGGCTTCGTGCTCGTGGAAACTTGTGAATAGTAAAAATTAGGAGCCTTTTATAGCACCTCGGAATAAACATTTCAAATGAACAATCAAGCTGTGCGGAAAGAAAAGGGAAAACCCCTGGCAGGGCTGGTCTATCCGATCCTATCGGCTCCGCTGACATCCCCACTGAGGAATGGCAAGGAAAGGAAAACAGATTTCAGGTCAGCCCCCAGCGTTTTGCTTTAATTGGAAGTATTAAAACAAGATGTTTCAGCCTGGTTCATTGCTCATTTTGATGTGTATTTGTAGCTTTGTTCTCAGCTGAGATGAGCAACGACCATTGAAAGAGCAGGAATCCCTCCCGAAAGGTGCTTCCTCCATCAGCTCCCAACAGTGCTGACAATTTGGGCCTTGGTAATAACTCCTTAGAAATGCTCATGGAGGTGAAAGTCCCTTCCTGGTGATTAAAACAGACCTGGTTTATTCCGTGTTTGTGGCAGACAATAAGGACACACAGCGCTTGCTTCCATGGGATGGAAAGATGCATGAACCCACCTGCTTATGATCACAGAATCATAGAATAGTTAGGGTTGGAAAGGACCTGAAGATGATCCAGCTCCAACCCCCCTGCCATTTGCAGGGATCAGGTGTTCATTTCCTAAAATCAAACTGCTGACATTAAATCATGACCTCTTCCCAAATGGACACGCTTTCTTGCAGATGACTTCTTCAGCTCTTCAGTAAATAAATGGGAATAAGCGACAAGGTTTAACAGGATCACACTGAACACACCTCTTAAAATGAGTCCTGAGCAGACAGCAGCAGCTTTTTCTTGTCCCCACCAAGCTCCATCATGAGATGAGCAATTGAAATTCCTCCATTGTACCTAATTCACTTATAATTATTTGGAGAAGGGAGGAGGGAGGTAGAAATGTCATTACCCTGTTTAATGACTCTACCACAGAGGCCTCCTGGGCATTTCTCTTTCTTTGTCTATCTCCCCCCTTTTTTCTTTTTAATAAACAAAATCGTGCTGGATGGTGAGATTTAAATATTTAACAACATTTACTTGCAGAGCATTTAGCCGCTGACTTTTAAACCTGCCCCTCCAGTTCCATTGTAATTCTGTTTGCTGTTTCAGAGGAGCACTAATCGTTCCTTAATATGTGCCCTCCTGGGCTCTCCTCCCTGTCTCCCTTCCCCTTCTGCACTGTTTGGAGGGGGAAGCGATGTCGCACATGTGTCTCTGTGTTTTTCCTAGCTCATCTGCTTGTTCTTCGCTATAATGAAAGGATTTCCAGGCACTTTGGTCAGTTAAAATAGTCACAGGCTGCTGCTGACCAATTGGATGGAGAAAACCCATTAGTGAAGTGCTATGGTGCCCACACACAATTAACACCTGGATTTCAGAGTTTTCCAAAGTCCTTCTGTTGTGAGCCCATCAAGTGGCAGCACTTGGGTGGGATGTGTGGAAGGAATAAGGGTGAGAACAGTCCTGAGCCCCTCGTGCTCTGTGGTACCTGAGGCAGCAAGCATGTGTGATGGTCAGTAATACTTCAGTGAGGCAGCAAAACCTGAGGTCGTTTGCCTATAAAAGACCTAAAAGGATCATTGTCCCTGCTTGTGGGGCTTGGGAATGGGAATACTGAAGAGATCTGGATCTGAAACTCGCAGCTGATGTCTGGTTCTTTGCACGCTGTTTCTGGCGTGAGTCTTTTGAGCCCATCTCCTGTAGCTTCCCCAGCTGTGCAGTTCTGCTCTTGCCATGGGCAGGCTTATTCGTGTTCCCTGTTTCACTAAATCGAGCCAAAAGAGAGGGACCAGTTTGCTGATCTCCGAGTGTTACAGGTTGAGCCTCTGAAACTCAGCCCCAGGGATGTGAATGCAAAGTGTGTTAACAAAAGAGAGCAGGAAGGGAAGCAGTTGAGGGTTTATTTAATTAATGCATTAACCTTGACTCTTGCTATTATTTTCCTTGAAAAAGTAGCAATAGAATTCATCCAGAGTCCTTGCTTCTTTTCAGCGGATGGAGGAGGATGTGTGATAACATTAGAGAACCTTGGAGGTAGAGCGTTCCTGTACTCAAACAAAACGAAGAGAGAAGCAAACGAATTTTGGGGCATTATGTTCCTTTCTCATTCCTCCAGTTAATTACTTCTGCGGCCAGAGTGGCTTTCACAGAATGGGTTTCACCATCATTTTCAAAGCCGCTGGAGGAGCTCAGCAGTTGTGTGCAGGAAAGGTTGATAGGGTATAAAAACAAGCCACAAAATGTCACTTCTTCAAAATGCAAGCCTCTTCATCCCCCTTGGGAAAGGAAACCAGAGAAGGGTTATTACTACGAGTAATGGGATGAAATTGGGGAAGGAAAGAAATCATTCTGAATATCAAGAATAGCTTTTTAACAATGAGATGTATCAGGCTGAGGATCAGCTTCCTGGGGGAATAATAAAGAATCCATTGTCATCATAAGTGCACTTATCGGTGCTTTTCTGCTGCGTGCCTCAGGGGGCTCCAGAGAGGACGGGAGCACCAGCTCTGTTTTACTGGTGGGGAAACTGAGGAACAGAGGGCTGCCCAAGGTCAGAGAGGATGGTGGGAATCCTGACAGCCTCCAACCTTGACATTGAAGTGGTTATTGGCAAGCAAAGGGCAATGCATAGGGACAGGGTGGTTCTCAGGCAGAGGGACAGTCATTATCCTCTGTAGGCTGCCAAAATGCTCCACTTGTATCAGCCTGGAGCCAAGCACCCACAAACAGCAATGGCTGTGAAGGCTAAAGGGCCAGTTTAGCATCACCAAGTGCCTTGCATCAGCATTATCAAAAGGAGCATGACCAGCACGTAGGAGGAGGTGATCCTGCCCCTCTATTCTGCTCTCGTGAGACCTCACCTGGAGCATTGTGTGCAGTTCTGGTGTCCTCAACATAAAAAGGACATGGAACTGTTGGAACAAGTCCAGAGGAGGCCACGAGGATGATCAGGGACTGGAGCACCTCCTGTATGGAGACAGGCTGAGGAAGTTGGGGCTGTTCAGCCTGGAGAAGAGAAGGCTGCGTGGAGACCTCATAGCAGCCTGCCAGTATCTGAAGGGGGGCTATAGGGATGCTGGAGAGGGACTCTTCATTAGGGACTGTAGTGACAGGACAAGGAGTAACGGGTTAAAACTGAAAGAGGGGAAGTTTAGATTGGATGTAAGGAGGAAGTTCTTTACTGTGAGGGTGGTGAGGCACTGGAATGGGTTGCCCAGGGAAGCTGTGAATGCTCCATCCCTGGCAGTGTTCAAGGCCAGGTTGGACAGAACCTTGCGTGCCATGGTTTAGTGTGAGGTGTCCCTGCCCATGGCAGGAGGTTGGAACTGGATGGTCTTAAGGTCCTTTACCAACCCTAACTATTCTATGATTCTATGATTTTATTAAAGTGGCTGCAAACCCATCCTCCCCGTCAGTGTTTTACCTCCTCTTGCTCTGTGTAGGTGTAAGTGGCTAAGCAAGTCCTCAGGTTACACAAAGAAGCTGTGGAAAATCTGTCTCTAAAGGATTATGTATAAATTTTAAATGCAGTTCTCACATCACAACGGAGGTACATGGCTCTGCTCACAAAGGGGTGCATCAAATTCCTGGCCATGGCAGGTTTCAGTGTGAATCTCTTCTGCCCTAAAGATCTGGGGGCGAATGAAAGGTGCTTCATCTTGCCCTTAGTGCAAACTCTTCTGTGGGAGTCACAAGATTCATTATAGCATGTTTACAGGTATGATTATAACAGCAAATGAGCCTTTTCTTCTCTGAGCCTTACTTCAGGCCAAATGCCCTCAGGCAATGTGAATCAGCTGTGGGATGTGCTGCTTTCACATGGTACTTGATGTCTGGGGGTTTGCATGCAATGACCTCTCAGCATCATCTTCCCATGGGAATGCACCTAAGGACCAGCTCTTCTTCTTCATCTCATCTTGGTAACTTCACAGTTAAGAGGGGCTTAAAGCAACTGTAAAGGGGACACATATGTCATGAATGTATTCTAACCAGTGATGTCCTGCAGAGCCTTCCCAAGTGGGACGTGAACGCCAGGATATTCCAGTTCAAGTGAAGACTTCCTGATCAAGGGCTCCACACCGGCATGTAACCATAAGGGATACTGAAGGCAATGCTGGAGGTATTTCGAGGTTACCTGGGCCTCTTCTTAATGTTAACGAAAAGAAGAGGTTTGTTATCTGATAAAAGCCTCCAAAACACAAGTGAGACGTCCAAACCCTACAAGGGGTTTTACTGTTGCCTGAAGTTCCCCAAGGCAGCTGAATATCCTCCCGCATCCTCCCACCCCTCTGCTTCCAGGCCCAGCACACGGATGCATTGCACTCAAAATCAGGCTGGGAAAGCAAAGCTCTGGCTGCAGTGTTCACACCGTGCTTCCTCAGCAGTCTGCATTCCCAATGGATCTGGTTTGGACGCCTTGCAAAGGCCCAGGTTTAGGCTGGGATATTTCTTTGTGCATTTGGATGCTGGCTTTGTTGTTATGTTGCAAGAAACTTTATCTCCTCACCACAAGCACTGGGAATGGTTCCCTTGGTTGCCAGAGGTATTTGCACCCATTCCTGGCCTTTGTGTTGGTACTGCAGACAAGGCTCAGCTCCCTGCCTGCACGTTTCTGCAGCCACATAGGAGAGGAAGGCCAGGAGCCCTGCAGCATGGGGGGTGATCTCAGGGCTCTGAAGAGAGCTGTTAAACATACACGTTACAAAGAAACCCAATACTGACTCTATCTGGCCCTCTTACCCTTGCAGTGGTTGATGGTCCCTTGTAAGGTCCAGCTGGTCCGTGATGGTGGTGCAACTTTTACATCCTCTTTGGTTGCTTCTTTGGGCTCATCACTGCTATTCCACTAACACCCAAATGGGCATCATCAGCCCTATGGCAGCTCCATGGGTTGGTTTCACATGTTCCCCTTCCCCTCCAACCAAGGCTGCTCAAGATAGTATCCATATAGTTGTACATACAGTTGTATCCCTATAGTTGCTGGTGGCACATGGAGTTCTTCAGCTGGGGCTGCACATTTGCAAGGAGCTGTCAAAGGTTGTGTGAAAACCCAACAAAAACCTTTTTACCCATAAAACTCTATAGTTCGGACATACATGAGTCCCCAAAGCTTCCTTGGGACTAAAGAACATTTAAAAGCATCTTAGCAACTGTGTCACTCAACGTGTTGTTTCCGGTCCTCCGGTCATGACAAGGTTCAGATTTAGTGACCTTTAATTTCTCATGGCGGATGGTTTAACCTACTATTAGGGCACCAGCATCTGAAACACTCGTTGAGATCAGAAACTGCTTTAAAGATCAAACATTCATGACTCAGTGCTCAACACTGACCCCAAGACTTGTGTGAAACAGACTAGAAGCCTTGGATGCCCAATGCCCTGTCCTACAAGCACCTGAAGGGCCATGCAGTTCACCATGGAAGGGCTGCCAGCAAACGGTGTCATGAGACACGGCATCAGAGAAGATGATAACGATGGATATTCATCCAGAGGTCTGAACGATGAGTTGTGTGCGTTTCAGACCTGCAGAGCAATTATAGTGCTAAAGAAAACAGTGGAACATTAAGCATTTGCTGTGGTATCAGACATTAAAAAAGGCATGTTCGGATGCAGCAAAGGCAGAGAGATGATTGTTTGCTATGAATACATTGGAGAGGTAAACATTAGAGAGTGCTATTTAAGCTAATGGACAATTTTGGCATGAAAACAAGCAAGTATAAACCATCTAGAGGCTAAAAGGATGTTTTTATTCTCCACAAAAGGAATTTCTAGACCAGTTGTTCAGCGGTGGGGATAGAGAAAACAAATGAAGCAGGCTGATAATGGGGGTTAATATGGGATGCAAAGAGGACTGCTGGACACAGCAACAAGGAGTTTCCTTTCAAGGCCCAGGAGGCTCTTCCAGCTCCCATTCCCATCTTACAAGGGCACTGTGCTTTTGTCTGCTTTCTATCTCCTTTGCTTCCCCATCCTTCAGCCCAGGACCCATCCCACACTCTTCCATCAGAAACTTATGTGCTGGAGACAGGTCCCTGCTCCAGGGAAGAGCATTTGTTTGTGATGGGACATGCTCAGCCTCCCCTTTGCTCAGCAACGGTGCCAGCTGCACATGCCAGGTCCTGCTCTTCTCAGCAGCATGGCTGGTGGTGGTCTTTGTGCTCAAGGGTGCCTCACAGACAGGTTGAAGGGGATGTTTAATTCCAGCAGGGCTTTTTTAGAGGGAGAGCTGGAGCAAATTTCCTCTGCCTTATAGTCAATTCCCAAGGTTTCAAGCTGCTCATAATGTTAACTCCTGTTTTATTGGGCCTTTAAAGAGCATTTTTATCACATTTGGGCTCAAACAGATTTACCCACCATAGCACAAAGCAGATAAGGAATAATAAAGTCCCAATTCACAAGCAGCTTCAAAATTTGTTCTGTTTCATGGCCAAATCAATGGGCAGCTCTTTGAAGAACAATGTTTCGCCTGGGTGCAGATGATATCCGCTTTGCGCTGCTCAATGCCGACACTGGTGTCATGAGCAAGGTCAGACCCTCTGCTGGTGCCAATTGGCACAGTCCAACTGAATTAAATGGAGATTTACTGCCTGATAAGAAGGCCTTTATGGTTTTTCCTAGGTTATCAGCTCTTTGCCAGCAAAGGACCTACTCTAATTCCCTTTGTAATTAGGGGCTGAATTGCTGTACAAGCTGACGGAGGATGTTAGGTGGAAGTCAGCAGTGGTATTGCTGCTTTACTGCTATGGGGAACAAGCTACTTGGGTCTGAGCTTTAGACCTGGGATTGTTTCCTTAAAGCCGGACGCCCCAAGGCTGGGCCAGGGTGGATGGGAACTGCCTGCCAACAGAGAGGCAGAACAAGAGCAAGATGTCCCAGTCAGGCACATAGTGACATAGGGAGGAGCACAACAAGCACTTCTAAAGGTGATACTGACCCTCTGCTTGTCAAGATGGGACTTCTGGTCATGCAGATATCACAAAGCTTTAAATGCTGATGCCTCCGAGCGCACTTGCAGGGTGCTCTGAGTTTACAAGTCTGTGGTTGGCATGGGCTGGGAGCAGTGACAGGATCCCTGCAAGCCACAGAAACACTAACATTCAGTCTGGTTTTCCTCCAAGAGGGTCCTCACCGCATCAGGAGCGGCACATTGCCATGGGGTACCGATGAGTTACACGCAAAGCCTGCTGAGGATCCTCTTTTCCCCCCAATCCATCCCTTGGTGAGGCAGCTCCGCTGCGTGCTCTGACACCCCTGCATCTTCCCTTGGTGGGATTCCTGGGTCACGGTGAACTTCTCCATTTCATTGGAGCAATTTGCATACATTGCCCATCTGTTCCTATGCAGCAGCGTTCTCTGGCCACATGCACCAGCATAAAATTGCTATATCTCAGCTGTAAGACAGGCAGGAAAATGTTTGCTTAGAGAAAAACCAACCCAACGCTTCTTCTCTATTGTATTTATGTCTTAGGGAAACATTGAGGCTTTTTGAAGCTCTCTAAAAGCTTGTTTTACAAGAACCTAAACAGGGCTAAATTTGCCCTGCTTGCATTCCTGGAACGTGGAGGAACCTGCCAACCTTGGCTCTGTGTCTGCAGCCCATGTATGTTATTAAATGACGAGCTGCTAACAGCTTCCTGCCATACAGATGGCAGCTCCATGTCCTTATTTTGATAGCATCCTCACTCCTGAGACAGACAGGCTGAAAGGAACCTGAAAGTAATGAAGCCACTGGCAAGAATCCCAAGCGATGGGGAGGAACAGGGAGTTAGCACGCGGCGCAGTCACTGGAAATGCCACTAAGTAAAATTAATTAAAATCATTAAAAGAAATCATGACTATTCATTACCTAATGATATCAGTAACTTTCAGGCAATCTGGAGTTGTTTTCCATCTCTTAGCCTAACCCTATAAGTGTGTTATAAGAAGCAAAGAAATAATGAATGCATGTGAAAGCTGTGGGAAGAGAGTTACCTGCTTGGGCTCAGCACAGCACCTCACCAAACAGGCTGTCTGGCTCCAGTATGGGCAATCATAGAATTCCAGACTGTCTGTGGTTGGAAAGGACCTTAAGATCAACCACTTCCAACCCCCTGCCACAGGCAGGGACACTTTCCACCGGAGCAGGTTGCTCCAAACCCCATCCAACCAGGCAGAAGTGTGTGTGAAGAAGCATGGGAGTCTTTCCCTCTTTCCTGTGGGCAGCCTGAAGCCATCAATCCCACCCATGGAATTCCTGGAAGAACACTGATGAACCACCCCCAGCCATTGGAGCAGGCACAAAGCTGCATCCCCATCGCTGCTGCCTGCCTCAAGTTAACATCCTCCGCTGAGTTTGTAACTCATCGTGTTTCCCCGAGGAAGCAGCTCCACCAAAGGCACTCCTGAAGGGCTTTATCTTCCTGGTGGCAAGCAGGAAGACGCAAACAAATCCTCGCTTCCCACTTCTTGCCTTCACTCCTGCTTCTGCTGGGCTGTTTGCTTGGCAGCAGCGCAACGAGACCACAGCGTGCGTGCGCATCCTCAGCGCTGAGCAGACACCGTGACAAGGCAGGGATCAGGCATGAAAATCACTTTAGTGTGGGATCTCCCAGTTAAAAGGAGATTTCCTCCTTCCTTCCTCCCTCCTGCTCACCTTGCACCCACAGGGCTGCTGGGAGGAACAGGTGCAAACTGCATTCACATGGGCAGCGGGATGCGTGACCGGCCCCATGCATCACCCTCAGCTCCCTGCAAGCCCCCCTGAGCTGTCGGCTGCTTCACAGAGCTGCTGCTTTAGGGATAAAAAGGCAAGAAGCAGAAGGTAAGGGAGGGTGGCAGTGCTGAACGGGCTGCTCCATCCCTATGGAGAGATGCATGAGCCCTTCATTCATCTCAGCCTAATGGGCCTTGAGTCCTGCTAATTAGCCAGAAGCTTCCCAAAGTAATGCAGCGAGGTCTGAGATTTCTACATCAATGTTTTCCTCTTCTAGCATTTGCACAGCGAGATGAAAAGTGAAGGCACCGGGGCCCTTCAGCTTCCCAAGTAATGAGTGAGTGGGCAAGAGGAAACGGCCTCAAGCTGCACCAGGGCAGGTTTAGATGGAGCTGAGGAACAATTCCTGCCCCAGAGGGTGCTCAGGCATTGGAACAGGCTGCCCAGGGCAGGGCTGCAGTCACCGTCCCTGCAAGTGTTCACACACCGTGGAGACGAGGCCTCAGTGCCATGGGTTGGTGGTGGCCTTGGCAGTGCTGGGAATGGTTGGACTGGGTGATCTCGAAGGTCTTTTCCAACCTCACTGATTCTATGATTCTGTGATTTATGACGATTCTATTTTGGGTGCTTGAAGGTGGCTTATTCTGCCTGGAGAGGTGTGACCTAGAGCTGTAGAGGGGAGAAAAGTCTCTCCTTTGCTTGAAGACAACAGGAGCTGCAGATCTCCAGCACTTCAAAAGCCTTTGGAGATGGCTGCAGTGGAATGGAGGCTCCTCAAAGCAAAGAGCCCCTTTAGAACTGCATCCGACCACTAAAGGCATGGGAAGATCCTCCTGAGCTTCCGCAACTCTGCTCTCTTTATCGCTGGAAACCTCTGATAACACAAATACTTGGAGCTTTTTGCTTGTAGCTGTAATTTTTAATTAAAAATAAATAAATCCCAAGGAAGAAAAATCTCTGTTGGAGTGGTGGGAAGATGGGATGAGCAATGAACTGCTGAAATACAGTGCAGGGGGTTCACAACACCAAACACGTCTCCGAGAACTGGAGCACTGAGTAAACCGCAGAATCCCTCCTGCAATGCTGAGGTGCAAAAATGCAGCTTTCAAGCACCCCAGAAACCCTTCCTGGTCCCCTGCAGTATGGAAGAGAGATTATAAAAGTCTGTTCAAGCAAGCCAAGCCAATCCAGCATGCTGCTACACACTGATTACAATGGTCTGCCTCTTGCTGGGCTGTTGCGTGTGGGTGTCCCCACGGATTCCTCCTCATGGCAGGACTGTTTGTGCTGCTTCCATGGTGTTTTCCTCATCAGAGGTATATTCTCCTTTCGCTGCTTGATGTTCATCATGATGGGAGTTATGTGTCTTATTCCCTTCTCAGCAGGACCAAGCCCTTTGAGGGGAGGATGCAATTAAGATCACCAAATCGTAGGGTTTTACCTCATCCCAGTGAACAGGAAGGGATTTTTGTTGTTGTTTCCCATTTGTAGGAGGAAGGAAACCCAGGGCCCTGTGGGGATGTTGCTTAGCAACTGAGCTGGACCCGCACACCATTACATGCAAAAAGATATAAAATGCAAAGCAAATGTCATTTCCAACAACCTCACAGCTTCCACCTGACAAAGACCGAGCAGTGTCTCCGCAGCCGTATCAGCACGGGGATGCCTTGCACATGGCAGTGTTTTGCAAGCAGGGCACTACCCTCTCTTTCGGTATTTTATGCTTTGTTAACTGCTTGGCTGCCAAATAAAGTGCATTAAAGACAAACATGAGTGCTCCTTGCTACCTTATTTCTCACTCAGAGCCAAAGAGGAGTCAAGCAATAAGAGCTTGACGCCCTTTAGAAGGGCTGTGAACTTCCAACAAGGTCTTCTTCCACTGAGAAAAGTGGAATACCCCAAAACCAGTTTTGATGGGAAGAGTCCAGCCAGACAGAGAGTTTTACTGAAAGCCATATCCTTCCAAAATATAATCCCCAAATATTCCTTCTTTCTCTGCAACACCGACACCCCCACTTCGCCCTCCAGCAAGACATCTGCTTACTCAAGGAGTCGATGCCATGCCGAGGTTACTCACTTCCCAAACCTTACAGATGCAGTTGGAACAATGGAGATGCTGTGATGGGTTGAGGGTCCCATATCATCATGGAAGAGACGGTGGGAGCTTTGTTGCTTGGCATGTCTCAAACTGAATGAACTACGATCATTCCTGCTCCACACCTAATGCAAGCAGCTGGATGTCTTAACAGGCCTTTTTTTACCTCTGTTTTCCAGGAAGCTTTGAAAAAGGGTGACAACGATGAAAATAACAATAAAAAGAACATGGAGCAGCAACACATCCATTGGATCTTGACTATTTCTTTAGTTTAAATGATGCAGCCTCTAATCCTGCTCTGCGGATAGATCATTGCTGATGGCTCCGTGTTGGCGTGTTGGAAGCGGCTTTCTCTGCGAGGGGATGCACTCAGAGGATTATAAAAGAAGGGTAATCCCAGACAAGTAAAAGAGGCAGTCAAGCCCCTGGTTTTTGGTGCGTTGCTTCAAGCGGGCTCTTCTATTTTCTGCTCTTTGCTGCTAATTGAGGTGGTGAACAAACAGTCCCAGATGGGGAAACTGTGACCTTTTCAGCAGCGAATTCCAGAGGGTACGATTTGTATCGCTGGCTCCTTCAGACCTGGGCAAGTCCTAAGGGACTCAGGAGGAGTAATGGAGATTCTGCAGCCGTTACCTACTCATAGATGAGCCCTGAGACCTCATTTTAAGCTTGGTCTCTGACTTGCCTCCTACAAGCAAGGTGAAGTGACTCTGTACGTGTCAGGTTTTCCTAATCCTCTAAATGCTCAGTCTGCTTGGGTCAAGTAGACTCAAACATGAAGCAAACCAAGAATTGCTATTGTCTGCCTGCCTTCTAGCGAGGTGTAGGAGCGATTATTTTGATGCTAAGAAGACCCAGTGAGGGATGTTAATCCGTATTTAAAAGGGAAGGAGGCAAAATCTGGCTGGAGATGAGTTACAAAATGACAACGCATTGAGAATTCATCATCAGAGAAAGCTCCTTTCTACACACACTACCAAAACACAGTGAAACACGAAGCGAGCACATGTACTTGAAGGGCTTCTTAGGTTAAAAACCTGGCACTATGGAAAACTCTTACAGAGAAGAGAGATTTCAACACTTTCTCTTTCCCCACTGCAAGCTTGCAAACCTCCTGGCAATATAAAACTGGGGTCCCTTTCCAGTAACACGGATGAGAACTGACCTTGGGAGGCTGGCTCTAGCTTTAAGAGGGCTACCACCCTTCCACAGTCCATTTTCTATCCCCTTCACTGAGGCTGCTAACAGGGGTATGAATTAGTGCAGTGGGTGGAAAGGATTCCCCTATGAGCCTGTGCTGGGAATACCTGGAGCCTCAACACACCCTTTTACATCGCATCCTACAGCAGTGGAGCAGCAATGACCTATACACTATTGAAAAGAAGTTATTTCCGGGGGGGGAAGATTTCTGTACCTGCTTTCCAGGAGCTGGGCCCCCACATGCCCATCTGCATGTAATCCTGCATCTGTGTGATGCCTTCACAAGGTGCTGGGAGTCTGAAGCCGTTAACCAAGACTGACCAGCAAACTGTAGTATCAAAGGCTTTGATTGTGTATTTAGTTAATTTAGATTAGTTGATGCGTGGCAACTCCATCCGCTGTGAAAACCTGGCTGAGCAAGCTGCTCTAGTGGAAGGTGTCCCTGCCCATGGCAGGGGGTTGGAACTGGATGAGCTTTAAGGTCCCTTCCAACCCAAACCATTCCATGATTCTACACAACCTGTGGCAGGGCACATGCGCAGTCCGAGTGGAACAAATGAGCCTTTAAGCTCACATACGATAGAGTGTGACACACCCTTATTGAAACGAGATTTGAAGGAACAATATTTCAAAGCCATAAACATTTGTATTCAATTAACGTTTTAAATGCAATCTTAATTGATTTGGGACACTGAAGTTTCATTTCTAGTTAGAACATTACGGTGGTTTAAGTGACAATTGATTATTAAAAATATATCTGCTCTTTCAAGCCCTAACAAGCTGGAACTGATGAATATTTTACTGCAAAGATGCTCAAGCCTCAATAGATGGGTTTAATAATCTCAATTGGTGTTTAACATAGAGGATTGAGCTGTCATTTTAAGTCTAAGGAGACCCTGCTAGCGTCAAGTAATAGTGGTGCTTATTGCATAACAGTGAAAATGCCAGCTGATTTTCTTCCAGCTTTGCTCTCAACTATAGCCTGAATAATTAATTAGCATTAAAGGAGCATAAAGAACCCACCTGATGAAACCCTATTAAATCTTAATTTCCATGAGCGGCGAGGGCATTAGTGCCGGAGGTAGGATGGGAAAAGCAAACATCTCTATAGAGAATACACTGTCAGGTGGCATTGCTGTCATCTAGAGGGCAACACACATCGCTGCTTCCTGGAAAAGCTGCTTAACACAGCCCTTATTAATAGTGGTGCTGGTGCTTGGCGGCGGGGAGGTAGCCAAGCTGGAGTCTTGCTCTATTGCTGTATCGATCGCGTGCAACGCTTTGCTCTCCTCTCCCTTGCTTGAGCCTCCGCGCAGCTCAAGGCAGCATCTGCCTCTTTGCATTATGAATGTTTTCCCAGCTGCCCCACACAATAAGGATTTGATCTGATGTTCGTTTCTCCGTAGAAAGCCTGAATTTGAGGGCTGCACTGGATGCATTTCTCCCATTTCCTGTGCTCGCCCTCCCCTAGGAAACGCTGCGCTATCCCTGAACATCGCACGCAGATTCAAACCCACGTGCAGACACCCAGCCACCTTTTTGGGGTTCAGGTGGTTTTAGTGAAGGCGCTCTGTGTCACCTTGAAGTGGGTTTCTCTGTGCTGCTGGGCCTGCTCCCCCTGTGTATGTGCATGCATGTATCAGTGGCGGATGGCGTCTTTTCGCTCGTAACAGAGCACGTTGGTGTCCTTCAGAATGAGCCCTCAAACTTGAAATGGTGAGGTCATCTCAAACGCCGTTCACTCCGGTGTCTGGCCACCTGCACCTGAAAGCCCATTGCTGGAAGTCTTCCATACAATCTGTCATTGTCAGCTTTCCTGTGAGGCTTGGATTTGACGTCAGGTTTGTGTCTATAACATGGCTCCTGATTGACAAGGATGTTATTTTATGTATGACTCCAGATTCATATTCATATATAAAGGGATTTTGAGCCCTTTTCTCTTTCTAGGGGAATTTCCTCACTGTTAAACAATGCTATATGTTCTATGAAGATGATGCATCAAAACAGAGTTAAGTCCACCGTTATCCAAGTCTCATGAGGACACGTGTTATGCGAGGACTCTGCTCTTGGAGAAATGGTCCCCAGGGAAAATCCTGGACTCCATTCCTGATTCCTGCACAGCACGTTTGGCACCAACACCTCACCCAGCTCCCAGTGCCTGTGATTATCCACAATACCGGAGCATCCCGAGTCTGCAGTGTCAGGGATCTCATCTGGCAGGATTTCCTCCTGGCTTTCCCTCTCCAAAAAGGATTTCTGGATCTTCCATCTTCCTAGAGAGCTGAGACCTGCTGCTTGGAGCTTGCTTTAAAACATTCAGTGGTCCAGGGCAGACCTCAGTTGCCCCAACACGCTTCAGGGGGAATAAAGGTGACTTAGATGAACAACTTCACCCAAACCAACCCTTTTCGGGAAGCTGTGATTGCTTGGGTTTGATTTAAAGGAAAACACCTTTCTGATTGCCCCCACTTTCCCACACATCTCCAGTGCCACCGCCCAGGGATGCTGAGGGAAATGGGTCGATGGATTTGGCAATTAAAATGGCAGGAAACTTCATCCTCCCCAGTGCCAGCGGATGAGGGGCAATTACAAATTAAAGGTAGTGATGCTTTCACACTGCCATAGCTGAACCCTGCCTGGCAGGATCCCATTACTGTGTAATTCCATGCACCAAGGAGGAAAAGCAGCAGCTCTGGATGGCCAGAAGGACCATGTTAGTGTCCCCCAGTGCAAGGTGGCCCTAAGGAAGCTTTGCAGAGCATGATGGACGCTAAACCTCCATGGTGTTCTTATTGTGGGTAAGAGAGCAGTGATGGGAGGTAATCCCATAATCATCTGCAGAAGATGACTCTCCTGATCGCAGATACACCAGCTGAGCAAGCAAATGGGGCTGTTCATTATAACTGTGCCCTGAAGCACTTAAAAACAAGCACTGGAATGATCCAAAATGTGCAGAGGAGAAGATAAAGCAGCCACAAAAGGAAATCTGCCATGGATGAGCACCCACTCCACTTCCCACCCCGGTGGCAGAGGGATGCAATTCCAGCCTGGCTCACCCTCCTCCCTGAGACAATGCCATTCAATTGAATTCTACACTACAGGCATCGCAGCATCAATCAGAGGGGTGTAAATTGGTAGAGCTGCTCTTCGTTTTGTCCGTAAATCAGGAGCGTGGGGCACAGCTGAAGTTGTGGTTTTCGTGTATGCATTACATCCAATTCAAAGCCCTTGGCCGTGTCGTTAGCTTGCTGTGTTAAAGGCAGATGTCTGGGTTGCCTGAACTCCAAAACCTAAA
Organism: Pezoporus wallicus; assembly: GCF_028554395.1. Lineage (NCBI taxonomy): Eukaryota > Metazoa > Chordata > Aves > Psittaciformes > Psittacidae > Pezoporus > Pezoporus wallicus. Next base: position 496,178 of record NW_026640870.1, read on the forward strand.
TGAATAAACACTGTAATAAGGTTCCAGCTCTGACACTCCACTGAAGCCAGCATAGGTACAATAGTTTAACCCCATTACAGCTTCTCCTAGAGCTGAGAAACATATCGACTGCATTGCCAACTGTCAGCTCTTCACTCACCAGCCTGCCCAAGAAACCCCCCAAAATGACCACATTCTCATTGCTATGCTGGTTGTTAACAGGGTCTGATCATGCTGGGAATGTCTCTGTCTGGATGGCATCTGGGTCCCAGCATGTGAAGCGTTCCCTGCTCGGCTTTGGCAAGACAATAAGATACAGAGCCAGGTAGGTATCTACCTTCAGCTGATATCTTCCATCTGAAACCCTGAGGCTGCAGAGTCTGAGCTGCGAGGTAGCAAACCAGAAGAGCCAAAGCAACAGCTTTCAGAAAGGTTGGAGCAACGGGGCTATAAGCACATTATTCTTGCTTGCTTACAATGTCCTTGGCTGTTCTTGTCCATGGAAAGGGCTGACCCACCTCCACCCTTCCTGAGCAATTCATTGGAGGGAGCTCATCAAGCTCAGAGTGACCCAAATGGCACATTTGCAGGCTGAGATAAACGGTGATTGCCACAGAGTGACCACGCAGATGAGTCCGGTTGGATCGGTCAGGTACAGCACCAAAAGCATGGCCAGGATTAGCATCGGGATCCAAACGGGGTCTGCGAGGGAGCTGAGGAGCAGCTGGCTGGATCCTGAGCCCCGTTTGCAGTAGGAAGAGATGCTTGGCGGCAATCAAACTGCTGACCGAGGAACGAGCCTTTCACCAGCTTGGGCAGAATAAAAGCTGTCATTCCATGTGTGCAGGATGTTACCCGACAGCGCTCCCACATCCCTGCGGCCACGCTACTCCAACCAACAGCGTTTGGGAGGGTGATACAGACTGTAAGTCCTCTGGGTGCTGTTATCCATCGTCTGCAAGCCCAAAGCACTGCCTGTAGCTGGAAGAGACATCGGTGTGCTGCTGAAAGAAGCCCGAGGATGCAGCATCAAGCCACAGTGCCTTGTAGGAGGCTGCCGCCGTCCATGAGGCTGGATGGATGCACCCAGCTGACAGGAGATACCAGGGCCCTCTGTCAAACGTGCAAGTTTCTCTGTGGCAAAGCTGCTCCTTCCTGGCAAAAAGCCTTCCCTGGGCCAGCCCACATGGAAAATAAGAAATAGAGAGGTAGGATGACAAATGCACCCTGAGATGTCCACAGCTTCTGCATCCGAGCTCTTCCTTGAAACTCCTGTGCTGGTCTGTAGGGGAAAAAGGCATTTTTAGAGCATGATTCATTGACCTATTTTAGACAGCTCCAGAAGGACAAGATGAATCACCCTCTTGGGTGCTTCATTCTCTCCATTCATGGGGAGCTTGGATGCCTAGTGCAGATAGAGGCATTTACACTGTCAGCCACAAAAGGGAGAGGTTGAGTGTTGCACATGGGGTCCCTGTGGAAGGGACAGGTTGGAGCAGCCCCAAAGTCTGCTGCAGCCTCATGTCATCTGCAAAAGGGGGTGCAAATAGGCTCTTTTCTGTTGCATGTCTACCCTTTTCAGTGCAGGAATGAACAGAATCTCCCTGTCTGCATTGCTACCAGCACAGGCTCCCGCCGCATGTTTCAGTCTCTGAACGCTCTTGCAGCACATCCAACATGTTGGGCTGTCCCCTTTCTCTCGCCAGACTGCTCCAAGTGATGCAAAATCCCATGTGATTTTGCAAAACCAGGCTGCAAATGGAACACAAACAGCTTTTCGGGTGAGTTCTTCCTACTTGGTACATCTGGCCAGGGTGGGAAGGTCATAAAAACAACTTCTCCTTGGGCATTTTGGCGCTTCCAGCCCCCACCAGCGAACAGAGTGAAAGCAGATGATGTCTTTATAAGCAGAGCTGCGTGAGAGCTCGCATTAAGCTCCAGGTTTCCCAACTGGGTTCAAGCCTTGTCGGGACGTTCACATTCATCAGACGCTACTTGCACACATAACACCTACCACCTTCCACAGGAGAGACAGGAATTCATTAGCAGGGAATGTTAACAGCTGAGGGAGTATTGGGGGTGTTCTGCAATGAACAGCAACCAAACCACAATAGAAATGATGCAATTAAGCCCTGGCACAGGGATTACAGCTTCAGCGCTGCTCGTGCCCATGAAGTCCTTCCAGCGCAGCCCCATCATCCAGCCTCTTGCCCAGAAGGGTTCCTTTTACTTTTCCTTTTCAATAACAACCTTTGCAGTATTTCCCCGGCTTGGCAGGTCAGGAAAGGTTTGCTACAACAGCTTTCTTACAGCAACAGCCTTGGCACAAGGAAAAGCCAGGAAATCGGATTTAGAAGCCGGGTTTGATGGACAGCACATCCTGGGCACAGATTTATTTACACAGTCCGTTCCTGGAGCTCAGCTTTTGTTCCATCATTGCTGCTCCATGCAATAGGGTGTCAATCAGAAGTAAAAGCACTCACATTACTTCTTTGTTAGGGAAATGTGTAGACATCAGAACCTGGCTGCAGTACCAATGTACACAGCTCAGCACAGGGAAACACACCTGCCCATGCCCTGAGAAGTTTGCTCAGTAAGCATCAGGCTGGGACACATCAAGGCAGGAGGGAGCATTCCCTTTGCTGTGGCATGAGATGCCATAAGCCACAAACCACAGACCCCAGGGCACCCTGTTGAGTCTCAGATGGGGAGCACCAAGGGCTTGTGAGCCTCTCTGCCTCCTAACAGACCACTGCCCCTGGAGAAGCACTTGGGTGATGCAGATTCCCTTTCAGTGGAGTTATGGGGTTTCTTCCAGCAGTGCAACAGGTTTCCACCTCAACAGCAAAGTTAAGAAGGCAGAAGATCAAGAAACCACCAAGCAAAAGCAAACCCAATCCCCGTTGGAGGCTTCCAGCTCCAGAAGGTGAATCTGCCTTCAGAGCCACACGTTGAGCACTAGCCCCTGCTCAGGCTCTTTGCCAGCAATTGCAGAGGGGAAAGCATCCCCCAGGCTCTAATTAAGGCAATTTGTTCTAAGCTGGGCTCATTGCAAATGCACTGCTGGCTTGTCTAAGCCAGTTCTACCTCTCCCCCTCTTGCAATGATATATTATATATATATATATATAATGATATATATGTAATATACATATAATATACAGAATATATAACATATAGTGTCATTATATGTTTGTATAAATCACTGGTGGGGTGGGTGCTGTGCAGGGGAGCCGCTGCAGCCGCCTTGGCCCTTGTGCTTCCACTACATCCTAAAGCTGGTGGAAACCCTGGATAACCAGCCCAAGAGTTAAGCAGCGCCAAGTCCAAATTGCCTCCCTGATTTGATGCAAATATTGCACCCAGGAAGGAAATGGAAGTGACAAGTCCCTTTGCTGCCTGATTTGAAGTAGTACCGCTTAATACAACGCTGCCAACTGATGTGTTGTGTGAGGCTGCTCCTAGGCGTTAAGCTGGGAAATCAGTGGCAGTGCACATCAGTTCAAGTCATATTTCATTACAGGCATTTTACCAGGACGGGGTTTTTCTCCCTGTCTTTCATTAGCAGGTCCCTGTGAAATACAGCAGCAGATGATTAAGGTGAGCTCAGTGCAGCCAAGCGGCGTGGATCCATGAGCACGTTCCCAGGGATGCCCTCCCAAAGCAGAGATAAGGGAAAACCCAGCATTTCTGGGTGCTGTTTGTGAAACAAGGCACGTGTGAACTCACTGACCCTACAGGCTTTTGCTAGCACCATTTGTCCTGAGGACCATGAAAACCAGAACGTTATCAATTATCCACTTACATCTCATTCATGCTGAGATTTTTGACCCCTTTCTTTTTCCTCCCTATGGTCAGTGTTGTTTTGGGGCTTTTCTTCCTTGTTTCCTCCGTTTTGCTGATGACATTTTGAAAGTGTTTCCCATTTTAAAGATGTTTCCCTTTCTCCAACCTATTTGCTTTGGCTGCTCATCCAACCCTCTCCTTTCTGCTCCTCCTTGCCAAAAAATCAGCTGGAAATATTAATTTCTCCTTATTCAGAGGGTTTTTTATTACACAGAGAAGAGAAAAATAAAACAGAGGAAAAAGGAGCCAGATTCTTCCAGCCTCTTCCCCTCACAGTACATCAGTTTGTGACTATTCACATGAAATCCCATAGGCTACTTACTGTGGGTAACAGGGAAGTGGCCAAGTCGAGCCCATAAGGGATGGATCTGCACCCTGGTCCGTGTCCATAGTTATTCTGAGACAAGCCTTATTCCACTCATCAAGCAAAGCACATAATCTTACCTGTGCTAAGGGCTGATGACCAAGGGAATGTTTTCACAATTGGACCCCATACAAATCACTGCATTAGAAAAAGCTGTGCATAGGTTTCACTTTTCCACTCATTCCAATGAAGCTTTCCACCCAAATACACTTCACTGTGATTTTGGGCTGATTCTTTTTAATCTACAGTTGTTCTTAGCTGTAATAAAGGCTCTAGCCCATTAGGATGGATGTTGGGTGAATTTAGTATCTCTCAGAGGCTACTGGTGCCAAAGCCCTTGGTGTGGACAAGGCTATAAGCAATAATCAGAGCTATTTTTCTGACAGAAAGCCTAAGAGGCTTGTAACAAAGACAAGATTTTAAAGAGCTTTTTGAGTCAATCCATTTTCATTCTCTTTCAATGATTCTGGCTTCAGTAAGATGGAACTTAGCCTAGGCCACATCGATGATGCTGGGCTTGAAACAGCCTTTTCAGCTGGGTTTGTTGCGCTGCGGCTTTGCTCTTCCCCTGGGCGAGCATCAAAGCTTTTGGCTATCGGGGTGCATTCAAAAGGAAGTTCAATACCTTCTCAGCAGATACATGGGTGCTGCGCTTCCAGCCACCCACAGATGCAGTTTTAGAACGTAGATTTGCCCAAGCAGAGATGGATTTCAGCAGCCTCGCCTCAAGTCCGTGCTGGTGTTTTGTCCTGCTCTTCTGAGGTGTGTGAAGCCAATTGTGCAGATAGGAAAGGAAATCCCTGGCAGTTGGACAAGTGTACCTTCAACTAAAGTACTTTGAGGGTAAGAGCAGAGTTTTTGGTCTGTGCTCTCATCCAGGACTCAAGTGCTTATGGGTTCTACAGCAGAAAACGTTCATCCTCAAACACACGTGCTTCGCCACCACCTCAGATGGACTATTCACTGCTGGCCAAAAAGTAGTAAGAGGTCTCCAAAGGCTCCTTGTTTCAGTTCCCATTGATGGAACAGTCCCTCTATGCCTTCAGCTCTTGAAGTGAATCCATCACCTTCCTCTTCCCTTCCCCTCTTTCAGGACATCAGCAGGAGCAGTGCTGCTGGCAGAGGCAAGGCTCGGTGCTTTTGGTTCTTCTCCCTGGGCTTACTTTATAATGGAGGGTTGCAGTTTCCTGCTCCAAGCAGGGCTCATCACATGGATGATCTTCAGGGATTTCCCTGCAGTGTTCCACCAAGTCTTTACCGAGTGTATGAAACCCCCCTTCTCTTCCTGAAGATCAGAACTTGGTAAAACAGGAGATGATTTCCACAGGAAACAGCACAAATCGCACCCATGACATAGAAGTCGTGTCACTCCAATGAAGAGAACTTGGCTTGCTTTACAGACCTCTCAGAATTTGGTTAACTGTGGAGGGTAAGCTCAAATGGAAGAGCTCATTCATTCCTAAAATGGGATTTATTTCTTCTAAAGCACAAGATTTCTTTTTGGGGGGGGGGATGAGAACGTGACCAAAACCCCCTGTTAGAAAGCGCTGCTAATAATTCCTTCTCAAGATTATCACAAGTAATGCAGATTAGAAGATTATTATTTAAGTTTAAGTCTCAATTACACCTCTGTGGGAATACATTGGCTCAATTACTGTGTCTACTTATTTTGCTGCATTCGAGAACCACAATTCATGTTCCTTTTACCCAATTTAAATCCTTTACGGTTTGCCACAGTTAAAACTTGTGATTTCCTTTCTTTTCCTGCCATTTTAAGGCAAAGTTTAGCTCAGTTCCTTAATTTTAACCGCTGCTGCCTTCTTGTCAATGTGGTAAGTTAACGGGTGGGGAATCCCTGCTCCATGCAGGGAGTCCTGCAATTAATGCTGCAAGGTTGGAAGGAGGTTGCCTATGGCAACCTTTTCATTTCCTTGAGTGCTTTCATGTGGGTTAATGATGAAGTATTGTCAAGGTGTATGTAGGATGCAGCAGCACCGTGTTACAAAGCACTAGAATCAAAAGTCAGTGCTTACGGCTGCTAATATTGCATCTGAAGATGATAATGATGAGGCTGCTTGGTGGATCCCTGACCTCCAGGCTCCTCCTCTTGCTTTATGATTCTCTGATTTAGGTCAGTGCCTTACAAAGGGTTCCTCGGTATCAGGCAATGTAGCACTGATTAAGCCAAAGGAGAAGTGATTTCAAAGCCCTTTCGAATGGAAAGCCTGGAATATAACCTGTGGAGTATGACAACTATGATCAGCATCCTGGAAACGTGCTCCACTCCTAAATGTTTACATTGATCAACCCACCCTACAAAGGTCAAGGGCTCTTTCCTGCATGGAGTAAGGAGGTGCTCAGGGTTTTCAGGCAGATGGACCATTTACTGGAGCCATGGGATGCTGAGCTCTGGCCCAACATGCATCTTGAAGTGATGCAGGCATCAGATCTGAGGTATTTGATCTCTTGGGCTGTGTTGGTGCTAGAATCACTACCAAGCACTCAGGTAAGGAAAAGCGGCTTGGGCAAAGCCCTGCAGTGCATGGCTGCTTTGCAGAACTGACATTGAACATGGTGTTAGTTGAAATAACTATTTCCAATACTCAGTCTTCCTTCAGAGAGTGAACATGCTGAAGGGTAAATCTGGAAGAGGAACAACTCCACAGCGTTCAGATGCGGTGAAACCCACGCGAATGAAGCATCCATGGAAGAAGCCCCCTGCCTCTGGGGAAGAGTTCCCCTTTTGTTCCCTTCATTAAAACACACCTGCTTTGAAATCCTGATCTTTGGTTAATAAGCAAAACCTCAGTGTCCTCTCCAGCAGCCTCTGCACACAGCATTAATTAAACCTGTTGCCCTCTGCCAATGCATCAAGCTGGCAGCAGGAGGCAAAATACGCCTTGGCAATGCCTGAACAGGCCAACTGTGGAGCTGGACTCCCAGTTGCCACAGCTTCCAGCGTATTTTCCTCTCTTTTCCCCCCGTTCCTTGTGGAAGCTCTGCTGCGCTGTCACTTACAGAGCAAACACACCAAGGGGAAAACCCCCCCAGGACACCCTGTGAATTTTCTAATGGCACAAACAAGCCCAAAGCAGTGACTGATTTGCCCTTGTTTCACCTACAACAAGTGAAGAGCAGCACAGCCATGAGAGACACCTGACAAGGACTTGCCTTCTCTACAGTGTGCATATAAATCGGGGCGTTCATAATCCCTTTCCAAAGGGGAAAACATCCCTCAGTGTTGACAACTGGAACTCAAATAGAAGGCTGAATAAACACAGACTCACTGAGGTCTGGATCTCTCATAGTATCTTACTGTACAGATGGGAAACTGCCAATACCCTTCAGCAATCACAAGCAAAAGTGAAGGACCATCCTATTATCAATCAAATAGTCATTCCATTAACAGATAGAAGTGTGTTGCTAGGCATAGCATTGGGATTGAATAATATGATGTAACGTACTGAAACCAAACATCTGCCAAGCCCCTATTTGAGCATCGTACTTACAGCACCACACTGGGAATGCCAGAGGACTCTTTGGGAAGAGCCATGCTGTAACATGGAATTTGGTACCTTTTGACTGGGAAGGATGCCATGCTGTGCAGTGGTGTTTTTACTATAGTGGAAGTCTGCGCTATGAAACTTCAACCCCCCTTAAACCTGGGTTTGTGTTTAATGACCAGTTCTGGTTTGATGCTGGCAGCATCTGGGGTGAGGTTTTGCTCTGTTCTGAGGAAACCTGCAAACCTTTTCCATGTGGGGCAAGCAACTACAGAGGAGCAGAGGTCTGGCTGCCACCTGCACTTCCTCCAAGCCTGGCTGCAGAGGGGAAAGCATCCCCGATAGCCTGTATTTAACCTGCACTGCCAGTATCTCAGCACCAAACCCAGCTCCACGAGCAAGGAGATGTGCTGCAGGCAACACCACGGGCTGCCTGGTGGGTACATGGCACCACCTCTGCCTGCTCCAGCTCCTGAGCATCACCTAAATAACCCCTGGGTGAGATGGCAGCTCAGTGAACAGAGCTTCACTGTTCACAGGGCTTCACTGATGGGAGCCTGCCTCCATCGAGGCTCCCACTGACACGATGCAATGTTGAGTGATGGAAAATACACCTGGAAAAAGTCACAAACATGCTGGGTCTTCTTTGTCAACAGCCCCAAATCTTTCTTTCCCTGCAGTAGCAGTAATAATAATAATAATGATGATATAAACCTACTAAATGCCTGGCTTTCCAGAAACCCAAATTAAATTGTTTCCCTAATCATTATAAACGTCAGCTACACGAAGATGAAAAAGGACCCATTGAAGGTAGAGGCTGTCAAATAAATACACTGAACCTTTTAAAGTACAGAGGCTCTTTGAGTCAGCAAACCCTTAAACAGTGGTTGCCACGCAACACCAGTAACATTAGATGATGAACAGCTCAGCAAGTGCACCCAGTGGGGTAAATACAGGGTTTCGGTGTTTACGTATCACTATTTAAGGCATTTCTTGATGCTGTTGACAGGCCCCGATAAAACAAGGACAGGGATGCTGTTAAAAATCAGATGTGTCCCTGCAGGGAAAGATTGGGGCCGCACATAGGATAAGCTCCATGGGTACAACACACAGTCCCTATAGGCCTTGAGGTTGCCAGAAAATGAGATATAGTGCCAGCCAGCAGCCATCTGCCTGGAGTGAAACATGTTTTCACAGGGTAAAGGAATTAAGCTGGGCTACATCTTTCACATCACAAACATAGGGGCAGAGCCGCATAGTTTTGCATTGAAAAGCGACAGAAATCCTTGGCTAGGGCGAGAGGGAAAACATCAGGTTCCTTATCAGCAGCAGGTAAGAGGCTTTGGGGTGGGTGGTGCTTGTTCCTCTTTAAGCTTGCAATGATTTCCCAGCAGTGAAGCTTTGCTGGGTTTTGAGAGGTTACCTGGGGGGAGAAATAGGGCCCTTTTCATCTCTTAAAGGCATCCCTGAAGGCAGCGGTAGCAGAAATGATGAGGAGAGCACAAGAAGATAACTTTTCCTGCCAAACTTCCTTTCCCCTGGAGTTCCAGGTTTGGAACATGTAATTTCCAGCAGCTCAGCTTTTCAGGTGGGAATTCTCATTAATGTGGCAAGAAAAAGGCATCATCAGACTTTGCAAATGAGTCAAGAGATGAACCTCCCAGGTTATAAGAGATGCTGATGGTTCTGGGGAATGAGAGCCCTAAACCCAGGAAACGGTACCCCTAAAATGCAGCACTTTCAGGGTGCTGCACGTGGGATTTTGTGCACTGGAGCTAAAAACCCATCCTTATCACGCGAGAAGGAAAATGAAGACAAGCTCCTAAAGACTATGCTTTAATTATGAAGGGAATAACTGAAGGGATTGAAAGAGTTCTCATATGGAGCGAGTATATCTGCATTTGTGGGGAATCTGCACATACGGAGATAACAGCACAATTTTACATTTGAGAGGAGACAGCATCCTATAAATATTGAAATAGGGTGATGTTGAGCAACATGTGCCTGGTTTCTTCTCCCATTCGGTTTGTGCTGCATCCTCCCCCTTTGCCAGCCTAGGGATGCTGTTTGGTCCCAGACTGGGAACCTCAGGCACTGGGTTCCTAATCTGAGACCATCTCTTGTGCATCCTTTCTTCTCAGTCAAAAGGGATTTGGTACAACAGTTTGATTTCATAAATTAGATGGCAGTTGCTTAAAGGGGAAAGAAAATAGATTGTGTTTAAATAACTTGTGGCACTCAATGCAGAGGGACCAATACATTAGAGAGGTGATAAAGTGTGCACCAGCCTGGGTGGAGAGCACCAGGAGGGTGTTACAGCCTGTCTGTCCTTTGTGAGAGAGGACAACTGAACCCATGAATCATTTTGCCCATGGGGCTGCTGGAGCCAGGGCTCCAGCTCACACCTCTGGCCAAAGCAGACCTAAAATCACACCTGGATTTAGGCAAGAAGGCTCTGTTGTGGGGATGGGATGATGGTTAAAACTCAGCTAAGAATCAAAGTCCGGTGTTCCATGAAGCCATCACCTCAGGAACTGCAGCTCCCCCAGCTCTCAGCCATATGATCTGGCTGTCACAACACAGCAAGTGGCATTATTAGCTTTGCCAGAGATGATGTAAGGAGCAGGGGCACAGAGATGGGTGTTAAAGAGCTGCATAACCACGGCCTCAGTAACAGAAGCTCAGCTGGTGAGCAATTTCCAGCTACCCAGGGGCTTCTGCACAAGCAAAAGCACTGTCTGTTAGGATGCAACCAATGGACTACTCACACAGACTGGATTCCCTTTTGCTACCTGCAGTATTCTGCCTGCTGGTGCTCTGCACAGGATTCCAGCACATCTGAAACACAGGAGAAAACCAGCACTATATTGGCGTATTTTGCTGTGGTGGAACACGGGCAAAATGTGTTTGGCTGTTTCTGCCTATTAGTGCTTGTGGCTGGCTCAGGGCACGCTGATGAGAGCGTTTCCAAGAGCTTTTGTGTGCACAGATGTGATAAGATCCTAACTTCCCAGATACCCACAGCTGAGTTTGATGCAAAAAAAGGAGCAGAGAAAGAAGCCAAATCCCTGCTTGAAAAGTTGAGGAACTTTGAAAGGACACAGGTCAGACCGAGCTCTGCAGTAGCGGAGGGGGAAGGCAGCAGGTTGGGCTCAGAGCAGTGATGTGCTCCCAGCAGCACCCCTTTGAACAGTGATTCAGGGGACCCTGGCTTTGCTCCTCCACAGGTCACAGCGCTCAGCTCTGAGGACATCAGAGGCTGCAGGGCAGCCGGAAGGCAAGATAAAGGAGATGCTCTGCATTTCTCTTCCTTGATAAAAGGATTCCTGTGTAGAAAGCCTTTTATTTATGGCTTACTTAGTATGAACTTGGCTTCTCTCCATTTACATGCTCTGGTTTCCACAGAGCACATGCTCCTCCCTATGCAACCTGGGAGGGAGTTTCCATGCTACAGCAGGGAATGATAAGGCATCCTTAAATCACAGCAGAGGAAGCAGCTTTATTTCCAATTCACCACTCGATTATTAAGAGCTGCTTCCCCAATTCATTTACTTTTCATCTCATGGCTGATTTATTTAAGACTACAGTTTCAACCTCATTTCTGTCCTTTCTTGTGAGGCCAACTCGTTTTATGCCCTCTTAAATCTTCTTTCAGGCTGTTTGAAGCACCATTGGTGTTCATAGTCAAGATGATTCCGCAAAATATACATCACCAATACATTCCCTAGTTATGTATTTACTCCAGGAGGCAAGTCATCTCCCTGTAAAGCTTCCTTTCACCTCTTGCATTTCAATTTTCTCCCCTGCCCATATACTCAGGCTACTCATGCTTTACTTCTTCCATTTCACTCTTCTATTCTCTCATAGCAGCAGTAACTCACCACGATCAAGACAACCAGGTCCTGTGTACCCACCAACCCATATTAACTGTCCTTTCTGGTTGGCTTCATCCCACAGTGCTCCTTCTTCTGGAAGGTCGTTTGAGTATCTCATGGCAATTACTCAGCTGAATATTGATTTCAGCATCATTCTGCATTTATGTGCCTGTCCAATGCTCTCTGCTATCACACAGATCGAAAACCAACAGCTTTCAGTATTGTTTCTTTCATTGGAACAGGAAAACTGGGAAAAGGGGCTAATTCTTCAAAGGTTTCCAAACAAATTCTGTTTATGTTCTCCCTTCCTTTACTGTTAAATCTCTTTCCATCCATTCTCCTGATCTATGGGAATAGAGGGATGCACCACCAGGTAATTGTTCAATAGCTAAAGGAAGTCTTAGGCTTCCATCACTGGGACTAACTCAGAAGCACATACTACCCACCTACATCAAGCAGCAGCTTTACCCTCATGGGATCTCCTTCAGTGTCTCACAGTCTAGTAATCAGCCTGCAGCAAGGACCAAGGAGCATCCTGGACTAACACCTCTGAATAACACTGCTTGAATCAGGCGGCTCCAAACACACACAAGAGCTTTGTTTTCCCCTTGTCCTGGGTCTGAAAAGAGGAACCAAACACTTGCCAAACAGCAGAACTCAACTGCCAAATATTAACCTACATTTACACACCTCAACAGCAGAAAACAAGTCAACCCAAACTCTGCAACAGCCCACCAGGATCCCCTCTTACCTTTGCTCTTGTACATTGCCTCCTTGCTGCCAGTCCTCTACTTCTTAGCACACCCCAAACCTCTCTTGATGCAGCCTGAGGTGTTAATGGCCCCAGCAAGCACATACCCAGATGAAGAAGGTGCTCATCACCCTTCTTTACAGGCTGAAGTGCTATTAAGCCTCTCCTTTTATAGAAGAGGGACCTGGAGACACTCAGAACTACTAAGCATGGGCACCTGGTGAAGGCAGAAGTAGGCAGGACTATCCTGGCTCTGGTTATACATGGGTAGGTTGGAGGAAATATGGGAGGTGGGAGTTTGGCTGACTGGGAATACCAGTTCAAAAATGTGTCTTAACAACTGAGCAGATACTTCAAATTGATCCTGGAAATGGGATTCCACCTGCTTTTTTTGAGGAAACAGGGACATAGGGGTGTTCTGGAGCAATATCCCACATTGCATCTCCCAACTGTACCTGATTTGTTTCATCTGCTTCTTTTGATTGAGGGAAAAAACCCAGAGAGGCCCCAAGGACTTGTCAAGTGCTCAGGTTAAAGTGACAATAAACCTGACAGTCAGTTTTAAAAGGGGATGCTGCCTTTACTTTGCCCTCTGTAATAATCTCTGGCAAAGTAAGATGGTCCAAAAGAAGGAGGTGGAAGCTGTGAAGAGGGGAAAGGCAACAACAAGGAGTGACACTTGTCCTGGTGAAGTGCTGGCTTCTGAGCTGCAGGATTGGCCAAGGGAAGGAGGGAACAGTCTGCTGTGGATAAGGGCTGGTAGGAGAGGGCCTTTTGCTTATCAGGGCAAAAAAGCAGGGATACAGTGTACAGTATCAAAGAAACACAAGGGAAAGACAAGCAAGAACAATGCCTGGAGAAGTGCAGGATGCTGTGGTGGCAGCTGTCACTTTGGGGGGGGGGGGGGGGGGGGACACTGCAGTGGTCCCCAGCCCATATGCAGAGCCATGGCAGGAACAGGCACATTCTGATTTATGCAGATGCTTCTTGTCAATTAAGAGGCAGCAAATGTGCAGATTTTACACTTGGAAGTCAAATGTATTCTAGGGGATTCTCTTTTCATTAGGCATATGATGCACATCCCTGAATCCTCTGCTGGAATATTTAAATGGCGATTTAAGAGAGTAGTTCTCCTTCAGCATCAAGTAAATGGCAATGAACTGACAGAGGAATAAATGAAATATAAATCAGTCCTGCCATGATGATGATGCTTTTCTGCAGGCAGCAGCTTTATATGGCTTTATACAGCCCCTTTGTGTTGGGAATCCTTTTCCATCCTCAGATCCTTGGGGTGATGGGGAGGAACTGGGTGGCAAGGGATAGGAAGGGGGATTAAGGGTGAGGTGTGACACAAGGGGAGGTTAGATCCAGAGACAACAGAGGGAACAGCGTGAGCAGGGAGTGGGAGAGACACCAGGGAGGGAGATTCTGATGAGGTCAGCCTGGGAATCCTCATGCTGTAATGAACAGGCAGCTGGTTTCTATAGAAACACTGAGATGGGAATTAACACATTAAATGGACACGTTTTCATGTCAGTGTTTAATAAAAAACCCAATAGAGATACAGTGAGGGAATCCTTCTCACACGTGCAGCCCATGGTTTTCCTCCAGTGTGTCAGCAGCATGCTGGAAAACAAGAAATAATAGAAAATGATTTTAAAACCCTCAGCAATTACTCACAACAATGCCCATGGTTTCCCTGGCTCTGCAATGTACGCATCCTCAAACAGTCAGCACCCAAACCGCTCTGTGATACTATGAACAACTGCCCCTCCATAATGTCTAACATCCCCATTCCTCTTGGTGGAGATGTTGAGCCCCCTGAGAGGTCGGCCAGGCCCACGTTGTAAGCACTAAAACAACTTAAAAGCAACCAAGAAGGGGATTTGTTTCCTTTTCCTTTAAAACCCAAGCGAGACAGCAGCTGCTCTGATGTAACTTGTCCTATCGTCTTCCCCAAAGAAGTACAAATTAGAGCTGGGAAGGTATAAAATGCAATCATCTTGCCTTAGCAATAGGAGGCTGCTTCAGCACAAGGAGAACAGCTGCCCTCTTTAAAGGTGTCAGCAAAGCCCTGGAGCAAAGCAGAGCTCAGCACAGCTCCCAGGGACAGGCAGTGGGCAAGGGACACCCATTAGGGTGTCTCCTCAGGGTCCCAGTTAGTTCTGGGCTAGCATGGAAAAGTTGCAGCCCCAAACTGCTGCTCGTAAGACAGGGAGAGGAGATGGGACCAGCCATCATCATCCTCAAACCCAACACACTCCCATCCAGCTCCTCAAAACAAGGGGGCTTGTGTGTGTGTTTGCCTTGTTCCATCTTGGTGGATGAATCCTCCTGATGCAGAGCATGTCTTTGCTTCTCAGATTGTATTTGCTTTTGGGTATTCACAAACCCATACCACGATACCCTGCATCCTCACCAAGAGCTGGAGGAGGGAACCTCTTCCTCTGGCAGACATATGTGACACAAAGACCTCAAAGTTTCTGAGGACATTGCTGTTTTCTCCCTTATCCAGCAAAGCTCTTCCCATCCCACACCCTCCAAGATGCAGCATCAGGAAATGGGACCTTCTTGCTCCAGGTTCTTCCCTGAGCTCACACCCTTTGGGTGGCACCAAGGTCTCCTCTGCAGGCACAAGCACACACGAGGGGCTGCAAAGAAGGACCAAGTAGTCTGAACTTCAAAATGAGATTTGCTTTCCAGCCATGGGCAAAGCCACTTAGAGGGAATAAAAGGAGGGCTAAAGTGGCTCTTTTGCAAGAATCATTTGCTAAATTACAGTATCTCTAGAATTGTCCAGGAAATCAAATCATGCAATGAACTGTTGGCAGACAGCAAATCCCACTCATGGGGATGAAGGTTACAGAAATCAATCCAAGTGAACAACGTTCTTAGAGGTCTTGTCTAGGCAATGGAGCAAAGGAGGGGACCATCCTGGGCACAGCAGGAGCTGCTTCTGTCCCTCATCCCTGGCACATCCTATGGTGTGCATGGGACTCCAGCTCAGCTCAGGTTTGCTATGAGTGTGCTGGGTTCACCACCACCTTCCTCTGATGGCAGGTAAACACGGGAGTGGGACAGCTTTTTGCAGGAGGCATTCCTTTACAGTACAGGTGATCATAAGAGCAAAGTATCTTTTCTTTTCACCATAAAAGTGCTTTACAGCATTCAATTAAAGCCTCTGAGATAAACCCGTTTCTCCTGGGTGTTCTCCCTTGCTCTTCTCTTTCTGTCGGAAGTCATTTCAATATTTTACTATCTGAGTAATAAAAAATACATAATGGCTTGTGAGGCAATATTATTTCAGCTGCTTGCTCACTATATGAAGAAATTCAGAGCAGTCTTTTGCTTCCCTTTATACTGGAGAGAAAAACATGAACTCAAGCACCAAGGGGCTGTGATGGGAAAAGGTCATTTATCCGGGTTGCCACAAAGGCTCTGGGCAACCAGGGAAAGCCAAGCCAGATTTCTGTCCCTAAAGACCATGGGTAAGGCATTGCAAAGCCAAACTTCCAGCTCTTCATCAAAGTACACACGAAACAAAGAAGAAGGGAGGTGCATAAACACTTCTGTAATTATGAATTAAGCTCTATCCTTTAAAACACTATATGCTTAAGTGGTCCCAAGTGGAACGATGTATCTTTCTCCTGGTGTTAAGAGCAGCAATAAATCGACAATTACTTTATTACTCAGCCCTTCTAAAAAATGCATTAAGCCCTTCTAGCAAATTTGAGTTTTATAAAACAATTACTTGATTCTGACCTTAGAATGAGTCCAAGTCAAATGAGATGTCGCTGGATGCTTTTCAGCCCCCACATGTTTCATTTTGAAACTGATCCTCTATTCCTGGTGTCACCAGAAAGATACTCCTTTAGTTAAAAAGAGTGAGGCATGTCTAGGGTGAGTATCAGGAAAAGAACTTACAGGGAACTGGAGGTCCACAAGAGAAAGGCCTGCTTGTGTTCAAGGAATGTGTGTGTGTATGTATACAAGCATATATATGCACACACACGTACAAAACCCCCTAAAACTACTTTTATACACATGTTTTAAAACTCCCTTCTGTTAGATGTAATGGTATTTTCCCTTCTTGTGCAAGAACAAAGGGATAAAGAGCCCCCCAGGAAACAAACATCCCATTATGTCATGCAAAGGCCTTATTAATAAAGAATGAGTGAAAGGGAGGGCAGGAGATGCAGGAAACAGGAGCCTAATTACACCATTCTCCAAAATTGCTCAGGAGGCATTGGCTAAGGTGGTAAATATTTTATAAGGGGAGCTCCCTTTCTCTTCATGCTTCTCCTTAGGCCCTCTCCTGAACAAATTACTTGCTTGGTAGAGGGAAACACTGCTAATTTTAGCTTTATTGGGCTCTGCATGCAAAGCAAGGGATGTTCCCTGGATGACTGGCAAAAACATTCTGGTTCCTATCTGATAGCAATGGTCTGTGTGATAACCTGGCAAATGTGACGTCTTGGATATGGGGGAATCCCTCATTGTGTGATCAGGGACAGGGCTGGGGATGTGGCAGGAGCCATCCTCAGCAGCTGGGGACAGCACAGTCCTCTCTACTTGTGTCCTCCAGTTCCCATTGCTCAACCACTATCTCTACTGTGCACATAAATCATCCCATCCCATCCCATGCACAGCCTTGGAAAAGAAGAGACAGTGGAAGTAGCTACTGAGGAATTAAAACTGTTAGCACCAAGAAATAAAGAATAAGAGGGAAAGAAGAGGAGGAAGAAATACTCCAGCCTCCCAAATTAAAGTCACTTCGAAATCCTTCTGCTCTTCTCCTGAAAGCATTTGCAGCTCTAATGGAACAGACCTGGAGCCAGGCAGGTCGCAAGGGCAGTGCCTGTGCATGGGAACATGAGGTGTGGAGCATGGCTGTACAGGCAGGTGCACTGAGAAGCTCAGACAGCTCTTTCCCTGACCTGCCCACTGCTAATGAAAGGAGTAAAAGGGGCTTAAAGCAGCCAGCACAAACTGGCTATAAATTGGTGTTTCGGCATGTTCCCTGCTGCCTCAGCATCCAGCAGCACCTTCAAGGCCAAGGCCAGGCTGAGGGAGCACGTGTGGGCTCCAGCACAAGGCTGGAAAAAGCTGCTTCTCCATAAGTAGCTGCCAACAGGCTCGGAAGAGGACGGACTCAGGCTCCCCACTGAGCCCCAGCTGCATCTGAACCACAAGGCTGGAGGAGACTGTGCAGGTCTCAGTTTCCTCCCTGAAAGCTCAGACAAGCTTCTCCATCTAAGCAAGGAGCTGGACCAAGGGTCCAGCTGAACCCTGCCCAGCAGCAGGAGTCTGTGGAAAAGTACAGACCAGTAGTGGTGGGTCCGTGGTACATAACCCATCAGCCCACACTGTGCATCCTGGGACCTCCTATTCCCTCTCTCTGCTTTTTTCCCTATTCTTTTGACAGCATGGCTCTTTGATATCTATCAAAGAGGCTATCTTACTCTAACAGCAGAAAGGAGAAAGCCTCAGGGGTACCAGCATCCCCTACCCTATCTTGATCTGTCTGCCTTGTCAACAAGCTGACACTTGCAGACCACTGACCATTTTGGGCATGATCCTCCCTACATTTTGTTCTGAATCCCAAGAGATGGAGGATGCTACACACCAAGCAACTCCCTGAAGCACTGGGGCAAGACACCCACCAGACCCATGGGACTAGTTGCTGCTTGGTAGGGAAAGCTGCCTCAATCCCACCTGCATGGCTGAGAGTGTATTTCAGTTCTACAGACTGGGATTCACATTCTTATTACCTCTGTCCTGCTTCATCCATTGCTTTTTAGGCTTCTCAGATGTTTCACCTTCATTTGTTATCTCTCAGATTTCAGCACACAAAGTCCCAGCCCTGGGATTGCATGGAGCTGGCAGCATTCCTGTCGCACCCAATTCTTGTCCCTTTGCCATGGCAGGTGCTTCCCCCTTTAGCAACATGGCACAAAGAAAACAACACAAAATCATCAACTGCAAGAAGTACACAACATTTCCAGTGCATCCAAAGTATATTTTTCCTTTCCTCTTTGAAAAATACTAAGGAAGGAAGGAATTGGGACAACAATTTGATCTGTGTGTGCCCCCCCTTGCCTTTTGTGCAGGGATTTTTGCAGCAGATCTGTCTTGAAGCCTGGCTCATCCAAAGGACTCCCTAACTGAGATGTAACATTTCCCTTGACTCAGAAAATCCTCACTGATCTTTTAACAGGATTTCCCATGGGTTGGCTATAATGTGGATTAAATAGGAAAAACCCATCCAGCTTTTCCTTTTCTGCTACGGGCACTTGCTCAGTCCAGTGTCCTTTTGTGCTAGGGAGGAGAATCGGGAGCTGTGAGGTTGCAAAGCAGAGAAATGGTTTGATCTGCAAATGCACACTGAATCCCTGTAAACTCCTGTAAGTTTAGAGCTTTCTGTGCTAGACTGAAGAGCTGCCGCTGGAGGAGGAGAAGGCATTGTACCTGACTGCAAACTGATATTCCACTGATGTTCCACCTGCCTTTTCACTGATGTATATATGCACGGATTATGAAGAGCAAGCCTTTTCATGCTGATGGCATCTCCTCTTTACTGTATGAATAATAACTCAGTACTAGTAAGAGATGAATTTTGTCTTCCATCCTCATCCCCACCGGGTCTCCATCCGAGCTGCTGTCCACCGTTGCCTGGACTCCTGTCTGATGTACACCCCTCCAATAACACATGGGCATACTTACAGCTTCAAGAGCTTTCAGCAGAAGTGTCCTCTCTGCTAAGCCCAGGGCCAAAATGATGGGTCAGAACTGCGTGGTGGGGTGGGATTTTGGGGCTGGAGCAGCCACAATGCCCTGGATGCAGCCAGACCTGAGGGACCCTTGGAGCCTGCACACCAAAGAAAGGCACAGACACACAACAAGAAACCATCCTACTGCACTACATGCTCTGGGGAACCCCCATCAAGCCTCTTCTGTGATAAAGGACATGCTCAGGGAAGGGAGGAGGGCAGGATGTGCTTTCCCCCCTCCTTCGAGCCCCTGTAAACCCAGAGCTGTGGAACAGAGTGATGCAGAGCTGGCCCCACCAAAAGCATCAGAAATAGCAGGGAACTGGGACCAGTTGTCAGCTGTGAGCCAGACCCAGGATGTTATAAACCCCTCCTGCTTCTGCCCCAAAGCCCACTCCAGAAATCTGCATTTCACTGGATCTACCCCAAAGCACAGCACAACCAGCTGTTGCTTTTACCCCGTGTGCATCAATAGCTAAAAATCACCCATCAGCGACAGCCAAAGAGCTCCCCAGAGCACTAATCCCTGTGCTACAATTACACTTCAGGCCAGATGAAGAATTCATCACTATAGCCTGGTTATGCTCATTAATCCCCCCGAAAGCTTTCCTTGTCTCTGCCCCTTCTCCCCCCTTCCCTCTGAACAGGAGACAGAGAGGAGGGCTGGGACGTCACCAGTCATGTTCATTCCCTTCCCTCTTCGAGACAACTAATGAGATCTGCGTAGGCGAATGTCTCCTGCACTGTGTTGGATCTACTCTCACATGGATCAAGGCATGTGATGGGAGCACCGTGGGGAGGGAATGTGGATGTCCGTGTGCTGGATGCGCTCACACTGAGCCGGGGGCTGTGTGCACACAGCAGACGATGCAGCGCTGTGCTCTCCTCCCTTAAAGGTTAAACCAATCCATTATCCTCTTTATTAGGCTGTTGCAGGCTGGAATAGATGTGCAGAAGAGGGGGGGGGGGGGTGTGTCTCTTCCCCTTCCTGGAGCTGTCAGTAGAATGAACTTGATAGGATTCAAGCTTTAAACCCTCATTCCCCCCTCTCCCAGATCTCTACCAACATGCTGCCAATTCTCTATCCTCCCCCTCCACAAAAGCACCCAGAAAGGAGCAGCAGTAAGAAGCTTTTTTGCACACTGGTGATACCAGCTTCCAGGCTGGGAGCAAGTTACACACTCACAGGAATATGCATCCAATACTGATATAAACTACACATTGCTTCTTGCTGCATTGCTGCCCCATAAAAGCCTTTTCTCAGTGTTAATCTGTCCCTCTCCCCCTTGGCAGGCTGGAGAGATGAGCTCTGCAACACATGAAATGAGCTGGGGAGGTCTCAGACCTTCCCATCACAGACATGCAGCAGGAACCAGAACCCACCAAGAACCTCAGGGAGGAGGTTTGGCATTCTAATAACACTGACTTTATCATATCAGGGACAGGAGGAGATGGACAGCTTAAACCAACTGGAAAAGATGGATACCTGATCCTGCAGAAGAGAGCAGGCTGAACACACGGCTTCTCATTTCTAGACATATTTAAATCAATCCCAGGCTTACATTTCTAGAGACAAGTGGAGAGTTGCTTAGGGCTGATTGGTGGTTTTCTGTCACCATGATTTTGTTTTGATTTTCAAGCTCTCAGCCTCTGCAGAACACAAAATCTCCATAAGAATATTTTCCATCAGTTTTTCATCAGAAAAATCAAAGCACAGGATCAGGTTAACACTGAAACAAACCCAGTGTTTTCTCCCTTTAGCCCAACACTCATTTGCTGCTTGGAAACCTCATGGACATCTTCATTTGCCAGTCTCCACGACTGCCACTTCATGCATCCCTCCCAGCCTTTGGTATTTACCTGGGGATGGATTTGTTTGGATCAGTACCTATTTCCCCAAACTCTCTATTAAAAGCAAGAGTTAAAATTTTATACTTAATGACCTAAGAAACAGGACACCCAGCAAAAAAAAAAAATCCATTTATACAACCCCCCAGTGAATGCTTTGTCTAAAAATAAGCTCATTTCCTGCAGTTAAACCTCATACCTGCTGCCGGAAACCTGCATCACGCTGCCAGCAAGATATCAATCTCAAAACACAAACAGCACCTTTGGCTTTTGAAAGCTATTTGGAGATCAGGGGGTGGATCCTAATAGGTTACATAAACCACGCTGGATGGACCACAAATGAAAACATACGTGGCAAAGCCAGTGCAAATCAGAACAGGGTAGATTATCCGTCTGTGGTCAAACAGCAGGAATCCATTTACTTCCATGGAGCCCTGTTGATTCATAGTAGCTGATCCATGTTTTCCCTTAAGAAGCCTTTAATTTCAGTCAGTGTGAAAACAGCAGGTAGTTTTTAAGTCAAACATGTGGGGTTAAGGGCTCTACCCACCACCAAAAGCTTAGTGGAGGTGAGGCATTAGGTGGTGCTCCTCTTGAAGAGGGGTGGATTTCTCCTACAAAGATTGTCCTTTTCCATGTGCCTCTGGTGGGCTTCTCACAGAACACAATCACCTTCTAACAGAATCAGCTATAGCCTAGCTGGAAAATGTGAACGTGCCATTTCTTTAGGAGGCACAGTACCAAGTTCCTTTACTCAGATCCCAGCACATACCCAAGTACAGCTGCTCTCTTCCCTTCCTTCAGTTCACTCTGTAATTATATCACATAAAAGCAATCAAGTTCACTTGCCAAGATTTGTTCACTTTATCCTCCAGGGTCTAATCTCAAACCCTCTGTGAGTGTATTTAAGGCACCACAGTTTGACTGTTGGAGTGTCGGGCTCTGCACAGCTCCTCGAGGGAGACAGGAAGTGCTGCTGTCCTTGGGCAGCTGGTAGGAAGGAGACAAGAAGGATGTGGTTCCAACCCACCTCTCCTTCATAGATTTCCTCCACATACAAGGTGGCCACCAAAGCCACCTTGTACCCAACTTCACCTGCCTGGTACCCATATGGCTCCTTAGAGGCACCATGTGTCTTCAGGAGAGCACAGAGAGGTGCATCTGCAGTTCCTCCTGGCCTTTATCCCTGGCATGGCAAGGACAGAGTCTGCCATTTTCCACCTAGTTTTTATTCTGTTCAGGTCAAGGAGTTATTAATCACCAAGAAGTTCTGATGATCCTTTTAGGCCACCACTTCTGCTTTTGGTTTTCATCACTGCCCTGCCACTTTCCCAGGACTTCAGGAGGAGGTTGCCTCTCTCCCCTTTCCTCTTGGCAATGTCCAGTCTGATGCAGGTTTACTTTTCATCTCACCACCATCACAGCTGCATCCAGCCCTCAGTCTGGAAATGACTGACATTTGTGAGCCAGTTAAATTAATAGCTCAGGGTATGCAGGTCCACGGTGCTTTATTTACCCTTCTGTAGATCTTGCCAGGTCTTTCCGTCTTCCTTGCAAGAATTATCTTAGAGTTCTTCTCACTTACACACTGCTTCTGATGCCTTGATAACTTCCTCCCATCCCTCACATGGCTGAAGGTGGAAAGCTTTGTATTACTGAAACACAAAGAGCAAAATATTCTCACTGCTGGACATAACAGCTTTGGATCACCGGTTCTGCACAAACACAGCTCACAGATTCCTGGTCATAAATGTACCAAGCTCCATTAGAAAACTAGATTGGTTTCCTTAATTCCATGTTAAGGCCATCCCAAGGTCTTGCTCTTTCCAAGGTTATAAACATTTGTTTAATTCCTAGCCTAAATAACCAGGCCAGCTTTCTCCCACCACATTGCTCTTACAAAGGTTTCCCCCCTTCTTAGCACTTACTCCCAATGTCTTCTGTTACAAGCCACTGTGCCTCCTCAGAGCTCATTTCGGTAGGAAAGGTGTCTTTTTATCAAATCCCAGTGGACAGAAAGATCTGACCCTGGCTGACCTTCCACTGCTCAGCCTGAAATTCCCCTTGAGAGCCATACCCCAGGACTGCACACAACCTCGGGTGAACATCCTCCCACTCCCTCCTACAGTGAAGCTACAGCACAGATGAAACACTTGAGGAACACTTTTGCCTTGCTTTCATCTCAGCTGTCCTTTGCTTTGATCTTGAATAGTGGTTTCTATCATCCTTTTCTGAGGAAGATCCAGCGTGCATTTAAACAGGATGTGGGGTGTGTGTGTGCACACATAGCGCCGAGATAGCCAAATAAATGATGAAAGGAAAATAAAGTGGCCAGAGCAGGGTGTCTGAAGGATTCCCTTCGAGGCAGCTTCACCTCAGGACCTGATAGTCAGTTCACTTTCTTCCTCAGCAGGGTTAATTACATGGCAAGTGGAATTTAAGGAGTGTGATGGCAAAGCTTTTAAGCTTTAGCATGATTTGTCCAGGTCAACACATCCCAGCTGAAAATCAGCATGTGTTATACAGCACATCCAATGCCTTACAGCAAAACCCATGAGACAGCAATGGGCATGCTCTCCATGAGGAGTCTCACACCTTGGGCTCTCCCCAGGAGCATCACTCCATGCTGCATCACAGCAGAGGTATCTGGTCTGGTGCTCAGTCTCATTCGTTTTATCTAGGCAACATGAGTACTGTGACTGGAGCTGAGCTGTAGATGGGAGTTTTCTCCTCTTTGACTACACTGTGTCACAGAATCACAGAATAACCAGATTGAAGGGACCTCAAGGATCATCTGGTCCAACCTTTCTAGGCAAAGCATGACCTAGACTACATGTCCCAGCACTCTGCCCAGCCAAATCTTAGCAGTGTCCAGTGTTGGGGAATTCACCACTTCCCTGGGGAGATTATTCCAGTGGCTGATTGCTCTCATTGGCAAAAATTTTCCTCTTGTGTCCAGTTGGAATCTCCCCAGAAGTAACTTGTGCCCATCACACCCCATCTTCTTCATGCCACTCCTTGTAAAAGTGGTCTCCATCTTCTTTGTAGCCACCCTTTAAATACTGGAACACGGTGATAAGGTCTCCCCTGAGCCTTTTCTTCTCCAGGCTGAACGAGCCCAGCCCTCTCAGCCTTCCCTCACCCGGCTTCCCAGTCCTTGATCATCTCTGTGGGCCTTCTCTGGCCTTTTCCAGTGCTGTTTTCCCAGCAGTCCAAAGGCACTGGGCTGTAGTTACTCTGGCGTGTCCCATGGGAATTTCCCAGGTGACATACACAGGACCAGAGGCAGCTACCAAAGCACAGGGAGCTCACACAGGTCATCTGCTCAGGCAGCTGCTTCTCAGCCCCTTGCTAAGGATGACACTAGCTGTTACTCACAGTTTACTTTCACACGGAACTGGCCGTTTGTGAACCTCTCTTTGCCATGGCAGACTCTGATTTTTACTGCTATGTGAAGCATTAATTAACAGCAATTTTGCCTTCATTCGAGCTCAAAGAGAGCAGCTAGTAAAGCTTTCACACATTCAGATGCTGCTTTTGCAGCCTGGAAAGGTGCTTGCCTGCTCCCCTTTCTGAGCTGCAGCCTACTTGCGCTGACCTCGCTAACACAGGGGACTTTGGCAGTGCCTTTTCTCACGTTCCCCAACTGGAAGGGCTGTTGGTCTGTTTTCACATCTTACAGTATGTTTCTGTGCTCTTTTTTTTTTCAGTTGGTTTCCCAAGGAAACAAGGCTTACGTGATTATCCTGTGTTTGTATGCGGGAGAGAAAAGAGAATTAGGCTCCTTTTAATAACTTTTAAACCTGTTGGGCAGTTGCACCCAAATTAGGCAGCAAGTTTAGAGATAGCATCTTCTGTTGATAGTATTTTCATGCAAACAGGCTCCACTGAAAGTAAAATCATGGCATTTTATGTCCCTGCTGAGAAAGACCCTCAACCAATGACAGCCCAACCCCACTGCAGACATCAGAGGACCCGCACAAAAAGACCCAGCTGCACAAGCATGACCAGTTACCTGTCCACACTCTGTAAATGAAAATGAAGTGTGAAGTCTTTATACAGTGACCATATGCATCAAACATACAGAGGAGGGACAGGGACAGCGAGAGAGCAAGGCAAGGGGTGCACAATGCAGTGTACCAGCAGGGTCTGCCTCTTAAACTATCAACTGAAACCCCAGGTATGGAATTCCAAACTGAATCCCTGGAAGTCTCACGCCTTTGACAAATACTAAAACTGCTTCAGACCCCCACACTTAAAAAATTAGAGCCTTCCCGAAGAATTCCTCTTTGTTACCCTCCCAGCACCACCTGAGTGGCTGTAGGAAGCATCCGCAGACAGCGATCTCATGCTGCAATTGAATCTTTAACCAGCTTTCCAAGTATCTTTCAATCTTCCCAATCAAGGGCTCTTCCCTGTCTACCACGTGCTCCTTTTCACGTGGGGCCCAGCTTTGCTGTTTCTGGGGAAGCTGCTGGAACGTGAGGGTTTGGTTGCATGTGTGAGAGGAAACCAAGAAACAGATCCACAGCGAGAGGCAAAAAGGGTTTTTCCAGCTCCTCTTCAGCAGACAGCACACCAGCACAAAGAGATTTCTTTCGTTGCTGATTTATTCTTGGGCTTTCAGGCTGTTTTACTTAAGTTAGATTCCAATATACACTGAGCTTGGATTAAACTCATTTCCTTTCCCTCTGTTTATGAGATGGCAAAGGATCAGGGTGCTACCGGCCGGTGCAGCGAGCAGCAGCTCTGCTGAGCACTTTGCTTGCCCGACACACCCCACTGAGTCCAACAAATTCTCTCCAAGGCTGTGCTAATGCTTTCTGCCTAAAAGGGGATTAGGATGGTCTGCCTTAGACTTCCCCGCTCCTGCCCTGCTCTCTCCTTCCTGGGCCCTGACCTTTCCAATAAGGAATAAATCACTGCAAGGTTTATCCCCACTGCACGTTCTTTTGCAGTAGCGGTGGCTTCTCCTGTTTAGTCATTATGGCCAAAAGGTTTATTTCCAACTATCCTCCTATAGCTCCCGTGCAAACCCAGCCCTTGGGTTTGCTGTGGCTTGATACAAGCTCACTGAATGTCAGCTGCTAAACACACGAAGCTCTGAAACAGTCCCGGTGTTCAGCCTTCAATGCAGGCAGGGAGAGCTGAGGATGCAGGCACAGGCTGAGTTCAGGCTCATGGATCTCAGTCTCGTCTGCCTGGCTCTCTGCCACTGATATTCCTGCTCTCTCCCCCTGTTCCATGTTCCCACTTGGTAAAACTGAGATTCTGCTTGTGAAGTTTAACTTTTTTATTGTGTTAAGAGGGAGTATGAATCCCAAGTCTCTGCCTGTTGATCCTTTTGGCTCAGCAGTCAAGCTAGCAGCAGAGGCCGGCTGGGAGTCCCGCTGTACACGCAGCCCCCATCCTCTGTCACATCATAGGATCTCTCAACTATGATTTCCATGCTATTTTCCCAGAATCAAAGAGCACAACAAGACCTTGCTAGGTATTTTCTGCATTTAAAGCTTCCAATTACAATTCACTACTCTGCCGGCTGCTAAAACTCAAGGACAAGCAGCATTGCTGGTGTTATGATAGATTGTAAATTTTTCCATCCCTGGTTAATCCATCAGCAGGGTGGTGAAAAGTAGCTGCTTGCCTCTGTTCAAAGAAGATTTGTGACTTTATTCCTGCCCTTCTCAGATCCAGGCATCAAGCCTCTTTTCTCCCATACTGACAAAGAGATGAACATCATGTAACCTCAGCGCAGTTAGACTCAACCTCTGTTCAGCTTGGGAGATGGTTGCTTTGATTTTAGACTAAAGAAACCTGTGTGTCCAACAGCTTCTCCCACTTCCCCCCCTGCAAGTATGTGCGTGGTCTAATAAATGATGCTGCCTCTCCCTACAAACCTTGCTGTGTTTTATCCTCATATGAAACAATCCTGTTTCTGCTGTGCTGATGGTGCTCATTTTTTTTAGCTTGGATGGCAGGAGTTTGCGTGGTTTGAATTTACCTGCCAGGTGCTTGCAGTGATGGATAGGTTTCCACAGAGGTAAAGGCTGAGCTAAGAGGAGGGAGAGGAAAGCCCTGCGCAGCCTTCCAAAGTGCACACATAAGGCTGAGCTGTCACTGCCATTAATCAGAAAGCTGTCAGCACTGAGAGCAACTGCTCCAGAGACCTACTTCCATTACAGAGGGGAGTAACAGCCCTGGGGAAGAGCCACAGATAGCAAAGGCATCTGCAAGGGACTCTGTAATTACAAACAGCAGCTCCCTGGTTCTGGTGGAAGTGAAGGGCTTCTTTTTGTAGTGAGCAAAGAGATTATCAGAAAAGGAAAGTTGCACTGGATGGAGCTGATAAGGTCCCTGCACACGCATGGAGATTTAATCCTCAGTTGCCACTCATCCTATACTGTCTTAAGTGCCGAATTCCTACAGGGAAAACATGGAAAACTGGAACCCTAGTGCCCATCTATCTTGAAGTAATGGTAACAACTTCATGTAGCCTGTACTCACAGAATGCTCAAGCCTCCCTGGGCTGCAGCAGACGATGGTGTAAGAGAGCACTGCACAGGCACGTTATTATGTTGGTAACACATCAGGGTAATTCTCCTTCAAGCTATACTAACCTACCAGTCTGGCAGCAATAAAGTATTT
The DNA here is from genome assembly GCF_028554395.1 of Pezoporus wallicus. Classification (NCBI taxonomy): domain Eukaryota; kingdom Metazoa; phylum Chordata; class Aves; order Psittaciformes; family Psittacidae; genus Pezoporus; species Pezoporus wallicus. The sequence goes on from NW_026640870.1 coordinate 523,758, forward strand.
ATGCTTGCAAAATGCATAATTTACCCATATGGAGCATTTACAAACCACACTGATTTCCCATGAGTATATGCATATGTTCATCTAGGTCCCCATGCCTATATATTTAGCTGCATTAAAAAAGACAGCCTTTGATTGCATCTGATCTGTTGAGTGATCGAGCTCACTCGTGTCTATGGCCTTGTTGTCGTGGTTATTTACCACTCTCCAAATCTGAGTCATCTGCATTCATTAGTAATGATTACAGATTTCCCAACAGGTCATTGATACAAGTATTGACAAGGCCCTGGGATAAGAAGCCATCCCTAAAGGGCACACCCTCGCCTACTGCTGCCTCTCCATCAGTGATTATATCCAGAGATTTATCTGCATATGCTAACAAGGAGCTGCAGGTGTTTTGCCAAGGATTTCAGGGGAGGTAAAACTCAGACTCACGTGAGTTGTCACAATTCATTCCATAAATTGGATTGCGCTGAGTTTTTGCTCAACTGCCAAGATATTTCACTGGAGGTAAGGCAGAAGCAAACAGATCTCATCTAATTTCATGGGAAATGTATTTCTCTTAGTGGGTTTTTGCACTGGAAGAAATGCTCATGTATAAGGAACATAGTTGAAGAAATCAGGACACTCCCAGCACCTCTGTCATTGCCTGGAACATCTATAACCTGGTGAGCAGAAATGACTTTCCAGGTATCGTGGAAAACGTATCAAAATACATTTTATATTGTCCAGAGAAATAATTAACACAAGAATCAATCTGGCCTTGCATATGCTTTTTCTTAGTAAGTCATTGAGCCATTAACCTTGAGAAGGTCAATACACTGTCCTTATTGAATTCAACTAAAGCAACATTTAAAGTAACATTTAGAAGCAAGATCTGTTCACAGTTTCTTAATTAACTATTGGTTCCTAAACTATGAGACTGAATACACCTTTTTGCTTCCCTATCCACCTGCCCAGCATCACCATCCTCCTCTCCCCTTCTTATGGACCGTCAGGAATTTGGGAATGAGGTAAGATAAGTGAAGAAGTAGACAGACCCCCATCCAGAGAAAGCCTGAGTGATGCAGGTAATTTGGGGGTCTCTTTGAGGAGAGCTCACTGGGAAACAAGGCAAATGTGAAGGATGCCCCACTTCTTCAAGGATCAAAGACAAATGCCTCCTCTCCTGTAGCACAGACATGAGTCCCAGGATTTCTGGACCATAACTACTTCCAAATCACCCTTTCCTGCATGTAGTCAGCTCACCTCCCAGTATCCTCCTGTAGTTGGTGGGATGGCAGGCACTGAGCAATCCACAGATGGTCCAGCTTGATTTCGTTACCGCCTGTTCTTGGGACCAATGCCCGTTTGTCTTCTGTTCCCTGAAAAGCAGAATCAAGAGTGGCTTTTCACTGCACTTCCCAGACTCAAATGTCATCTCCAAGGCATCCCAACCTCGCTACTCTCCATGGACACACAGGAGCCAGTGGCTCACATGGGTTAAGCTGGTGTTCTGCAGATGTGACAGCAGCATGGTCCAAACTGCTGCAAAACTGGGTTGTTTTGTACATATGGGCAAAGAAAGTCTCATGGGCTGAGCCTACAGTTGAGATACTCTTATAAAGTACAGCCATGGGGCAGGAGGGAGAACTGCTGATGGGTGCTTATGCCATGTCCTCTCACCCACGGAAGCTTTTGCCTTCACATCCACGAGGGATTTCTCCCATTTCAGATGTGAATAGCTGAGCCTGCAAACTGAGCAGCTCTGAATGCCAGAGGGGAAGAAACAGCTTTAGTGACCTGAGGTGCTTTCCAAACTGCATCCCCTGGAAAAATATCCCCTTCCAATCAAGACAAGTACCAAAACTAGAGATCTGTCACGGCCTGAGAATGAAAAGAAATGTTAAATAAATAATTTGGGGCTCTAAAACCACTGTGTATAAGTGATATGAAAATAGGATTCATTTTGATTTAGATGTTTTTGTCATTTCTCCTTTCAAGCTCCAATGGACTCTTTCCTTTGTCCTACATATTTTCAACTTATTTTGAACCCTAAATCAAAACATCTTTTGTTTAAAAAACACAGACATGCTTGTTTCAACAGTTTCAAAGCTTCCCCCAGAAGGAAATGGTTTTGAACTGAGAAATTTGTCAAATCAGCTCCTATCAACAATTTTGGCTTTAATAAATTGTTTTGTAAATGGGAAAGAAACCGCAACAACCAACATTTCACAAAGGAAAAACAATGTGACCAGTGACCAGTGACCAGTTCTTCATCTGGGGAGCTTGAATTTACAAGGGGCACACCTTGCGTTTGAGTGACCTGGCCATGGGTTTCACAAAACACAGTGAGAAGACTAGGAAGATGAATGCAGGGATCTGGATGAAGATTCTCTCTTGGTCAAGTTCCACGTGCCTCAGTCTCCCCATCTGGGCAATGAGAGCAGGAACACTTAGGAGAGCTGGGTCCAGCTGTGGTGAGGATGTGAAAGAAGACAGAGGAGTTGGGAAGCTCCACAGTGAGGACACACTGCTGGATGAACTGCAGGGGATGTAGTTCACAGGACAGATTCAGACATCCATCAGCTGGCTGCTGGTTTGGCAGCTACGGCCAGAGGTGGAGAGGGTCTGGAATAGTTCCTTTTTCTCCTGAACTCCTGTTCTCTCATTTTCATTCCAAGCAGAAAGAAACCAATTTGAAAGCCCTGAATTGTTGAGCAACAAAAGCGCTGGTCTGCATCCAGCCCCACTTTTTGCCCCATTTACATTTTGTCCATTTTGTGGAGAGCAAATACATATTCTAAGGCCGTACCTTCTAATGCCTGGCTTGCCTTGTCGTGCACAGAGCACCACAGGGGATAGCGCTGGGTCAGGGAAGGGCAACCCCTGCTCAATCTTGCCCTTCAGCCCTCACCAAGGACTGAAGGAAAGCATCTTTTACAACACTCTGCCTGGGCTTTGCATTGTAAATACTCTGTGGAAGTGATTCCATCCCTGACAAAGAAATGAAAAAATTCTTTATTTAGGAAAACCAAACACGTGTTTGCTGTCACAAAGGAAAACTGCAACCTAAGACAAGATGTCATTGCTTTGTTATCAGGGCACATAGGTAAAGTCAACAGCAGCTGATACAGCGTTTGTCCTTGAAGGACCCCTCAGGAAAAACTGGAAAGGAGAGGAAGGGACTGCTCTGCCCTGCTTGTCCCCTGGGCATAGGTCAAGAAATAATGAATCCCATGCATGGAAAAATTAGGCAGAAATTAGGACTGACTCCTGTCAAGGGGGAAGATGAGGTGTGACAGGATCTGCCTGGAGCACTGTGGGATTTGTCTCTGAGGCTTTTTGTATCAGGCTGCTCCCGTCCATAGGGATGGCTCCTCCTGCCCCAGGACTGTTCAGTCCATCTAAGGACTTTAGGAGGGAGCATAAGGCACTTTCAGCCAGTATCAGGCAGTGGGTGATTAAGGGCAAGGAGAACTCCTGGATGGTAAGATATGCACTGCAGACATTCCAATGCTTTGTCATTGTGCTGCTTTAACCCTTCCACAGCCTGTTCCTCATCCACAACACCCAATGCCTGCAGTGCCTCTCTCTTGCATCTTTTCTGCGTCTTCCACAACTGGGAAAAATCCAGCAGCCAGATGAGATCGAGAAATTCACATTTTAGTGCTTCCTTTTGAAAAAAGGGTTTCTTAGAAGGAAAAAAATCAAATTACAACATGACTAACTTCACAGAAAACACTGTCATGGAAACAGTCAGTGCCAGATAGGACCTAAAACCTAGCGTGAGGATGGAGGTGGGACCCACTGTATAACTGGTTAATATTTCACAGAGGAGAGAAATGGAGGCATAAAACAAGCAGAAACTTATAAAGTAGAGGCTCCTTATTACCAGAGGGGATCCAGTTTATAAGGAACCAGAGAGCAGTAACCACTGAGGGTGAGAAATAATTACTGTAAAACTACAAAATAATGCTAAGATGAAGAGGCAAAACATGATGCAGCCTTGACAGAAGTCTAAATATATGTTGCCTTTCATAGAAATACATGGGTGACCCCTGCAACTGCAAATGGAGTGACAAACAGCAAACAGCTCAAGAACAGAGGAAACATAACACTGAGGTGTCATTAAACCTGAAGTAAATAGTTGATGAAGCAACTCAAGCAACTGCTTTCTCATCAAGAATGCCACAGCCCTGACCCTGGCAAGAAATCAAGTGGACCTACTCAGAATAATCTCCCTGCTTCACATCCAGCATAATTTGGAAGTTATGAAGTAGTCATGTCCTCTGGTGCCCTTGCTGAGTTTCCATTTATTAAGCAGAGTATTCAGCATCGTTCTTTTCTTTTCATGCCACAGCTTCTTGTTAAAATTCAGAGGTGGATTGGAAGAAAAAGGCTGTGTGTAAAAACCTGGCTGAAAGATCATGACCTCCAGAATAAACATCCATCAATTGAGGAGTCATACAGACTGTGCTCAGAGATGGAAAAGTGCTGTGATAAGGCTGTTAAGAGTGCTACAAAACAAGAAGTAGCACATGTAAGAATTCAGTTATTAAGAGAAACACTTCCCAAATGCCTCCCTGGAAGGAATGACTTATAAGGTCTTTGGCAGATGTAAGAAATAGAGAAGGAGCTGGGCAGAGAAGGAGTCGGGTGTGTACAGAGCCAGACGGGCAGCCACAGGACACAAACCTTGGTGTTGGGATGGAAGCCTGCCCCAGGCAAAGTGTGGCTGCACAGGCTCCTCTGCTCATACAAGGAACACAGCATCCTACTCTTGACTCCATGCTAGACCCAGTCTTAGGGCTGCCTTTGCATTTGATTCTTGGCCCTGGGTGATTTCCAGACTGCAGAGAAGACATACATTCACGTATCAGGAAACTGAGGTCTCCCAAAGTGACTGCAAAGCTTGTTTCATTAGCACATTATCAATGGTTTTCTACTTTTCCACTGCTCCACTAATGAACAGGGCTATCAGTATTTCAATAACGTGAATTAACAGCATCAGAAATTAAATGATTCAATCCACAAGTGGTTTTGCAGGTTCACGGTATTCTTGCTCATTTAAGTAAAGCCATTCCTCCTGAACATATTTGGGCAATGGCATCCCTACTGTAGCAGAATAATTACTGTAATTGTCCCAAGTTGTTAACTCAGTGGGTGACAAAGTGAAGCACAGCTCAGTCAAAAATGAGATACATGAACCAAGCAGCCCTGGAAAACAATAGACTCCTCTGAATAAATGTCAGGGAAAGCTTTACATTTCATCCTGCTCTTAGTAGCTTAGCATGGCTTTAACTTTAACAGCTTGGCATACAATTAGTAAGCCACCTGCCTGAAGATGACTGGGCACAGTCAGTCATCCTGTCTGCAAGGCTGAGATTTGAGCTGGAGCTACCTTTCCTTATGTGCTTCCCCTGTATCTACATCTGTGCTCGTTTAAGTACAGGAGCTGCTACAAATGTCACTCAGGCTTTGCCTTGATTGCTGTACTCATCAGTGATGTCTTGCTAACACCGATAACCTTCCTTCCCCTGCTCTGTGTGTGCCTGCACTCTACAATACGAGACACCGGAGCAGCCGTCACTACCTGGATTTCTCATTTGGTCAAACCATCACTTGCACTTTCCCATTTGGTAAAGTCATTCTGTAAAATTAAATGGGACGAAATCTGGAAAGAAAATCTCCGTATCTAAAAGCCTTTTCTTTAGGGAAGGTCAACTCTGAGTCTAAGCAGATGGGGCCCTTTTCCAGCTAACACTTCTGGGTAGCAAACAGATAAGGGTAACAGCCCTTAACTGATTTTACATCTCCGGGTGCATGTACCTAAGGATTTCCTGCAAGCTCCTTCCACAGGCAGTGCCTGCGGAAGGCTGAAATTTGTCAAGGTGATTTGCCAATGTTAAATGTTATTTTATTTCCCACCTGAAGTCAGACATTTCCATTCTGATGGAATTTTTCTCATTTTCTGATTGCTTTTTTAGATATTGCCTCTCCCCATTTCAGTTTTCTTCTCTCATCACTATTTCCAGAGGACAAGGGGGATGGGTGACTAAACCCAAATGAATATATTCTTTTCTAACTTACACTCTACTAAAGGAAGGAATATCTTTGTAATTCAGATCACCCCAACCTCTTTTACCTGTGAATTGTTATGAGCTTTGATAACTTCACTGTGACAGGGATCTGCAGACCAAATTTGACATTTGATGCAATCACACACAGATGACTGAAGATTCCCTATTTTTTCCTTTATGATGGCTCTGAAGCTGCTGCCCTTTAGTTGTGATCATCTGAGACACAAACCTGAATTCCCAGTGAGTCTGGAAAACCTCCTGCAGAGTCTTAGAGGTGGTGGCTGGTTGGAAAAGGGCTAGGGGGAAGAGCTAGCTCTAAGGCAGGGGAAATTCCTTGTCATTTTGTCCTCTTTCCCTGGAGTTGGGCTGGAAATAAAGCAGTGCTCTTCCTCCAAAAGCAATGTGCTTTTAAGAAGCCAGCCTCATCTGAGCTAATCCAGGACCCACACACATGACAGGAAAGGCCAAATTCTCATTACCAGGGTAAGACTGTTATATCCCAGCCAGGCACTAATGACACGAGGTTTAGGGTTTAGGGCTTGTTTCAGGCGTCACCATGCTTCCCCTAAGATTCCTACAGACACTCTCCCTGATAATTGCACGGACTATGTCTTACAGTAATGATGAAATATTGCTTTTGAGAGTGGTGCTTTCAAAAATAACAGCAATTGTGTTCAAAAGAGCAATCCTGAGGCTGGCTGTGCAGGTAAATTACCCGAAATACCTGTAAAGACAGTCAGATAAAATAACTGGAACACCACCAGGGCTAGTATGATGCTCTGGGGGCAGCTAAAACACTTCTTCCCATAAATCCTTTAAGTCCAAGTGAATAACTTCCTCAGGGAGCTGACAGCCCTCCCCACAAAGCCTTTTCCTTTAAATTTCTTAATGTGCAAAAGTGAATACTTGATTTCCTCTGACAACAGCAAGACAGATGTTTTACTAAAGGATGGGAATGAGTCAGGTTCTTCTCTGCCTTCTTTGCAATCTGTCCTTGGCTACTTATGACAGCAGTAACAATCCCTGCAAGCACACACTCAGAGGTCAGCCGGAGGTTGGGGATACAGCACCACTGACTAAATGCTATCTGGGCAACTCCACTTGGTTAGACCCAGGCACATTAGTTTATAAAAAGGAGTCAACACAGCTTATCCAAAAGAGAAGGATGAACTCTATTTAAACAGCTGAAAGCTTGTCTGATTTCTATTGCCTGATGCTTCATTTTTACTGGCTCTAAGCCTTCAGAGAAGCCCAGCCACCAGAAAATGAAATAATGCTTCATTCAGGAAAGTCATTCAGACTGGAACATTTGCTTCCAGTCCTGCAAAACTGCTACTGCATGACCAGGGAGTACAGACAGCCTGTTTTTCAAGAGAAGAAATAAAACACTGCAAATGTCAAAAGGGAAAGGCTAGGCACAGTATAACTGTTCCCTGTATCATGACTGGGTGCATAGTGAACCTTCTGTAGGAAGAGTCAAAGGAGTTAAATGACTTTAGACTTAGTCTGGGAATTAGAAAGTTTTTACCCATTAGAGGAGTGGATTTTTGGAGAGTCTCTTCACAGCAGTAAGGAGGGCAGGCTGTCAGATGCCTTTATGGACAGGTTTATGTGACATGGCTGCTTGCATTAGCTGGGCTTGGTCACCACAACCCAGGAGGACTCCTTTGGTCTCATTGCTTACATGCCTTGCGCTGGTGGGAGGGAGCCCAAGGAGACTGTCTACTCACAGTCCTCAGTCATGATCTGTGTGGGGAGTAGAGTCAGACTCCTGCATCTTTCATATTCACTTCTGAGAGCAGAAAATATGGTAAATCTTAAATATTATTACAATAAGGATAGGGAAACAAAGGCAGGGAGGCAGGAAACCTTGTCAGATACATTTATTCCCTGCGCACTCTGCCTCTTGCTCTCTGGTTTTGAGCCTACATGGACACTCAGGGAGAGGAAATGGAGTCACTGCTGTGCTCATGCTCAACTCCTTTATTTCTGACTTCATTTCTATACAGGAGCAGGAGAAATTTGTGCTCTCTGCACTTTTCTGGGCTCTAAATACACCATACACTTCATTCAAGCTGCAACAACCCTCAAATACTGGTGTGCCCCCATATCAGTGCCAGTTATTCTGGGAGAGAGTTCATCTTGCTTTGGACTTTGCTTTTGTTTCTCTTGGAGCTGCATGACATTGCACAGCTTTTCTAAGGATAAGATCACAGACTATGCACTGTGAAGATTAAGGGGACTTGTTCATGGGGATACTGTGGTTTTGTTAATGGACAAAAAAGGAGATTTTTGTGAGCTCAACTTACATACAAAATGAATGTACATTACTGTGTTCTAATTGCAAATAGCTTGGCTGGGGCTTTAAAAGCCTTTCATTCCAAGTCCAGTGTTTGTCAAATGTCTTTTAATACTAACCATGGTTATAAAGTGCACATTATTATTGTTAATACTTCCAGGAGCCTTTTCAGCAATCACCCTGCTCCTGCCCAATCCAGTGCAAACACTCTCCCTACCATGGAGGACTGGAAACAACATGAATTAAAGGGGACTCAGATAAGAGGAAAATAACTGGTTTTGTAAAGACTGTGAAGCTTGAAAGAACTCTCAAAAGGCTAAAGACCGAGAACTGCCTAATCTGAGTGCAGACACCCCCTTCATCCTCCATCCCGCAGTGCTGAGCTTGCAGAACTTCACCCTTACACTTCTTTTTTTCCCTATTTATTGTGCTTTGTTATGCATTTTAGGTTTAATTTTCATAGGAGAAATGAATTTGCTTCATTTCACTCACTGCATTTCATGCACCAGAACTGCAGGGGAGGGTTTGTCTTTTCAGTGCTGCCAGGGAAGATTTGTCTTGTCTCATTCCACCCAATGGTGGGCAGAAGACCCTGGATGAGCATCTTGCAGCCACCCTTCCCTGCCCACTGCCAGCACATTTGTGAAATGCAGGACTGCTCTCAGCCTTGGTCTACAAGCCCCCCATGTAACTTGGGATAGTGAGATCAGTACATCCAGAGATCAAGACAGAAATCTGGATGAAATTCAGATGTCTCAGTCTATGAAGGATTAGGCCTTAGGGTAATGAATCCCACTGATTTCCAGTGAGACTTCAGTGAACTCTGAAGTGTTGACATCACTTCTGAAAGTATTCCCAAATTGCTGCAGGACTTTATAGTTTGAGTGACTTGACCAAGGCCATGAAGAAAAGCCTGTAGTACTGCTAGGCATTAGCTCAGGTCCTCTAAATCTCTGTGTAGTCCTTTAGATCCTAAAGAGCTTGGTTAATGCCATGCTCCATACAGGCCTACAGCTCTTTTTCTTAAGGTTAAGGCTTAGCCCACTAACTTCTCTTTAGGAAGCATTATAAGGTAACCAAACAGTAACATGTGGAAAAAGATTAAAAGCCCTCATTGCTGTTATGTGGTTTTAATTAGTTGTGAAACAGTTGAATAAGAAATCTCATTTTGGCCTGTGACAGACAAAGAACATTGATTACCAAGCAGGTGATCAATGTTCTTTAGGAAGCATTATATGGCAACCAAACAGTAACACGTGGAAAAAGATTAAAAGCCCTCATTGCTGTTATGTGATTTAATTAGTTTGAATCAGTTGAATAGAAATCTCATTTTGGCCTGTGATAGACAAAGAACATTGATTAACAAATATTTACCTGGAGATAGTTGTGTGGGCTCAACGGGAGCAGCAGAGAAACAGATGGAGGCAAAGGATGAGGTAGAAGCCACTCAGTGCATTACAAGCACAGCAGATAACATCCACAGCCCTGTTCGGTCATGTAACTCCACCACAGAACAATTAGAAATGGAGCTGAAATGAAATATAAGCCACACATAATGTCATTCAGCAAGTGTGATACAATGCAGTGTAATAACCTGATACTGTATATTAACCCTGGGAATTAGAAACTAAATGTCTTGTGCTGACAACAAACAAGTATATGGTCTGGAGGGTTGAGAGAACAGACGTTCTTGCTATGCAGAGTCATAATGCGATCATTTTGCAAGACACTTTGGAGATAAACAGTCCATGAGAAATGTCACTTTTATCTACATACATTAAGTGCCATTTCCATAAATTACATGCTGTGAAAGATCAATATATGATCTTGTTCATGGCTCATATGTCTTCTTCTCCTGTCACCCCAGAAGTGAAGGGGGGGTGATCTGGGTGTCAACGCATGCACGGGCTCATCTGGCCAGGCTGATGTCAGCCCTCAGCTCTGCCCCCTGCCAAGACTGGCCAGGCTCCAATCTCAGCTCTTCCTCTGGGCATTTAACATGCTCTTCTAACCCAATTAGAAAGTCTAAATTCGTGCTTACACTACACTCAGAGGCTGTGTCTGCAATCACTGCAGCTGATGCTGTCAGCCATGACCTCTTTCCTCAGCTGTACAAGGGTACCAAGGGCAGATGGAATTCTTCCGCTGTTCGGTGTTAAGTTAGGGAAAAAACCCCAATGTCTGGGAAATGTGAGATGCTGCAAGAAACTGTGTGATAAGGTTATGAATGACACAAACTGTTTGCATTAAGTGCTCACAAGAAACTCTACTTCATTGTTTCTCAGGCTGAGAACTCCTCCTAATTGGAAATAGCCTCTCCCAGGCTTGTCCAGACCCTAATGAGAACTGATGAATCCAACAGGAGCAGGGGGAAATCTCCAAGCCAGTCCAATCCTCTCCCTTCACATATTCAAACATACCAACCTCTACCTCAAAACACGTGAGGCTGCAGGTACACGTTTCCTTCTAGTCCTTAAAACTGACAGCCCCATTTGTCTGAATAGTTCTTGGACTCCAGAGAGATGAATAAAGCAGTAACCTGCATGTCAGCAATTTCTGGGCTGTCTACCACTGTGCCTCTCTGCTGTAGCAGCCGTTGTGGAGAGTATGTTAAGCTGTGCCAGAACCAACCCACCTTTCAGATGTGCAGAGATTTCTTCTCCTTTTTGAAAGCCCTAAATCCCCTCCTTACAACCCAGACTCCCTTGGCAAAGTGTTTTAGCATAAGGTCCCCCTCTTGACTCTTGATCTAGCAACACAAACTCTTGTTTTACCCTGAACCTTTCTTTCTCCAACCCCCTCAAAAATCCACCAACAAAAAAAGCCAGATGGCACAGAAATGTCAGTGCTAGTTTAATGGCAAATGTGAGAAGTAAAACAGAAGAGGGTAAAGCAAAGAAATCTGTAAGCAGTCCCTCTCCATCCAAAGCAACCCAAGGAAGCAGGTTCTCCAGAGACATAGTTCTTCTGGAACTGAGCATATGGCAAATAGATTTTCTATTTTAAATTCACAAGTGAATGTTGGAATTTTCAAGCCAAAATCAATACACATTTTTCCTTCTTTCCACCCAGCAGCAGTTTGGGTTGTCTACTGTGTTTCTGAAAGGGCCAGAAGTGAAAAGTGTGGCCTCACTGAAATCAACAGCAAAAATCCTCAACTTTAACAGAAGCAGGGTTTCAGTTTGACCCTGGCAGACTTACACACTGAGAGCAGCTGCTCAGTTTTGGTGTACTGGAAGCAACAAGATCTATATAAAATCCTGGTGGCATTACAACCACATTCCATAACCCTACACCCTCCACTGGCAAGCAAAAGTGACAGGTTACTCTAATTTTAGGGTAAGTTTACTGAATGGACATTCTTGGGATTCAAGAGCAAACTCTTACACACTTCTACCAAAAACGCCCCTTCTGCTCCTCCCAAGTTGGCTACAACCTGGGATTCCAGCACTTTGTTCCACAGGGAACAAGTGCATGTTAATGTGTCACTTCTCACGTGCAACCTCTCAACTAACATCCCTCTCTGTCCAGTTATAAGTGTGATCCTCTTTTGTACCAGGCTCCTGTCAGTCAGTATTTATCAACACCTTCCTTTCCACAGCATAGACAAGCTCAGAGCAGCCCAACTGCCGACTTATCCAATAAGCCAGCGAAGTGTGGGGCTCTTCCTCCATCCCAAGAGCCCAGCAGCAAGTCCTCCATGCTCCTTTTGCACCAGGCTTTTCCTTTCCATCAGCCTTTTTCCAAGCCAGCTTCCACTGTGAAAATGCTGGGACTGAGCTGCTGGTTCCCCCACCCTAGCAGAGGTTGTGTTTCAGCCTTGGAGAAGTCATCATCCTCTCTGCTGGCTCGAATCTGACATTTCCTATTAAAATCCTTATCAATGCATTTGCCCTCAGGACTAGACCACAAGTTATAACAGAGTCTGGGGTCCTTTGGGAAGGAAAGCACTTTTTAAATGTAGGATGGTGTTATTAACAATAAGGAAAGCATTACAATATATAAGATTGCCCTGCTGGAGACACCTACCTTCTGTATAGTGTGACATCCTTACGTGTCTCTGCTCGTATCTGCAAAGAATATAATTTTGTTAGTAAATTAGAATAACTCCATGTGTCCTAAGTAGTCATTATTTCTTATAGCTTGTTAAAAACAACTTAGATGCTTAAAAATGCACTGAGTAAAACCAGAGCCAGGCTTCCCCTCGGCTCTGTCTATCCTGTGTGCCTTCCATATAGCCCTCCAGCTCCACCAGCAGCGGAGCAGCACTTATCTGCAGCCCAGCCTAAGGACAACCAACCTGTGGCCCTTTGTCAGCTGAAATATCAGTATTCATTTTTAAGCTGCAGGAAAACAGCTCCCCAAGCAGATCCCAGCCGCACATGGGTGTCCCCAGGCCTGCTCTGGAGCAATTACCAAGGAGGGCAGTGTCTGACTGGGATGGAGGAAGGGTCAGGCTGGTGTATGGAGATGGGGATGTTTTCCAGGTTGGACTGATGGGAGCACAATGACTGCCACCCTGGCAAAGTCCCCTCATGTTGCAGGCAGCCAATCATGTCTTCTTTTACAGCTGCATTGGCAGTCTCTTTCCATTAGGAAGGGGTGAGGATGCCCAGGCCTCACTGGGGCTCACACAAAGCCTTGTTACTAAAGCCCCCACTCTTTTAAAACATGCAAAGCCCATTTCTGAGAGAATTTGAAGGAAAAATGGGCTTTTGTTCTGCATCCCATAGACAGGCTGAGGAGGAAGAGGTAGTAATCCACAGGGAGAGGAAATAACCCAGACCATGACTGAAAGCCACACCTCGCAGTGTCCCTACAAAATAGCCACTCTGCTGCCTCTCAGTCCCCCTCAGAGCTGAGCGCCAACACACAACCTGAAGCCAGGAGCAATGAAATAATATCCCTGCCATTCTAAAAAGAGAAACCAGAATGAATTAGCAAGTGTTCCCAGCAATTCCAATCCCAGCCCATGCCTGTCTGGATCTCTGCCTGCTTCTGAACACCCAGGCAAAAAGAAAACAGGTCCAAACTGTGATGATGAGGGCTGAGGAGATTCTTAATGATTTTCTGCAGAGGAAAAGAATGAGCTGGTGGAGTGAGACAGGATTATATTCCTTTGTAAGGTTACAGACGTGAAGCATAGAGTTCATTGCTAATGGGGTTAATCCTTCTATTGGAGAGGAAAAAAATCAGATGGTAGCACCTTTAAACTGGCCCTTGGCAAGTACTCAATTATTGCAAGAGACCAATTAAATAAAGTCGGGTCAGAGTGTCTCAGACCGGGGAGAAGGAGTCCTCAACCTCGCCTGGCTCATCTGAAAGATGTCGGGGGTTAGGAGTCTGCTGTGAATGAGGTTCAAGTCAATAAACTCCTTGTAATTAGCTTCATGTAGTGTTTGTTTTCCTTGAAATACATACAATTAAGTGAAGAAAAAGAAAAGTGTGAAGAGAAAACAAAAGCATCCCATGAAAGCAGAAATAAGGCAGGCGGGAGGTGGGCATGCTACTGCACTCTCATGCAGTGGGGCTCCCAGCCTCATTCATGCTGCTGCTCTCCTTGGGGCAGACCTCACCCCAGGAGACAGTCAATGCTGCAGTTACCTGGAGATGAAACTCAAGCTCTGTCCAAAGCCCTCTCCATCACCTGAGCGCTATTTAAACCCCTGTGTTGGGGATTTACAAATGCTTCACTAGTGATCTTTAGATTCGCTGTCTGTACTGGGGAATGCAATTGAGTCTTCCCTATGAGACCCATTTAAAGCTGCCTGTTTTTAAAGACTCACTAAAACCCTTAAACACTTGAGATAAAACAGTACCTAAGTGGGATTCTCATTACGCTGAGACACAGGCACAACTGCCTCATTGTCTTCAGAGGGATTTAACTGCTGCCTATGGAATACAGCACCTGGGTCACTGCTCATCGTCTGGACAGAGGTAACTTGGCTGTGACCAGAATGTGCATGAGTTTTGCTCCAAAGCAGGCCAAGGATGGACAACTGGCCAATGGCCACAGTGACTTGTGCATTAACACAGGATCTGTCTCACTCTGAAACACTTCAGTGGTTGCAAAGACATAACAAAGAGACTATGACAAATCTCAAGCCTTTTGAGAACTGCTCTTAGAGACCTGAAACTACAGGTCACAAATTGATTTGGGTTTTATTCTCTAATAGCTCAGAAAGATTTCTCCCGCATTGGCTTGACAAAAGCCTCTTCATCATGCCAGTTGGATCAATTGAATCCTGCTGGTAATGCTGCACTCTTTGTTACTTCCTCTACTCTTTACACCTCCATGTAAAGAAAATGTGAAATAGGATCCTCTCGAGATACTGGGGAGAAAAGTAAGATATTCAGTATTAACATGCTTAGACATTATCTCAGCAGCTCAGTGGGGATTCTTTTCACCTGATTCTTAATTTAGTACTTTAATACTTCTCCAGATGAGGTTACACAATTAATAAATCCTCCGTGTTACACAGAATTCTACTGTGCAGAAAGAATATCACAATAAAACAATCTTCTATTTTTAATAAACACCACCCTCCGATAGAAGAACATTACTCACATAACCTGTGTATGATTGTTAAATGTCTGCTGCCTTTCAAAGGCAGTTGGAGTCATTAAGAGTATCTATGCAAGCCTGGAGTATAGGGCAAAAGCAGGTTGCAACAGAGTTTGGCTTTCAGAACAAAGAGCATGCTTCTGAATTAAAAGAGCAACAGAGCAACAACAAAAGAAACAAAGGCAGTATTTCATAGTGAAGCCATTACTGACATTAGGGGGAAACTGAGACTCATGTATGCGGGAAGCCAGTGGCCACAGTCACATAGATGCACTGTTTTCACTCCCCAGGCAAATACTAGATCCTTTATGATTTACTCCATCATGAAAGGACTACTCTTAGGATGGGAAGGCTTTATTTCAGATAGGTTGTGGTGCACTCAGTGAGACTATCACTGTTTCTGGCAACAAATCTGTGAGAAATCTTCCTCCTCACACAGATCCCTGACCCTTTGTCTTGGCTTTGGCCTGCAGCCACTGTCATGGCCAAGGGTGACATGGGTTGGGTTTGAGTCCATAACTGCTTTATGGGGCTTTCCATCACCTGGGCATCTGTAACTGCATTACCTGCATCTGGTAACTTTGCTCAAATAGGCTGTAAATCTCTTCTTTCCCTCTGTCCTTCATCAACAGTACTTTTGTCACTTGCTTTTACAACTTTTAACCTTTATTTTTCTTTTGGCCATCTGCTTTGTTAACACTGCATCGATGGATAGCACCATGCAGGCTTAAAAATAATGACAACTCCTATAACAAATGGATAAATAACTGCAAATCATTGTGGATTGCACCAGTGTTTGAAAAGGTGCTTATAAATAGCTTACAGTATGTCAATCAGACATGAAGAGATGTTTTAATAAACAGTTAATCAATGATGGCCATCTTATATATTTATAAAGTGACAGCACTGGCTCTATTGCTTTTCACCTTTCTGATATTTACTGCAGATTCACAGGATGGTTTGTGATCTTCAGGAATATGATTTTTAATTTATACCATTTATTTAACACTTATTAAAACATCTCTTTCCATTTATTACCAGTTTATTACATATTCCTGGCATGAGAAACCTTCCCTCTTGCTCCTGCTCTTTTCAGAACAGAACTAAGGATGTGTATCACCTTTCTTGTTTCACATTCCAGTCGCAACAAAGACCAGTGATTCCTGATGGTGCGTTTGTCTCACTACCTTTCTAAAATGGCTTTCTGTGTTAGCAACACTTGAACTAACACGTCAGCTGTCTGCCAAGGATTGATTGGTTACACACAGTTAATTGGTGAGACAGAGTCACTCAGCCCATTAATTCAAGTTTGGGCTGTTTGTCTTTAAGACATAATGGGCTCTTTTGTAGACCTGGGGCAGGATGGGCTCATCTGTGCTCTGTACCCAGCTCCTGCCATAACAACCCATGCTTTGGGGCAGTGCCAGAATTGCACAGTGAGGTAACAGGCCCAGTTTTGGGTATTTGCCTTGTGTGAGTATAATCTGTGAAATGAACTCCAGAGCCATCACGCTGCGGTGATCGTTTAACAGACTTGCTGGCCTTTGGAATCTGATCCGGAGAGACAATTGCTCTTGGCAACAGATCACCCCACTGACGGCTCTGATCTTCAACCTCCAGATGTACTAGGAGTAACTGAATGGGATTATGATGAAGTTAAATTGGCAGAGACTTGTTCTCTACTCCATTTCATCCGAAGATGGAAATGAAAATAGCCCAGCCTGGCATCGCCCTGCACAATAACCTGACTCTATTGCAAGTTTTCCACTCCTGCAATCTGCAAATGCTTGCTTTGCTCAGACAGATGACCTTGGAAAGCTACTGATGGTGACAGCTGACAAAGCCAACATGTTTTCTATGGCTGTTTTTCCTCTGGTATTATTCCCCTCAGGTAGTGCTTTCACATGTTATCTGTGTCCTACAGATTTCAACGGTCCCCATCAGGAGCTATTCTGGGCCTCTTGAGTTGTACAGGTTGTCTTTCTGGGGTAGAACACACCCTCCTCTCACCTCTGCAAAGGTACCTTCCAGTTGCACCAAAGACAAAGTGCTGACCTGGTTTGATCTCTCCATCTCCATCCCCTTTTTTCAGCATTCCAAAGATGTCTTATTTCAGAACCAGAACAACTAGGCATGCTGTAGATGAGAGCTTTATAAATGCACATAGCTCTTCTTGGTATCAGTGAGAGGTTTGAATACATATTTAATATCAAAGGCTTATAGCTTAAAGAAAAAAAGAGTGATGATTCTTGCTGCCCAGCTTTGAGGCACATGAAAGGAACCTGATTCTGAAGCCATGCTGAGCTCTGAGAATCAGGCCAGCAAGTTACATACCCCCAAACACTTGTTTATTTTTATAATCCCAGCTGAAACATGGCAAAAAGTTCTTAGGGAAGGAAATATGCAAACTATTTGTTATCTGTGTACTGTTTGCAATGGCAGTCCTCTGCTTTCCCTAATTTCTTCACAATTTACATATAAATGAGACACTGTATCACTGGGTAGTTTTATTTCTCCAAAACACTGACAAGAATGTCGACAAAGTTTTGAGGGTCTTACAGTCAATATTTTCACTAAACACATAATGCATCATTTGGTTTAAGAAGGAACTGATTTAAAGAGTTGGGAAGTGCTCTGAGAGCACACAGCACAGCAGAGCTAAGGCCTGGAGATTCCCACTGTGGCTACCGGTCTGCCTGAGAAAGTAGCACCACCTTTTTCCACAGCTTCCCCAAATGCAAGGTGGCGGCAGCAGAGCCTGCTCTGTGATCCAGTATCTGTACAGAAGTGCTGTTGTTTCTCACAAATGGAAGGCACTACTGTAGGGTCCTGTGAGGTTTCAAAGCGAACCCATCCCTGGGCCCAGTTCTGCCCACATTAGATGAAACCTGAGGTCTGCAGCACATTGTGTAAAGCGACAAGGCAAGTCTGTCAGCTGCAGCAATGGTTTAGGCTAATTTAAAGTCATTTAACATCTCTTGCTTAGTGTTCAGCAACACATTTTGCCACTTAGGTACTACTTAACTAACACAGGAGATAAAACCCTAATTTTGCTCCATCTAAAGGAAATCTTTAAGGCAACTTACATAGGATGAAAGAACTTACGTAAGACAAAAGATTTTTTTAATGGCTGCAGATCTAATCCTTTCTTATTACCCCTCTCATTTACTTGCTGCTTGTTGCCAGGGGTATGGGCAGGGAAAGGCTGGTGAGGGGCTGCGTGTTAGCGCTGCTAATTGCTTGGCTCATCTTGATTAGCTGCATCTCTCCAGCTCTCTGGTGTGCTCATTACTATTGCTGAAATCAATTCCCTCTACTTGAAGTAGGGTTATTGCTGATCCTCTTCTCCTTTCTTGAGATGATGATTCATGGGCACAGAACCTGCCTGGGTGCTCATGAGAGAGCAATAGCAGCACTGGGGACAGTCCTTCATGTAAGATGGAACAGATGGAGACCATGTGAAGGAATTTCAGTCTGCCTAGGACCCAGCACATCCCTGCACAGATGAATACAGTAAATCCCTGTGTAGCGCCTACTTGCAGAAGAAAGACTGTCAGATCATGTTTACGCTTTGAAGAGATCCTAAACCCAGAACACAACCAGCAGCATTTGCATTTTAGGTTTTGTTTTGATGCAAAGAACATGCACGAAGCATATGGTTAGTCACCAAGCCTTCCTGAGAGCTCCACAGGCAGAAGGAAGAACAAAAAGAAGCACAGGATCCATTTAAAGCACATGATGAGCAAAAAACAGTCAGTTGCAGTGTTAATAAAGCATTGCTTGCCATCAAAGCTGGATTATTTCAGCAGCTAATCAGCTTCAGAGCATAAAGAGACTCTGGAGCAAGAATGATTGATGACTGAAATTCTACTTGCGCTGTTGTAATGAGAAGGGATATCTGTAATTCCTTCTGTGGTTATACCCGAAAACTCAGAGGCGCTGGAACAAGCTGGGACAGACAGCAAGTATGAGTCTGAGCAACAGTTATCTCTGCAGACCCAAGGAGCCTTTTGTTTGCGTGATCTATGTTTTTTTCAAAAGCATGAGTAAGCCTCCAAAGCAATCTCTGCCAAACAAGACTGAATCTCAGCAATGGGTGCTGAATGGGGAGGTGCTTTTAATATTCAGACTGAGTATCTGAATCCATCAGTGCCTGTGTAGTTCAGGAATCCTGCCCACACACCTACCTAAACGTCACTGGCAGTTTCTTGCCTAACTCCTGCCATCTGTAAGTCAAGCATCTCATCTAAGATGCTGCTACAGGCTTCCACAGATGTTAATAAAGATCAATATTTCCTGAAGGAGACTAAACCCACCATTCTTGGGCACCTAGGTCCAAATTACTTACTCCATGGACCTACATTTTTCTGCAAACTCTCTGGAAGGAGCCTTAAGGATAGGCTTTAACTAGGCACATACAGCTGGTGAGATGAACCCATCCACCATATGAACCCATCTCATATTCTGACTCTGAGATGTGGCAGAAGTGTGGGGCTGAGGTGGGAATGAGGGGATTTGCAAGTCCACACTGTATATCACCTGCCTTTCCTGCATGACAGTTGGAGCCTGGAGGCATGGGAGAAGGAGAAAACAGGCATGAGGACGGGCCAGAAACTTGGAATCAAAACAGCTTTCAAACTTTGCTCTTTATAAATCAACAAGATCCTAATATATCGTTGTTGACTGTATCTTCCTGGCAGCTTTTAATGCCTATTTCTTGCTACTTACACGTGGGTTTTTTCGTGTTTGTATCTGAGTCACTTAAATGCTTCCCCTACTCCATCATGTCTAAATCTCCTTCTGGATTTCACTGAATAGTAGCTATATTCAAACTAGAGGGGAACAAAAAAGAGTGCCAGAATGCACGCATAAGGCCAGTTGCTGATGGATTCAAGCTGATTTATTACCCATTGCCAGAGTTAGAGGTTCAAAATTATGTTAAAAACAATTTACAATGACACTTAGAGCTGTGAAAGAGAATTCAGGGACTCTTGGCCAAATCTGTGTACCTCATCTATCATCTGTCAGTTTGATCCAGTCAATCACCTAACTTAATTCGCTGCCTTTATAAAGGCAACTATAATTTTAAGGTCTAAATGCAACATCTCTATAAAATTGATTCCCATGTTTCAGTGTTGGTCTGGCATGGATAAGTAATATTAGGAGGACTAGCATGCTAGAATAGTTCTCTACTCATTTTACCAGGCTATATCATCATCTTCCATCAGTTTGGCATATGAACTAACTGTAAATAACTTAGATCAGTATGTATAACATTTAGAGAAGGAGTATGAGGTTGGAAGCCAGTGCAAATGAAGCAGAAATACATCCCAAGCTAGGAAGTGTTTTTCCAGTCTGATAATGCATATACATGCTAATCACTTGTGACTGTAGACACCAAGCTATAACACAAGGGCTGGAATAGCTCAAAGCGTTCACAGCTAAGCTTCCTAGGGCACAGAGATTTCCCTCTTTGCTGAAGTTTTGACAGGGATGGAGGAGGAAGCATCTAATTTTATGCAAATGAAGACTCTGAAATATTTCACTAGTGTTTGTTTTTTCATTACTATGGATATATAGCAAAGCATTGTCAAATCCAGACCTCCTAAAATCCAGATTTAAGATAGTCTTATTACTTGCACAAATTGGCTTCTGGATACCTATCAAGAAGCAGGACCCTTGCGCTCGGTGCTGTACAACTCCTCCCGTTTGTTGCAGACACCAATAGAATCATAGAATCACAGATTGGTTTGGGTTGGAAGGGACCCTAAAGCTCCTCAACCTGGCCTTGAACACTGCCAGAGATGGAGCAGTCACAGCTTATTTCATCCACAGTAATCACAGCGAGGTTCAGGTGAGTGCTGGGTATTGAGTACACACCAGGTAAAGCAATCCTTTCCCTGAAGATTTTACACTCTAGATAGAAAAGATAAAGAAGGAAACATAGAAAACACGTTCCAAGGGAACAGTGAATTAGCAGAACCACAAAAAAAAACACCATTCAAAATACACTTGCCCCTTAAAAGCACATCCCCTCTGTTCCCTCACATATGGAAGTCTCCATGCACATCCACAAGGAAAAGCTTACTTTACCCGACATTTGGAGTAAGTATTTTGTTACGTATTTTTGCCAAACACTAGATCTGCTTGCAGAGGAGACAGATAAAAACTCCAACTGTTTTCAAAGGACTGGATTTGCTCTTCCCAGCCAAAAGCCAAGGTGCAAACAAATATCACCTGGATTTCCTGGCAACACTGAAGCTAGAATATGACATTCTTAATGGGACCCCAGCTCATAAAGCCCAAGATGATGGCTTGTGTTTACTCCTTGGGGTTTGCTACAGAGGCTCCACTGGGGCTCCTTTTGCAATCATGGAAAGGATTCCTAGGCACATGGAAGGGAACTGTATCAGACCTCATAAGGATAATGCTGCCTTTGTACTCCTACAGAAGAAAATACACAATAGTCTGCCAGTGTTTTCCACCTGTTCATTACATCTTGTCTAGCTTTGAGAGCTTGCCAGCTATGCATTAACCAACTAGTTGGGATTATCTTGCAATACTGTCTTTATATCCCTTTAGTGGCTGAAGGGAATAGCCAGAGAACGTCAAGTACAAATTCAGTGCTATTTAGCAAGAGCTCAAGGGCACCGATAGAAAGCTGAGCTCAGGGCAATGCATTAACTAGTTGTTGTAAGTGCATATATTTCTGAGTATTTTACATGCCCCCCTGTAGACACACAGCGTTCATTTGGAAAGGATTCACCTCTTTGGGAAAATCCCCAGCCATTGCATGCTGCCTTTGCAAAGAGCCAGTCATATTACACTACACTGTAAGTGATCACTTTGGCTTCAAGTGTTGTGATTAATCACCAAGCAGTGGGCAAACTGCGTGGCCAGATGAGCATTCTTAAAGTAGGTGTTTCATTGCAGCTAAAGCACAGATGTCTTGGTAGATGAAGTTTTTTCCCTCTTCTGTTATCCAGAGTAGCCTTGCAAAGACCTATGCAGCAAAAGCTGGGTTGGACTGACTGTCTTCAGGCCCTTTCAGGGATAAAGGGTGAAGAGCAGAGAACTTACAGATTGACTTTAGGAGTATTTGAAAGAGGTTATTATCGTGCTTGCCCCCACCTTAAGACCTCTGGGAAATGTACAATAGGAGAGAGATGTTTTTGAGTCCTTGAAAAGTACCAAATTCTTATGGATCACAAAGTCCAGAGCAAATTAGCTAACAGGAACCAAGTGACCTGTATTTGGCAACCTGAAGGCATGATACAGCTACTTAATATCCAGGAATTTAACGTGCCGTGTGTAGAAAACGTCTGTAGTGTAACAGAGATGGCTCTGACCTTTCCCAGCAGGTCAGCAGAGCTCCTTATGCAAGGGCTTCATCAAGTCATAGAGAACTGTGACCAACAGGAGCTCATGATCCACACATGTGACTTGCAGAAGACTCTCCTCCAAGGCACTTAGCACAGTTATCGCTCCCATTTGGCAAATGGTCAGGAATTACACTTGATTTGATGAGGTGCTGGGAGATAAATTTCCTGTCGCCTCTCAATATAGATGTGGTTGTGCAGCAATCAGTGCCAGCAAGCAGATGCCGGGTGTGCTGCTAAGCCACCAGCTTTGGGAGCAGGGCCTTCAAGAGCAGGGCCTTCATGAGCAGTGCTCACTCCGAGCTGAGCTGAAGGACCTTCATTAGGTTATTTTACCTGCAAACATTCTGCCACACAGGGGCTTTCCCTGGCTTAGGCTCTCTGTGGAAGCAGCTTGTCTTGCAGTCAGCTTGCATGGCCCACACTAGGTCTGCAGGGACACGGCCTTGGGAGCTGTTTAATCCCAGGAAAACTAATGAAATTCACTGCACTGGAATGATATCTTGAGGGGAGAGATTAATTTCCTCATTTTTATCACAGTATTTCCTGTAGATAGATGAATGCTGGATGACACTGAAATACATTCTTATTTATATGATCCAAATCCCACCAAAAGACCTAAGTATCCAATTCATCTCCCATCTGGCCCAAAGCAGCATCCTGCATGCAGGACCAGCATTTGCAGCTTTTAACCTCCGGCACCTCAGCCACTATGTAGTGCAGCCCTTTCCATCACAATGCTTTAAAGATATGATCCTGATTCAAGAATAGCCTGCCTGTTTGTTCTGTACATTGTTCTTTGTGCATTAATTAGTGTGATTCCACTAGAATAGTTTCCAAAAGCCCAAAAGCCAGTGAGACTATTACTGAATTTAATGGAAATAGATTGTTCTGGTATTATTTGTTCTATAGTGAAATTCTTGAATAATGATTTTTCTTTACTGAAAAACCTGCCTAGCACACCTGATACTCAGCTTTTCCATCAAAAGATTCCCCTTTGTCTCACTGTATCTGTCAGCATTGCTGACTATACCATCTTCTTCCATAGCATCCACTCTTTGGTGTTGTTACTTATTGAATTTGACATCCTAAAGGAAGACTGCTATGTTAGATGAAGCCAGGATGCTGGGTGAGTGCTGGGATGGATGTCATGCTTGCTAAGATGACTAAATTATCTTGTCGAGGAACATCATGGGATCAAGTTGAAGTCACTTCTTATGGAATGTAGGATGCTTTGTAACGCACTTCCACATAGCTAAAACTTGAGTGCACATCTTTGTGATTTCAGTTTGCACTTTTCTACAAGTCCACGTGCCCTGTGGGTTGCAAGGGGAAGGGTAGAGGCCCAGAGGAGCTATATATATATGCAGAGGTGATTAAACCAAGAAGTGAGACTTCATCTGATTTCATGACTGAGCTGATTTATTACCTCACTGCTGTCAAGGGAAGCTCTGGCATCTTCCTCCTCCGTCTGCCCTGGTGCTCCTGAGACCCTTCACTGAGCTTGTTCATCTCACTAATCCAGCAGGAAACTTCACTGGCTTTTCCACTGAGGGGTTTATCTGTAGCAGAGCATGAGCCTGTAGGCAGCCCAGGGGGGACAGAATTGCAGGCAGAGTGAGTTCCAGAATTGCCCCTTTCAACAACAGTGAGCCCTGAGATCACTCTGACAGTCCAACTCAGCCAAACTCCAGTTACAGTAAGCCCCAGGAAACTAATTCAGTGATCTCAAAGTCTTTAAGTGGATGCCAGTGATCATGTATAATATCCTTAGTGTGCTTGCTGCTAAATCACACTGGTACACTTATATATGCAGTAGGGTTTTCCCTGCTAATAATCAAAGGTGCTAATTTGCATATGCTCTTGGTTATGTCTTTAAAATATAATGAGGGTAATAAAAGCAAAAGTCTTGCCTGGAATTATAAATGAATAGTTATCTGTCTCTCCTGTAACCTGTCTGTGCTTTCCTCATTTGGGCAGAATTAAATCTACACCGTTTAAGAAATCTCCAGATGTAAATGGATCAGAAAATAATAGCCATTTATTTCCCAGCAGCGGATGGTTCCTTCTCCTCCTACCCCAGTGGTAAGCAGTGATTTGTAGCAGGGATTACACTCTGCTCCTTGGAAGTGGTGGTGAACAATGTTATGTTGTGTTATTGCCCTCCTGCAACAATGCAAGGGCATAAAATCATAGAATCCAGTCTAAACCTCCTCTGATGCAAGATGAGGCTGTTGCATATTGTCCTATCACTTGTTACTTGGGAGAAAAGACTGACCCCCACCTCGCTACAACCTCCTGTCAGGCAGTTGTAGAAAGTGATAAGGTCCCCCTGAGCCTTCTCTTCTCCAGACTGAACCCCCCAGGTCCCTCAGCCGTTCCCCATCACATCTGTGCTCTGGGCCCTGCACCAGCTCTGCTGCCCTTCTCTGGCCCTGCTCCAGCACCTCAATGTCTCTTGTAGTGAGGGGGACCAGAACTGAACACAGGATTCGAGGTGCGGACCACCTGTCCAGTACAGGGGATGATCACTGCTCTGGTCCTGCTGCACACACTATTGCTGACACAAGCCAGGATGCTCTTGGCCTTCCTGGCCCCTGGACACACTTCTGGCTGGTATTCAGCTGCTGTTAATCAACACCCCCAGACCCTTTTTCATGAGCAGCTTTCCAGGCATTCATCTCCAAGACTGGAGAGTTGCATGGGATTGTTGTGACCCAAGTGCAGGACCCAGCACTGAAGCAGGTTGAACCTCATTCAACCGGCCTCAGCCCTTTGATCCATCCTGTCCAGATCCCTCTTTAGAGCCTTCCTACCATCTGCAGCCTACTACCTACTGCAGGAACAGTACAACCATCCAAGCTGTGACACGTTTAAATTGATCTCTATTCACTCCCAGTTGGGAAAGTTCTAGAGCCAATCCTGCAGAAGCCAGCAAAGCTGTCTGACTGTGACTGACATGTTCCCACTAGAAGAATTTATGCCACAGACATGAAAGCATTTTACTACTGGACATTGTCTCTGAACATGAGTAAAACTCTATTATACGTGAGTGTGGGCCAGTGCGTATAACCATCATCGTTTGGGGGAATTCATTCACTTGTATGTCCCTGCAAAGTACTTTACCTGGTTACCTCTGTTAGCAGGAGTGTATTGCTCTTCATTTGCCAAGAGAATTAGATTTATGAGAGAGGTGTGCCAGGGACAAATTGGAGACAGCACTGTCTGGCCAAGCATCAGTGTCCGGCTATGAGCAGACAGAAAACAGTTCAGAGTGTCTAATGAATGAAACCATCCTACTGAAACTCTGCTCTCCAGTTTCACAGGCAGAGGAGGGGATGTCCCCCAGTACCATTCCCTGTCATGGTGCCTCTCTCTTGCTCTTGCACAGCTCTTTCAGTGCCTGGTGAAGTAGAGGATGCAGGACAAGGGGCTGCCTGCGATGGCTGCTGTGGGAAAGCACAGATCCTGCAGCCTGGTAATGTGTGCTCTTGCCTGCCATGCAAATAGGGCCTCTGGCTGTCATGTGTCCCCATGCACTGACCAATCCCTCAGTCCTTCCCCTGTAATACAGCCTGATACTGGCATTCCCAGAACCCTAGGAGCAGCCCTGGTTTTGGAATCGTGTTCCATAGCAGACAACAGCTTTGAAATGGGTCTGGAGGAGGTGTGGGTTTGATGCCTTCCCCAGGTGCTCACAAGGAACTGAGACATCTGAGTCAGATGTAAAGACAGGGAACAAATGGGAATCCTTCTTGTATTGTGGGATCACAGCACAAGACAAGAGAGAAACCTGCTAGAAGGATTGATGGGCACGAAAGCCAAGTGCTGGCTGCTTCTCCAGAGGGGGTTGTCTGCTAAAATCCAGCAGAGGAAAGATGGAGAGGACACAAGTTAACAATAGCTAAAACAGGCCAGGCCAGGCAGGCTGCCTGCTACACCAGAGCTGTGGATGTGAGGCCAGCATGCAGCTGAGCAGGCACAGCTCCAGCCACCACACAGCCAAAGCAAGCAGTGGTGAGACGTGTACTGTCCAAGAGGCTGCTGTACATCTGTGAGAGCAGAGATGAAACTGGAGCACAGGAGCTGGCAGGCAGCTCACCCACACCAGTGGGGATGGACTGGAAAGAGGGGGACACAGAGCCTCCATCCCTGCCTTGCCTAACAGAGAAGAGTTAAAAGTGATACAGGCTAGGAGAGCATCATCCTGCAGGCTGGGTACAGCCCAGGGGGAGAGGAGAGGAAAGAGGGTGGAAACCAGCTCCTGAAAGCCCCTTGCAGGGCATTTGGTGTGAGAAGCCCTTTGTGACGAGACACTGGAGAAGTGGTGGGCAAAACTGGCCAGCCAGTGGAGCCTCAGAATTGCTGGAAATAGTTGTCTTAAGAGATCACCTGAGCTTTAGACACATGGTTTGCCTACCTGTTACTATTCAGTGCGTGTTACACAAATAGGCACTAGAGACACAAGAGCAGAGGAGGAAGAGGGACAGAGGTGGGTTAAAGCTCGCTCTCTTGAGCTGTTTGTTCCCAGACCTGCCATAGAAACTCTTGTGACACCACTTTCTGCAGATCTGTGGGGATTTTCTGTGCCCTCACCTGCTGCAACATGCATGCTCTGGGTTTCAGCTGGATAAATAATCATGTATTTTGGTTTCAGCAGCTTGCAGTGGGTAACACTGGCAAATCAGAAATGGAGGAGTATGTAACAACCTGACATCCTGCCTCCCTTCCAAGCACTAAGCCTGGGACCAGTGCTATGTGTGTGAACCAGCCACAGCAGACCTAGATTTCAGAGATTTCCTTTCCTCCCCCTCCCAAGAAACAAGGAAACAAAGGGCTTTATCTAACATTAAATTAATGGGTTTTTTAAAGCATAGATTAAGAGACTATTTATGTTCAATTACCCATTTTAGAGCAAGGAAACAGCAGAGAGAGGTGGCTAATGTTGTAATCTATATGTTCAGCATTCATTGGGTGCTTTGAGGGGTACAGTAAGTATCTCTGTGCTTGCTTTGCAATGAGTCTCTCTTTCTTGCATCTCTCCCATCTCACCAAGGTTTCATTCTGCACTTCTCACAACAGGGGGACTTGCTGATTACTCTCCTCTGATTGAGTTTGGGTAATGGAAGTCACTAAAAATCTCTTTCATGTCGTATGTTGTCATAGATCTCATTAAGCCATTAGATTTGTTCTAGACCCCTTACAACAGAGGCCAGGGGAAAAAAAGGGGGAAAAAAAGAACAAAAAAAAAAGAATGATGTGCTAATATTTTTCAAATGTTTCCAGAGAAACTGCTCAGCATAATTACAGCTGCTCTTGCATTATTTAACCTGCCTACACACCCCTGGGGCTTCCAAGAGAGAAAGAGGCAGACAAGATCCCAAAGAGCCGTTCCATCACACACAGTTGGGTTGGATCACATTACTGAAGGGGCCAGAGATTTAAAAACTATTCATAAATGCAAATTTTCCTGGGTTAGTTCAAGGTCACCTGGGTACAAGACGGTGCCAACAGCAAAATCAGACCAGACTGGGACTGCTCCAAAGGGATGTTATATCTAGCTATCCCCTTACCGCTGTTTGCTTTCACTAGCTTACCATTTTTAGCACATTTTACATCTTTTTGTGCTTTCATTTCACTTGTAACAATACTATTTACTACAGAAATTGCTACAGCTAGTGAAGGAATCTCCTCCTTTTAAGGAGAAAAGATACTACATGTTGCTACAGACCCACAGCCCATCGCAGCCAGCCCACTAAGGTATTTATTCACCACCACTCAGACCTGTGCTTTCATGTGGCTGCGGAATGGCACAGCGGGTGGCTGTCTAGACAGAGACCTGCTTGGGTTGCAGGTACAGGCACAGGCTGCAGCAGGGAGGCTTCACGCTAAAAGTTGCTTTTCTCACTCTTCACACATCCAGAACTGCTGTAAAATCATTTGCATCTGACATTGTGGCAGAGACCCACACCCTAAAACCCTTCTGAGCCCAGCTTTGCTAGCTGCAAAGTAGGGATGTGAGACTCAGCACTAGCCAGAAAAGGTTTTGAACAAGTTTACAGCCAACACTGGCGCTTAGCTTTGAAGAGATCCCATTCATGGGCGTGTTGTGCTGACCTGCTATAACAAACACAGAGACATGACAGTGTTAATGTGTGGTAAATGCTCCTTCTGGTGCACAGGACCCCAGCAGGTAAAGGCAGGAGCATGAATATCTGAAATTTAACTTTTCCTAGTATCACCCCATTTACTTTATGTCAGACTGTGTTTATCTTCCACTGCTCACATTTAAATGTCAGAGTATCAGCATGTCTAAATTCCTCTTTTCACAGATGGAAACTGTCGATTTTTAAACACAAAAGGCACCCGGGAATGTGATGTGCATATTACCCTGGCACACAGTTTAACCTTTAAAGTCTGTTCTTTAAGAACCAGCTTTAGGATGAAGCCAATCACTCCAATAAAATGATCATTTACTGTTCTATAACTCCTGGATCCTGAAGAAACCAGAACTACTTTGCAAAGTATAAAAGAAGAATAGGTCAGGCTCTAAATAATGTGCAAGATAATGGAGGACTACAAGGTTTTGCTTCCCGCATACCTTGGGGTCTTCCTGGCACTGCAAGGCTATGAAGCGGAGGAGGGCTCAGGCAGAGCCTGGGGAGTTGGCCCTTTGCATTCCCACTTTTCTCCTTGAAAGATCAGAGCATCCTCTTTGACTCGGCAGCGTGGACATGGGTGCTATGGACACCAGCACCCAGCAGTGCGAGCCCAGTGGTGCTCCCAGGGAGCCGATACAACGCTGCCCGCAAGGACACCCACAACCAGGCAAAGTAAGCTCCAGAAAGGCTTTACAGACACATCTGGTGGTGGTGGATTATTCAAGCACTCCTCAGTTTTAGGCTGTGATTTTATGAAATGCTTCAGAGCATAAGATTCAGAGACACTTGCTGGGTTTTGGGCACCTACCTTTGACTCTCAGATCACTGCCCGTGCATCTACAGCATGTTGTCTATCCCCTTTGGAGTCCTTCAGTCTGGAAGAGGCAAAAGAAGCACCAAGTCAGACTCCAAACAATACTTTAGGACCTGTTTTCAGGGTGTTTCTGTATCTTCTGGACCCCAGCTAGAGATGTGACAAATAAAATAAGGCTCGGTAAATCAGAGAATCCCAGACTGGTTTGGGTTGGAAAGGCCCTTAAAGCTCAGCCAGTTCCAACCCCCTGCCATGGGCAGGGACACCTTCCACTGGAGCAGGCTACCCCAAGCCCCATCCAACCTGGACTTGAACAGGTATCTGGAAATGAACAGAATAATCAGAGCCTGCTTTGGGCATTTTGTGAAAGATGAAAGCAATTTTGCTGTTTGTGGCCCAAAATTGTGTGTGCCTTTTGGGTGACCATGGCTGCGTATTAAACCAGGTGAATTTGAATGCAAATTTGATGACAGGAGTAGGGAGACAAGGAAGCTCAGGGATGTTAGTTTAAGACAAAATGTGCTTTAATTGAATGTTCTCCACTTTGTTGGCTCTTCGCTTAACCAGTTCAGGACATAAAAGCAGTGCTTGCCACCTCAGTGTGTCATGGAGCAAAGCTAGGTATCAGGTAAGCAAGAATAGCCATAATGGAGAACTTTTCTCCATGTATTTTTGACCCTCAATCCACTCCAGTGAATTTGAATCCTTCCTTGCCAAGAAGCAAATTCCAGGGATGCTTTTCTACCACAATCGCACCAAAATCTCTGAGCCATTAAAAGCCAGCACTCAAAGGAACAAGGTGTCACTGGTTTGGACATCAGGTAGAAATCTATATGGATTCCTTTCATTTGGGTAATACATCCCTCTTCTTCTGAAAAATATGCCTCTAGTTCATGGTGAGAAAATCTCTTTCTCGCTTTCACTTATGGAGCCCTGGAGATATCTCCACCAATTACAACGTTATTAGCTCTTTTAAAGGACAAAAACAAAATGGGCAATTGAAGTTTGATTGCATTGCAGAATGGTCTTTTTTCCTCTGTTTATTTTTGTCAGCTCTGTCGAGGTAATACATTCCAGGAAATGAGACAGTGATGCTATCTGGGGACAAGTTTAGCTTAGATAGGTCTGCACAACCTTTTGGTCTCAGCTCTGTGGATACCCTCTGGAGTTTCATACTCTGCCCTGCCGTGTTTGAGACTTGCTGCCTACCAAGGCTTGCCTTTGCTTTCATCTCTGCCAAATTCAGTACAAAGCTGTCTGAGAAAATGCCGTTTTGCAAGGCTTGCTCGTATACCAGAGTGGAAACAAGGTCTGGGATCAGTTCTAAACTCTTTGTATTATGTTGGGTAAACTGTTTCAGAGCCCCTCTCAGCACTGTGGCTGTCACCCTGAGGTCTCCTCTGCACCCACTAATCCCAACCAGCCCAACGAAAGAGTGTTGCATCCCCCTGTGCTGCTTTTACAGTGGGCTCTATGCTTTTCCATACACTGGAGGGATGCTGAGTGCAGCAAGGCTCATGCAAACAACCAGGTATTAAAGGTAGGACTGGCACGATTCATCCCTTACAGATACGGATGCTAATCCAGCATGCAGCATTTTTTACTGATTCCTGAAAAGCATTCCCATAACCATTCCTTGATGTCTGTGTGGCACAAGTAACTGTTCAATTAAATCACAATTAAATGGCTGTTTGATACCCTTCTTAGAACAAAGCTACTTGGCAGGGAAAGGTGAAGAATGGGTAAAATAGTCTATTAATGAATTGCATTACATTTCATCCTCCAGCACTGTAACCTCCCCCTTATAATTACAGGAACTCCGAGCTAGAGGTTTCGTGGGATGAATGGGATGAGAAGTAGAGAGTATAATGCTGCTGAAGAAGCAGTAAGTTAGTTATGGTGGTAACAGGAGAAGAGCTGAGTAGGACTGATGCCCAGGATGGCACAGTGTCACTGAAATGCCGCTGTCAGCACAAGTGCAGAGTCCTGCCTGCACGCAGCTGTGGCCACCAGATGCTACGTAAGCTGATTTGCTGTGTAATTTTATGGATGGGCTTTAAAATATGGCTGCTGGGCAGCGATAAGCCTACAACTTTATCTGCAAAAGAGAGCTGTTATTTATCAAGATTGATTGGATTATAAAGTCAGGCCCCTTAATTAAAGAGTCCTGTAATCCAAAAGGAAAATAATACAAGTTGATGCCCAGCACATGGAGTGGCTCTTTCTTAAAGCACCTGGGCTCTGTCTGCTACCACAAGTTCAAGCACACTGTCAACAGCTTCTGTCCAACTCCGTATCCTGACTGTTTTTTTAATAAACTCTATGCTATTGAATTCACCAGCTCACGTTTGTGCATGCTCAGCAGATGGCTTTATGAAGAGGTGATAGCAGTTTTCCAAGCATCCCGCTGGAAGTCACCCTAAAAGGTGGTTTTCCCCCCTCCAAATGCTCAACATTCAGTGGGAGTGGTGTCTGTTCATGTCCCAACAATGGCTTGTCTCAAGGGTTCAACCTGAAAGTGCAAAATCGACTGGTGCCTGTGGGGAGTGCTCCAGCCCAGTGCAGAGCTGGTGCAGAGCTGTCTGGAGCAGCTCTGTCCCACCACAGGCAAATTCCACAGGGGGAGAACAGCAAATCCCTGACCCACTCTGAGCCTCACATTGGGATTTGAAAGCTGGACTACTGATGTTCACAGCAAAGCAAACCATTGCCTTGCTTTTAAGATGAGGAATATAATATGGTTTTTAATACCTCTTTTTTGAGCAGCTGGAATATTTTAGCCAGTTTCATTCCTTTTCTTTTTTTTTTTCCCCTTTTAATTTAAATGTTACAGAGGAAATTTCAAGCTGATTAGTTAAAGTCTGGTAAAGTAATAAAGTGACTGGGAATAGTATATGAAAGCAGAATTCCCAGATCAGTAGCAGTTACGGCTGCTGAAGCACTCAGAGGTCCCAGGACAGGCAAGAGCTTCGCAGTGCCCTTGGCTGAGCTGGCAGGAAAAGGTCAGGGACTTCTCTGTGGAGGTGAGAAGCAATTCAGGCTGAGGTCACTGGAAGAAGCTTTTGATTCCCCTGAGCACTGAGCAATGCAAAAAAGCCCAGCAGTAAGTGCTCAAAGTCCAGCTCAACCTGGTGGAACAAATAAAGCCCCAAACCTCTTCTGCAAGATGAAGGTACAGTGCAGCCACTGCCTTTGTCAGGATGAGATCCTTCCTTCTCCTCCCTGTTTCCCCTCCCCAGCCCTAAGATGTGTTTGCTTTTCCTTCACTTTGTTTGTAGGTCCAGGCTCTGGCAGGGAGCGTGCTACCTTCCAGATGCCAAAATGGATTATTGGATTAACTCCTCCATCAGCTGTTTGGCCTCGCAGAAGCTGGAGGTCAGGGAAGTTATTAATTCACAGCCTTCTCCATTTGCTCATTGCAAAGGGATGGAGCTATTGACTTTGCAGATTCAGTGGGATCTTATAGACATATTACAGAGTGCAGTTCTGTAGGCAATAAATCAGTATACATCTTTTGATGTCTCTTGTTACTAAATGAAAAAGAAGCATCTGCCACATTATAGATGTGTTCACGTGCCAAGGGGAAAAATGGAGTGTGTGAGAGATGCTCCAGCCTCTCCAGCAGTAGAGTGTCAGCTTTAAGACTCATGCCTGCAGGGCAGCTGATGATGGTATTGCCAGCAACGGAGGTAAGCTCATGGCTGTGTGTGACACCCTGGGAGGCAGTGCTCCCACCCAGGGGCCTGTAGGGAGGTGGGTAGCAGTCACAGAATCACAGAACGGTTTGGGTTGGAAGAGACCTTAAAGCTCATCCAGTTCCAACCTTCTGCCACAGGCAGGGACACATTCCACCAGACCAGGTTGCTCCAAGCTCTGTCCAACCTGGCCTCAAACACTTCCCAGTGCCTGCCTGGGTGCTGGCTGCACTCTTGGCCCTGGCAGCCATTCCTTGCTTCCTCCCGTGCAAGGATGACAAGCCAAAAGGGAGGTGGAGAGCCCATGACCATGACAAACATGTCAACGAAACACTGGGCAGGTGGGAAGCCAGCTGGCCAGGCAGGGCACAAAGCAGGAAAGGTTTTAATTACCAGTGATGGTGCTAAGGCAATCCTTGGTAGCAAAATGGGTTTCCTAAGCCTCTGCAACCTGCAGCATGGCCATGCAGCACAGCAGCTACCTTCAGCCTTTGTGTGCTCCCAGGCCTCTGAAATGGCCCACGAGCATATGCATGTCCCAAGCTGCAGCTGAGCTGCCTCACTCAGCTCTGCAAGGAGATGTGGCCGAGCAGCAGAGATGGTTACTGCCAGCAGGGCAAAGGGCCAGCATTTCTCTGTGAAGATTATACGCCTCAGAAACCATGCACAGAGGAAGTCTTTGCTGGTACATCATCACAACAAAGGGAACATGCATGCAGTGTTGTTTTCTTCCACATCCAGATGAACTGGTGCCTGGCCATCACCAGCTCTTGCTGGCCAACACCAGCTTTTAGCTTGCTCCAGCACCATGAGCTGTGCCAGATCCAACCCTGGTTTAAGGAGTTGTCTGGAGCTTTCAAGTTGCTGGGACGGACAGTATCCCCTGGAGACAACAGAAGGAGTTTCTGTGCATCTGGAATTTGGCTTTAACTTTATTCTTCAAGGAAGATGGATTTTACTGCTGTATAATCCAGAGCATAAGAGCTGATCTAGTCTTATAAGCTTATGAATAGAGAAGCCTCACCTATGGCAACTTCTGGCCTCTAAAGGGCAAACCACTCAGCAGATAAAAGTCCACATACCTCTGGATGAAGTCAGTGGTTTTCTGATTTCTACTTATGCTATGGAGAATAGTGATAGGATGGAAATTTAGTGCCTTGGAGATGTGAGTGCCCTAAAGAGATGGCAGGAGGGTTGGCTCAGCTAGGACAGGGTCCAGAGCATGAGCACTCACCAGCTAGCAGAGGGAGCTGAGCCTGCACAGGAAAGCCAGACCCTTTGCAAGAGCAGGGTTTAACTGCAGCATTTTCTGTTTCCATTGTATCTGACCTTTCTGACTGAGAAGTGTTCTGATTTCAGTAAATTAATGTCTATACTGGCTGCTCATCTGCTCTTGAAATGCATATTCCTATTAGTAAGATACACCATCCTATGCTTAGTTAACAATAAAAGTAGGGACTATTGACATGTTTCTCTGTCCTCAGACTAGACAGATTGTTAAATATCATTATATTTCTAATATTACTATGTGGCAACATGAATCAAGTGGCTATGAATAGATTAAGATGGAAATCAGAAGTGTAATTCTAACCACCAGAGGCATGAGGTTCAGGAACAGCCTTTTAATGTGATTAATGAAGCGAAAATCTAACTAGTTTGAAGATGGAAGTTTGATAAATATAAAAGAGTTCTGTGACATCCTTGCATATGGAGTGTCATGGGAATGTCATTTTGAGCTGGTGCTGCTTTGTAATCAATAAAAATAGAATCTGTCTAATATGTTCAAGAAACCACTTGTTACAGCTTTTTGTAAGGGAACTGTGTACAAGAGCATGAGGAACATCAGGACCAACAGAGAGGAGCAGTGCTTAGTCTAGCCATGAGCTCTGGCAAAGCAAACGGTTTGGGGCATGAAGCAAATAGGTTTGGAGCAACTGGTGGTCTCCTGGGAGGAAGGTAATAACTGATGTACCTAACGTGGGTTTTTGTCCTGCTGTGCTTCTTCCCGAGCCACCTAAAACTTATGAGAATTAGTGCTTTAGGGTCTGGCTGAGTATGGACAAAGTCTGGATACCATGAGCTCACTTTGGCACTCTTTGAAAATCTATTAGTAATCCTCAGGCAACAGATTTTGGCCAGAGAGCTAATCCCTAATGAGGATTTAAGGTTGCAAACTGAGTTGGTACATCCCTATGTGATGGTTCCCCTCTCGGTCTTATTTATCAGCACAGAGCTTTTGCTAAAGAGAGATACTGAGGTGTAGAAGGATGTAATAACATTTTGGGTTTGTTATAAATGTTTTTAAAGCTTTACTTTGCCTGTGAACATCCACAGGCTATGGACTGATGATAGTGAGGAGCACAGGATGTGAAAATGCCTGTGTCTCCTGGATAACTCCACACCTCACCAACCATGGAGGGTGCTGCAAGAAAAACAGCCTCTCCTTCTGGAGCTGGTGCCAGTGCCAGTGCCAAGAGGATAAAATAACAGCTCCCTAGCAATGAAGCTAAGAATTGAGAGAACCCATTTAACCCCTTCTGTGCATAAAGGCAGAACCACAAGGAGATGAGACAGGAGACAGGAGCTTCAGGGCCTCTGAAGAGATGCTGGCAGAGCAAAAGGGGAAGAAAAAGTGCAGCAGGTAGGATGTGGTTCATGGTTTGAGACATGGAGCTGAGCATCCAGTAAAAAAGAGCCTAAAGAGTTAAAAACCTCTCTTCTTTCTCTCATATACCTGATAAATAAAATAAAATTTCCATCTCAGAGATGATCCAAGACCATTTTCCAATAAGAAACAAACCTAGGGCTTAGAAAATGCACACACACAAAGTAGATGAAACTTAAAAGCATTTTCCCAGCATAGTAGTTATAAAAAAAGAGGTGACCTTTAAAGAAAGGCAGTGAGAGTTCATTTGCTGTAAAAAATAAGTTTAAAAAAATCAGCTGGGTTAAGCCAAAAAGCCCTCCCTCCCAGACACTCTCCTGCCATAGGTTAGCGCTCTTTTTAATAGGTGCTTCAGCATCAGGATTTAAAAATTCATTTTCTTTTAGTGTTGGAATAAATGGAAGTCAAGGATTGAAACATCTTCTCCTTCCCCATCCTCCTCTCTTGATGGTGCACAGCCAGAGGCAGTGGCTGCTCTCTATCTTTTCCCTACACATCACTTTACCCAGGAATTTAAGCCCTTATTGGCATCCAGGTGGTTAAAAGGGAAGAGATGGAACATCTCCCTCTCTCCACTCTCCCAAAGGTCACATCCAGAGGTGAGAAAAAGTGCACTAATTCTGTCTAAGACTTCTTTGAACTGGAAAGAAATGCCAACCTAGAACTTTGCTCCACACATGGCAGTGCCCTAAGCAGACATTGGAGCATTGCAGGAAGATGTCTTCCTCCTGGGCAAGTTCTATGATGCCCACAGTGAACCTTCTGCTCACTCCCTTCAGGAGATATACTCTTGGTGCCCGCACACATCAGCCATTTCTGTGTTTCACAATCCTTCAAACAGTAGGATAAAGAACACGTACAACACAGACATTTGGCACAGACCTGTCAGATGCTTGTAGCTGTGATGGTCTCTGTGTCCTCCTCTGAGATGGTGCTCCTGCAGCAGCAGTTCTGGGGTGAGCATTGCATTCTCCTCAGGACCAGGCCAAAAATGTTTATTTCCTATGGGAAAATATAACCATCATGGAGCAATACTGCTGTAAAATGACTGCTTTCAAAGTCTCCGAGGTAGTGGCCAGTCTGTCTGCCTCTTTCCTGATCTAAAAAGGATGTATAAAAGGACAACAGCTAAATTAAAATGCCAAACTGAACAGTTAAGCTATTATCTTTACAAATAATACACAGGGTGTCCTTGCCTTTTAAAGAACAGGCAAGGGTGATACAGCTTGAGGTTCCTCACATGAAGCATCAGCTTCTGGTGGCATGTCAAGGGCTGATGGTCTCATCATTAAATAACTGAGTCATGGAAAATAAAATGCAAGCTCCAAGTGAAGGACTGAGCTAGGATTAAAGCTCCTGTGCAATACCTGATGGCATCCCTGTAGGTAAGACTGGCAAAGCAGAGTAAATACGGAATAATCCTGGTGTGGTCCAAAGAACTGGACCACACAGCAGGGAAAACCCAGCAGGAGATGAGGAAGGTGTCATCCACAACACAGGTGTGAACACAGCTCCTGCTCCCATGTGGACCCCAGCACACCTACGCAGAGAGAGCAGACACTCGCTGCGGGTGCTGACTGACACTGCAGCCTGAAGAGTCTTTACATATGATCATCCTTGATGCCTCTTATGAGTTTTATTAATTTTAAAAGCTTTCTGATCTCTTCCAGTTAAGCTTTAATTACTGTTCTTCATTTGCAGCCCCTAGAAAGATCAAAGCCAGTTTAGAGGAAGAGGCTTTTTATTCCTTACCAACCCTGCCCCCTGTCTTCACTGGGGATTATATTCCTTCCCTCTGCACATCCATGAGATCATTAAGTATAAAGCAGCAGTCAGACAGCAACATCTATACAACAGTACTCCCATCGCCTGTGGCAGTATGCCAGACAGTAAATACGACTTTAAGGCTGTGCAGTTGGTCTTTTGAGCTTTTACAGTTTCTAGCTGGAGGGGAAAAAAGGAAGAAAAGAGACCAGCTGGTGCAGTTACTCTTGCTTTCAATTGCCAGTTATGCAACAGGCAGATACATGGATGTGCTCTGTACCCTTCTGAGTTGGTGTGAAGGCCACTGCCACCTTCATCTTACAACAGCAAGTGGCTAAAAGATGGCACAGGTTAGAGAACTCACTGGCTGCTTTGTCTGAAACGCAGAATTGCTTTCAAAGGGTCAGGTTTCTTCCATCTGTGCCCAGTGGCTCTGAAATTTGACTTTCTCTTTGCACCTTCTTACAACCACTTATATATTTATCAGCTCAACAGAAGTTGTCTGCAGCTGAGCTGTGTTGTAGGCTCACTAAGAGCCATACGTGAGAACATGTCCATGCACAACATGATGGTTACTCCTGTGTGTGCTGGACATGGGCTGATATTTGGCTTGCTGGACTGACCTGCTGAGCCAAGCTTCAGCTCTGGCTGTGGTGTTTAAAGCCTGAGGACTAAAAACTAAATCTAACAACTTCCCAAATCCCTAAACAAGCCACTTGCTGTCCAAGGGGCTGGAGACCCAGGATGCTGCACTTCAGACATGAAGGGGTCCATGCTGGACCTCCTTCTTCCTTAGATTTCATTTGGAAAGTAAAATGTTAACAGCAAGACACTTATTCTCAAGCGTGCTTTCTACAGTGGCTTGTCTGGGATTCAGAAACCTTTTGCTCTGTTCTCCAGCTGCTCTAAGATCTTTCAACAAGGAGTCCCAACTCTGTTCTCCAGGTATCCCCTCAGTCCAACAACTGCAATAAAAAGAAAAACAAACAAGCCGAGAAGTGTTCTGAGCAAATGTGGGGAAATATTTTTGCAGTAAAGTCTAAGCAGTTTTGCAGAGCTCTTCTCAAGTGCATTTACTGAAATTTCCCCAGAGCCTTCCTAATGTAAGTACTGTTGGAAAGATCCTAACTAAGAGAAACAGCTCCTGCCGAGTGATAGTCCAGAGCTTTATTAGTGGAGATCAAAGAGAATAAAACAATTACTGTAATTTCCAAGGAATGGTTTTTCCAGGGGCACGGAGATGAAGGCTGTGAAAATGGGCCTCTGTGTGTTTAAGTAATGGGTAGGCATTCTGGTCTTTAATTTTTTTGCTAGCAGAGGGAATCACCTCCTATTCTGGGATATCCTAATGCAAATACGAAGCAACATTTTGGCTTCCATGGAGAGCTCACAGTCCCTAGAGCTCTGTGTATGTGTGTATGCGAAAACTGTGATGCAGGACACAGACTGCAGCCCAGCAGCGGGACACGGACACCTTAGAGTCCAGTGGATGACAGGATGCCCTCACATGTCCCTGGGTCAGGCCTGATTCAATCCTGTGCTCATTCTTGGAATTCCAAGAGACAAATCCTAATGAATCAAATGCTGCCACTGTTGCATTTGCAGGGGAGCACCCCCAGCATGGTTGGAAGAGCTGTGGCTATGCATGCTGTGGAAACCAGGTGCATTACCCTCCATAGATGTACAGGGCATGACTCCCAGACTTGCTCTGCTCTCGCTTCACAGGCTGCAATGACCCTGCTCTGTGCATGGCAGCTTCTCTCCAGCAAAACAATTGTCATTTATCCTATTACATCATAACGTGTGATTTAGAGATGATTCATCCCTTTTATTTGAGCCTGGACTTGGCTATTATCCTGCATTTCAGCCAAATATTATTAGGAATGTTGATGTGTCTACACAGGGCCATTTTCTCCAAAATTAATCTAAGAACTCTTAAAATGAACGAGCATATATCAAAGATTTCTCTGGAACACAAATAGACTTAATTTGGTTTATCTTAATGCATTTTGGCAACAAATCACAACAAACCAAGGAAAGGTCTCTGTTATTCTGTCCACACAGAAGCAAATGCAGCTGAATGAATCCACTTGAAACTCCAGCCTTCAGTTAGTTCAGGTTAATTTTCCCATGCAAACAAGCCCTAAGTCAAAAGATGAACAGTGATGTTCTCCGCTTTGAAATCTGCAGATCTGGGAGGCTGCACATTGTCTTTACAGAACAGGGTATGCCCAAGCATCGGGGGCTGTCTCCAGACTCTGAGTTCTACTTCACTCATTTCAGAGTAGGTTAAAGCCAGCAACAGCATCCAGGTTGGCAGGTCTGTCATGCAGAAAGCTTTCTGTGACTTCAGGTGTTGGAAAACATGAGTGTTAAGAGCTGATGAGGGAAAGTGGCACTGCCTGGAGATGATAACTGCATGTGATCTGAAGAAGACATGAAGCAGGAAATCTCCTTTCTCTGTGGGAGCCCTACAAACAAGCTTACAGCTCCAAAATCTCCCTTTTGCCTTAGGAGAGGAATAAATGGACTGTACAAGTAACTAGGGTTTCCTGAAGAGACACTGGTGTGAAGACTGAGGAGGCAAAGCAGACCACTCACTGGGAGGTGGGCAGCATCACATCCCAGGTTTGGAAATGGAGGGGGCACATGTGAGACAGCATATTCTCCATGGATGTCCATTACGTTGCTCAGCCCATTACAAAAGCAATATTAAGAAGATTAAACAAATCTGACTAAAGGGAAAGAGCAAATTCACTGCTAATGAGGGGAAAATCTGCCAAAGCCTCTTGCCACAAAATGGGTCCTTGTGTATAGTTATGGCCCAGGGAAAAGTGCTCATTTGGCACATGTCCATTCACCTGAGAGAATCTGACGACACTCTGGCCAGAAGCTCGTCTCTGCTGAAAGAGTGAAGGTGCCTCAGAGAGCTGCTGCTGCCGGTCAAAACAGCAAACGAATGGACTCCGGGACATGGACCTGGCAGGGCAGAGGATGCTCTTCATTCAGAGAAAAAGCCTTTAGCGTTACAAAGGATACAAACATTTTAAGATATCACCTATGTACTCTAAAGCAATGGGAGAGACTGATCTACTTAAGAAGAAAGAAAACTTTTCTACCAGGATGTTTTTTCACTTAAATCTTTGCACAGCTTGGAAGCAACAATTTGCATGGAAGGTGCTGAGCAAATGTAATTTTCACGGAACGAAAAGAAGCATAATTTATCTTATGGATGGTTACCTAAAAGTATCAGTGCCCTTCATCAACAAGCAAAGATCCCAAAATCATGTACAACCTTTTCTTAAGCACTTCAGGGTTTTTTCTGTTTTGTTCTCAATTACATTTTCATTTCCCTTGCATTAACACTTAAAGAGTTGTTCTGGAGCAGCTTTCTGCAGGGACAAGAGTCTCTCTCAACCACTTCCAGACAGAATATTCATTATTTAGTTGAATGAAGTCAAAAACAAAACCACCCCACCATGGCCAGGGCCACACAGCAATGCAATAACTCAGCTGGGAGTGGATCCAAGCCATGGCTCTCGGTCTCTGCTCATTCCTAGGACAGACTCTTCCCTTTGAAGGCAAAAGGGGAAATGAAAGTGATTGTAGGACCCTCTCCAGGGCACAATCACAAGCTAAATAGGCTTTGTTTATGTAGACAGCTTTCTAAAAGCCAAACCATTGATAATGGGGAATCTTAATATCAGGCTGTTGTCTGGGATAACCACAGTGGACTCGCTGGGGACTGCTCTTGGAGGGCGTACAGCACACTGTATTTACACTCAGACTCCAGCAGTCAAGATCAGAAGCAGTTTTGGACTCAGTCCTAGGAAATGAGCCAGGTATGATAAATAAGATATATTCTGGGGAATATGTAGGGCCAGTGAATTACAGAGACAGGCTTGGTATCAAGGCTGTCTTGCCTCTCACCGCTCCCACTAGGAACACAGCCCAGTGTCATCCAGATGGCTTTGTAAATCCTAAAGGAGCACACTGGCCTCCCCAGAGCATCCAAGACTCGGTCCTTCTCCTCTGCCACCTACAGTAGCTTTCCAAGCTGCAGTGCCAACTCAAGACCAGGCTGACTGGGTGTCATTCGCAGAGAGAGAGAGACAAATAGCATCATTCTGGGTTAGCTCATACACGCATGACTTGTGGTTTGAAAAGAGACCTTGAGCTTTGCTGAACCCAATGTACTCGTCTTTAATTTTCACTTTCCCAGCAGAGATACACCCACATTCCTCCAAAGAATTACAGTTACTTTGGGCCAGGCATTTGTTGAATAACTTCACTTCTCATTGCCCCTGCTTTAAAGCGTCTGAGAGAATAAGCTGGTCTGGAAACACATCACTTTTTG
The DNA here is from genome assembly GCF_028554395.1 of Pezoporus wallicus. Taxonomy (NCBI): domain Eukaryota; kingdom Metazoa; phylum Chordata; class Aves; order Psittaciformes; family Psittacidae; genus Pezoporus; species Pezoporus wallicus. The sequence goes on from NW_026640870.1 coordinate 565,516, forward strand.
TTTGCTCTTTCCTCAGGGAACATGATATTATTAATGTTTTGTCCTAAGTATCTGGAAGTTATGGAAAATGTTCAACATCTCCTCCATTCAGGGCTTCTAGAACCAACATTTTATCACCCAAAACAACATGTCAGAAAGTCAGCTGCTGGTATTAGCCAGCAATGAGGGAGCAGAGACAAGTGTTGGCAATTCAAGAGACCGATCAGGCATCAAGAACAATAAGAGAAAGATATTATGAAGGAATGATTCATAAGAAAAGAAATAAGCTGATGGCCTGATGCTGCTGAGTAAATATTTACCAACGAGTAATAGCTTTGCAGAAGATCTGTTAATGTCAAATTCGCTAATAAGAAGAAGAGAGTGAGATGTATTATGAATATTGCTCAGTTACATAGTTGAGAAAGTTCCTTCTAGACAAGGACATTCCTTTCCCATTTTCCTTGCAGTTTATGGAGATAAACTCAATGGATGAAAACAGAATCTTAGAAGAGAAACACGCTTCAGAAATTTTAAGTTGTCCTTAAACCCAAACCACTCATCCATTTTAACTGTGTTTTGAACCTTCTCACCTGCCAGACAATGGTCTGATGGAGCTGGAGCCTGGCCACCCAAATACAATCAGCCACCCACAAAAGACGGGGGGGGGGAAGAAAGCTTTTAGTGCTGATCAGTCAAAACCCTGATATAAATGTAACTTTATTACACCTATTCCACTTAGTGACTCTGAAAGTCCTGCCCTATCCCTGTGAATTTTCATACTTAATACCTCCTAGCAAGTGAAGTGTACTCTGTAGGAATAGGTCAGTAATTCTCAGCTTCCTAAAAGGAAATCTGGTTTGTGGATTTTTTTCTACGTATTTGAGAAAATGACTTTCAGACCCCTCTTCACATTCACATTCAGGCTTTTAATTTCTAATTCCCCATTACTCATCTCTCTGCCTGGACCTGGTTCTAATGAGAACATTTGAGGGAATCATCTTCCACACATGGAAATTTAATGGGCCTTCAACTTTATTTTCAGGAAAGTAGAATAAAAGTGAAGAGTTGGAATGGTTGAACTGTGCAGGGTCACTGTTCTGTTAGTCTGAGTCTTGATTTCTGGCAAAAGCACTGGCCATAACCTGAAATAGAGATTATTTGTGCAGATATTTTCCCCACTGTGTCCTGGCCACCATGGCCTGAGTCGTGCTTTTGTGTGACCCCAAGGGCTTGTTTGCTGTCCCCTTGCTCAGCTCCCCCCTGCTCAGAGCTGCCCCTTCCCACAGGCTTCAAGCACTGAACATTTCTGATAAGAAATAAAATCTCAGCAAAGTGTGGCAGCTCAGCAAAAGCCATTTCCCAGGGACTCACTGCAAGGTGCTGCAGGAGGTGAGAACTTGCACGCTTCAGATTATCAGCTTTCTCTCCTACTAATTCCCTGACATAAAGTGAATTTCTCAGACCACATTGTGCTTTCGATTAGCTCCGCCAGAGATATGGAAAGCAGCAACATGTCAGCAGATCCCCAAGACACAAGCCCATAGAAACTACCTGCAGCAAGAGTGGTTCTGCCTCCAGTAACGAAATTCGGCTTGAGCCCTGCTCCACTATGTGCACTCTCTACCTTCAGGACTTAAAACCTCCAAAAGTCCAACCTGAAGCTTTCACCACTTTCCTTGATGACCTTCCTGTGACTTAATGCAGTCTCGCTGCCCACACAAGAGCTGAGGGTGCTTGGAAAGCCCAGGACATACACTTGTTTGCCCAGGGAACATGGGCTGGTTTGCCCTAGTGGGAGCAGAGACTGCTTTGGGAGTGCATTTCAGGAGAAATACTCAGCCCTGCAAGGGAAAATCCTTTTCAAGACTATTATGCGCTGAAATTCCCACCTACCCAACTCACTGCTTTTGAAGACTTTGTTCTTCATCCCCCCGTCTGAAGATAACGTGAAGAGCACAGAGTGCAACCTCAGCTGGAACTGAAACACTTTTCTACTTGCATTTTCAAAGACCTTCAGGCTCAACCTTTTATATGCTTTATGGATCTGCAATTTAATATCTTGACTGTTTTACCTATCATTGTTTTACTGTTGGAGCCTGTGAGGATCACGCTATGGAGCACTCCAGGAGATGACCACACTCACATTTAATGGGACTCTGAAGGAAACACAGAAAGACCCAAGAGAGAAATTGTTTTGCTAAAAAACAAAGTCATCTCCTAAGTTATGCAACTATTTATGTAGATTTTATACCAATGTCTCCCATGCTGTTGATACACTCTACCCATCCATCATACATCTCAGGCACTGCCTGGCTGCGGGGAGCTCATAAGGAGGGTGGATGGTTGTGACAGGGCTCCATGCCAAAACAAGGATCTTCCCAGAATATCTCAGCGCAGATCAAGGCCCTGGTTTGTACCAGACAAAACTCTCAACAGGCCTGAGCTTGTTCAAACAAAATCCCTGCTTTCTGCTCTGCCTGCAGATGTACATTTTGGCTGCAGAAAGAGAATGAAGCTGAAGTGGAGACTTTGTTTTTCAACTACAAAGTTGGAAAAAGCTGGGAAAACGAAGCTAACTGAAACGAATGGCCCATGTTCCAAACCACAGCAAACCTCTGGGCTCCACGCAGAGAAAGCAGCGTCCTTGGGTGATAAATTGATTGTTTGCCTCTTAGCTGTGGAATTTATTAGTGCTGTAAAGCTGCTGCCCATGCTGAGGAGTCCTGTTATTCTCTTGAACCGAGAGAATAATAAAAGGCTTCTCTGGAAATTCTTTACATCTCTGTTTTAAACAGATGGCTGCTGAACTCCGTAAGGTCAGCAGTGCACTGGCTGATTATTACCACGTGGCTCCTTTAAGCAGAATACATTAGGAAAAGTGAAAAAGAAAACACCAAAAAGACAGTCCAAGACTTGCTTTCCAAGCAGAAGAGCTTGGTGCAGCCACACATGGGTTTCAGTTTTGAAGAGTCACAGGACACATGTCCCTGACCGACAGCAATTGTTGGAAAGCAAAACTAAATGTGTGTTTAGTTCAAGTATTTTTAGTTCAAAACGAAAAATCCAAGTACCTTTAGTTCAAAATGTATTGTTCAAGCAGGTCTAGGAGACAGAGTACTGATATCCTTCAAATGGGAGGGCAATTTGGTGAAGGAGACTCAGCAAACCCAAAAGACTTCATCATGATTCAGTGCGGTGCTCCACCAGAGGACCCCACACTCACATGCTGATGTTTGATTTGGGATGAAGGCATTCTACAAAGCCAGCCATCAAGATGTTTGGATGTGCATAAGGGAATCTAATAAGACAAAAGTGTATCAAAAGAAAACAGTTATGTGGAATTTGAAAGTCAAAAGCTGAGAAGGTTTTAAAGAGAGAATATCCTGTCTTGCTATAAGCATGAGATGGAGATTTTTGCTGGTAAATGTCAGCGTAATTTCATTTACCCACTGGAACTAAACCAGTTTATTCCATCTAAGGTCTGAACAACCACACTGCTTTCTCTTCTCAAACAATGCAAGTGCTATCTCTGCCTGTGCCTACACAGGAGCTGCCAGCAGCAGGAAGGGGCCTGGCAGTACTGGGCAAGGCCAGTATCGGGCTTGTTTCAGCAGCTCAGTGCTTGCGTTGCCAAGCCAGACCCTGACCAGGCACTCATCAGCTCCTGCTTTCAGTCCTTCTGCCTGGCAGCACACAGCAGGCAGCTCCTCATCAAAACAAGTCCTACCACAGCCCATCTTTGTACCAACACTGGCTGGAGAGGAGCCTGGATTTTAGCTAATTATTCTCAACGTCCAAAGTGCCACTACGATGTGCATTATCAGCTTGACATCCCTGCTGTGCTCTAAGCAGGAATGTTCTCACTTTTCTCACTGTTGCACAGTCCTGGCTTACCACCACTAAGAAGACGGACACATGAGGGGGTTGCAGAGGTCTCTACTTGCTGTCCCTCTCCCTTTTGCCCAGTACTCACTGCTCTCCATCTGACTTAGGTCTCTTTACCCATGTCTGGTTTTAATCAAACCTGTTGGTACAAAGACAATGAACCTCTGAAAAGCTTCAGTCCCTGCACTATAATTAAAATGATTTCTCTAATGCTTCCCCATCTAGATGGATTTCAGGAAGGATAAAGTGCAAACTCTCAGAGCTGGTGGAAAATGCAAATAAACACAGCGTGGATCTGGCACAGAGAGCTGTCACTCAACCTGATCTCACCCGCTGGAAGGATCTAATCAAACACAGTCCGCCTCTGAGATCCAAGGCAAGGAAGTGAAGCTTTAAATGGTGTTTTCATCCCTGCTGGAACAGCTCAATTTATGCTTTGTTTTGTCTGCGAAATAGCTACTTTTTAAAAAGAAATGCTACTGCTGCTACAAATAATTCATGTTATCTGAATCCATTGAATTTTAGGAAGGGGTGATGAGATTCAAAAGTGGAGACATTTCTAATCTCAGTGATATGAGACAATGCAAAGGCAAAACCTATGTTCTGAGATAACCTTTGGTCTTAGTCTTTTGCTGAACAGTAGAGATCCTGAGGCTAGCTTATGTTTATTTCTTCAGCTGAAATGTAACACTTTGCCCATATGTCAGTATTAAAACAAAAATCTCACTTCTGAACTCTTCAATGTTTTTATTGATGTGTTCTGTTGCTCTCAGGCAGGGACTGGGAGTACCAGACACTGCCTTATGTAAAATAATTGACTGTATTTTGTCTCCTCTGAACTAATACGCCACATTTCCTCCCATCTATCATCTAGCTGAATGGACTGTGTTTTTTATCTATCACCCTGCTAAGGTACTCATCACCAGGGTATGCACCCAGCAGAGAAACAGTATAATGATGCTACATTAAATAAATAAAATCAATGTTCCACTAAGAGTAAAACTGAGCCAACTTCTGACAAGTGGGTTGCCATGAGAAGAATGCGGCCTTCTGTTTCAAGCAGAGGACATTTCTGGAGCAGCACTCCCAGCCCATGACATTCATAGGCTTTTCTCTGCAATGCGACATGGCTTGGGTAAGCCAGGGTTCACCTCTCATCCTCCCTCTCCACCCCAGCCCTTCTTGCTGGGGATGACACAGCTCTTCTTGTCAATACCCAGTTTAAGCCCAAGATTTCCTGTCCTGGTCACTGGGGACATGGAGATCAGGTGTTGCATGCACATGAGCCAAGAGAGGATATGAAAGCTATGAGATCTGAGTCCTGCATCTAGTTTCTGGGCCTGAAATGGGTCAGACCTGGCCAGCTTTTGCTAGCAAGCTCATCTTAGTCAGAGTCTGGGTTAGAAGCTGCATTTCAGAAAGGCAGACCCTCTCAAAGGCTATTAAATGACTCAAGAAACTGAATCGCTCAAACAGCAGCAAATATGACAAAAATGACAAATTTTGTGAGTATCTGCCTGATTCATAGAGGCAAGAAAAGCAAATCAGGATCCTTGGCTGCAGGGGTTCTTCCATGTCAAACACTGCACCACTTGGGGTTGTTGGCATTAATCTTTAAGTGATGGGAGTAGTCCAAACTGCAGGACTGGGGTCTGGATCTGAAATGCAGTGCAAGCAACCCCTGGCTGCCTCACGGTCAATTCGTCATGACAATGTCCTTTGTGAACAAAAATGGGAGATCAATTTTGCAAGCAAGTCTGGCCTGAGAATGGGCAGCTCAGACCAATGGCCCTCTAATGTACAACAGAAACTTTAATGTACTATCACTCCATTTCAGCTATGTTTTTTTTCCCCTTATTGCAAAATGCTGAATGATGGTTAAACGCTAGATGGTATTTCCTGACTGTGTGACTGATTGCTTGCCTTTGTGCATGACTGGTTATTTGTTAGCAGGGAGCACTTCAAAGACTAGCAGCCAGCCCAGGAAAGTGGTTCAGCTCTCTTTGCCCACCCTACTCTGGTAGCTGAGAGAGAGGAAACATCTTTTGGCACTTTACAACAGAGATATGAAAAGTGACTGCACTGCTTTTGATGCAGAGGCACCACATCTCCCTGACAGTAGCACATCCAGATATTTTTCTCTGTGGAAAATGGGAGAGAGAGTGGGGAGGGGAAGAAGAGTAAATTATATTTATGCTTGGTGATCAGTCAGAGACCTGTTTGCAATATATCTCTTTATACCTGGCCAACTATAGAAGGTTTATGATGTGCTTTCCCTTCTTAACAAGGCTTCCCTACATTAAACACGAGAACAAAGCCCTTTCTTCCAAGAAAATCTATGTCAGGTGGTTTTGTTGATCTCGTTTCCGATTTCTCTGCTGATGGGACAGCATTTAATTAGCCATTATGTTTATTAATTCCAAGAAAACAGCCATGATAGAACCGTGCTGTGCTGAGATTTTGTTCAGCTTAGAACAACAAAGTAAGCTGGCGTTGGCTGCCTCCCTTCAGCAGGTCCCCATAGGCAACCCCCAAAGCATCAGCACAGCTTGAAAAGCACATTTTCAGAACACTCCATCATGCATTGGCCTGTGCTTAGAGGGATATTTGGATAGAAGTGGGTCACATTTGCAAGCTTTTGATTGCCTTTATGGGGAGAAGGAATACATCAAAGGACCCACACCTTCGTTAAAGAAAGGGTTTCCAGTACTTCTGTGCTATGGACAAGACACAAACATCCCAGCTGCTGGGGTGTGAGAGCAAACCTTTCCCTTCTCCATGTACAAGACCTGTACTACTCCACTGAGCAGTTTGCAGCCTGTCCTGCAGACAGCAGCATGGAATGATTTAGCTGCAACAAGGAGATTGGATCCAGGTGACAACATTGCTTTAGCCACTTACACTAATTTAAAAACAATCAAACAAGAAGTAAGGAAACAAAATGAAGCAGCAACAACAGCAAGCCAAAGAGCTCACAAGGCACCTGACATAAATAGGAGCATTTGCTGTAAGAAGGGGAACCAGTTTCCTGTAAAAAGGATTCTAGCCAAAATTAATCTACTACATGTCAAAAGATCTGAGCTAGAAAAAAATTCTGTTCTGTTCTTCCAGTATGTTTTGTCATCTTGTGCTCTGGGAACATTTTGAATAGCTGTTAATAATTTATATGTTACAGAGGCATATTAAATCACTCAACTGGCAGAATGGCTTTGAAACACAGGGGCCCTGGGTCTGCCCTGGATAATGAAGGGAACTCCTGAATCTGGCAGGTGCCAGTAGGTTTTGCTTTTATTTCCTGCAAGAATGTGATATGCAGCCTGTTAGGACATGATGTGTCTGTGAACACTTGAAAGCATGCTTAGACTGACACAAAAAAACCCAAACAAAACACAGCCTGATGAAAACATCTGTCTGGTCCTTGGAAGTACTGACCAGTTGGGACCCCAAAACTGCTCTCTGAAGTAATCCTTGTACCAGATAAGAAAGACTTTACATGGTTTTTGTGCAGTGTTTCCCTGTTGGAAAAGATAATTTACCAGTCACATTTAGGGCCTAGAACTCAGCTAAGTTTGCAGCCTTAGCCACTGACCCACCTTCAGAACTGCCTGGGTGACACTGAATGGGCTGCGATAAGATGCCACTAATAAAAGCTCTTCTGAAACCTTCAGAGAAAAATGCTGCTTCATAGCAAATCATTGCTGCCCTTATTTTGAAAAACTGTATTTTCCATACCAAGGACTTTCACTCTGAATAGCTCAGCAGGGTTTTTTCCTTACTGTACTTTAAAACTGCAAAATTTGCATAGATCACCATGCAGAGAAGCCCACAAGCAGAGGAAAGAGAAAGAAAAGTACAGGCTGGGGGTAACATAAGGAAAGGAACAGACAGGACAGCTACAGTTAGTGGGAAAATGCAAGAAAAAGGAGAGAAATGAAGTGTGAAGGGAAAGCAAAGCGTGTCATTTCTGAGACTTCAGCAATGCAAAGAGCATCATCTACTGCTGCTATTTAAGTGGAGGGCCAATTATAATATTTGCAAAAGGGAAGGTGAAGGATTTCTTATCTCTGCTGGGATTGAATCTCCTTTTTCAACACTGTCCCTATGGAAAAGAGCCTTTGCTGGACATGTGCTGGCAGCTGCAGCACAGGGCTGGTGGGCAGCAGCTTGCAGCCCATGCACAGTGCATCTTTCCAAAGCAAGCTCTCCATCAGGGACAAGCACTTGATCTTTCTAAAGAGTGCAAGACCCCACTGGAAAATTGACCATTGACTGACTGTGGATTTAGAGCAAACTCTAATAAAGCAAAGTGTCCCCTGCATATGTTTGTGTGGTGCAAACAGCATCTCTCAGCAGGCAGGGAGTCATTTCTCCATGCCGTGGTGTGGTTGTGCTACCTGCTGTGTTCACCTCGATGCAGCTCAGATACTGCTCTCCTCCAGGCGCCGATCAGCCGGGATGACACCGAGCAAGCTTCAGCGCACGTGGCTTTTTCTTCCCGTTTTCTACAATGAAACGACATTGAAGAGTTTCTGTCGCAGTGCAAGGACGAGAGTGCCCCCTATTGTCACCGTGCTGTTCAACACCTTCCCTCCTTCCTCCAAGAGCTCTGGAGACGCCTCTGCCTCGAACCCTTCCTTTAATTTCCTTTATTGCTGCTCATTGATGGCATCCCCCAAGACTTAATGTAATTCAAGCACAAGCTACATTTCCCACGGGAAAATTCACCAGGGGATGCCACAGCAACTGAATTTCACATGCACCTGACCTATGACAAGGCCACAGTCACTCAAATTGCCTTAAGGGTGAACATTTTGGTATAAAAATGGAAGGAGGTGCGAAAACGGATTAAACTGAAGGCCCTAAGCCCAGGGGATGCCGCAGACCCCCCTCAGGCCTTGCCCCCCACTCAGGAGCCATCCCAGAGGGGCGTGCTGCACCTCCTCCTCGCCTCCAGAGTTTGCTGGGCAGGAACCTGGCTGAAATCCTGTCAGGACTCTCTTCCATTTCCAAAGCCAACACCATAAAGCGCTGCTGCGCTCACGCGGCGGCTGGAAATGAAAAGTTCCTTAGCACAAAGGGGAGCCAGAACGCAACGTGGAGACTTCAGCGTACCTTTGTTCTCACCAACACGGCCGCACACGCGGATTATGAACACTGCGACACGCTCCAAGGCCTGCGACGGGGAAACCTCCCGCCCCAGAGCCCACCATCACGCCGCCATGACACCCCCAGTACCCCCACCGCGCCCCGCTGCCTCCCGATTGGAAGGAACCCGCCTCCTCATTGGCTGCCGCCGTTGCCCCGGCGACGGCAGGACGCGGGGCCTGGCCCTGCGGGAGGCGGCGGTGCCATGGCGCAGGCCGAGGCGCTGCTGGCCGAGGAGCCGGCGCCGCAGGCTGTGCCCGCCGCCGAGCTATCCAGGAAGGTGTGTGAGGTGGCGCTGAACACGGGGCCCCACTCCTCCAGCCGCCTGACCGCGTCCGGTTTCCGTACTGCCAAGTACCTGACCCACGAGTGGCACCAGCGCCACTCTGATCTGTACAGCGAGGCCTTCACCGGCTGCGAGCGGGGCGAGCGCAACCGGGCCGAGTCCAAGGAGCTGTGTGCCCGTGCCGCTGCCACTGCTCAGCGCGGCCAGCAGAACTCCACAGCCGCCCTGGGCCAGCGCCTGCAGGACGTACACTTCTGGAAGTCTGAGCTGCAGAGGCAGATTGAGGACCTGGGTGCCGAGACAGGCCTCCTGGCAGCCCAGAAGCTGCGGCTGGAAAGGGCGCTCGATGCCACCGCGGTGCCCTATGCCATTGCCACTGATAACCTGCGGTGTCGGGAGAGGAGGCAACCCCCGGACCTGGTCAGTGATGAGGTGGAACAAGAGCTGCTGAAGGTGAGCAGGGGTTCTTGGCAGCTGTCTCTTAGTGCTGCTCTACTCTCTAAAACGATGAACAGCTTGGTCAGTATGTGATAACTGCAGATATCCTGTGACAATGCCGAGGCCTAGGACAGCCTGGACTCTGTCCACTCCTAGGTTTAAGAAGGATTGTTTAAAATCCTTCCTCTGTTTAAAAAGTATTTAAAATCACATGAGGATGACTACAGGAGACCAGACCCCTCACCCACCCACCCACCCCAGACGAAATCCAAGCAAAATCAAAACAGAGGTTTCCTGAGCCAGGATGGGCATCCTATTGTGTTGTTAAACTTCTTCCAGTCTCAATTTAGTCTCCTCATCTCCACAGGTTACACTTTAAAAATGCAATGCCCAGTAAGCAAAGTACCCTTAATAAGGACCAGTGAAATGCCCCTTGGCTGTTCCCATGCTCAAGCTGTCCAAATCTGGCAGACTCTGCCATTACCTTTTCCCACTGAGGCTAATGTAGTCTTGCCAAGGTTCATGACGAGGTGGTGATCCAGCACTGTGTGGCAGTGTCTCAACACAGACCATCATTTCGACATCCTGAATGATGTAGTTGTGTGACACCTACACAAGATAACAGTTCAAGGCAAGCAAAGGGCACAGACGGTATTTCTGACAATGTGACTTCAACAAACCTGAGATTCTCCTGAAATTTCTTTTATCCTTTTCCTCCTATAGAGGATGCTGTACTTCAGCTGACAGTTGTCTGTCACTGAGGTCCAACACGGTGTGTAGACTGCCATCAAAGCTGGTGTAATTATTGTGGCTGCCCATGTTATAGAGAACAGATCCCAGGGTCATTTTTCATTCTGGAATTACACCTATTCGAGTGTCCCATAAATAAAGGAATGAGTATTTGCCTTCAGTCTCCAATTTACTGTGAAAGTTGATTCATGATGGGTTACTGATTAAACCAGATGATTAATACTACTTGTTAGAAAAATATTGAAGAGACTTACATGGTTGATGGCATGATAGTGTTGAGCATGATCGCATTTAGCAGTATTTCAAATAGGAATGGTGTACAGTTGCTGAATCTTAATCAATATTTAAGAGGTTGATCCTGTCAAAAATATAAACATGTGAGAGTTAATGTATAGGCTATTTCAGTGTGTGAATTGTTACAAGATTCAGATTACAGGACAGCAATTCTTTTCATCAGCTGCTGATGTTTTAGAGAAATCATGGAATGTAAGATATAGTAAAAGAAATCATTGCCTGGCAGGATTTCTCTCGTGTATTTCTTTCCTCCTGATCTCAGGGAATAGTCTGTTTGTTGCTCAGAAGTGCATCTGCTGCTGCTGCTAACTCTTCACCTGAAATTGGGATTGTGTGCCTGTGACGACAGACAGTCAACAGCCAAGTAGGATGTCATCAAAAAGGAATGATGTGAGCTCAGTTGAGGCGGGTGTGCCAGCAGCAGATGGACTCTTGAGAAATGAAGATTTTGTTGCCATGCCAATGACCTTTGCAGTGCAGAAGGAAGAGAAGTACACAATATCAGAGGAAATCCTTTCCATTTTCACAAAGGAATAGATTTCATGGCACAAACGCTTGCAAATAGGTGTTAAAATGTGCCCTCTGTGGCTTTGCCAGCTCTTGAAGTTGCAGCAATATTCTTACCTCTTTCACTGCAAGAAATCAGATTGTACTTTGTACTTCTTACTCTCTCCAAAACTAATAATTCTTGCCACTTCGCGCTGCTCTTCTGTGAATTCTGACTGTTCACTGCACAGAATGCCAAGCTGATGGCCCAGTTCCCTGGTAGCTCTGTGATACAGCATTTGCCGATTTGGAGGAGTTCTGCAAATTTTATTACTAAAGTACTGACATACCGTTTCTGAATGTTGCTCACTTTTCCAGTCACTTTCTAATCTTTATTCTCTCAAGAAATCATAATGCAAGAGAGATCCAGCATAATTTATTCTCTTCCCATGCAAAAACTGAGGAAAAGAAGAACTAGTTTCCAAAATTCAGCTATGCTAGGAAATAGATGTTCCTCTCATTGCAGTTTTAATTACACAGCTAATTGATATTCTACATCATTTTCCTTTCTTTGAAATTCTTTTTCACCTACTAGCAGCCCAGGTCTGTGTTGATATCATTCTCTGGTATCTTTGCTGTGTTCCTGCTGGCTCCAATGGACAGACACTGGGGGAACCTGCAGCCAGGAGAAGAGGATGTGTGGATAAGGGACTACCTTTCCCATCATCATGGAAAAGCTTTTCATAGCACAGAGGTTTTGTTCCCCCTGTCAGTTTTCTGCAGCAGTGAAAAAGATTTCCCAGTTCCCAGAGCATCCTGCTGAGACAACCACATTTCAGCAGCCCCTTGGCAGATGACATTTGAAGAGATGACATCAAATACACAGATACAAGCAGTTTTGAATCCCTGCATGTAATTGCACTTTCATTATCTGTTCAGATGGCTCACAAAGAAAACAGGTATTTCTGATGGATGTTTTATGCATCCAGATAACATTCTGGGGTTTCCTGATGGTTTTCTTTTGGCACACTACCTATTTCTTTTAGGGAGTTTTGGGTCCAATTCATCTGTTCTATTTCCTTTGCAGCATGGAATCACATTTAGATCACCTATCGTGATAAATTCCACCACTAAGTAGCCACGTCTGGAATGAGAGATGAATGTATTTAAGTAAAAGCTCCTCACATGCATAGTAAAATCATCTGCTACTCAGAAGTTCATTGACTCCACTTAACAGCATATTAATCTCTTTTTAATGCAGTTCTGGTTAAGAAAAAGAAGCAGAAACACACAATTATTTCTCCAGTAAAGAAGGATCTTGATGACTAAAAAGAAGATAAAATCTCTCAAATAGAATAATTTTACTTTGCTGCTGCAGTGGAAATAGCTGAATTTAAAAGCAGTCAAGCCATCAGTTTTGTATGAGGTTTTTGTCTTTCAAAAGCTCTATGACATCTCCTCTGAACCCCCTTTGCATCAGTTTAATGACAGTTTAGTAAGTTTATGTGCACACATTTAATTTTGAAAATGTAAGCCCTAGCAAAGGACTTGCCACATGGTGGTGAACTGTCAATAAATCATTTTTCAGCTGCGTATATACTGCATTTCAAGGTTATTTCCACTGTCCAGACTCATTAGCTGAGTGCCAGATATGACTGTGGAATAAGTGGATGTACTTACATTGACACCATTTTTCTACCCTAGACTCAGAGTGTTGATTTGTTGTGTGTTTGCTTCAACAATGAAGTCAGCCCCAGCTATTCCCTCATGCCAAAGACAAAAGCTTCAGCCAAGATCCTGTCAACTGTGTAAAATTAAAGTTTAAAAAGGTGGAGAAAGGATTCATATGTATGCATTCCTGCTAAGTGCAGTACTGGGGCAAGGAAGACAACAGAATACCATTTCCAGACACTTTGCCAAGTGAACCAGTTGTACAATAGAACACTCCTGTATGTAGACAACTCAGTTAAGAGTGCAAGTGCTTATTTTCAGTATCTGAAATAATTCAGAGACCAGCAGGAAAGGGGCCAGTGAAAGAAGTAGGATTTTGAAGATGGTACCTGCTTTTACTCCCACTTGTAATGAAGAACAGGCTTCCTCTTACACACTGTTTGGAGGTCAGAAGCTGGTGAGATCTGTGAGCTCGCTTGCTTTTATTTGCTGTGCTGATGTGCGGAACATCTGGTGTCACGTTGTTGCTGACGGATGGATGGATGGATGGGTGGGTGGGTGCAGCTGGGTTTGAAATCAAGGGTGACTGCACAGCCTCTCTCACACGGTTCTACCAGTTCCTCTTAGCTGCTCTCACACTGTATCATGCTGGTCCTGGGAGCTGTATTTAGACTTTGCTGACGTCTGCAACTTGCTGATGGAAAGAAGGCTGCAAAAGACCTGAGTTTGTAAATTCATGGAAGTCATAAACATCTGCTCTTAAACATTTTCTTTGCACCATTAATTAGACACTTACAAAGTCATGAACTGGGATGGTTTTATCACAAGATTTGGGGAAAATTCAACTTCTGCATCATAAACATTAAATACTGTAATAAAACCAATGGCTGGGAATATGCTGAAGTATCAAATGTTCCCTCCCTGTTAATTGACAACCATTTATAATAACAGAGAGTTATTATTAGTGTTAACTGTGGAGAAGATAGCTAAAAAGAAGCCAAGATCACTTCAGATTTGACAGTATTTCATTTTAATAGCACATGATGACATGTATGGGAAAACGAGGAGAAGAAAAAGACATTTCAAACGCAAATGTCAGTTAATGTTGTTCTCTGAACCAGAGATGCTGCTATCTTGTAGAACTCTTCCACTTGCTTTTCCTCTCAGTGCAGACTGGGCCTTCAGATGGATTGCCAGCACAGTTTTGTGAACCCACCACAAAAAGGTCATCTCTTCTGCCACTTGCTGAAACCCAGATCTGCCCTCAGGATTTCAGCGGGGAATCACCCACATGTTTATGGGTGAAATCAATGAGTCCAAGAAAGCTGTGCTCCTGGCTGCAGGTTGTTGGAATTTACTCTGCAAAGAACATGTGAAGGAGCAGACGTGGCCTTTTAGAAGTCCTCCACATGGTGTCTGAGGTTCCCAGGTCCTTCTCCTCTGCAGGTAGTGCTACCTGGAAGGAATTACTTCAGTGTGGACCTTCTCCCACATCAGTCCCATGAGCCAGCCATAGCTATGGGTGGGCAACAGGCTGGATGTCTAACATGACTAAGAGTACAGCTGGGATGAAGGATCTTCCTTTTCAACCTATTGCCACAGCAACTCCCAGCCATACAACTTGACTTTTAATCTATTTTAAAAGTTAAGATTTAGTAGATAAGCATTGAAAATTCATTGTCATTTACACCTGCTTATTCACTCTAACCAGTCTTGGCCTGCCACTAATGATGAGAACTGTCTCTTCAGTTTTAAATGTCATATTTGAATGCATATCTCCTCAACAAGGAATCCATTTGTAAATTTTGTTTTAGGTCATTCCACAAGAGAATTCTTTTTTACTGCATTATTTCACTCTTTCCATGTGAGAGACCTTAACTGCTAAAGGAAGGCTTTTCTTAGTTGAAATTACTCATAGAGAACTGGTGATCTTTTTATTTGCATCCAACACAAAATAATATAAATTACTGTAAATGTAATTTTGAGTGCTGGGTCTTCCCAACTCTTTGAAATCCTGGGAATTTTTACTTTGACAACTCATCCATTGTAATACTTCCTCTGTGCAGGAAGTGAGGTTTCATGTTCTCATAGTTTGTAAAATGATACCTTCAGCTATGCATTCATTTTAGTTTTGCTCTTTTAGAGCCTTAAAAATAATATTTTCTTTCCCATCATGATTATCATCCTTTTCCATTTGGAAATAAAATGATCTTTTTTATGGTCCCTGTTGGTGTCTTATGATGGAGAAACTGACACTGCAGGGACATACACACTCATTTATTTGTCAAAACCAGTGCAAAGATGAATGAGTGCCAGCAGTGTTCTGGGAATAAAGTTTATTAGTAAGGATATACTCCCTTAGCTGTCATTGGATGACTATCATTGATGTAAACCAGCAAAATTAAGGAAGAGGTTTTCATATACAAATCTCTTTTTAATATTTGAGCCTTGAATATTAAATAATAACAAAGAAAATGCTTGCTGGACTGTGTTTTATATAATACTATGTAATCACCAGGTCAGTAAAGTCACGTAGAGCACTGATAATCCCTAAAGCAGCATTATTGCAGTCAAAAATGAGAACCTGGTATTTTTGTTCAATAAAAGAATATTAGAAAGTGTGGTCTTTTTTGGTTTATTCGTGTTTGTGCTGAAGTAAGCATTCCTGCTAAAACCAGCTTGAGCTGAAACTGCAGACATTGGCTCTATTATCAAAGTGAGGCAAAGCTTCACGTCTTGCAGCTGAGAGGAAATCAACCCCTCAGTCAACATTGCATATTTGAGATAACTGCAGGCCTTTGATACTGTCCCTCACCAGGAGCAAAATGGGTTCTGGAATAAATAGATCTAATTAAAAAAAAATAAAGCTCTAAGTGTCATTTGGCCTATATTATGACAGCTTTCCTACACCTGCTGCAATAGGTGTTTAAATCATAGAATAGTAACTACTGGTTCTAGTAAATACAAAGCATTCGAAGGAGGCAGGCCAACAAGATGCTGATACTTTATGTTAAATAGCACCTTATCACCAGTCAAAGTATACTTCTGGAGAGCTTCAGAGTGGTGGGAAGCCTCTCCCTTGAATGCAGATAAAACACTTCCAACAGGACAAGGCAGCTGCAAGGACTCAGCAGGTTCTGGAAGCTGGTGTCTTGCCAGAGGAGCTGATCTGCTTATTTTTGCCTACTTTAAGGCTGTGCAAGTCATTCAGATATTCTGTTTAATCTCATAGAACATAGACTTTTTCATAGAATATGCAATATGAAAATAATGAATCCCCACGTTTTAGAGGTGTTCCAAGTATTGCTGCTGCCTTGGGCTTACCACTGAGTTAACCTCAGCATCTGCTAACTCCTTGGATAATCATGTCTACCAATAATAGGGTGAGTAGTGAGCAGAAGAGTTAAGTGTTTATCCACAGCCACTGAAATCAAATTGCTCTGCAGGATAGTATGCTCTGCTCCAGATATCACAGAAGTCTCAATGTTTTTGTTTAGGAAGCTGAGCTTATCAGAAGTATTCAGGAGCTTTTGAAAACAACTTTGTCGCAAGCTGCTAACCAGATGCGGTAAGCCAGTTTTCATGATACCATTGTAGCTAAGTGATAGAGCCAAATATATAGGGGTAAAGTGCCCAGTGGATAAAGATCATACCAGAGCCAGGCTTATGAGCTGTGTGAATTCCATTTAAACTTGAAAAGAGGTACTTGGTGATGAAAGTCCAGGATTTCCAAGTGGGGTAAGGTAGGAGGAGTTGTGCCCTAAAGCCATGCTTTAGATTTTCAGATCTGTGTGTTGATCTAATTCTCCAACACTAAACCTCAATGCAATGAAAGTATCATCTGGATATCATTCTACCTTGTTCACCTGTGATGTATTTGTAGTATAGGCTCTTTTAAAATAGTTTATCTGATCAAAGGACCTTTCCAAGAGGAGTTTTTTGCCACCAGATGTCAGTGTGAACTTAAAATATGAACATTCTACCTTCTGTATCATTATGGATGTTCTTTGCATTTCAAAAGGAATATTTGCTTTTAATTTATAACAAGCTCTTTGGAAAGATGTTACCTGAATCCTAAGGTGCATCGATATGAGAGAGTCCACTGCTGTAAGCCTTTGTATTTTAGGTTTTATTCTTTCTAATTTCTGCTATTTACCAGATAAAGTGAAATATATTTAGAAAGAATGTTTATAAACGCAAAATAATTTAAAGTAGTTCTTTTATATCAATTAGAGTATGAGAAGAGTCTATTGAGTTTAGGCTTTGCTTTTTATGATTGTTTTAAGTTCATTTTAGTACCACTTTAGTACTATCGTTTAGTGTCAGTGGTCGGCAGTCTTCGTCATTCCTTATGTTAGAATGCCATCTGGTGTTAACAGTTGATAATGACCCCCTGCCTTTTGTAGTCTGAAGTCATTCTAACTAATTGGGCGACCTGTGACTCATTTAATCGGCAAAAAAAGGAGCGGTTTTAACTCTGAATATCATCGTACTTCTCTCTTCCAAGGACAATAACACAGCCTGCATGCTCCAGTCTTTGAAAGGCTGGATCAGAGCACTCAGAGAATAATAGAGGGTCACTTTACGGAGGTCTTAAATTTGATTCATGCTCAAGTAAAAGAGAAGGATAGGTCTTCTGCTAACACTTACCTGATGTCTTATTATGGGAAGAGTGTTCTGTTGGGCAAACCTCCTATCTATTTTGCCCATAATAACTGCAGCTGTAACCACTACTGAAAACATCCTGTGTTTTAGGATTACTATATAAAATCCAATGTCCAACAACTCCTTTGTCTCTGGGCATAAGAGCTCTAAGCCTTCAGTAGGCACAGAACAGTACTGAAGGTCTAGGGTAGTGATTAGCACACGAGGCTTACTGTC
Organism: Pezoporus wallicus; assembly: GCF_028554395.1. Classification (NCBI taxonomy): domain Eukaryota; kingdom Metazoa; phylum Chordata; class Aves; order Psittaciformes; family Psittacidae; genus Pezoporus; species Pezoporus wallicus. Next base: position 583,331 of record NW_026640870.1, read on the forward strand.
CTTCCAGCAGATAGTTGTGGGAGAGAAGGTTTGGTTAGGATTTTCCATACAGAAAGGAAAGTTTATGTTCTCATTGCTCCTGACAGGCGAAGGCTCAGAGCCTCGGTTCATAAAAGCTTTGTTAATTGTGTTGTTTTCCATTAACAGTGTGTAATAATAATGACTTTTCAGGCTAAATCGGGATCATAAAGAGATCTGTGAAATGGACTTGTCAGACAAAGTTGAGACGTACAACATTGATGATAAATGTGGCAGATACAGTAACGAGAGCACCAGCATCCAGTTCCATCCTTGTTCAGTGAAGTATGAGGAAAGGTGAGTAGTTGCTGTCGTTATCCTTTGGTAAGCTACAACACGTTCTTTGTGTCAGTGAAAGCTGTCCTGCTGGTCTGAATTAAGGGTGTGATTCCTGCTTCTTTGGACATACCATGTCATAGCTTTAAAATAGCTGCATGGATAGTAAAGGTACTGCTACCATGTCAGCATGGCATGCTACTGACGGTCAAGTTGGTTCACTGTATGCAAACTGAGCTTGTAAAAGTTTTTCTTGGAAATAATGGGCTTTATACTTTTAAAGGCTGATCTAAATCCTATTGAGACCTATTGTTTGACATCAGCAGGCATGCCATTCTTTCGGGAAAGGCAAGTGCTTCCAGAAACAGAGTGTTACTATTACTGTAAGTCCTGCTGCTTCCCCCTGCTCTTTCAGGCAGTGTTCATATGATGCAGTGTCCCAGGTGCTATGTATTTCCTCCTGCTGCTCAAAATGGTGAAGTACAACCTTTTGTTTCAAGGTAGGCACAGACTGTAAAGCTTAAATACATTCATGGCTTTATTTGTTGGTGACTTAATTGCTTGTGCTTGCACAAAAAAATATGTATATACCTTCTTTACCTTAGTAGCATCTAAAGATGGAAGACATTTGGATGACTTTGTGTATTACTTCCCTCAGAAAGCACAAAATGAATGAGAGTTTATTCGTTTTATAAAGGGTTAGTTGTCTCCCTTCATGACAAGTCTGGGCTGCATGCAGCAGTGAAAACAAGTAGAGGTTGACAGCACTTACACAGGAAGAGAATCAGCTTCAGATTGTCTTCTTGAGTGCAACTTGAACAAAAGAGCAAGGTTCCTATTTGTTTACCATTTACCTCTTCCAGTGCTTCAACACCAGAGACATGGCCCAAGTTCACCCATGACAACATCTATAGGGCAGAACGAGAAAAAATGGCTTCCATCAGTCTCCGTGCCTTGATTGACAGCATCCTTCATGATGTATTTGAGGACCTGAGGAGACAATGTGCTGCTGTGAATGAGGCTTTTGTCAGGCGCTGTGAGGAGCTGGACAATGCAAAACACAACCTCGAGCATCATTTGAAGAACGTAAGTGCTGTTTTTTGAATGCTGGCTACAGGCATAAAAATCTCTTTTGAGAAGATCACAGTAGATTTGTCCTCCAGAACAAAATGTAGTCCATGTCAAGTATCAAACACTATCTTGTGCCACCTTACTATCCTATAAGTCTGATCGTGGCTCCAATTCAGCCTTTTGCTATCTGTTGTGCTTCTCTAAATGAGAGATGGATGTAAATATGAAGAAAGTCAAAGAAAAGTTCTCAGTCTCCTTCAAAATCACTTGAATTATTCTTGGATAATTTACAATTAAAAGCAATTCATGGAGGTAGGATGTGTTGTCATCCCACGTGAGATGTGAAAGAGGTTTTGAACAGCCTGCAGAATATTTTCTGCTGCTTTTTAGAAAGATCAGATTCTCATTTTAGTAGTAGAGGTCAAACCCACCTTTGTACTTCTATTTCTTCCCTATTCTGGCCAAACAGGAGGTCAAGACGGTAACTGATTTACCAGGACCATGAACAAATGGATAAAGCCTACTCGGAGACAATATATGTGTGGTTTTAAACAGTTCTTTTCCTTGGGTGTTCTCTTAGGTGCTTAGGGAGATTGGGAATCAAGAAGCGAACATTGCTGCTCTCAAAAAAGCCATCAAAGACAAAGAAGCCCCAGTGAAAGTTGCTCAAACAAGGCTGTATGACAGGTCTTTTAGGCCCAACATAGAGCTCTGCAAAGACGAAGCACAATTCAGGTAAAAACTATTAAACAAGTCCTCCAAGGTGTCCATTCTATCCAGAAGTAATGTTAGACAGGTTTTGCACCTTTTACTGGCAACACATAGTCTTTAGCTTTTATTACTAGGTTTGATTCTGATGTAAGTCCGAAATAATTCAATTGACTGAAACCACCGGGAGGAAAACATCACTTTAACTTAATTTATAGACAAATGAAAATCTATAGATTCAACTCTGCCTTTTGTCTCAACACTTGCTTCTCTGAACTGTGTGGTTTCTTTCTGATTTAGATGATCCAAAGAAATTGGACAGCATGTGGATCACTTGGATCACTTGCAACCCTGTTGCTCTTAGCAAAAGTCACCACAAGGTGGACTATGTGCCAAATGAATTATGCTTCAAGTGCTGAGAATATAAATGAGCTGCAACATACTCATAGTCTGAGACAAGTCCTCCGTACTACAAAGCATCGGGCTGGTGGCATTTGATTTCCAGTAATAATCCGTTTTAAAACTGGAGGTCAACAAATCCTTTCAAATTAAAGGTCTGAATGTCACATTTGTCAGTTTTGATCTCATTACAGGCTTTGTAATTGATTCTCCTCCTTCACATTTTCCTGCCCTTAGGAGAAGCGGAGAATCAGCTTTTGCAGGCTTATAATATCCTTGTAGCAAAGGGGCCTAGCATTCAAAGCCAATATGCTGTGCTAATACAGTGAGAAAAAAAGTTATAGTTAATCCAGGCGCTTTGTACCATCTCAGACACACTTACTTAAGGTCCTGATTCAACAACCCATCCATGCACAAGCTTTTCAGTATGGGTGTTTCTTTCAGTGGGATTTAAGGACACAGGCAAGTGCATTGCTGAGTGGGCATGTGTTTAACTGCCAGGCTTACGCTTTTTGTAGTAGCTCCGTTTGCCCAGAACACAGGGATCTTGTTTTCCCAGGAAGTAAATATGTGCCTTCTCTGCAGCAGATTGCAGTAAAGCATGTAACCCCCACTGACTTTCAGTTGAAGTGACGTGCTGCTTTTTAACAAATGAAGTTCTACTGCTTCTTTAAAAGCTTATCTGCTTTTAAACACTGTTTTCTGATCTCTGGCACAAGTACCATTCTGTAATTCTTGGGTTTTATACCAGTGAACAGGTATCAAAAACCAGGCTTAACAAAATGCTGATCCAGTCAAACTGGGTGACTTATCAAACAATTTCTGTCCTGTAATTCTTGGTACAAGTGTCCTACATAGTGGGAGAGGGTGAGGATGGATAGTTTCGCTGTGCTTAGTGGCAAAAAGCATTCTTGGTACAATCTGAATCATGGGATACTTCTATACAGAAGCTGGGAAAGTGAACACTGCTTTTGACCAAGTATGTAGGACCTCTCTGAGCTCCTTCGTTGTTGGGTATTATGATTCCATAGCTGTTGATCTTTATTCCTCCTATAGTTCTATGCTTTTTTAACTGGCTTCTGCTCTTTTTTTACCACTTACTGTAATTCTGTGCAGGTTGATCAGTGAAGTTGAAGAACTAACGGAGACCATTGAATCCCTGAAGCAAAAACTACTGGAATCTGAACAGTCTCTGAAAAACCTGGAAGACACAAGGATGGATTTAGAAAAAGAAATAGCTGTGAAAAGAAACAGTATTTTTATTGACAGGCAGAAGTGCATGGCCCACCGCATGCACTACCCTGTTGTTCTTAAATTAGCAGGTTACTAGGGGTAGTGGCTGTACTAACTATGCAAAGTCTGGAAGAAAAATGGAGTCTAGAATCTTTCATATAAAATATATGGATAATATTATACACAAAAGTACTGTATTCACTGTATTTGCTTCTATTTGGATTAAAATGCATTGGTATATTACGATGGTGAGCTTTGAGTGTTTACTTTGAAAGCTCTATAAAACCTTGCCTGTAGAAGTGTAGTGAGTTTAAAACACAGCTTGAAGGCAATTTATTACATCTAGAATGACTCTGTATCATATATGCATCATTTGCATGGTATCTGATATTTGGGGGGTTTCACCCTAATGAGTGAATAAGTTGAGTGACTCTTTCTTGGGAATAATAATAATATACATAGATGTAGATATAACATTGATAGCTTGCTAGGCAGCCTGAAATGAGAGCAATAAAACTGCTTGCCTGACAGAAGATCACATGCTCAGCAAGGAAACAGATGATAGACTTTTAAGCTGCTCAAATATTATTAGTGAGTAAAATAGAGTTTGCTCAGGTTAGATGACAATCTGCTTATTGGCAAAACCACTCCCAGTCCGAAACATCTCCTCATGTAATCTGAAAATGAATCCAAGGATTTTTAACCTTAAAGTCAATAAATTTAGGGGTTTTTTTTTTTCAGAAAAAAAAAAAAAAACATCTAAACAGCCTGTGAATAGCAGTTGTGACTTTCACAATAAGCACTTGGATGTGGAACTGAGCTCTGGATCTGTTCTGGCTTCCCTGGAAGCAAGGTACCTATAATGGAGAACACATCAGCTTCATCTACTCCAGCAGAGCAATGTAACAAGTGCCTTTCATCCATTAGCTGAGTAGGCCACCTGGTTAAATACGTTGCATGTCAAAAAGGGGAAAAGATGACACAGAACAGAATTCCATTATGGTTTCCTGTGTTACTGGGTTTTTACTTTTAAAAAGCAGCTGATCAAAGAGAGGAAATACAAAGCAAAAAGCAAAACACACATAACCCCCCCCATCCCCTAGCCAGTGTACATTTGTGAATAGCCCTGCTCTGTTGAGCAGAGAGGAGAGGCCATTAGCCTATCTGTTTTTCTCACAGGCAGCTATTTGTATTATCTGAACTCAGGATGTGCAGAGCACTATCCAGCAATTGCCCTCTTGCTAAAAGCTACTACCACTTCTTTGCAAACCACCTGCATCAGTGAGGGCTTTGGACCCAAGCCTCTATTTTACAGGCTTTGTGTTCAAGAGTTTTGTTTTGCCTTTCTAATAGATTTTGACTTCATCATTATCCTTTTATAGCCCAGACGTTGAATCCTTACTAGTGAGAAATAGCATGTGGGTTAGAAATAAATAAATGAGGCTTTACTATGCTTTTCTGTGCACAGAACTTAAAGCAGTCACTGTACACGACTGTTGTAGACTGAAAACCTTCTCCCTCATTCTGCCTTTCCTAGAACACCTTCAGCACCTTTCTTCTTGGCAGCATGTTTTAGCCTGTTACTCATGCCCAAATCCTCCAGCCTGATCAGTGGGTGCACACCTTGTACACAGCTGTATCACTGCAGTTGTGTATTAGCTGTGTATGTGTATTTAGCTGCACCAGAAGAATAAAACACCTGAAAGGGTGTTCCATGATTCAGAGCTGTGGTGTTAACAGGGTTTTGGTCAGTCAGCCCCAACCTCTAGGCTTCTGCTGCACATACATCTCTAAGCAGCCACATAAAATAGAGGGAAAAATAAGTGAACCAGGCTATGGGGTATATCCACAGAAAGCTTTCAGAAAGCACAGAAAGGAGCAACATGTTCAAATTGACCTTACTCACCCACTAAAGGAAAAAATGGAGATCTAAGTGGAATTCAGGATATCAATATGGCAGATGGGATGAGGAGAATATGCAGTTCAGGACCTAGAGCATTCATTTTGATTCAAGAGTTTTGCTTTAGAGAGAGGAAAAGGGAAGTGCTGTCATCTTCTCAGAGACTGTGCTGAGCACAAATAACCTTATGCCCCATATTGAGTTGTAAATGGCGCTTCCCCTAATTAAAGCCTATCAGCTTAATTTACCTTTGTGAACTAAATTAGTCTGCCCTTGCTTTAGGCCACTCAAGGCAAATCCTGCTCTGGTAAAGCTCATGCATTGGCAGGAGTGTAATCACTGCCCTCTTCACATGCTAGTAGATGAATACAAGCGAGTTGTGAGAGTGAGAATCAGATGGAATAGCTTCAAGTTTCAGTAATTATTTTTTCTTTAATTACTGATTAAAAAATAATGGAAGCCACTGCTCCAGCATGCAAATATGGGTTTATATTGATTTCCTCATCATTCATTCTTGAGCTGAGGATTTATCAGGAAATACTTTAAAAGGTGTTTTAGCTGTCTCTTGTGTGAGCCAGGGCCAGAGGTGAGCTATAGCTTCCAATTCTCTTGAGCTCTACCTGCTGCTCTGGGTAAGTGTGGACTTCTTTGTCTTCATTAGGATTTATTTGTGTATTATCCTGAGGGATTTCTGATGCTGAAGGGAAGGTTTAATTTCTGTCAAATCTGAGAGTTTTCTGGTCTGATTACAGGTAGAGGAAGGATTTGATGATGTGATAAATGATGCCTGGTACAGGGACTCCAGGCAAAACCAGGAGTGAAGACGCATTAAAAAACTTGTTACTTAAGAGCAGATGACATTCTGCAAAGAAGGCTGCAGAGAAATGAGAGATAATATTTGTGTAGCATTTTTATCATGAATAATTGATTCTCTACCTAGTAACTTCAGCCTCGTACCATGTCACGGATCACGAAAACATTTAGTACCAAGGTGGCAGACACCAGCCCTGATGTGTCCAGGTGAGACCTCTTCAGAAGACCGTTGTGTCTGCTTCTGGAGCCTTGACACATGGCACAAACATCACCTGCTTGAAATACTGATCTTTAACTTAGCCCTAGTGGTAAATAGCCCCCAAGGACAGCCAGCAGCTCCATCTGTGTCTGAAAGAAAGGATCTGAACAAGGACAGGTTTTCCTATTGTTCTTCAAGATGCTGTTTGAGGTCATTTGCAGTGTAATTACAAAATAACCCACAGAAAAGTGGAAATCAGGTTAAAATCTTTTCCTGAGCAATTTTTCCAAGTAGTTTCTGGATAGTCTCTTACTTCTGTTGGCCCCTCTGAGTAAACTGCATCCCAGCATCCGTCTTAGGAGTCATGAAAGTCATGGTAACAACTTTATGGCCATGAACAGTGCCCATTAGTGGCCTGTTTTGTTCCTGGGATGTGTCTGATCATTGAGTCACACACTGGGTCCACAATGGGCCGAGAACAGGAGCAATGAAGAACCTTTCAAGTATGATCCAAAGAATCCTCATACAGGGGTTGTTTGCAGGACCCGTGCAAGATTGTTTGTAAGGTTTGTTTCCATAGGTAAGATCCCATTTTCCATGTCCAAAGTGACAGGATGGTCTTCATAGCACTGAGAAGCAAATCCTAGGTGAACATGGATGAGAAGTGGCTGAATAGTGAAAGGATGGTGCAGCTAATATGTCTATGAACTGACAACCTGAGCTGGGCTTGCCAGTAGTAACATCACTGGATATCAGTTTGTAACTAAGTACTGAACATGCTCATCTTGACAATTCCTTTCCTGTTTGGAAAATAGCTACCTGGTATTTGTCATTTGTCCTCTTGTTCAGAGTTTATACACATGGGGTGTATACCCAAGCAGTGACCAACCCACACTGTGAGCAAACTGTACTTTGATCTGTTGATGTTCAAGCTAAGAAAGCAATGCTTAAGATCACGATTAACCAAAGGGTTATGAAAGCCTGCAAGGAAGGTTGCCTTCATCCCACCACCTCAGAGTATCTGCTCACTCCATGCTCCTTTGTTACCCTCCCTTCCCTGGGAACACATTCATCACCAAATGGATGAGAAGTAGTTTATCTCACTGGATGTCTTCCCATCTAGCTCCTTCAAAGAGAGTTTGCCTTGAAGAATGGCTTCAGTGGGGCTCCTGCACTGAGTCTGCTCGGGGAACAGGTACCACATCTTGTAATATCTTCATCAAGACTGAGACACAATGCACTGGAATGAAAGCTCATCCTTTGAGATGCTGAGTGCCTTTACAGTTGCCTCAGGAGCGACAGGCCCCTCAGGATCACATCCCGGCTGCATTCCTCTCCGGATGAGGAACAGCAGCCTCTTTTACCTCTCTGTGGGGAAGGAATACAGTTGTTTCTATGACAACCTCACTACTGCATCCTTATTTCAAAAAATCCTTTGTAGAGGGGTTATTCTGGTTACTACAACTTGTTACATGTGCCAGGCACGTTTAGTCCTACAAGTTCCTCTTAAGCTTTCCTTAGGAGAAAAACTAAAGGATGGGAAGAGTGGGAAAGTTGAGTATTAGGGACTAGACAGTAGGAAAATTCCTCTTTGAAGTAATCCCAAAGGAACTGGGATTGGAAACACTGGGTCACCAGCCTCCAGGAGAATGTCAATGCCTTCTCCCAGCCTTCCCTCCTGCTCCCTGGTTTGGCATTGTATAGATGCGACGTGCATAAGGCTGTAGCACATTTTACTCTCACAGCTCCAGCATGTGAACAATTACATCAGCTCTGCTGGCATTTAATCAAGCCCCGTCCTGCTCCCATGGACGTTCCCTGGCTGAGAGCATTAGCTGCCCAGTAATTGCAGGACGAGAGGGTATAGGATGTGGGCTCTCCTGAGCCAAGATTCCTGGCATTTTACGACACCAGCTTTTGCCCAAGGACAAATCCAGGTCTGTAGAACAGAGGCAGGGGTCATACAGCTCTGTAACTCCCATCCATATGAATCAGTTGCAGGCTGAGATGAGAGAGCTCTTAGGGCTTTGCATAGGTATTTCAAGAGCTGCAAACAAAACACATTGTACCAGCCAAACAAACCCAACCTGGGAGCCCCCCATGGTTTTAGCTTCAGTGCCAAAGGACAGGCAGGATGGAGCAGAGAGCATCCAGGGGCTGGGAAACTGTTATCCTAAGGCCTCTCTCAACCTGTCCTTTAAGCCTCTCCGTTGCCCCTTGCACACCAGGTAGAAGCGTGCCTAGATGCTGAGTTTTCTCTTCCTGCAGGGTTAATGAACTTCCCAACTTTCTGAGTTTTCAGGATATTGGAAAGAAGTTTCCCTCGAAGCAGGGGCTTTTCTGCAGGGGGGGAATATGGCTGCTCCTGCCCATCCATCCGTGCTGCCAGGATGAAGGGCTTCATGGTATCCCAGGGAAAATGGTAGAGTCCCTGCCTATAACAGGGCTGTTATCAGCTCTTAGTTAGCCATAGTTGCACTTAGTTGTGTAGGCATTTTCCAAACCCCATTAGCAGTCACAGAGGAAACAGCACATTCAGGCTATGAGCCAGCAGGGTCTTGCAGAGCTCAGCATTAGCTGCATGTTGTGGCAACACAGTGTCTGGACCATGAATTGCCACCCAAGTCTTTCATTTCATGTCCGTTTAGGAGAGAAAATGGGAAGGGGAACAACAAGGTGGGGGGTTTCCAGGTATCACACAGCTCGTTGGAACTGTGTTCACCGATTGAGCTAAAATACAGGGTTTATCCCAGACACGGGATGCCAGGAGAAAGTGTCAAACCCACCGACATCAAATGTAGGAGCTTTTCTTTATTAAGAAATGTAGAAATGCTGCAGTTTCTCCTTCCTTAACCAGCTCCTTTTGAGAACCTATTAACTGGGTGAATCATTACTGGAGGGGTTCTAAATCAGCCAGAAATGAGTCAAGGCCACTCAGCAGCTCAGGAAAGGTGGGATGCAGAGAGCAAAACACTTACTCCATTGTTGCTTTTCCAAGAGGAGGAGGCTGGTGAGAGACATCTGTGATAGTGGAATACGAAGGGATCTGTTCATTTTGGGGTGGTTTCTCCTGCCAGGCAGTAAAATTACCTGCTGCAGTATGAGCCTATCAAAGCATCTGTGCTCAAAGTCCCACTTACAAGTGACTGGGCATCCTCGGTCCCCAGTGGGGCACATCTAAGAGCACTTCACTGTGCCCAGCACCTTGGGGCTGCTCCTGGCCAGGGCAATGCACTGAGCTGCCTGTTGCAGCTTTTGGTGTGCAGATGTGGAAGCATCCCTTGCGCTGGGAGCTGAAGAGCAGGATTACACACCAAATAAATGGACATTAACCAAAGGCTTTGGCTGTGTTTCCAATTCACGCTTACCCCATAGCGGTGGAGTGCCTTGTTCAGATGTGGGCTCATGATTAAGGATTGCCTTCAGGCCTTGTAAATAGAGGATGACTTTTATGACTGCTGCAGTGTATGAGCTCTTCATAGGAGAGGCTTTTAAAATCCAAATGGTTCCAAGCGTGCAAGAGTTTAATGCGGGGCTGTGAGCATCCATCTCCGCCTGCAAATTCCAATTGATTTTTGCAAAGGCCACTTTGCTTGTAAAAGTGCTCTGTGCTTTCTGTGGAAGTCTGGGAGGCTTTCTGTGCCCAGGCACAGTGGGCACTTGTCTGGAAACCTGGCAGGAGGTTACCATGGAAAGCTGACCAAAGGCTATTGCCAAGAATTGAGGAGCCGGCAGGTTTGCTGTTGTGTCTGCATGAGCAGTGAATGCAGCAAACAGCTTCTCTACACTTACAGCAGAGGATCGTTGTTTGCAGGACACCCTCCTTGCGGCATTCCTGGCACAGGGAATGGTGCTGAGTTACAGTGGAGTTTGCAGAGCGTGCAGGCTTCACAGCAGAAGATGGATCGAGGCTTTAAAGCATCTCAACAAGAGCCGCCCAAAGCACAGGAGGAGCGGTTTTGCCTTCCATGGGCCATGGGTACCGAGCGGCTCCACTTGAGAATGGGCTGCAGACTGTGCAGGGGAGCAAGAAAACTCCCTCCTCCCTCACATAACACAACCAGGGCTGGTCCTCCCAGGAGACAGCCTCCTTCAACCCCCCTGCCAAACGAATGTGGAAAGTTTCCCAGGGTCTGTGCTCCCTGTGCTAGGAAGGAGCAAACCTTATCCCCCCTCCGGCACCCCCTGCTCTGTCCTCCTCCTGCTGTGACAATACTGTTTGGTCACCGTAGTTATTCCCCGCTCACTTTGCTGTACAGGCAGGAACGGCTTTTAGAAGGTCCCAGTGTCTCTGATGTTGATGCAAAGCTGTATCCAGCTGCCTCCTCCAATAAAATAAAGAATTAAAGCAGGCAAAGCTGATGCTTTTCCAAGCTGAAGCTGTGACAGAGCAAGAAGGCAGCCGGCAAATGCAGCTGGAGTTGATTCTGTCAGCCCCATATCCCAATCTCCTGTCTGCATCAGCATCCCTTTCCAGGCTGGATTGTTCTGATGTAAGTAAATCTATTGCATTAAGTGGCCTTACCCGGAATGCCCTTTAAATAAGGCTTAGTTCTTACTATGCACTGGAATTCCACTCAAATCACTGGGAAATCAGTGGCACTGATGTTTGGGAGCATCACCTCTAATTTTGGCCTTTCCTTGGGACACCACCAGGCTAAACCCTTCTAAAATCATTTATGATTTCTAATTACCTCCCTATTTGTTTGGTGCTAGGTTTTGCTGAGCTTAGCTCACACCTTGCTGCAGCCTTGAACCAGGCTGGTCCATGGGCTGGGGGAGACAAACAGCCCGGGTTTGCCACAAATGTCACCTTCTCCTATTACCCTAATGCGTTCCCATGGCTGTCCTCTGGTGCTGAAGGGAAACTTCAACGCATGCAAGAGAGCATCCTTCAGAACCACGAGCATCAAGCCTTTGTGATTGTACACACAGCCTCCTAATTCCCAGTTTGTGTCACAGCACAAGACGTGTGTATGCACTCGGAGGTAAATACGTTCCATCACTTTGCCCCTAAACCAACATTTAAATCAAAAGAACTGGGCCTCCCACCACCAAACAGCCTATGTTTAACTGCTTTGCATCTGCTTCCACATTCCAGCTGACAGTTTAATCAAAGCTCTTACAAATCCAGTTCCACTGCTCGCTGCCAGCTCTGATTACAGACGTGTTGTCGCTGCCTGTCGCACGCTGCGATGAACTATGAGTCCTGTGGGAAGCATCCACTTTCAGCTCTGTTTTACTGTCCTCTGATGGGGGCAAATCTCCTTGTGACAGCAAGGAAAATAGGAATAGCTGTAAGAGGGCTGTAGTATAGAGTTGTGTGAGAGAACAAACAAACAGACCACTCCTGCTGATGGTCTCCTTAAGTGTCCCTTTGGAAATGTGATGCTGGTGGCAAGAACAACTTCTTTTTGTTTCCTGATAGGTGGGAAAAGCAGCCAGAAATCCCAAAAGGATCATCTTTTAAACGCTGATGCCACTGCCATAGAACTGCAACTGCCTCCTGAAGGTCAGGTACAACAAAAGGATGCTCTACAGCAAAGAAACAGGTTGAGGAGCAGGGACTGTGATTGTTTCACATGACCTTGTCTGACCAACTGCTGTGGGATCAGCTGGGGATATTCCAGCTGCAGAGGAAGGAATAAACTGAGGGTGAATCTCAGACATCAAGGAGAAACCTGAAAACACCTCTACCAGGTTAAAATCCTGTAGGGAACCTGCAGCCCTCCTGCTCACAGTCAGAATCACAGCATCCCAGCATGGTTTAGGTTGGAAAGGACCTTAAAGCTCATACAGTCGCAACCCCCTGCAGCCAGCAGTGCGAGCTGCATGGGCTTTAGTGGAGGACTGGAGCTCTTCACAGCAGCAGGGAGAGCCCAGCTTGACCAACACACCCATTTCTGAGTTACCAATGAGCAAACTCTGGTCTTGCAAAGCCTTTTCCCTGCTTTCCAACCTGCTTTTCCAGAGGCAGCTGGAGATGCGCTGAAAACATTTGTTAGCTATTCTGTTTAAAGCCGTAGTTGTCTCTTCAGCCTCTTCCCTTTATCTCTGCTCATCTTTTATTACCAGCATAAGAGAGATCTCCCCGTTTCCAGCCTCTCCAGCTTTCACTGCAGGGCCAGGCCCAGTGAGGGGGATGCACTCTTTGAGCTGCTCCCCAGCCCCACATGGACCACATCCAGCATAAAGGAGGCTCTTTGCTCCATTAACCCTCAAAGAAAGCTCTCTTGAAACCTCCCTGGGCAAAACACCACATAGAAAGCACAAACCCACAGCCTGCACTGTGCACAGTCAAACCCTGGTGATGTCTTGTCTCAAGGTCCCTCTGTCCATCCCCAAGGGATGCTGGATCTTGTGCCTGTCTCCAGCTGCGATGCTCATGGCAAGCAACATGTTCAGTATTCAGGTTTGATGGTTGCCATGCACTTATGTGGCTGGGAATAGAGAAACCAGCACCTACAGCTGAAACCTGCCCTGTTGAAACAGCTCCAGTTTTCTGCTTCAGTCTCTGAATCACTGCACCAATATCCATTCAACCCACCTGCAACACCGGGGGGGGGGGGAGAAATGAAATGATGAAGAGGAAAGGAAAGGCCACAGGCTGTTTTCATGCAGGAAAAGGAGTCTGATCTGCCAAAAAGATTGTTTCTTACAAATTGCCTGTCTGGTTGTGGTGCTGAACAAGTTACATTTTTCCCCCTGACAGCTCATCATAAAGCGAGTGCTGAGTGGAAGAGCACTTAAATGAAGCAACGGAGATCCTGCTGTCCAGGTTTATCCACTCTCCTTGCTCAGTGGATGGAGAGCAATTAAATGAAAGACCAAACAAACCCAAGAACTGCCACAACCTGCAAGTCCAGTGATGTTTTTTACCTCCTGCACACTTTTTATACTTAAAGGAGCAAATTCAACAGCGTGGAAAGACTCCAGGGCACATCCACTTGTGTTATTTTCCACAAGGATTTTCCAGACTTCTATGGGTAGGAGAGGGAAAACATAGCAGGAAGATTTGCCCCAACTTCTGCAGTCAGCAAAGTGTGGGTCCTGCCCATGCCATCAGTGCGTAAAAGATGGGGCTACGGAGGGGAAAAGCACTGCCTTTAATGAGTAATGAGGGAAATGGGAACATGGGCTGGGAACAACAAACTCCCAAATATCAAAACACATTTGTTATCCTCTCTGATATGACTCTTTGTCACAGCATGTTTGCCTGGCTGTAATGGAAGTTGAAGGGGTATTGTTTCACAAGTCAAGTGAAAGGCATTGTGTGACCTGCTCCGACATGGCTTCACCTGTTTACTGACCCTGACTCTTTCTGACAACACCCCCATCTCCCTAAAAACCAATACCCAGTAATTTCCAATATGGAAAAATCCAGAATGAAAATCCTCCCCTCCTTTAATCCTTCCTTGCAATCACTCACTCACAGATAACTTTGCTGCCAGAGGAACCGCAGCTTTGTTTAATCGAACAGGAATTATTCACCTTCCCCATCTCCCCCCCCCCGCCATATACCACTTAGTTCAAGAAACAAGTGGATTTTCTTATCACTGATTAAAAAGAAAGGCTCCTGGCTGCATTAGCAGAGGAATAGCATTGAGGCGGGGTGGTGCATCAGGTTGTTTTCCCTCTGGCTTTTTCTATGTCTAGCAGCAGCCCTGGAATGGATCAAATTATGCCAATCACTGAACCTTGATGGAAATTGGTTCGAGCGCATCCTGCAGAGCCAGGTTAACCCCCAGGGCTTGGGTTTGGGCTTTCAGAGGCAATTCGCAGCAGTGACGGGATTAAGGGTGAGGATGAGATCAGGGAGATGGCTCCCACCGCGATGTTACTGACCCCGAATGATCCCAGGTTCACACCCAGGAGCAGCTGAAGGGCTTTACCCCCTCCCCAGAGCCCACATTCCCCATTGGAGACGAGGTCTGGCTCCGAGCACTCCAACATAATGATTTATGTAAATGTAGTGCTTTCATTAAAAAAAGGGGCTAAAAACATAGGCTTGCAAACATCACTGAGCGGCAGAACGGTGGGTAATTTGGCGGAGTTTTCAACACGGCGTTACAATGCCTATCTTAATTGTGATAAATTACTTCAAAATGAGTAGGTGTCAAATGAATTGATTGAAATAACACCGCTCTTTTCATCGTGTTTTTTCCCTTAAAGTTTTGGTTCTTCTGAGGTTTTCTGTCTATAAACCACCCCTCGGAGCTTTTTTCCCCTCTCCCATTCCTGTTCACACATCAGCACCTGCTGAGCACAGCGTTTCTCTTAACAGCATTCCTACCCGTGGCATCAATCCCTGGAGCCACATGTAGAGCTTCTGTTCAGGGAGACAGATTTCTTGTAGCCCCCTGTTCGGTACCATTTTAAGGATCCCTGTGCTTTTTTAGTGATTTCAGTTGAAGATCATTCCCTTTGTCACTAAAAACCGAGCTTCTCTTCCCTTTTGGGGGCATTTTGAGCTGAAACAGAGCACATCACCAGCCGAAGCATCAAAGCAATGACACAGCTGTTATCAGCAAACCTCAAGCATCCTGTGGCAGCATAATAAAGCATTTCCTGGAGCTCTTTGCCTGCAAAATACGTCCAAGTCAATTGTGACAACTGATGTGCTACAGGCCACCAGCCCGGACACCTCTTGCAGACAGAGACTGATAGGTCAAATCCTGCCCCCCTGGATGTGGCCATGGGAGCTCCCTGGTTGAAAGCAGCACCCTTCCTCCCATAAACAAAATAAATAGCCAGATCCATCAGACACTATTGGTAACAAGGCTCTGTGCCCTGACACACGCTAAATGTACATAGCAGGTCACAGCAGCACACTTTCTGCTTCAAGGCAGCTGGATTCAGAGTATTCAGAGTATGAGAGTCTATATCTTAGGCTTGACAACAAGAAGCATTTCTTTACTGAGAGGATGGTCAGACACTGGAATAGGCTTCCTAGAGAGGTAGCTCATGCCCTGAGCCTGTCAGTGGTTAAGAGGCATTTGGACAATACCCTCAATAGCGTGATTTAACTTCTGGTCAGCTCTGAAGTGGTCAGGCGGTAGGACTGGATGATTGTTGTAGGTCCCTTTAAATGATGGAAGTAATTCTATTCTGTTCTATTCACAAGCTATTTTTCTCTGAACTAGAGACTTTACAACTGTGCTTTATGAAATGGTTCAGAAAGCCAATCTCACACAGGCTTTTGGGCCTTCAGAGCCATGAAGTCACAGCTGGTGGCACTGATTGCAGTGACTTTCTCCGAGCCCCAAGCTGCTGGTTAGCAAGCTCATGGCTGGGGGTTGGCAGCTTCCAAACTGCCCTCACCATCGTGCAACAACAAGAACCCACAGAGCTATGGCAGTGCGCACAGCCCAGCTGCCTTTACCAAGTGTGACCTTCAGTTTTCCTCATTACATCACCAAAGTGAAGCCCAAACTGCAGATTCCTGAATATTCTGCCTTCTGGACGCTGTAATGTGCTGATGTTTCTGACAGTCCATCAGCGGTGAGGGGTTAACTGCCCAGCAGAGAAGATGCTCATAACAGGGGTGTGAGAAGCACCGCAAGGTCAGAGTGTGACCGGAGGGAGGTGTTGACCTCCTCCAGCTTTCCTCACCAAACCACTTCCATCCTTCCCCTGTCAGAGGGGGGAAGTTGTTTTCCCAGCCATCCACTCGGGGAGCTGCAATGTCAAACCCTCTGACTGAATTAATGTGGGCAATTTATATGGAGGCAAAACGGAATGAAAAGTAAAGTAACCAGAAATGAGATTATTTTTCAAGGTGCATTTAACTTAGGGTGACATTTGAGAGCACGAGCCTTTAACAGAAATAAGCAAAGCCCATTTGTCTGAGAGTTTCAATATTTAATTCCCAGGAAGACAGACAGAGTTTTTGCAGATTATAATAATTATTTCAGACTTGATCAGCAAGAGGGAGAAGCTTTGAGCTGTTGGCATAATAAAAAAGTCAGACACTAAAAGTAATGACAAATTGGCCGTGCACTGGAAAACCCTGCAGGGACAAGTGGCTTTGGGATGGGGACAGATCAGGGCTCTCTTAATACTTGTCAGCAGTTTTGTAGCCACAGGCAAATCTTGCCATCTGGTTGCTTTCCCTTTCTGCTTTCCTTCCATTCAGAGCAAGAACTGTTTGCAACAAGATCACAGGAGCCCTTTGCCCTGCGTCAAAGAGATGTTTGAGCCCTTCATTCAGCCTCAGTTTTCCAAATACAGCAAAAGCAGGCACCCAGAGGGAAAGTACCTGACCACACTGCTTGTAGTTACCATGGTACCAGTTGGCTTAGGTCTGAAATGGGTGCCTGAAGGCTGATCCATCTAATCCCTGACCCTTTGCTGATGCTGCTGCAATACTGACTCAGTGAAACCCATGCATGCCCACCATGGGGAACATGTTGCATTGTTCAGCTGGACCTACATGTTTGGAGAGCAAATCATGGAATCATATAGTCATAGAGTGGTTTGGGCTGGAAGGGACCTTAAAGCTCATCCAGTTCCAACCCCCTGACACAGGCAGGGACACCTTCCACTAGAGCAGGTTGCTCCAAGCTCCATCCAACCTAATGTCTGGAGTTTGAGCAATGACATTTCAACCTGCAGGAAGTGCTGATGAAGGGCTGAGAGCGTTGCTCTTGTTCCTAATAGTGAAAACCAAAATGGCTTTAGTGAGATACCTTAACCCAGACTTCTTAGCCAAGGTCTGCACTTCGTTGTCCAGAGCTCATTAGTTGGGGTCTGCTCATAGAGCAGTTTTGTATGTCAGTATTTCAGGGGACAGATTTGAAGTACACAGGAAGACACACTTACTGGAGAAAGAGGGGAAGGGACAGCATAGCAGTGAAGGCAGCTTCTGAAAAAGGATTTTTTCCCTTCTGAGGAAAGGGAAAATGCATTCATCAATTAAGGTTAATCATAATGAATGAATGACTATGTTTCCTCTGGGGGTAGGAGGGGGAGAGAACCAAAGTGGTTATATTATCATGGTTATTTTATCTCTAAATCTATCAAATTGACTAGATTGTTCCTTCCGCCAGTAAATGGGATCCTACTCAGCTGCATTTTGTCCTCTGATAAGTTAAAAGCTAAATTAAAACACTTCAGAAAGGGAGAGTTCAACACTCCTTCAGTAAACAGCTCAGCACAAGTTCAACTGTGGCATTTCCCCTCTGTTTTCTCCAGCGCATCCCTAAGTGAGCACATCCTCAGAGCGACGCTCTCCTTCCTCTCTGTGTCCCATCCCTTCTGATCAAGCTGAGCCTCACAGGGATGTACTTACTGAAGGTGGGATGTTCAGCTGGGGGATATAATTAATACACATTGATGTGGGAGGCGATGCCTTCAGTAGCACGCTCAGTGGATGCATCCCTGATGATCTGAAGTCAGACCATCACAAGGCAGATCTCAGCTGTTGAGGACCAGTATGATAAACCGACTTCAAAGGAACAAGCTTCCCCCAGCCTGGGATCAAACCCTGCATCTCCCTTCATTTCAACTGATGTGAAGTCTTTTGCACAGTAGGAGCAGGCTAATTTTGAAGGTGAGACCCACCAGAAGCCTAATTAAATAGGAGCATCTCTTACACATACAGAACAGGACACTTGCAGCAGTAGGAAAGTAACTGTAGCCTTTTTCCTCGACAGGTAGCCAGAACTAACTCTGCTGCAGTAGTGATCTGAACAGGTAAATAAAAGAATCCATCCCATCGGAGAAATGATCAGAGCAAAGGCCACAGTGATCTTCACTCGCTTAAGTGTAGCTAGGAATCGTTTAGCAGGCGGATCATTGTTAGGTTTAATTAATTGCCGCCTTGTGGTTATTGTGCTTCTAAGTTCCTTCTTAAATGGCCCATAGAAGTGTCATCCACGGAGGGATGGGTTTTTGTGCTTTCTTTGTGAATATTTCCAGGCTGAAAAACAAGTTCACTTGAATAGAGTGAGCACAGGGGCCAGTGCACTATAAAGAGCAGTGATGCAGAGAATCAAAAAGAATGAGGAATTGAGAGAAGTTTTAGTCCCTGTGCAGGAATGAGGGTTTCTGATAAAACATCAACTCTTCTCAGGGCTAACATTGGGAAGTCAGACAAAAAAGTCCCTCTCTGGGACTCCATATCGTGAGCAGGCAGCTCGGGTATGGGCAGTAACCCTGGGAAGAGCCCATGGGGTAGGTGCCTGTATGAGTACAGCCCAAATGCTCTCAGCATCAGCCTCCTGCAACTAGCTAGTCCGTTTTTAACCCTTCAAACCCACTTTTCAAGGTCTCTGGTCATTTAGGGGGGCAGAAAGTACAAGAGAACAGGTTTGGAAAACTAAGCTTGGTGCAGAAACATCTTCAGTAATGTCTGAAGCTCTCAAGTGGCATCTCCACCACCCAGCCCAGTGAAACCCTGTATTCTGTTGGATGACACCCATATGTCTATTGCTAGTGCACATCTCCAGCCCCACCATTCTTCCACGCACCAGCTATCCATTACAATGGCACTGCTCATCTATTCACATCCAATGTGACTTATAACCCTCTTAAATCAAGGGGAAGTCCTGCCTTTGATTTCAGAGATTTTAGGATAAGCTCCTAATTTCACGCTTTGTCTGAGCAGCAGATAAAAACAATTTGAGAAAGGCTTTTTGCCTCGGAAAATTAATCTTTAGTTAATTCAAGGCATGGAATTATTTCTGCAATGTCCTATAAATAAAAATAATTGGTGTACTTAAAACAAATAGATTTTACAGTAATCAGATTCCCCAGCCTGGCTTTTTATCCCCTTTATTGCCCTGTGAGCTCCTCCATCATAAACAGCACTTAGATATACAGGAATAAGTCACTGTCAGGGAGCTCAGAGGAGCTGCAAGATTGGCTGTAATCATACAACCGGCGCTCAGCGTCGCCTGAATATTGCTGCACCTTCCACGTGCTTATCTGATTCAATTACAAAGTGTACTAAGGAACTGAGAATGTATTCCAAACACACTCATGTGAGTGCCAGGACACAGCAGCTCCTGATAAAATACTCCCCAGTCTGCAGCTCCAGTTATCCTGACTGGGATGTGGGTGCCTGGTACATGGGTAGCGCCACCGAGAGGGGATGAATCCCACATCTGCCAGGTGTCCTAAATAAGGGTATTTAATAGAGGAATTCTATGTTGCAAACTAAATTTGTCTATATAAATTGCACGATAGGATTTGGAATCTGGGCCTACAAATATCCTATTTTCGATATTCCCAAGGGACAAATTGCTACTGTCCTGTGAAAGCAGCCGGAATGGTGTCTGGGCAAGGAGGCACGTTGGGTCGTTTTATTTCCTTTTAGCTAAATTCATTTCCATTGTGAAATAAAAGTAATTTTCTAGGGAAAACAATACAGCTCATCAGCCAAGCCAGAACTGGAAAGTTCTTTGGGATTTTCCATCCTCTCTCAGGTTCAGGGTGGAAAACCACTTGGAAATCCTAAAAGCTCCTTGGGGAAATAGGAAATCTGCTCTGCTTGAGATACAAGCTTTACACTGTGACTGAGGTTCATATGGTGAGGATGTCTGCGCAGGGTGAAACAGGCTGCACAGAGCAGGTTTAGCTTCGCTAGAGCTGGGGACACTGCCACTTTACTGCTTTCCCATGATTTTGACTCACCATGACTCAGGCTTATGGCTTGGGATCATGGTGGATGCAGAATAGGTCGGCTACTGCCTCCCTGCTGCCCCAGTGCTCTCCTCCCAAGGGGAAAGATTTATTCCTCACTGTAAAGCCCGCTTGCTTTTCACTTCTTCTTCCTGAAAATATTGATGCAACTTTTTAATCCTCCCCCCTTCATTTTTTTGTTTCATTTACTTTTTATGCAATGTGTCCATTTTATTGCATCCATTCAGGAAACAGAAGTACTGTCATGTGCTAGGTATACTAATGAGCATCTGGAATTCACGAAGCAATCAGGAATACATTGAGCAAACATGCTTGTGAACAACCCAGAGATTGAAGCATGTTTGCAGAAAAGATCTATTGAACAGTTACAAACAAACAATTCAGTAAAAACCTAAACCCAGATCTCCCATCTTAATGGTGGAAAGAAAAGCTGTAATGCCATCAATAAACCATTAACCACAATGACATGCATCGTTGGGTCTCAGGTAGCTGTTCACATCTCTCTGCAGATGGGAGGTGGATGTTTCACCTCTGTGAAGCTCCTTATGCTACCCAGGAGCTGGCACCCTTTCCTCAAGTCCTACATTGCTCTATGGAGGAGACGAGAAAGCCACCCCATGTCAGAATGTCCTCTTCTGACCCTCCCAGGAGGGAATGCATTCATTTCTGGTCATTTTGAAACGAAATGGTTTCGTTCTGTGCACCAGTATTTAACCCTGGAGACATGCAAGGCCAGGTTAGATGAGGCTCTGAGCAACCTGGTCTAGCTGCAGCTCATTGCAGTATGATGACCTTAAAGGTCTCCTGCATCCCACACCAGCCTATGATTCTATGAAGTCTTAACCTCGCATAAAACACTGCCCTTGAATCACAACATTTCTTTATATTTCACTCCTTTCTGCTTCAAAATAAGCAGCAAACAGAGCGGAATTCCCTGGGGGGGGGGGGGGGGAATCCAGCTCCTGGCCAAACCCAAGAGCATGCAGATAGTTACAATGCTCTTGTCAGAGACTTTGACACTCTCATAACAAGAGCTGCATTAATCCCTGAAGATGGTTGATTTCAGGAACAGGTTCAACATAACCTGCTGATGTGAATCCATGTGCTGTAACAGGGATTTATTTCAGTTACTAACATGACCCAAAACGGCCCAAGTCTCTCCTCAGTACCCTGTGCTGTAAAAAACTCCTATCCTGGCATCAGTAAAAGACGGGCTGCACGAATGAGGTGGGGTTCTGTATTCCCCAGGGCAACAAAGAAATGACGTTTGGTTGCAAGAATAGAGCATCTCTGCTCACTGAATACAGTGAATGATAGATGAGAATGATTCCCTCTGCTCATGACTGCACTGAATACAGAACAGAGCAGCCCCGGCTGTTACCACACGATGGAGGACAGAAGCACTCACTCATCCTAAAGCAGAGGTGCAGGTTACATCCCTTTGTCTGCATATGAAGCAGTTTGCAAAGGGGTCTTGAAAGCCTTTTCAGGAAGCCCAATGATGCTCATTGACTGAGACAATTGTTTTGCTTTGTAATAACTTCAGGGCTTTACCCTTTTATTAGCAGTTTCCTGAGGGGCAGCTCAGAAATGTCACTGAGACTCTTCAGGACATAGAGCAGCGAACGATATCCACTTCGCAATGCCTGGAGGCAATAGGCTCTCTGCTTTAATGGGTTCATCCCCACCAGTAAGTCAGAGGAAGGTGGATTTACCCCAGCCTTGCAGGGGATGTGTCACCCTGGGCACAGCCCCCATCTGCACTCCATGCTCTCACTTTTCACCCTGAATAAATACACCCCTATCCAAGGGAGCCCAACATGCAGGGTGCCTCAGGGCCCCAGCACTGTATTGGTACTAAATCCTCAGCACCCATTCATCAGTGTTACACAGGGAGCGTAACACTGCTTCGTGCTGGGAGTATTAATCTGCTGAAGTGCAGGGGTGCCTGTGTGGTGGAAAGGTACGAAAATGGAACTGACAGCAGCTCTGCTTTTGGCAATGCAACAAGGCTGCCTTAATGAGAGCTAATTGTAGCTTTCCATCACATTAAATTGTAATGCAGAATGTTTCAGGTTAGTCCATGGTTGAGTCGTGCTGGCTGTCCCCTTCCTCCTCCCCAAAATGACTTTTAGATGACTTTTGTTTTCCTGCCTGTACAATACGCAGAACTGGCTACACACCGAAAGCAGCACGGGCAGGATACCTCAAGGTCTGAGGCAGGGAACAGCTCATAATGAGCCCATTGTATGTGGCAAATGGTCCCTGTTAGCGCTAAGCCTGCCTGCAGCATCACTGGGTCTAGCGAGCCTGGCAAGGAGAGATGCTGGTTGGTGAGGAGAGAGCTTGGGGAAGGAGAAAGCAGTCCTGCTTCTCCAGGCATTGGTGCAAGTGAGCTGCAGCAGCACAGCTCCATCCTGTGCCTGCTAAAAAAGCAGAGGATGAAGTTTTGGGTGCACGTTCGCCAGTGGTTTGACACTGATAGCTGTTGGATCTCATACAGATCGAGGTTATCCCAGCTGGGAATCTGCCTCTGTTTGGGCTTTAATCCGTGATGAGCACTCGCTCCTTGGCATCGCTCTGGGACTGTTGCTCAGTCTGTGAGATCCTGCCCAGGAAATGAAGGCAGCAATGAGGTGGGGGGAACGTTGCTTTCCAGCCTGGAGCTTCTGCATGCTCATGGTAAATGTCTGCTTTATGTGGAGAATGTGGCCTTCTCGCTGCAACGCTTCCATGCCAAAGACATTAAAACCTTTCCTTTCCAGCCACCAACAGGGCTCCTCCAGGGTGTCTCCTGTGCCGTGCAGGACAGAAAGGAAGAATCACTGCTCCCCTCTTCCCCAAAACCTTCCCATGGTGAAGCTCAAGACACCCCTAGAGACTTTCTCCTCAGGGCCCATTTCCAGCTGGTTTTGTCTAACACCCGTATGCCTTACAGTGGAACCTGCATATGCAAAGCCATAGGGGATTGAAGCACTGCTATTTATAAGACAGCATCTTTTCCAGGCATGCAGGCGATGTAATTTAAGACCAGACAAACATCTGTCTGTTAGCAATTGCTGTTTGTGGCTGGGTAGATCTGCTCTAACTCAGTCTGTGCTCCACATTATGCCTCTGGCAGATACCTTCTCTTTGCACTTCCATATCAACGCTTGCCACCCTGAGGCAGGAGCCCAGCCTAATGACAAGCATCACTAACATCAGCCCTAGACTTTGCTTCCCGGCCATGTGAATGGGCAGCTCTGTCTGTATCCTGTGCACCTGATCAGTGGCCAACAGTGAAATGTCAAAGCAGAGAGATGTGGTTTTTAATGAGCAGAGGAAAAGGTAGGCTCAGTGCAGAAGCATTGCGCTGTAATTGCTCATTTGAGCTGTGGTGGCTGTGCAAGAATAGGATTTTAAATGCACAGGCAGTGCATAGGAGACCTTTGGCTGCAGTAACACCAGTGAGCATTGCCAACAGCTTTGCTCTCACGCTACCAACAAGGAGAAAACAAATCAACCCCCTATTGTCACACTGACCCCATTCAAACCACCCTGGAAGCTGTTAATGGAGAGATCCTGAATGGAGATCACTGCCACTCCCAAAAACATTTCACAGGACTGGGTTCCCATCAAAAGCCAATGTTTCAGTATCAAGATGTCTAATTAAAACTCTTTTTTTGCTTCTTATCCATTCTCCAGCTATTAACAGCCTCTCAGAGGACAGTGGGAACAGAAGAGCTTCAGCTCTGTGCTCTCTGCCAAAACCTCAAGTGACATTACAAGTTGCTGAGGCCACTTTGCAATAGTTGCCTGCCCTGTGGGAGGGAAATGTCACAGGGGAAAATGCAGCCAAGGCTGTGAAGAGCTCAGGCACCATTGCACTGTGGCACTGAAGGACACCGAAGTCCTGTGCCCGCCCTGTGCTGACCCACGGAGTTGTATTTGAGGCTGTGTTAAGCATCAAGATTTCATAACTGGTGGCACTGATTTAGGTAGATTTAACCTCGGAACCTTTGCTGCTTGAGGGACTAAGAAAGGGACGTAGCTTCTGGTTTGCAATGAGTAAGAGGTTTACATGGTGAACACATGCATTTATCACCTTCACTGGGAAGTGCTCCTGGTGCTCTGTCACCTCTTACCTCAGAGTGCTCTGAAACTGCTGCTGCTGTGCTTAGAAGTTACTGTACTGCAGCCTCTCCTGGAAGTATCGCATCTGATGATGGATGGGATCTGCGCTAGCCAAGCTGGGAAGCACACTGGGAATGCCACTGGCATGGAGCTGATGCATTGCCTGCCTTCCTCACAAAGGTGTCTCCATTAGACCTGCTGAACAGCAATAGGAGTGGCAGCCCTTGAACCACCACCGGACTGCTGACAGCTTCTAAGTCTGCCATTGGGAAGTGCTGGGGCATCTTGAGACTTGTTCCCAGGTCTGCTGCTGTTGGCTTGTGCAGACAGAGAGAAATCATTTAACCTCTCCATGCCTCCCCTCTCCTGTCATAAAACCATTACCCTTATGCTGATGCTGTAGGACCGCTCGTGGGTGTCATGCTGTGGCCAAGAGAAAGTGTGCTTGGACGCTAAAAATACTCATGGTATATGTCAATGCCGAGTGCTCCCGCAGATCAATGTTACGTGCTGCCCTTCCTCCTCTTTTCCTCCAGCTGCAAGAAGGAAAAGGATGCTTTCGGCCACTGCTGCCTGCAGGGCACCGAGCTGAGCTCTTGGATAACTCTCTCTTTAAACATTAAGAGCAAAAATCTGTGACTCCAGAAAACAGCCTCAGTTTAAGGAATTAAGACTAATCCTCAGCGCCATGGAGGGAAGAGGTTGAGTTTATGGCTATCTCAGCCAACTCTTCCACGTTGCTTCTGCAGCTGTGGCCAGGGAATCAGAATTCACCGATAGCTTCACTCCTGTCTGCCACAGTGCAGGAAATAAGTGTCAAGCCTGAGCTGGACAGTGTTCAATAGGAGATTGCAAGAGGAGCCAGGAGCAGAAACGCTGCCAGAGCTCCCAAGCCTGAGATGCCCCAGCTTAGCCAGGGGAGCAGAGAGGAGGGAGAGGAGAGATGTGGTGAGGAACAATCCGCCAAAGGCAGCCTGAGCTCCTCTGTGCAAGGCTCTAAGCCAAAATGTCAGTGTACTGATAGCACTGGGGTGACTGACACATGTCAATGCGCTCAGAATTGGTGGGGTTGAGGTGAGCCGGCTGGGTAATGTGTCCTCAGACAGAAGGGCTTGAACGGAGCCATCCCTTGCATTTACCCCCCCCGTGATAAATCATTGCAATCTACCTGCAGTTTCCTTCTCCAAGAGAAAAGTCTTAGCTGAAAGGCAGGTTTCAGAGCAACATTTTTAAAAGGGTAAGCATTTTAGAGGCTTAAATCTAGAATATGCTGAAACAGTTCCTGGGGATGTAGATGTAGGGACATTCTGCACCCAGCAAATACCATTTTATAGCTGAAAACTAGAGATTTGAAACAAGACTCCGGGAAGAAAACTACTCTCCATCACTTTCTCTCCTTTGTCCACAGCCCATCTGACTCTCAATGAGTTTTAACGTTTGTAGGATTATTCTGAGGACATGCATCTTTCTGCAGAAAATAGCAATTATTATGTGCTATGGGGCTCTACTCATCATTACTTCCTTATAAGCAGGCATGGTAAAGCTATTTCAGTCAGCCTAGCAAATTAAATGAGCCCAGTTGCTGGAATGCGGAACAGCAGGGTGATGAATGGCATACCAGCTGAACCCTACCAAGGGTCCAAAGCAAACTTCCAAGTCATTTACAACAAGGTCGAGCACCATCTATTTGCTTGGCAACATCTAATTACAAGTGATTGAAAAACTGGAAAGGAAATGAAAGTGAAACATCTCAAAACTCACTTTTGTCTTGGAAACAAAACAACAAGAAGTGTTTTCCTTCTCAGCTCCTTTTGGTTTCTGTTAAATACCGTCGGCGTGATAAACCTGTGTGAACACCGAGCACCAGCGCTGTGCCAAGGACTTCTTCCTGGGCTTAGCTGCTTTGATTTCAATCTGTCACCGGCTTGGCTTTCTAAAGAACACATCTCCCACTGCACATTTAATTTGCTCATCCCACAACTACATATGAAATGTGGATAACGGGGTGATCAGTTCAGAAGGTGCAGAAGCTCTCCCAGCATGGGAGCACTAGATCCTGTGCTGAGAATCATCTGATATTGGCCATGCTGTCACCTAATCACTAGCAACAGCGAAAACATCCTGTCAGTTAAGAAGTGATGTGTATGCCTGTATCAGAGTCCCAAACAGCTGAGGAATGGGATTTGAGCTTCACGGGCATGAAATGCCATTAGGTGAACCTGTGTACCTGGTTTAATTTACCTCTTCCCATTTTATGGGAAGCAGGGTACCAGCTAGCGAGATGCTCTGGTCTTACTGTGAGATACTGGAGAGCCTAAAGGCAGGAACAGTGCCTGTTGCCTAAATTTACTCTAAGTAATGGAGGGGATTTGCACAAAAAAGGCAAGCCAGTTTTTATGCTGCATGGTATGAAACCTCCATGATGTGCACCACAGAACTGAGCAACCACTCTTCTCACCATCAGACAGAAGCTATGAGAATGGCTACAAACCTCTCCCCCAAAGGGCTCAGACAGCATTCCAAACACACGCTTAAAGCCCTGCCAGATTAGCTAGTGCTCATCACCCTAAACCCAGGGTCTAAAGTGAATTCATGCTCTAAGTCCTGCCTAAGAGGCTATTCAGCAAAACAAAGCTGCTTTTTCTGCAAAGGCAAGGTGGATACAAAGGAGAGATGGAGGCGCTATTGATGACCACTGTGAACTCCCATTTCCAGTTAACAAAGGCTTAACTCAAAACCTTTCAGGAGCTCCGAATTTAGATTTCAGAACAGGGCCTTAAATACCTAAAGCTTGACAGCTTGTAGGTGAAGTTTAATGGTGAATCAGTGTTGCAGCTCAGGGCAGGTAGAGCCAGCTTTAAGAGCACCAGCAGGTTCACAGTGAAGCTGATCATGCACTGTGAGTTATCCCAGGCATCAGGAGAGACCATTCCCAATCCACCACTGCAGATGTGCTCTCCCATCTTTCCATGCCAGCCTGAATGAGTCTCACTTCCTTTTTTCAGTTAAAAAGGTTTTGACCAGTGTTTTGCCAAGGTCTGTGTACCTGCATCAGAGACACTTGTGATGTGTGATAGAAATTAGAACTACGAGATCTGCTCCCCACCAGCGCTGGCAGATTGGCATTGGCCACAATTACCCTCCATTAGCTCTTCATTAGAGATCATCAGTGATTCTGTCACTTTGACAGGCTCACTGTGAAACTGATTAACCTATATTTATCCGGGTTGTCTCTTTTCCCCTCTGCTAATGCTGCTGAGCAGCCCTGGAAGGCTCCAGCAGCCTGGAGAAAGACACCCACTTCTCATTACCTATTATATGCAACATTCCTTCTCATCCAGAAAGCTTTCAGCCCCCTCAGAACCAGGCTTTAGCCAGAAACGTTTTCTCCCTCTGATGTGAAATCACAGCTTTCGTGCTATTTAGTTAATTATTCTTAACTAGTCCCCAATTACCATTCACATGTTGCTTTTCAGATTCCAATTAGCTCATGATTATTTTTGGCTTTGTGCAATTGGCCACTTGAAAGCACCACATACTCACACACCAACATATATATACATGCTTCATTGCATTAAACTGTATCACCCGCTGGGGTTTACTATATTAGAGGCTTTGAAAGCTCTTCTGGGCTGCCTGGCTGATACAGCGGTGTGCAGGGAGCTGCTCCTCACTTTTTCCACTTGGATTTGGAGCTGCATCAATCACATCCCTGCGCATCATCAGGGCTGTCCGCAAACCGCCACAGGGCTCTGGCTGCATCGTGTGCGTGCCGGGGTGGGCTGCCATGATCCAAAGTGACATCCCAGCGGAAAGCCAGGAGCGCAGTTTGGTATTTCCATAGGAATCATCCGTGTGAGGCTCTGCCACGTGGTGCAGACGTTGTCATGGCACGGAGCCCCAGCCTTGAGTGGGAGGAGACAGGAACACACATCACCCTCCCCGAGTTCAGCGTGGTGGAAAAATCCATACAAAACATGCTTTTTCAGTTAAAGAGCTGGTTACAACTCAAATAACTTCAGCCATCACAGAGTGCGTTTGAAAGTTAAAAGATATGCCTCCACTTCAAAGAAGAAGAAAGGATGAACATGCCTGTGGACGCTGAGATGGTCCCAACACCTTTTTACACAAGCAGAGCTGTGACTGGGGCTTGACCATGCAGAGAAATGTGCTGGCGATGTGTTTCCAGCATCCTGGCACACCGCAGCTGACCCACAGCCCTGGTTCAGCAGAGGGTCACTAATACAGGCTACCTGGAGCAGGAGCTCAGGTAGGTGTGTGTCTCTGGGGGGCCTTTCCAAGCCATAACTGCTCCTCCTCAAGTACATGCTCCCAAATAGGCAAAGCTCCTCTTCCTGCAGCATGAAGCCAGCACTCTCCTAAAAACCAAGGCACTGCATCAACTAATGGATTAGAAAAGAAGCATTCACTTCCCTAGCACAGCAAGGCTGCAGAGAAAACAGGTGGCCGTTCATGTCCCTTCAGTTTACCATTGGTGTGCCTGTTTTCCAGCTGAATGTTGTATCACAGAGCCAAATGCTGTTTAATATCTTCCTGCATTTCTAGCAGAGAGCAGGCAGACGGGCTCAGTGTGGATCGTTTCGAGAAAAGAGGCTGCTGTTTTAAGAGGCAGAAAACCTGTTTCATCTGCAGACACAGGCCCTGACGCCAGGCTCTGGCTAACACAACATCTTCCCTCTGTCCTAAGTTTCACAGTAAAAATAACACTCTCTCATATAGCCTTTTTTGGGGGCAGGTTTTGACCAGCTAAGATCATTTGTGGAGCCCCAAACATTCTTTTTTTTGAGTTCCATCTATAAACTATTTTTACACCCATGCGAACACGCTCTCTGTGGTGGCCTCACACCCTCCTGTGAAACCAGAGCTCTTGCCTGGTTGTACTCCCATTATACATTTCTTTTTTTGCCTTGGAGAGCTTCAAGTCTAAAAATAGGTGATGAAGAATAGAAGAGACATTCCAGCCCCAGGAGGATGGAGGGGAGCCTTCCCAAAACCCCACAGCATCCGTAGCACAGCCAGGATCCAACCTCCGATCTCCAGGGCTCCTTCCCTCTGCTTTAAGAGCTTTGGCATTTGCTTTTGTTTGCATTGGCTCTCGTTGCAAGGACGTACTTGATGCAAAGCAGCTCCTGTGTCTCAGCAGAGCTAACAGATCATGGAAACACAGACCGGTTTGGATTGGAAAGGACCTTAAAGCTCATCCAGTTCCAATCCCCCTGCCACGAGCAGGGACTCCTTCCACTAGAGCAGGTTATTTTAACTGCTTTCTAAAAGGAAGGAAGGAAGGAAGCTCTCCAAATGCTGCTGCTCTGCTCTGGGAGGCAGACAGACCCCAATCCTGAAGAGGCATCGGTGTCACCTATGTGGTGCCTCTACCGGCTATTAATGCAGAGCATTTGCTTCTGGACTCACTGGTTTGTGGGACCAAGTAAGAGAACGCAGCATTGGATTTGGAGGCATCGGTGCAGGACACATGGAAGAGCCTCTCCCTTCCATGAAGGGTGCGAAGCAGTGCCAAGAGGAAAGCATACCTGGATTCCTGGAATACATGCTAGGATACCTGGGAAACATGCTAGATGAGAAAAGATTACACAAATTTGGTGTTTCATCCAGAGCAGAGATGACAGGAAAGGCTTTCGGTTGGCATTTGTGAGGCAAAGTAATTTCTTTTCTTAGAGTCTGTTTGAGGTCCCTCCAAAAAGAGGGTGAGTAAGGTTTTACTTTTCCTGGCAGCTTTGGGAAGGCTGCAGCTGCATTTCCCCCCACCCCTGCTGCATGGGGCTTCATGTGCCCTTTTCCAGGCAGCATCTGCCTTGATGCAGTCTGCTCCTGCCCATCCACACAAGGCTGGGGACCACTGCTATGGCCAGAAGGGATGGGGACAGGGATAGGGATGGGGGGTGCTCTGGGAAGCCTGCTCTGGAGGAGCCCAGTGCCAGAGGATGACTCATGGAGAGTTGGATGCTGCTCAGGTTCATGCCAGGACAGCAGCAAACCTCCATGCAGGACAGCAGCAAACCTCCATGCTTTGCCTTGCTAGTCCTTGTTAACAGAGCCTCCCAGCATCACATAAACCTTTCCTCGCCCTTGCTCCTCAATAGGCCCTATTCCCTCTCACCTCCCTGGATGCAGCCTGTTGAATTAAAATACAACACCATTACGCTGCAGTCTGTTTAATCACCTGCTAGTTTTGTTTAACACCACCAACATAAAACCATTGCCAACGTAAGTCATCCACAAGCCATTTGAGCTCTCCCTTAACTAACCCAGCTCACCTACAGCTTTGAAAGTTGTTTTGATTCCGATTTTATATGCACAAAACCACTTTCCCACCATGACAGCCGTCTCCCTGCTCTGAGCTATGGAGGACAGATGACTCCTGGGCAGTGGGTAAAGCAGAGTGAAGCATTCAGGAGCTGGGACAGAGCTAGGGAAGAGCTTGGCTGAGATATCCCCTGCCTGGCTGGGTCAGGGAGGGTTTGAAGATGCTCTCACATCCCATCACTCCCTAAGTAAGGCAGAGACTGCTTCTAAAAGCCTGACCCAGCCAGTACCTCTGTGTTCCCCATGGACTGGTGGGGTGTGGAAGTGCTAGGGCCAGGGCAGGGCAGCACACAAGGACTGCAGGGGAGGAGTATTTAAAGCACTAAGCTGTGACCTGCAACAGGGAAGGGCACTGCAAGAGGACAAATCACACCTTTCCCCTCCTGATGTTCTTAGGGCAATCAAAGCAGTGCTTTTCGCTTTCAATCTTAGCGGGGGGATGATGCTGGAGCTCATGCTGCATGGAGTACCCATCCCTTCTAAATTCCTCTTTTACAGTCAATGGGAGGCTTTGCAAAACAGAAAAAAGGAATAAAAACCTCCGTAAAACCAACAACAGCAGGAAAAAACCCAAACCTGGTTTTAGATAAAGCCACCAATGTGGGAGCAAGTGTACAGTGTCAGCTAAGGAAGCATGGCCACTGAAATCATCCATCACTGGTGCAGTGCTACTGTGCCCCGAGCCAGGGACTTGCACCATCCTCACTTCCACTTTCCCCCTGCACCACTGCAGGGGCAGTTTCCATCACTGTGCCCCTTCAAGAGGCTTTTGCCACCTTTACACCTCATGCACAAAAGCCAGAGATTTTAGTGTGGAGTTGATATTTTTGTTTCTCTTTTCTCCTGCCTGGAAAGCTGCTGAAATCACCCAAAGCAGGATTATTTCCATGTGATCCCAGCGCTTTCCCTCTTGGCTGGAACACTGGATGTGGTTTTGGGGCTGTGCTTTTCTCGATACACATTTCTTTATTCACAGATTCCTTTTGGTCTTCGTTTCCATCCTTGTGAGAGGCACGGTGCAACGTGACGGACTGGCTGGGAGTCCTGAGGAAGCTATAGCGGGACAAAAGCACAGGAGCCCAGCACGAGTTGATGCAAGCAAAGGAGCAAGAGAAAACAAACCCTGCTTTGACAAACAACCCAGCTGCTGGGCTTCAGTAAGGAGCAGGACTGACTTTCAGTGTTTCATTTGGACTCCAGCTAGGAAGCTGCAGCAGCTACTGGGAAGTCAAGAACCTGAATGAACAGCAGCTTTCATATTATGCATCCTGCTAAGCAACAGCAAGGAAAGTAAGAGACGGGGGTTCTGAGTCACAAGGTAGGTTAAATGGGTCTGAATGAGTTGGAGGGAGAAAATACTATGGCTATAGGAGATAAAGTGTTCCCACCTGCAGAAGCAGGTTGCTTGGGTGAGTCACAGAAAGAGGTGCTCTGCTTTGTCTTGCTTTTTGTGCTTCCCTGCAGCAGGCAAGGTGCAAGGCCAGGTTATTGCTGAGCTGGCTTTGATTTGTTCCTACTGACATCCCTTGTTCCATTAACCACCCGTAGCATCGTTCTGGAGTGCTTTCTCCTAGTCCAATTTTGCTTGTAGCTGTGGCTGAGCAGTGGGATGGGGATGGTGCCTGTTCTGCTGCAGGAGCCCAGGGCAGGAAAGTGCCAGTTCCTGACATCTTCCACAGACAGGGAGACTTTGAGGGCATTCTCTTTCTCCAGCCTCATCATTGCCCTTTGCAATGTGCTTCTTGAGGGGTTTGCAGCGATGCCGGGATGGGATGATCCTGATGCTGCCAGCACCCACGTCCTGGTGCTCCCATCCAGCCAGCTGGGACAGGACCCGCTGCAGGAGCATCTCTGCTGCCTTATTTCAGCACACAGAAATCCAAGTTCCCGGAGTGACTGAGTCAACAGCAGCAAGCTGCAGAGGAAAGCTGCTTTTCCTCTGGGAAGGGTGAGGAGGGCTGGGAGCCATCCACTTCATCAGAGTGAGCTGCTCTATCAGAGAAGCTGCCCTGGGAATGACTTACTGTAACTCCCTTTATGCCTCAGCAGCGCTGGGCTGAATCACAGCCTGGGCTTGCCACAGAGATGGGATTGCTTTCAAGGAGCCACCCAGCCCAGAGCAGGGCCGTTTCCAGGACATTGCAGGCATGTTCCTGGCATTGGAATTGCAGGCAGGGATAAGAAGGAGAGAGGAGAGTTGTTTGCTTTGGAACCAACAAGCACCCTTGCTCTAAGCGTGATAACCCCTGTCACACACCAGGAAAGGCAGTGCCATGCAAAGATGCGGGTACCCAGTGCCTGTTTCCAAACAGGCACAGCCTCTCCTCCCACAGGGTCTGCAGGGGACTGCGTTAAATCCATACAACACCCAGGTCCATGCATGTGTCGGTAATAGGAAGAGATGTTTGCTTGGAATGCTTATCTTTTGCCATACCTGATCGGTGAAATCTCAGCTGGAGGCAGCACGTGGTAACCACATGAGCCACCGCTGCTCATGGGGACAGAGGAATTGAGGGCAATTCACCCACACTGGAAATAGGCACACGCTAAAAAAGCACCAGAAAACAAAAACCAAAGCATCTAATTAGAAATGGAGCTACAAACTCACTGACCAAGAGTGCACCCAAGCCGTTATAAATATGGATGCAGCAAAAACACCCTGGACCTCTCCATGGCTAGATCCTGGCTTTGCCTCCATTCCTGCCCTGCTCAGATCTGGCAAGGCTCAAACCAACCCAGGGCTGGCTCTGGCAGCCCTCTCCATCCCTCCTCTTCATCACTTCAGTGCCTTGTATAAACACCATGGACAAGAGGGCGTTAACATTGGTCATCTGCAAACCACTACAGACAGTGGAAACTTTCAAACCACATAGCTTTTTGACATCCAAATACACTTGTCTCCAAGCCCTGAAGTCACTTCATGGCTGCAGACAGGCTCCTGATGCTCAGCTCGAGTGAAGCATCCCTATGGAATAGTGTCAGAGAGGAGCTGCCCGCTGGGCAAAGGAACCCCTGAGCTGCCACAGCTTTACCTTGGAAAATGCACAGGCTCCTGCAGTGTTTTGGGCTTTCTACAATAAATTGCTCAAAGAAACTTTAGGTCCTCCTGGGGAAGAAATTAAGACAAATCCCAAGCAAGTCACTTCCAAGAGGAAGTTTGAGTCCAGACAAACCCAACCCTAACGATGCTTCATTTCCTGCTGCTGGTGATCAAGGAGCTCTGGAGCAGTCAGGAGGATGAGGCTGGAAAGAAGACAAAAGGTAAAAAGCCAGAACATTCTCCATGGCTGGAACAAAGCCGAGGTGGCTGACACATCCATGTGTTTTCCATCCCCGAGGTGCAAAAACAGTTTTAGTCTTAACTGCCCTCCTGGGTTTTCAGGCCCAGATTTATCACTGATTAGAAAGGGCAGCGGCTGGTGTTGCCTTGTGCACAGTGCATTTAAAGCAAGGGTAGTCATAGACTGCTTTGCTCAGTGCAGCCCTAGGAATAAGAAGAAGGAAAGCACTAGCAGAAATTTAAAGTGCAGCTCAGGGATCCAAGAGCAATTTCTGCTGCGCGAACTCCCAATATCGCAGCGCGAGAGCTCAGCACAGTTATGAATGGGGTTTATTTATTGAACATCCCTGCAAGGCGAGGACACAGTTCCACTGTAGCCAGTGAAAACACAGGCAGGATAGATCATGGTAGGTCTGTACCTTGGACGTGACCTATACATCCCACAGGGGCTGCTTGCAGTGGAACGGACCAGACAAGGTTTGGCCAAGGTGAAGGTTCAGGTTGTAAACTCCACATTGCTCACCACACAGAAACCTTTAGATCCAGCTTCGCCTTCTTCCTTTGCCTTATTTTCCCTTGTGTGCAGAGCAAGTTGCTGGTTTTACAGATATTATGAGGATTTCTTATCACTTCTACTGCCAAGATAAATTACTTTATAGCAAAGTGTTAAAATCCTGCAGGTACACAGAATGATTAAAAAGCTTTGCATGAGCAAATGCACCTCATACATAAGCTGTCTACCTCGAGCTATAAGATTGAACTCAATCATGAGCCAAATAAAAATCAATCAAGGTGCTCTCTCCAGCTGTAATAGTGTCAAGAACATATATTGTAATAAGTTACACACAAGAAGAAAGAATCACATCATTTAACTCCTGAACTAGAACTAGTGGTTTCTGCCCTTCTCCAGCAAAGGGTTGTGGCATCTCTAAAGCCCTGCATGGGAGGAGTTTGGCTTTTTTAGCTGGCAGGCATCAGGAAGGTCAAATGTCACTGGAAAACCAACACTTTTGAGGCAGGTTATTCGTAACAGGGAAAAATGTGTAGATAAAAAGCTTGATGGATTACATTTAAGTTGGGGTTCTTCAAGGTCAGCGCAGAGCAAATATATGGTATTAAATCATCTGTTGTGTCTTGGATTGAGCGTGGTAGAAAACAGTGCCCCTGGCTTGGGTGCTGCATCCTCACCAGCACTTTGAGACAGCAACCAACATGGGGTTTGTATTACTCAAAGACAGAGATGCCCCTTTCAAAGGGGTCTGAAAAACAGGAGTGCTTGACTTTAATGCAAGAAGACTGCTATTTTCACTTGCCTTTCCTTCTTGTTTTGGGCCACACAAGTACCTGAACAAACAAGTCCTTTGGGTAATATTTTGAACAGGGGAAAAAAGGGACAGAAAGAGCAAACAGATGCTTTTAAGCTTTAGCTAAATGATGGTTTCAGTCAAAGCAGCCTTTCATTATGTTTAAACACCTCTCCAACAACAACATGTATTCCAATGTTATAATGAACACAACCACCAGCCAGCCTCATCACCTAGACACACTGAAATTAGCTGCCTTTTCATCAGGGTTATGCATCTCATTTCATCATTGATAAATCCTCATTTTGTTTGCCAAAATATTGCCCAAAAGACCAATTTGCCCATTTAGCACATGCAGGATTTCCTTAGCATCGGATTAAATCCACGCTTGGTTGCTGGGTACCATCGTGGTTCCACTTGCAGATATTATGGGAAGAGTAATGCATCTTGACACTACTGATTGCAACCAGCGAGTGTGTTCATTTTGCTTCACAAGCATTCTGCAAGCAGCATCAGAAGCATCAAAACACTTTACATGCTTCTACATATCACTCCAAGCTTTGGAAGCACTTCAAGCTCATCCATTGTCAATCAGCTGTTTGTAAATAAAACCAAGCTACAGCAGAGCCAAAGAAGCTGAACTGGAAAAGCTGGTTTGAGAGAGGAATGCTGGAGATCCTCTTCTTGTCCCCGAGTGAAACACTGACAGTCTGCAAAGTTCTCAAAGACAGGAGACCAGTTTTCCCCCCAGCCATTGGGATGTCTGCATGGCTGTCAGCAGCTCCAGGTTTTCCTATCCAATAGGAAAACCAAGATTCCTGAATTGAAGCAGGTTGTGATTTGCAGGTCCCTTCTATGGAAGACAATGATTTATACCTCCAGCTGCTTTCAGAATGCTCCTGTCCAGTTCTACAGAGGTGCCATGAAGGATGACCAAGAGGAATGTATTCAGTTTTGTATCCTTGAGGCATCCAGTGCAGTACTAATGCATCATTTCAGGCACCAGCATGCTGGATCATGGTGGGAAGAAGGATGGATGTCCCTCTGGTGTGGGGATCTGAACAATGTGCAGAAGCAGCATCCCAGCCTGTGCCTGGCAAGTCATGGCCATAGCACAGCAAAGCCCAGCTCTTTTGCTGGCTCCCAACAATAAACCTGTGCAGCTGAAGTCAACTTCATCATTGCTACGTTTGACAAGAGAAGATCACAATAATTATCTTCAAGGTCAAATGGCTAAAGCCATCCTCTTGCTTTACCTTACAGATCTTAAATTCTGAGCTTCATCCTTTCTGTATCTTTTGTCTTAAAGCGTCAGATTTGCCTTCACCACCACTAGTTATATTTGCTCCTCCTCTGAAATTTGGCTCAAATCATTCTTTTCTCCACACTGACAAGATCTTGTTTCCTTTCCTCTGGCACATTCAATTTCTCAGCTTTGAGGTTCTCCTTCACCTGATGCCCTGGTTTGTACTGGCTGTCTTCCAAACATAGTCCCATACCGCTGAATACATCATTCCTTTCTTGCAGTCCTTTTGGACTCCTTTCTCTCCACCTCTTATTTTACTGCTTCTCCTGTCCTTTGTCCATTCTGAGCAGACTACACATCTGAAACTCTTGCTTATTCACATATATCATTAAGGTGTTACCCAACTGCAGATACTGCGACCAAATCCACATTTCTGCCACATCAGTGAACTAACTTCACTAACTTTTGAAGGAAAATGTGGTGTGGGTGTGAATGGATTGGGTTGTTGCATCACTTGCCTTCCCCCCTGCCCAAATGCATTTCCTATCCAATAACTTGAGTAATTGCTCTTCATGAACCATGCAAGTGGCCACAATTTCTTCAATGGGTACTTGCATTACTGTAGTGCGAAATGCGTGCAATCTGACACTGATTTTTCACCCTGACTTCCTCCCCCTTCCCATTAAGTCTCTTCTAAAGACAGAAAAGTCAAAGGGAGAATAATGGCCTATAAAAATGTAATTTCTTCATATTTATGAATCCTTTTCCCTTCTGCCCATGATGAATACCCCTCTTAATGAATGCTCTTTCTCCTTCATGAAGGTATTATGAGCAATTACATCCTCCGGTTTTAATGTTCTGATAATGTAATCAATTGCCCTGTACTTTATCCCCAGGTTATTGACTACCCACTCTCCTGAGGATTAAATAGCTTTTAGTCCCAAAGAGGATATATTGTCCCTGATTGCCTGGAGCTCGGAGTGAACTTTGGGTTTTCTTTAGACCATTCTGTACATGCACAAACTTAAATCACTGCAGAGAAGACCCCAGAAGCATCATGCACACCCCAAAAGCTGTTTGCAGTGGAAACTTTCTGTTCTGGTCACTGGTTATTTATGACCTGCTCTCCATTTAGACTTACGGTGTATTTCTGTTCCTGTTTGGTAGCGCAAAGTTGGCTTAAGAAGGGAATGAAAATTAAAAAGGACTTAATGAAAATGAAATTCAGGCCCTAACCACTGATATAAAA
Source organism: Pezoporus wallicus (assembly GCF_028554395.1). NCBI lineage: Eukaryota > Metazoa > Chordata > Aves > Psittaciformes > Psittacidae > Pezoporus > Pezoporus wallicus. The sequence goes on from NW_026640870.1 coordinate 621,129, forward strand.
GGAACATCGATTCCTCCTCAGACTTGCACCTAGAATGAGGTACCATTATGGATAAGAAAGATCATTTCAAGTTATGACAGATTTGATGAAAGAACTTTCACTGCTGTCAGGAGGGAAGTAGTTATGTTGCTGCTAATGAGTATTCATCAGGTTTCCAGGGAGCTGGATTACACCAGGTAATAAAATGTGTGAATAACAGGTCTTATAGGGCAGGTAAGAACTAGAAGAAAACGTCTCCTAAGAATGCTGCTACACTCCAAGTACCTTGCCTACACTAACACCTGCTTTTCATATTTACTCAGTGGGTCCATTTTGTGCCCAGCAAAGCCTATGCAGAGCTCCAAGGCACAGGATGCCCTGCCACGCTCTGCAGATGGGACCCGTGTGTTCACCGAGCTATTTCTGAAGTCACATCTAGCTACTGCCATCCTCACCTATTCCAGGAATTAGAGTGGGTAGAAAAGGAGCTGTAAAAGCTGTTCCCAGCCTGAGGTCAGCAAGAGTCCACCTGACTAATCAGACTTCGGATGAGACCCAAAAAAGCACTGGTCCAAAATGGGTCTCCTATGAAACACCGCTGCAATCAGTAGAATGACACTAATTATACATGGTATGAGGGGGGCAGTTGCCAATCTCCTGCTCCAATCCCTCCCTAGGAAGGAGGCTGATGAGAGCTAGAGAAAACTCGCCTCCTTTGCACAGCCTGAAACATTTCCTTTCTGTTCATTTCACCCAGTATTCAGGGCCTTCAGAGCTCACCAGTAGCAGGTGAAATTATCTCAAAACCCAGTGTCTACGCAAAGCAAATCTGAGTTTCATCTGGTTGTTGCAGCTATTTGGGTTTCCATTCTGAACATTGGATAATAAAAAGGGAAAAAGTAAGCAAAATCTGATGGGAAGACCACACGAGTATGAACAAAGCCACAAACTGCTTGGTGAAGTCACCTTGGAAAGAGGTTATCAACAAGAAGCTGTGAGAGGCTAAAGAGAAGTGCTTTTGAATCCTTTTAGTTTCATTTCCCTCCAGATTTTCCCTCAAAGAACCCCCAAACCAAACCAAACCAACATGTTTAGGCTCAATATTGAAATAAAGATCCATTTTCTGCATGTGATTGAGTTTTTCAGGATGGTGATGTAGTAACCAACAGAACCTTTTACAAGGGCTGGCCCAAGAGCAGCTGGGCAGCGAGCATGCCTTGAGCAGAGCTCGCTATGACAGCTCCAAGCATCTCAGCCTTACCTTCTGATATCAGCAGGTTGTGATTTGGTTTTCCCCTTTTGTTTACCTGGCGTCCCTTGTCGGGTATTTCAACTGCAGGTAATGAGAGGCAGGGATTACCTTCTCCATTGCTTGTAAACACTACACAGTGGGGCCCCCTTCCTACCTGGTGTCTCCTGGCGCCACTACAGGGTAAGCTAATAATTAATCAGAAGAATTGCACCCTGTGGTAGCATTAACAGATGGCCCATCAGAAGCTCTGATCTGAATCACTGTGTTAATAATGTCTATTCCTTTGCCTGGTCCAGCTGGCTCTGCTGAAGATGAGCCCTGTGCTTCTCCTGTTCTTGGTGTCCACTGTGAATGTCGGTGCTGCGCTGGAAAAGGGTCTTCCAAGAGGAGAACCACGGCGCCTGTCATGTGTGAGATGCTGTGGGCCTTCAGAGCAGCCCATCTCCATCATCTCCTCACGATACACAAGGATGAGCAGTGACCGCGCCTATTCGGTACCCAAAGTCCAGCCCACTATAGACATCACCATCCTCAAAGGTGGGTAGAGCTGACTACTGGGATAACATCCTGTATCTTACTTACTCACCCTCATTTTGTATTCTCTGCTCCTCCCTACACCAAAAAACTCATCCACTTTATTTACCCAGGCTGTAAATGTGTGCAAGCAGAAGAGTTGGCAAAAAGTTCTAATCCACAATAAAAAACCCAGAATCACTGAAGCTCAGCTCACTAAAACACATTTACAAAGGTCATCATGGAATTACTGAACAGTAGACTTAGAAACCAGGAAAGATGCTCACTCACTTTTTCCTCTGCATATTTTGTATCTCACTGAGGCAGACAAACAAACATCATCTATACAAAATGGGAGATGTGCCAGGAATCCTGTGAGTGGGAGCACACAGATCAGACAAAGCCAACCACCTTGACCAGGCCCAATTCCGAGCTCAAAAAAATCAATGACTTAATGCTATAAACCCTGCACTAAGCAGCTGGGGTCATGAACACTGGATTCATGTAACCCATCTGGTCAGGGCATGAAGTTCTGCTATTGAACACTGACACAGCTCAGTGGAGCTAAGCCTTCCCCTGGCGTTTTTATCCTTTCAAGAAACAGGAAAGTGCTGGTGTCTGACCAATGTTTCCAGATATCTGTGCTGGATAAACAGTGTTTTAGGAGTTGCTTTGCTGTTTGCCTCCAGCAGGATGTCTGTATTTGCAACTTGGACTTCACATGCTTGCGTTTGACTAGGTTTTCCTTCATGCTTGCAGGTGAGAAGGGAGAAATGGGAGAAAAAGGGTACCCTGGACCAGTTGGGAAGGAAGGAGAAAGAGGGCTACGTGGCTTTAATGGAAGGAAGGGACAGAAAGGCCAGCCTGGCCCACAAGGCCATTCCTGCAAGCAGCTCTATGCTGCATTCTCAGTGGGTCGGAGAAAACCCCTTCACAGCTCAGACTACTTCCAGCAAGTCGTTTTTGACACCGAGTTTGTGAACCTCTACAAGCACTTCAACATGTTCTCGGGGAAGTTCTTCTGCTACGTGGCAGGAATCTACTACTTCAGCCTCAATGTCCACACCTGGAACTTCAAGGAGACCTACCTGCACTTGATGAAGAATGAGAAAGAGGTGGCCATCCTCTATGCCCAGCCCAGCGACCGGAGCATCATGCAGAGCCAGAGCCTGATGCTGGACCTGCAGGAAGGAGATGAGGTCTGGGTGAGGATGTTCAAGCGGGAGAGAGAAAATGCCATCTATAGTGAGGAGTCTGATGTTTACATTATCTTCAATGGCTATTTAATCAAGCCAGCTGTAGAGTAGCCATTCATCAGCATTAGGCTCAAAGCTTTGGCAGATACATTAGTGTCTTCCCTCTTAGAAGCCCATATGTCTAGTTCCACTTGGAATGCCCACAGACCTCCTGGCCTGCTTTAGGGCTGTCAGTCCATGCCAGGGGCACGTGTATGGATGGAGGTGACTGTTTCAAGGTGATGCAAGTTACTCAAGTACTGACAGTGCCTTACGTACCCTGGGGAAGACACATGCAGAAGGCCCCGGTTCTGCAGCCCTATACAGGTCCCCAGTAACATCCCCAAAGAGTTTGCTAAATTAGTAGCAAAACTTCAACTTCTTTGCTCTGCTTTAGAGAAGACATTTTAATTATATCTAAGGATCCTCCTCAGACACCAGTTACTTGGGTGCTGGTTAAGGGATGTTGCTACTCATACAACAATGCTCAAGTATCTTTGCAGTGCGCAGCACTGCTGATAAGCACCTACACCAGGTCTGCTCCACTCAGGTAGGCAAGAACTCACCAGTGTCAAGAACGTTATCTTGCACAGTGCATTTACCCCAAGTTACATTTTTGTTCCTTTTCATGTAATATTCTGAGAGCATAATGCTAGGAGTGAAGAAGTAACAGCATAGCAATCTGGCAAAGCTTTTTCTAAGGGACATAGTTTGCTAGACTTCTGTACTGCTACCAATACACAAGAGCATACAAGATGCCTGGGAATGTGGGCATTTCCCATTTTAAGGGAAACTCTAGGCCCTGCCTTAAATCCAATTTCAGAGTGCTCATTGCCAAGCTGGAATTTGAGGCCATGCTCATGTCTGAAAATTCCCACCTTACAACAGCCTCATTTCTGGAAAATGGAACTGGAAAGAAAGAACGTGCTTTCCTGCAGCAGTGATATTTTAGGCCATTTAGTTGCTTTCCTCCTAAAAAATGACTGACATAACAGTCAAAAGGTCCATGCAGGAGCAAGAAACATCATGTCCCCCAGTTCCTCCTTTCCCAGCCTCTTGCTTGCATCCCAGGCCATTCGTATGAAGCATACATGACAAGTTCTTGCTAAGGCAAACTGCTTCACTGCTGTACCTCACCCACCCACAGCTGTTTGGAAAAGTAGCTGAAATAAAGATCTTGCTTTGAGTACCCTGGTTTTGTTTATCTTGTCTCCTAAGGCTTTGTCACAGTAGAGGGCTAAAAGCACTCGACTGAACATCCAGTCCCATATTGACAGACTCGCATGGCAACTGCAGTTACTTTAACACCAAAGGACTCAAGAAACTAGGCTGGCATCAACCCCTCTCCTTGCAGGGCAGTAAACAGCCATCACCAAGTATCAGGATACAAAGACAGAAGTTCATGCCCCCTTGCTGGGGGAACTTTTAAGTAGCTTGCCTGCAAAGTAAATGCATACTCAAAACGGGTCTATAAGCCTTAAAACATCACCTTTGCTCTGTCTTCCATCACAGCCAGCAATCCTGAGAAGTGGGAAGCTTGCATAGCTGTAAGAAGCATTCCCAAGAGCATCATATGCAGATCCTCCACTGACCTGTCATCATCTATTCCAGCTGCTTAGGTCAGGCCATTGCACGGCATTTCCTTCTCACTCTCCTAAAAAAGCTTCCTAATCAGCTGTTTCCATTAGGGTGATGGAAAAAGCCCTAATGGCTGCATGGCTTATTTGCTGCACACTACTTAGTTCTGAAAGCAAACACATGCACCAGCACAGACCTTGCCACTGCACTGGATTCAGCCAAAGCATTTGCTGACTGTTTTTCCCTACCCTACATCACATCTGAGAGCTCCAAGTCATTTTTCCTCTCTTTTATCCCTAATTCTTAATCATCCCCACTCAGACACAGATTTTGCAGCTGCAAAGTCATGCTCTGAGCACAGGGTACCACTGGTGGAGGATTTCATGAGGTGCCTGGGGTGGAGCAGGCATTACTTGCTAAAATGGATGCAGTCACAGGGCTGTCGAGCTTCCCTCACCTATCAAGTGGTTTCAACACAGCTTTGACCCACTCCCACCTCAGTTGACTATAATTATAAAGGAAAAATAATGATCCCTCTGGAGTTTACTGACAGTGCTGGAAAACACACACCCAGAATGTGTTTATATCCAACCTGCAATGAGGTTGGAAAAGTTAATTTATACCAGGAAGCAAGCACAAATCCATCCATCCATCAATAGCACTATATATACACATTTCCATAGCACCTAGATACAATTAGACATAGCCTGCTGAAGCAACAGGGCACATTCAAAATGCTCATGACTGTGGCACAAGCAGGTAAATCATGGAATGGTTTGGGTTGGAAAGACCTTAAAGCTCCTCCAGTTCCAACCCCCTGCCATGTGCAAGGACATCTTCCACTAGAGCAGGTTGCTTCAAGCCCCATCCAGCCTGGCCTTGAGCACTGCCAGGGATGAAGCTTGTGCAGCCTGTTCCAATGCCTCACCGCTCTCACAGTAAAGAATTCCTTCTTTAAATCTAACCTAAAAGTAAACCACATTGGTTTCAGGTGCAGAATAAGCTCTCAAATAATAAGAAGGTTATTGGTTTACAAATATTCTTCAAATTGCTCATTTCTCGCATAAAAGAACAGGAAATCTCAGCCTGCAGTGCTCTTTGGGGGAAAGAATTGGAAACTCTTAAAATCTTAATGCAAAAAGACATTCCTCCTGCTCCCTTTTGAATGCATCCATCAGGTTTGCCCAGTTTCAAGGGCTGGGACAAGAACCCATGTTCAGAGAAGTTCAATGAGTCAAATCCAAAGCATAAATATTTGAGAGGTGCTCATCAACATGCAGGCAACATGCCATGGTTTCTCTTACATGCATGGAGTTTAAATTCGCTTCTTTTCCCCAGCAAAAAGTGGCTTGGAAACTAAGCTTTGAAGAGATGAAAGTGGGAGTTGAGTACTGAAATCTAAATGAAAAGGAAACAAGCTTAATTTGTATTTATTTTTCCAATTATTCCCCTAAATTGGCATTTATGCATTTCTTGCTTTGAAACAAGCCATCAGGGATCTGTCGTGTTTTTCCAATGCCTTCGGTGAGCAGTATCACAAAGAAACAACAAAGCTCCATCAGCTGCTAGAAACCCCAAGTGCATTTGAGGGCATCAGCTCTCCTGCACATCCCTCTCAGCCCAGGACCCTTGTGGAACATGAAGCCCTCACTGTACAAAGCACCAATAAATCAGCTTGCCTCAATAACCCTACCTGTCCTTGGGGCAGAAATAGAGGAAGCAGAGAAACCTGTTGAATTCATATACAAGGAGCTTGAAATGGAGAACAGAAGCCTTCTATAACAACAGAAAGACTACAAAAAGCATCAGAAGAGAAACATGTACCCCCAAAACCACCTCCTTTGGTTAGCATACGAAGATTAGATTAGACTTGAGGACAACATGCCTTCCATTTTCTGACTGCAGGTCTTACTAGCCCAAACTTTGGCAACAGGGAGGACATGAACTCATCCAGCATCCTCACCCTTATTTCTTCAGCATCAGGCCCCCAGACCAGAGGAGCACCTCGCAAGGAGGAAGCATACTGGGACAGCATCTGTCCTTGCACTAAAGAGGTGACAAATGGAAGGGAGAAAGCCAATGACCTGCTTATATCCACTGGGGGCACAACAAGATTTATGCTCAATATAAGTAAAAACCACTTCAATTAGAAGAAGAATCAAACTCTGCAAACATGAAAGGCAAGCTCACCATGCCAGGAAGCCTTCAACAGCACCCTAGGGTCTGCCAGGAACAATAAGGGCATGAATAGAGCACACAGCCACACACTGCCCCTTCAGCCTGCTTTTCCTACACATTTCAGTTCAGCTTTTTCACTGCTAAAAGCCTGAAAAAGCCACAAGAAACAGCTCTCCCCAACCCCCCATGTGAAGAAGCTGAGCCAGGCCTGCTTTTACTTCACTATAAATATGCTTCAGCTGCCATTTCCAGTATTACAAACCCACACATAAGAAATCCTGCAGCAGAGCACAGTAATTACTGAGGATCTATCTGCCCCATTGAACCCTCTGCTTAAATCTGTCTTATGACTCCCTAATAGTCTACCCTTCCCTACACAAGGTCACTAAATGAAGCATCGCATTATGACCTGAAGAATTTCTGCAGAGCCCTTACTCAGCTACATAATTGCTCTATAACTTGTTTTCTGTTCATTTTCTCTGTTCCTACCCTTGTAGGTGTAAGGCAGGGAAAAATCCTTGCATTTACAGACTTACCCTAAAAACACCACTTCACCAAGTGCCAGTGCAGAAGCATACAACTTCTAACAGAGTGAATTGCCTTGCCCTAGAAACTTAATAATAGCACAGACTTTCCTTACCCTTCCTTCCTCTCTCCTGTTCTTTCCTTGCAGCAGAATGAGGGGGTGGCTCTTGAGCTCCTCTTTATATGCAGAAGCAGCAAATTACTTGGGGCACACCTGAATCTCCTTAACCACCTGAGGGGCTTTATAAGGCAGCAATTAAGGGCCAGGTGTTTTTTGGGCTTGCTGGAAGAGGTGAGTTTCATGTCGGTTTGATGAGTGAGGTGCTGGGGAAAGAGTATAGCTGAGAATATTCATTGAATAGATGATGGGGAAAGCCTTATATTTCATAATGTGGTGGGTATGATTATGTCCTTTCTGTTGTCTGTGATGAGTTGTAGCAGTACTGAGCCAGGAAGGTGTTATAAGGGTTCTTTTTGAGTTCTGCTGCTGGCCCTGCAACTTCTGCCCTGGCAGAAGACTTGTTCTTACAGAATTGAGTGATTTTTGTGTACTCTTTAAAGAATCTTGTGATTACTCAGAAAGATGTATTAATACTTGAAAGACGTATTAAAGGGTTTATAATCCTGCCTGTGACAACCAATATTCAGGTTGAGTGCTATTAGTGCTCATTATATCTGGTAGAGCTTGTGACTGGGCTGGTAGGTACAACTCTTGGTGCCAAGTGGCATCAAGGAACTAAACTCTCTGTATGATCCATGTTATCTCTATCAAATGTTCAAAGCATATTTGCTTCTGGTCAGGCCCTGCTGCTCTGTACTGTCAGTCTCATCTAAACTGATTAATCTAAGTTTGTTCATCGACTCTCTGGGACTGCTCTAGTGAACTGTAATGCAGAAGTCATCTACTTTGAGAGTCCTTCTCATAGCACATCGAGCCTCAATAAACAGAGCAGCAGGTGGAGGTTAGGCCTTCATCTTGCTGTAGGTTTAGCAGTGGATCTGAAGCAGAGTTAATTGCTTTGCTTGCAGCCCTGTAATGGTAATGAGTAGTTAAAACCAGGTGAGAAGAGGACCTGTGAGGGCTGGTGTTGTCCCCTGAGCTAAACCCTAAAGCTTGCCATGGGCTTGTGCTATCCTGGAGCAAGGCTGTGCTCATCCTGCTGCTGTTCCTGGCTTCACATCAGCTCTCTGAGCCAGGCTTAGGGTTGCAAACCCTGTAATCTTGCTTCAAAGACAGCCCAATTCCTTGGTTTGACTTTAGCCTGCGGCAATAAGCCATCCCTTAGTAACTGCTGCAATCACAGCTCTCTTCTGGCTGATCATAAACTTAGCAAGGGCTGTGATTTTGTGTGAATCAGGCTTTTCCCAGCCAAAAGAGATCGGTAAAATCCCTGTTCCGCCAACTTTCACACAAAATGTTAAATTCCCCTAAACTTTAGCTATTTGAGTGCGTTTTATGCCTGTAAATTCTCAGAATGGGATCTGATGGCAAACATGCTTCTCCGCGGCGGCAGTTCAGTGCTGCTCATCTTTGTTCCCGTCCTCTTGCAGACTTATCTGGGGTAAGGAAGCTGTTTCTGATGCAGTTTCATCCCTGCTCACTTTCTGGAAGGATCCTTCTCCGTCTGCATAAGACTAGAAGGAACCTCTGCCTTCAGCAGAGTGCTTTCTTTCCCCCCAGTAAGGAAACTTCTATTTTACAACAGGAGCAGGCAGATAACATCAATGCCGATAAGGAAACTAAGCAACAAATAAAGCTAATGGTTTGCATTTGGATGAGTTGAATGGAACTTAATGATTCTACTAAGAACCTATTCACTAACAAAGATTTAAAGTAGCAGATAAAATGCAGGAGATGGAAGAGGAAAGTGTTAAAACAAATAGAAACCACTTACAAGGCGGGGAGCAATACGTAGCTAAAAGGCAGAGGACTTTGGCCTGCACATGCTGCTTCCCCACCCTTGTTTGAGCCCTGCTGGGGTAGGAGGCTGGGAATGGCAGTTCCCAAACTATTGGGCTGTGTCTCCAGTCAGAGCAGCAAGATAGGCTGGGAGCCTCTTATGCGACTCTGGAAGAGATGGGACGCAGTGAAGGGGTTCCCTGCCCTTGCTCCAAAGCTTGGTGATGCCTGTTTTTCCTCCTGCCCCCTCATTTTCCATGGTGGTTTTAGTTTTCACGGCAAAGATCCAAGCATCAGCACATGCAAACTGCCAACCTGTGTGTGCTTGCTGCCAGTTCACCCGACCTGGCTCCTCAGCACCTTTTCTTTGCCTGATTTAGTGAGGTTTTACATGCTTTCTGCTAGCCAGGTGTTCAGTTGGAAGTCTCTTGGTAAAGAGCTCACCCACTGTGTGACTGCAATGGGCCAGGACCTATCTTCTTGTGGAGAAAGCTCCAAGCTGGTTATTTGTGTCCTCATGGCACCGAGTCTCGCCACAGCAGATGTGAGCAGAGCTGTATCCCCCTGCCAGCCCTGGCTGCAGCACAGGGATGGGCAAACAGGGATGATGAGCTAGCGGAGCCCCTGTGGTGATGTGGAGACAAGGGCTTTGCTTCACCCCTTCCATACCAGCAGATGTTTTCTTGACAGCAGCTGCCAAAAGCTGCTGCAGAGGATCTGGGCATGCTGACAATTGCTGCCATGCATTGAGCATGACAACCTAATGCTATTTGCAACTCCTTTCTTCCAGAGATAATTGCATTAAAGCCAACTCACAAAGAAATTGCTTCCTCTCTTGGTTATGGGAGGTGCAGGCACTTTTTTGCTGGCTCAGGGTCCTGAATGCTGCACTGTGAACAAGTGGCGGGTCTACTGCCTTTGCCACCAAAAGGCAGCTTAAGGAGTGAAAGATCTGGTGCAGGAAGCAAAGGAATGGCCACTGGGTTTGGGGTTTTGCTATTCTAAAGTGCCAGCACTGCACAGCAGCCAAGCAGCTGCCTGCATGTAGCCAGGCAATCACATCACCCTGTTTCCAAGCAAGGAAGAATGCAAATCAATTACTCCACGAGGTCCTTCTTCCCTCTGTTTCTCTGTGCTTTTTATGCTTTGTAAGGCAGAATTCTGATTCTCCCATTGATTGAAAAGGCACCTGTACGGTGAAGTGTAAATCGCACACTGCTATATAGATCTTGAATGGCAGGTCCAGGCAAGCATCAGCATCCAGGGAATGAAACGGTGTCTGCCTGTTCTTTAGGGGACTGCCACTCTAATTTGTGATGCTTGGATCCCATTGATAAGAGATCCTCTAAAGTGGCCTCTGCAGGACTCCCCATTGCTTCTGCTTTCAGTGCTGGGTAAAATCAAGGAGGGAAGGAAACTACCCAAGCTTCCAAACTCCAGTAAGAAGCTTTGAAATCACACAACTGTGGACAAACACTGGTTCTGGACCCAAAACCTGTTCCTTTCTGTAGGGAAATGATCCATAGAACCAAGACAGCCACCAAGCAGGACGTGGGTCTTAGCATCACTGCTGCAGCATCAGCTGTGGTGCCTCACACCCCATACTAATGGCAGTTGTTCCTCAGGGTGGAGGAGATAACTGACAGCAGCATAATGCTGCTGTGGTGAGGCTTGCTGTGTGCAAGACTTGTCATCTGCTGTTCTTAACATCTAGCATATCACAAAGGGAACTGCTGGGATAGATGATGGGGATGCCTGCTCCTCCTTGCTCTCCTGCTGTGTTTTCTGTGCACATCTGGCAGTGGTGCTGCATGGCTTGGCTTTATTATCCATTGCAGAGAGAAAGTGAGCCTTGCTGCTCCCCTGGGAATGGATATAAGGGCTGGGAGGAATATGTGCTGCAGGAAACATGGAAAACCTACCAGGCATATTTAATTTGGGATGCTACAACTGTGTTGAGCCATAGAGGTTCCTTGCATAACCTTAACTTTAACAGTGGATGTGACTTTAGTTTCTCTCCACCATGCTAAAACAGGGACACTTAAAATGGGCCGAAGCAGCTAATGTATTACTCCAGTACAAAACAGAAGAGTTTAGTGCTGTGAAGACCTGAAGTTAAAGTGGATCAGGGCTAAGAGAGGGTATTAATGCACTTGGGGTTTTGGCAAGGACTCTTCCCCAGCCCTGCTCCCATCTGTGAAGGCTGAAGGAATAGCTGGTGCAGGTTACACAGCTAACCCAATACAACCCTCAGTCATTCCCTCAGCTATACCCCAGTGATCAAGCTGAAGTAAAATCAAGCAGGTAGGTAATGGAACATGGCCTGGATATAGCAAATCCGTGGTGCCTGCAGTGATCAGATGTGGTCTGTTATTGGAGATGATTCAAGTCACTGTGTCCTGGGGATTTCAGGTATTCAGTGACAGGTCTCCTAATGGTTTGCATGCTAACAAATGTTTCATCATCAATAGCTCTGGTGTGGCTGTACTGCGGGCTCAGTATCTCCCAGTGCTGGGGTTTCACCTTGGGTTATTCTGAAGTGGAGCAAATAACATTTATTTGGTATGTTAACCTCATCTCATTGAGTCTCTGCTCATTAAGAATAGTGGTTATAATTTATCAGCCATAAAACTGCTAATCACATTCACTTGATTACTGGGGATGTCATTTGTTAGGGGCCTGGGGGAAGAACAGAGTGGGTGTTCAGAGCTGACAGGTACCATGTACTCTGTTAAGCCAAAAAGCTCCTTCCCTGCTGAGGCTCTGGGCAAATGAGTTTGTCTGCTTCATACGGCCTGCAGTGTTCTTCTGCCAGTATAAAGCTATTTAGCACCAGCTGCCTTCACTGAGAACAGGCTGGTGGTCAAGCCACAGCATCTCAGGACAGCCCTGTGATGGGCAGGACAAGTAAGTAGGTGATCCATTCCCAATATCAGCAGCGATGGTGTCCCTCCTGTTCTGTTGTGCCTTGTTCACCTGCAGCAGGAGCTGCTGTCTCTGGAATCATTGGGCTGCTCCTCTTATGTGGAGTTGAAGAAGCGGTGAGGATGCTGCAGGCCTCTGAACTGCACTGCTTCAGGGCCTGATCCTTTGCTAAACCACTGAGAAGGAAAATACCAAGTACTTTTATGATGAGGCGACATTTGTCAGAGGCTGAGCTGCTTTGCAAGTCAAGTATTAGGTCTTTAAAATGCAAAAAGAGCTATGGCACTCAATATGAAATTCCCCAAGTGCTTTTAGCTTCACACTGAACAATACCCTGTGGCACTAGATAAAATATTGTCCCAACGTGATTTCTGTGCTGAATAGGATCCTGCTGTTATTGAAGTTAATAGCAGAATTCATCTCTCTCTGCCTGGGATCTGGTTTGGATCCCCAGGAAGGGTCCTGTAATCTCTTATCTGCAGGTACTGGGTTGCAACCTCAGCCAGTTGCTGACTAAAGAGTGTTTGTCCATTCACATTTATAACCAAGTTAAATATAACCCCTCTTTTTGTGCAGAGTGGCTTGTGCACAGCAAGTCTTGGTGCAAAGAATAGCTCCAATAAAGCCCTTGAAGGATTTCAGGTGCAATATAGCCTGTCACAAGGCACAGAGCAAAGAGGTGCTTTCCCAGCCTTGTGCTGCAGGGATTGTTTCAGGCTGCTTGAGCTTGCCGTGATTGTTGCTCCCTGCAATGACACTTGCTGACTTCTCAAGTGCCACATGTTTGTGCCTTTAGTCTCCCTCTGACAATCAGCTTGACTGGAAAAGTCTCGGTGACAGCTTGTGCATGCAAGCTCCTATTGTGCTGCTCTCCTTAATGCTTACACTCATGAGAGCGTAATAGTAGCAGTGAGTTTTAGTCTTCAGCACTGTTCTGACTCAGACCTGTGTAATTCATTCCTCCCTCCTATTTGGCTATGCCCAGTTATTCCCAACACTCATTTGAGTGCAGGTGAGAAGTGCAGGGATGTGCCAAAGCTATCCCAAGTCTGGTTAACCGGTGCAACATCAAGACATCCGTCCAGAACCATTCTTAACTAGGTTTTGCAGAACCTACATCTTCCCTTCCTGTTTTTGTCACATTAAAAGTAATGTAGCTAGTACCCGTTGAGAGATGTCCCATGAAATAGGGGCTTTTTGCTTACCTGAAACCCATCCCTGGACCAGCAGCAGCCTTCAGGCTGGGCCGGATAAAATGCCATAGTGACCAGCATGGCCTGGGTGACACATCTGTACTGCAAGATCCCAGTCAGGGTCAATACCACACTCTGCTCTGTCTCACTGAATTCAGACAGCTCAGCTGTGTCGTATGCATCTCACTTACTCACAGCTCAAAAGTCTTGAGACTTGGGTTTTTTTCCATCTTGATGTGCTTTGAAATTCTTCAGCATTTTAATTAGATGATTAGGATCAGCCTCAGCTTTCAAACTGCACCTTTTAAGAACTGGGGAAGGAGGATGGTTCAAAAAGGGGAAAAAAAGGAAGAGGAACAGCTTTGTGCATGGGCTCATTGCACAGTTCCGTTTTCCACACTTTTTCTTTCGTGCTCTCTGGAAATTGCAAGTGCTCCTTGCTGAGTGCACCTCTGACAATGCTGGCTTCTGCCCACTGAACAACATGGAGGTGGTTTAGTATCCTATTGGGAAATTTCTCAAGGGATTCACAAAGGATGAAATCCACCCACCAGCAAGCGCTAGGTTCATCATTGTGAGACATAAGTGGCTCATAGACTTCACTCTGGCCTCATGCAAAGCAGTGAATTTCACCTAAATGAACTGCCTGAAGCGATTCAAGATTAAATTCATGCTGGTTTTAGGTGGGATCTCTCATGCTGGCTACCAACATTACAGAACCTGGTCAAGGAGCCCAGCCTTGAAGGCAGGGTTGATGTTGCCTTGCCAATAAACCCATCCCTTTCAGGGGTGCAGAAACCTCCTATCCACATTGCTTGGCTCAGGCTGTCTTTTTCAGCTCAGCTCCACATTTATATCGTGGCTACGTGAGGTCAGAAATGTGATGCAATTGCACTTCCCACACATAAGATTGTACAGGTGTTGGAGAAATCCAAATACAATTTGGTGATAGGAATTTATTCCATGTAAATGACACTTCACTGCACTGATTTGCTGTCTGGAGTAGTCAGGCATATGCACGTCAGGAAATAAAGCATTTGCAAGGCTGAGATGTGAGGCCCATCAGACCTCTGTCTATCACCTGGCATATGGGACTGGATTCACACATGTGGCTAAATGCAGCCTGTGGTGTGAGGCTTAATAGCAGTGCAGAGAGGAAAACAGAATGAT